>NC_064920.1:482130005-482755005 GCF_023897955.1 Schistocerca gregaria | reverse complement strand
TTGAAAATCACGAGTTGTATCCAAGATTGGGGCTTCCGTTGGCAACATAGCCTAACAAGTTTTCCCTCTCTCCCGTCCCTTATCAAACGTAAACTTCGTCCACAGCCCCTGGCAAGTCCACCGGTACAGACCGGCCACCGTGTCACCCTCCACTACTGGCGTCATCGAATGCAATATAGAGAGGTCTGGGTTCATCTACATCTACATTTATACTCCGCAAGCCACCCAACGGCGTGTGGCGGAGGGCACCTTACGTGGCACTGTCATTACCTCCCTTTCCTGTTCCAGTCGCGTATGATTCGCGGGAAGAACGACTGCTGGAAAGCCGCCGTGCTCGCTCGAATCTCTCTAATTTTACATTGGTGATATCCTCGGGAGGTATAAGTAGGGGGAAGCAATATATTAGATACCTCATTCACAAACGCACCCTCTCGAAACCTGGGCAGCAAGATACACCGCGATGCAGAGCGCCTCTCTTGCAGACTCTGCCACTTGAGTTTGCTAAACATCTCCGTAACGCTATCACGCTTACCAAATAACCCTGTGACGAAAGGAGCCGATCTTCTTTGGATATTCTCTATCTTCTCTGTCAACCCGATCTAGTATGCATCCCACACTGATGAGCAATATTCAAGTATAGGTCGAACGAGATTTTTGTAAGCTACCTCCTTTGTTGATGGACTACATTTTGTAATGACTCTCCCAATGAATCTCACCCTAGCACCCGACTTACCAACAATGAATTTTATATGATCATTCCACTTCAGATCGTTCCGTACGCATACTCCCAGATATTTTACAGAAGTAACTGCTCCCAGTGTTTGTTCCGCTATCATATAATCATACAATAAAGGATCCTTCATTCTATGTATTTGCAATACATTACATTTGTCTATGTCAAGGGTCAGTTGCCACTCCCTGCACCAAGTGCAGCACACTTCCCTCCCGGCCGTTACTAGTTTTCGTGACGTGGAATTGCTACTACTTGATCAAGAAGCTCCTCAGTTGGCAATGCGGTGCGGAGTGGACCGATTACCACAACTCCCACCAATGAAAAATCACTGGCAGTTGCGGGAATCGAATCAGGGTTTTCCACGTGGCAGTTAGCCGCGCTGACCACTCAGCTCTGCAGGCAGACCCTCTTTATGTTTCTTGGCTTTTGACCACTCAGCTACGCAGGCAGACCCTCTTCATGTTTCATCTACATCTACATCTACATCTACATCTACATGACTGCTCTGCAATTCACATTTAAGTGCTTGGCAGAGGGTTCATCGAACCACAATCATACTATCTCTCTACTATTCCACTCCAGAACAGCAGACCCTCTTTATGTTTCTTGGCTTTTGACCACTCAGCTACGCAGGCAGACCCTCTTCATGTTTCATCTACATCTACATCTACATCTACATCTACATGACTACTCTGCAATTCACATTTAAATGCTTGGCAGAGGGTTCATCGAACCACAATCATACTATCTCTCTACTATTCCACTCCCGAACAGCGAGCGGGAAAAACGAACACCTAAACCTTTCTGTTCGAGCTCTGATTTCTCTTATTTTATTTTGATGATCATTCCTACCTATGTAGGTTGGGCTCAATAAAATATTTTCGCATTCGGAGGAGAAAGTTGGTGACTGAAATTTCGTAAAAAGGTCTCGCCGCGACGAAAAACGTCTATGCTGTAATGACTTCCATCCCAACTCGTGTATCATATCTGCCACACTCTCTCCCCTATAACGCGATAATACAAAACGAGCTGCCCTTTTTTTGCACCCTTTCGATGTCCTCCGTCAATCCCACCTGGTAAGGATCCCACACCGCGCAGCAATATTCTAACAGAGGACGAACGAGTGTAGTGTAAACTGTCTCTTTAGTGGACTTGTTGCATCTTCTAAGTGTCCTGCCAATGAAACGCAACCTTTGGCTCGCCTTCCCCACAATATTGGCTATGTGGTCTTTCCAACTGAAGTTGTTCATAATTTTAACACCCAGGTACTTAGTTGAATTGACAGCCTTGAGAATTGTACTATTTATCGAGTAATCGAATTCCAACGGATTTCTTTTGGAACTCATGTGGA
Organism: Schistocerca gregaria; assembly: GCF_023897955.1. NCBI lineage: Eukaryota > Metazoa > Arthropoda > Insecta > Orthoptera > Acrididae > Schistocerca > Schistocerca gregaria. The sequence continues at coordinate 482,752,921 of NC_064920.1, read as the reverse complement.
TCATCTCACACTTTTCGTTATTTAGCGTCAACTGCCACCTGACACACCATACAGCAATCTTTTCTAAACCGCTTTGCAGCTGATACTGGTCTTCGGATGACCTTACTAGACGGTAAATTACAGCATCATCTGCGAACAGTCTAAGAGAACTGCTCAGATTGTCACCCAGGTCATTTATATAGATCAGGAACAGTAGAGGTCCCAGGACGCTTCCCTGGGGACACCTGATATCACTTCAGTTTTACTCGATGATTTGCCGTCTATTACTACGAACTGCGACCTTCTTGACAGGAAATCACGAATCCAGTCGCACAACTGAGACGATACCCCATAGCTCCGCAGCTTGATTAGAAGTCGCTTGTGAGGAACGGTGTCAAAAGCTTTCCGGAAATCTAGAAATACGGAATCAACTTGAGATCCCCTGTCGATAGCGGCCATTACTTCGTGCGAATAAAGAGCTAGCTGCGTTGCACAAGAGCGATGTTTTCTGAAGCCATGCTGATTACGTGTCAATAGATCGTTCCCTTCGAGGTGATTCATAATGTTTGAATACAGTATATGCTCCAAAACCCTACTGCAAACCGACGTCAATGATATAGGTCTGTAGTTAAATGGATTGACTTTAAATTCTGTTTATCCCCCTGTTTTGCTATACAAGGCTATTTCACACCTATGAAACACACTGTAGAGATCGCTAGTGGATGTAAGCGCCTCAGGTAGGAGCTGCCGTGCGCTCGGCGCGGCACTGAGTTGAGCGCCCGCGACCGCTTTCAGCGCCCTTATCTGGAGACCACGCAGCGCCGGCCACCGCTATCTCGGCTGGCCTCACCACGCCTGCACTTCAAAGTGCGCCAGCTATTCCTGACGGCCCAGGCGCTGCCGCCTATCTTCAGACTGTGCTGCGCGTCCGCCGGCGTCAGCGTCCACTCCACCAAGGCAACATCGAGCAACAGCACGGTATCCGCCGTTATGTACCAGGCGTGGCTCACAGTTAACGTCTCTGATGCAGGTGTGCCGCAAACGATAAAAATACATTTTTTGATAACGTACGACATAATTTAAATAATTCATGGATGAATAATTTGGGCAAGGGTAATATCACCCATAAGCAAAACAGAGATAATCGTTTCACACAGATCCATAGATTAATAAACCAGAAATGCAACCATAGTACAGAAGTACCAGCAATCAATACAAAGATGACAATACCACACTAATCCATAGATTAATAAACCAGAGATATAACCACAATTCATTGTTACGAAGCTGTCAACACCAAGGAGGTATATAAACTGCATAGAGTGGCTAACTGTGAGGTAACAGCGCTCCCAGCGGCAGCAAAAAGCATCACCGGCCGCCATTTTTTGACACGTCTACATGTCAGTATATTTACATTTGGTGTATAGTACTGGCGTTAGAAAATAACTGTTTTCCGGTTGTAATTTGTTTTAAAAGTCTTATTGCCCGATCGCGAATCATGCCCAGTGTATGTGCAGCGTATAATTGCGCTAATAGAAGTGATAAAACAACTGGAATATCTTATTTCAGGTGAGTATCTAAATGCGTGTTGTACTTAATGTCTTGTGCATAATTTTCGTGTTTAAGCTGTATACAAAATGTAAATAAGCTGTTGTATACACGTCTCTTTATTTTTGCATTTCCTCTGAAAAAGAAAAAGGTGTTAAGTTCAAAAATGGTTCAAATGGCTCTGAGCACTATGGGGCTTAACATCAATGGTCATCAGTCTGCTAGAACTTAGAACTGCTTAAACCTAACTAACCTAAGGACAACACACAACACCCAGCCATTACGAGGCAGAGAAAATCCCTGACCCCGCCGATAATCGAACCCGGGCGCGGGAAGCGAGAACGCTACCGCACGACCACGAGATGCAGCCAGCTGTTACGTCGGTGGGTAGCCAATATGAAGCGACATAAGTGGCAGCCAACTCAATATAGTTACATATGCTCGTTTGACTTTGAAGATAGGTACATGTATAGTACAAACGAGAAAAGGCGACTTCTGGCAAACGCAGTACCGACAATATTTACGTTTGCTGACCATCTGCAGGAAACAACTATAGTATAGAGACAACGAAGGAAACAGCCTGTTAGTGAAGAATCAGCTTCCTTATCAAATGAACCAGGTAAAATAGTTTTCCTGTTATCTATTTGCTATATGGGTTATGTGTGAATTTTACTATTAATCAATGTATGTTTAAAGAAAAATAAAGCTTAATGATAATACTTCATTTTTGTAGGTGAAAGAGTGAATCAGAATGATCATACAGATCATTCTTATTGTTTGCCTAGCCCCAAAAAAATGAAACAGAATTATGAGGCACTACAGAAAAGGACTGAGAATCTGAGGAAGCAAGCGGAACATGCAAGGCAAAGTGTTTCAAGAAAGAAGAAACAACATATGAAACAGTGGTTGTAGGCCTAAATAAGAGACTGTTCTTCTGAAGTGATACGATGTGACAAAAATAGTCATATTCTGAAGCACTTTTTGCAATGCAAAACAAATGTTCAATTCCTGAATATCCTTACACTCAATTTTTAGTCCTTCAAAGTTTATAATTATTTGAGGAAGTCTGTTAAATTACCCCATCCTGCGCTGCCAGTTGGTCGTTTTTGGACCTACTGAACTACTTAAATTTTTTTTGACCTAATCTATATGGAATTGCAGAGAAATGAACTGCAACATTTCGTAATAAACTTTTCAATTAATCTATGTCAGAAGCGTGTTTCATTTCTTTTAGCCTTCATCACTATATGTTTTACAGTAGAGAAATCAGATTGTCAGTGCAGATTGGCTTTTTTTACGCGATGCGTAGTAAACAATAACAACATTGAGTGTTAGCAAACGACTTGTGGGCTGCACCTTGACGCTACAAGACATGGCGGCTCAGTTTTCAAGTTGCTTCAAAGATGGCGCTGCCATAGCCAGTCTATGTTGTTTATATAGGTCGTTGGTCAACAGAGTCACTCAATTTAAAAACATTTACACATCTCAAAAATAGTGCTCAGCAAATGAGATTAATAGAACTCCACAAACTTATTAACATATAATAAATTTCGAAGGCATTAGCGATAACGATGTGCTAATGACGTAACTCCTTCAAAATTGTATCGTAAAAATTGTAATGTAATTTGTAAATAATGAAAATGTACAAAAATTGTGTATCAACATCTTATAGCTTTTGCAGATAGCATGAAAATGATCATGGTCTCGAAACGAACTCACATCTATAAGAACAGCTGAGTAAAATTACAGGATCGGTATTGTTTAGGATTATTTATCTTTACAAAAAAAAAATTTGGAAACATTCCCAACCTTTTTCACAGAGATTTAAATCACAACAGTCAATGATTTTTGTACTGTTAATATCGAGTGATGTTCTCAAACAGGTAGTAGTGTCAAAGATGTGCCTTGGTATACCGGTTAAGGCCACGTAACTTCGGTATGGAAGTGTATCTTCTATGGAATACAACTTTTATGGGCTCTAGATACTTCAGAAGTCAGATTCTAAGAAGTCGTACCAACCTCGACATAATTTCCATACTTCAACGCTTGCATTCAAGGGGACTCAACAGAGCGGCTGAACCCTCACTCTCAAATCCCTGTTTCTGTATTTCTTCATTGTGTTTTGGCGTGGTATCGTAAATTGATTTTTAATATTAATGCTTGATAGTATTAGATACAGACTTCATGTTTCTGGTGTTGGCAGTTATGTATCCAGTGGTAGAGTCACGCCGAGTTTGTAAACGTTAAGTGAAAATGTACTAGAATACATTAACGTATGTGTCACCACCTAATAAGAGATTTCACGAATGATTAGCTGAAGTAAGGGCGTGAAATATTGTGCCATTATTTTCATTTGCTAACGAATTTCTCGCTTGCTTACTGCGGTTTATTGATAAAGTATGTTATTTTCATATCAATTTGTTTCACTTGATGTGCATTTTGAAGGTTTTTGTAATGTGTGCTTTAGACAGGATTGTAGAAACTCTAATTTTGAAGAAACAATTCAAAATGACAGTGAAACGATTCGTACTGTCGGCATTTTCCTTGAGTGTATCTAAACTCTGAAAGAACCACATAAGAGCTGATAGCAGGGTTTTAACAGAGGATATTTCAACTCAGACCACAGAAATGGTGAGATTCAAACAAAAGATGTAAATTCTCGCTGTCGGAAACCTACTGTTTTTAAGTTATAATCGTTGCACTTATGCAATATCTACGTTTTTCAATATGTCTGCTTTGTCAGAGAGTAACTTATATGACTTGCAGTTAGTGCACCCGAAAATGTTTTAACTACATTACCCACTTGTATGGAGCCTTCTGAGACAAGACAGTATGATCTTGAAATGAGCCAATACAAATATAGTTAGCTGGAGACTGATACTTTTAGAAATGAGAAAGAAAGAAGGGAAAAGAAACAGGAAACCACAAGTATTGTGATATCATTTTACTGGGTGATGTTAAACTACTACGAGAATGTGTAAGTAAACTGGGGCACCGTAATGAAACAAGCATTTCAAATTACATTAGAAAAACTGATGTTTAGGCTACAACTGTGTTGTAAGAGTATCGATATTATCATTGTCAGAAAAGTGTCCTCATCTGTGTCTACTTAACAATAATTCAAATGGCTTTGAGCACTATAGGACTTAACATCTGAGGTCATCAGTCCCCTAGAACTTAGAACTACTTAAACCTAACAAACCTAAGGACATAACACACATCCATGTCCGAGGCAGGACTCGAACCTGCGACCGTAGCGGTCGCGCGGTTCTAGACTGAAGCGCCTAGAACCGCTCGGCCACATCGTCCAGCAAACAGTAATTAATGATGATAATTTTTTGTGACTCAAAGGTCTGGTGCAAGTTGGACGACCATGCTTTAGCTTTCAGCATACCTCTGAGACTCTAAGAAGGTGTGAACTCGGTGAACTATACAGTGAGCAGCCCGATTTCCGTAAAATCATGAGAAAGATTAAGAAAAAATCACAAAACAGAAATTAAAAATCATCTGAATCCAAACAGGGATGTCCCAAATAAACATAAAATATGGGTACCATAACTCACGTAGATATAATGGGAAAGGGGTTTCGTCGGGAAACGAAACCAAAGATCACTATCAATTCTTATTTATTACTCAAATCTATTAATTGGACTCCCACATACAAAACTATTAACAATAGAGTGTGCAGAGGTTCAAATCAATTATTAGGGAAATACGTTGGCACAGGAGGGTGGAATTAAAAAGTAAATGATACCGCCTAGTAAATGATACCGTCTCTTATGTGAACTGATTGCATAGTTAGAAGATTAACAAGAGAAACCAGAAAAGTACATTAAGTACCAATACCCTTGCTGAAGTGCATGCTGAGTTTAACTAGCAGCCGGCCGCTGGTGGCCGAGCGGTTCTAGGAGCTGCAGTCTGGAACCGCCCGACCGCTACGGTCGCAGGTTCGAATCCTGCCTCGGGCATGGATGTGTGTGATGTCCTTAGGTTAGTTAGGTTTAAGTAGTTCTAAGTTCTAGGGGACTTATGACCTAAGATGTTGAGTCCCGTAGTGCTCAGAGCCATTTGAGCCATTTTTAACTAGCAGACGACGTGAATTCATTTAGAAAACCATGGCTCTGACCTGCAACAAACAACTTCGCGTTATCCTTGTCACTACTCGCACAAATGCGGCTTATTCTTACCATCGCTCTAAGACTAAGCTGCGGAGAACGTCTGCAGTGATAGAAGAAAATTTTATGTTCAGGCCTGCATCCATGATCAAATCTAGGACGTCATCCTTCCTCTCTGCAGCCAAAAGGTGAAAGCACATCTCCCTCTGACAGCCCAAGATGATGAACTGTTGCCCCTATGGCAATCAGAGATTAAGTATTCATCTGCCACCCTACCAAAAAAGTTGCTATATCTCCTTAGCCAATCGCTATAGAACATTCAATTTCAGGTCAATTAAAAGTTAATAGCAACAGCAACAATTTCCCTTCTCCTCAAAATTCTGCTGCGACGAAACAGGAGTGTACGACTCTGTTTCAGAGTTCGACGGAAAGTAGAACACCTGTCCACCATGAGAGTGGTTTCATGCTTTAACCAATAACAAATTCTGCACATTTGCAATCGCGAGTCTTCCTCGTCTCCTAGAAAATAATTTTGATGAACCAACGCTGGCATGCCTTACGAAATTAAACAACTCCTTCTGACCTCCCTCGAGTCCAGCTGACACTGTTTGACCGGAGTGCATCGTGTTTTCCTCTCCCTTGCAGATTTGTCTATTTTCAAAATATTGCTTTCCTTGACTTCTCACAATGTCAGTTTAAGGCCTGGCTTTTATCTGCATATGGGACGGACACACCAGCCATTGGACAGCTGTGCCCCTCACTTTCTCACCGTCTGCATTGGGCCCCACATCCAGAGAAACACTACCGACTTTCACCGAATCGAAATGAAACAAAGAAGTACTTTTTGAATTTGCAGTCTTTGGTGTTAGTTTCATTCACATTCGCCTTTTCATGGATCGTTAGTAATTTTATAGTTTAATACGGGTTAATTAGGTTACAGAGTAGTTCTGGAAAAATTGTCACGTAGCAAAATCTTTCGGTCAGAAGAAACTCACATCGTTGAGAGGTGAAATCTAGATCAAAGGCAGACTGGAAAAATCCGTTGACTAACCAGGATTCGATCACCTGACCTTTCGGCTTCGACACAGGTGGTTTACCAACAGAACACTTATTTTGTTTGTTGTGTTTACAGCCAGGCCCGACTTTCTGTCTACAGCTAAACTATAAATCTAAGAATTTATTCGTAGATTATGTCCAGAATATCACAACAAGTTGAACATTTGGCAGCGCCCCATTCACTTATGATCTGATCATTTCACTGCACACGAAATAAAAATCTCATCTATAGGTTTCGAAGGTTTTGTGTGCATACACTTACTGTCGAAAAACTGGTAGTATAGCAATATGATCATTATTTGTTGCCACATACCGAGGAAACTACGGAATCTCAATTCGGCCGATGTGAACCATCATCCGATTATCAAGCTATTATTGAGAATTTCTTTTTAAAAAAGAAACAGCGAAAAATGGGTCACACGTTGATGCAGAACCGTTGCTGTAGGTCACGAGGTTGAATCCGGCAACGCGCAGCTGGAAAGAGACGAGCATAAAAAGAACAAGACATCTGCACAGATGGCAGTGATCATAATGCATGAAGAAAAGTGGGGTCACGTCAGCCCCTGCGGTAATTAACCCTGTGGCTGTGTGGGGCCGCTACACAGTTTTTTTAATAGAGACGGATGTGTCAAATGACTAGCAGACACAGCCATTATCCTGCCGCGTCGTTCTCGCACGAGCAGCGTGGGCAATTACAGGGAGAGCCATGCTTGGACTATGCAGCACAAATCCGCGAGTGTATTCTCTTTCGGTATATAGCAAAAATCTCGATAAGTTCTTGACCGTTTTACTTCAGATGTTTCCATTTCTTTCTCATAGTCTTGTAGCACAAATCCGCGAGTGTATTCTCTTTCGGTATATACCAAGAATCTCGATAAGTTCTTGACCGTTTTACTTCAGTTTTTCGATTTCTTTGTCATAGTCGGCTTTAACTAAAGTAGGAGAACATTCAGACTACCGGTATTAGACAAACTCTCACATATATAACTGTTACTCCACACATACACACACACACACACACACACATATATATATATATATATATATATAATTTTTAGTAAAAATAGTAAACACGAGAATTTTGTGTGTTATTATCTTCTTCGCAGTAGATGTTAACAAAAAACATGTATATTAACAAAGCTGTATTTGTTGCTTATGTGGCCTGTGATTAGAATACTACTAAGCAAAATGAATCTTCCATTCGTTTTTGCAGAAAATTTAAAGTAATTAAATTTTGTGCTGGGATATGTTTTCACTGGAGGTCACGTTTTGCGATTTATGCAAGAAAAACGTGTCTGAAGGTCACTTTTGTAGGTTTCTCTCAAATAATTCGAAAACTATAGTCTCTAGCCTAAACATATCCCTGTACAAAATTTAACTACATTAAATATCCTAAATAAAGATGTTGTTCATTTTCTTTTCTCTCTAGGGCTAACAGTTTGCGTGTGGTGAGGGAGAGAATATGAAACTCTTGTGTGTGGTATCTGAAGGTGTTTCAGGTTGCTTAAAATCTACGGGACTACTCGGAATGGCCGCGTGGTTAGAGTCGCCATGTCACGGATTGAGCGGCGCCTCCCGCAGGTGGTTCGAGCCCTCCCTCGGGCATGGGTGTGTGCGGCAGCTGAATCGCCTTGTATATATAATAGTACAATGTCATGTGAAAATGTGCGGTTTTGTGTTCTTCATTGCAGTCTGTTTTAACTAGGATAGCGGAGCATTAAAACAGACAAGTTGTTCCCCACGTCGCTTCTTAAGATTGCAGGAAAGGGAAACAACTTCTCCCAGTCTTTTGCACTTGTTGGCGAATTTCAGCAAACTTTGGCAGTTGTACATAAATGGACAAGCGGTGATATTTTACCAAAACCTGTGCTTAGTCATTCCCTGTAAGAGCATCAATTAGTAATTTTAATTTACGACTATACCTTGAAAGTGCTCGTATCAATTCCTATTACAATTACTCAGTGGTGAAAATGGAACAGTACCACATGAACAACGCTATTTAGGCGGTTTGCCTGCCAAGTGGCACAAACCAAAAAATTAAAAAATTGATTAACATCACCTAACATTAGTAGAAAGGCAGATCTTTGTAGCCCATAAGTGGCTCATACTGTTCGCTCATAGAAGTTGAATTTCAGGAACTTGATCTGAGACAAATGTGCTTCTGGAAGTAGGGTTTGGGAGCGTGTCAGTGAGCTTTGCCGACATCAGTTTCACATAGCTTTCCGTCATAGTAGATTCATCACAAAACAGAGGAAAAAAATGTCTTGGACCTACTGAACTTTCTATATGCCTTTTCCAACAAAATTTGTTTCCAGGTTTACAACATAGTCGTGGTAGTTTTTCGATCAGGGACGAACAATTTGATGAAATCACGGCAACATCAGAATAAAGATACTCTCTGAATTTTTATTCTATGTTTCTCTATTTTAATTTTTCTTTGCACCTCTTGACAATAAGTAACAATTCTGTTTTATAATAAACTGTCAACTTTTATTTAAGCTTATTCTCCTCCCCAATCACTTTCTGTAAATTCGTGATTTTGAAACTTTTAACTTTTAGCTGGTTACAATGCTTCAGTACCAAATTTGTACATTGTGACAGGAAGTTTACATTTATCAATTATTGTTGTGTCTGAATTTAGTCAAGAGATATATAACTACTAGTTCGCAGTGAACTTTCTCTCCTGAGAAAGTTCAGTTTTGAACGTACACTACTTGGCAGCCAAACTACCGATGAAAAACTTGGTAACATTATTCCAACTGCTTCTCTAATTTCTTAAGTTTATCCTAATTTCAATGATATTTTCGGGAATCCACACTGTTAGTTCTGTGAAACGGCAATCAGTACACCCCTAAAAATTCCTATAACTGAAGTAAACAAAATTATTTTGGAGAGAGTAATAGGAGAAAATAACGAATACCAATCAATCGATACTGTAATCACCACTGAAAATGAATTTCACTATCCACAAGAATTTCTAAATTCACTAAATCCAGCTGACTTTTCACGACATAGTTTAAGTCTTAAAGTAGGCGTTCCTGTGATGTTTCTTCGCAGTTTCAATCCACAGAAACGTTTGAAACTGAAAAATATTTGAAGTAATGTCACTGAAGCTACTATCCTCACAGGTTTAGCCGCAGGAGAAGTTGATTTCATATCCCTTCTGCCAATGATCTCAATCGCTTTGCCTATTCATTTTAAGCGAGTTCAATTCCCTACGGAGGTTTCCTTTGCAATAACAATAAACAAGGCTCAAGGTCAGCCATTCAAATACGTTGGAACGTATTTACAATCAGAGTGTTTCTCGTACGATGAATTGTATGTTTCCCTTCCACCAACTGTTAGTCCAAAAAAATTATTCATGCTCTTAATACACAATATCCTAAACAAAGAAAGCGCTGCATATTATGAAGTATTATAGCTGCACAGTGTACAAAAAACTAAAATCGAAACGAAAACGAAGTAGTATTTTTAATTCAAATTCTATGTTATTTCTTTTAATTCCGTGTTCCATAGCTTCAAGTTGAGCGAAATTCAACAACGAGCCAAAATTTTTGTTCTGGAGAATTTCCCAGGAATTAGGACGCATAGCCAATTCCCAGACATGGTCGCAATCGCCAAACATTATCTTATTCGATAGAATATAAGGCAGTAGCTTTCTTTGCTCATGTTATATACTTCTTCCTCACATCACAGTCCCAGTAGTCTGAAAAACTCTGACTTAGCATACCGGAACTAAAACAGATCCCAGTACGATGGAAAAGGAGAGAGGTTTAGAAACCAGCCGCGGTGGTCGAGGGGTTCTAGGCAATTCAGTCCGGAACCGCGCGACTGCTACGGTCGCAGGTTCGAATCCTGCCTCGGGCATGGATGTGTGTGGTGTCTTTAGGTTAGTTAGGTTTAAGTAGTTCTAAGTTCTAGGGGACTGATGGCCTCAGATGTTAAGTCCCATAGTGCTCAGAGTCAGAGGTTTAGTACAATATGAGCAGCACTCAAGGTGGTTTTCAGTTCATAACAGAACAATTCCGAAGGAATGTACATGTGTACGTGATTGTTCTGCACTCTAAATGTGGAATCATGAAGTCTTCTCAGCATCCTTACCAACGAGATGAATAACGTGTAGATGCGAATGCCAATAAATTTCACTTAATCGAAGTTGCAATCTGTCTCTAATGACCTCGTTTTCAACGTGACGTTAAACCATACTCTGTATTCATTTATCTTCCAGTTCCTAGTATAATACAACGGTAAGGAAAACTTTGTGTTTCTGCTCATTAGAGCAGTGGTCTCGTCTGTGTAACACAGGATTTTTCAAGAGTGTGGATCCGACTTCAGAAGCCGATGTCTTATACTGGTTCAAATGGCTCTGAGCACTATGGAACTTAACATCTGAGGTCATCAGTCTCCCACAACTTAGAACTACTTAAACCTAACTAACCTAAGGACATCACACACATCCGTGCCCGAGGCAGGATTCGAACCTGCGACCGTAACGGTCGCGCGGTTCCAGACTGAAGCGCCTAGAACTGCTCGGTCACACCGGCCGGCCTGTCTTGTAGTGAATGAAGATACTAATTTGGAGTGAATTTTAACAAACGCATGGTACTGCAAAGTTTTTACTTCCACAACATCCCCCCCCCCCCCCCAAAAAAAAAAAACAGTGCTGTCAAGCCAGACTAATGGTGCCATAGCCAAAAAACGCTTGGAGCTACATGAGGTGCAGTGCTCTCCTTTCCACGAAAATCACGCCACAGAGTTGTAACAGAATTGCATCTATTGAAACGGGTAATGGAAAAAGTCTGCTATGGCTGCGTTATCAGTATCTATACTCGACACACGGTGAGTAATAAACAAGCAAAATGGTTAAAATGACTCTGAGCACCATGGGACTTAACATCTGTGTCATCAGTCCCCTAGAACTGAGAACTACTTAAACCTAACTAACCTAAGGACATCACACACATCCATGCCCGAGGCAGGATTCGAACCTGCGACCGTAGCAGTCGCACGATTCCGGACTGAGTGAAATTGGATGAATCTCTTTAAAACAGTCTGTACTTTCCTAGAAACGAGCAGCTCTGTCCGAGATCTTCAGTGGTTTGCCCTTAGACTGGAGTATGCAGCCTGGGTGACGGGGCGAACTCCAACAAGTGGAAGACTGACCTCCGCCGCGTAATCCAGGCCGGCTTTGGAGGCCGTGGGGTTGGCAGCAGTGGGAGACGACGGCGTCCGCGGAGCTGCGGTAGAGCCTCTCCGCGCGGACGTCGTCTAAGGAACCCTGACACTGCTGCTGCACTTGGCACCACTTGGGGAGCTACTTCCGAAACCGTCTCACGTCTCTAGTAGGAAACTGGAGGCTAATGCCCCAGCCGCGTGCTCTTCATTCGGCTGCAGTGCCAGAGAGAGGGTGAAGGGGTTAAATTAACTTTGTATAGTTCGACGGTAGTTTCCACGGATGAGCGATAAAACCTCGCTTAATGACATGGCCACTTTCTCGGCGCTAACTCAGCTCTGTTTGCTTGCGCAGGGGTTGCGATTTCGCAGAGTGCGCAGGTGCGATGCGACGCATGCTGCACTCGCCACTGCTCCTCCTGCTCCTTGTGACGCAGCTGAATACCACATTTCCTTGGTCGGAGGGTCATACAACGAATTAAAATGACGATGCACATGAGATGTGGGAAGGAATGGAGAAGAAGAACAACTGCATCCAGTGATCTTTCACGAATGAAATCAAATCAGGGTCGTTTTAAAAACCGCTTACATCGTCTAGGACTGGTGGAAAACCCTCTTTGTGCTTGTGGAGGCAAAGAAGACAAAAACTACATAATTACAAACGACTCTCTGGTTGGAGAATGAGGAGCTATGGCACATTTTGTACTTTAAACTCCGTGAAGAGCTGTATTTTGAAGCGATTTTGGTAAGGCACTACCTATATTCTCATACGTGTTGTTTACCATGTTTTAATCTCTAAAAGCAGATATTTTCCATCTCCCAACTTTGCATTCATTGGCTATCCGCTGTACAGATATTATAGTATTAACTGCGAAGAATGGGCCTTCCATATTCTTCGTCATGTTGTTTGCTGTCTTATAATGTTTATATGGTCTTCATCATGCGATTACAAGCCACTAGACAGGATGTAGCTTATAAAAACTGGATTACAATACAACTGTTTTCGGTGTTCTTGCTACAAAATGAACCGTATAGGATCCACTGAAAAGACAAAGAACATTTCAGACACCAAAACAGCTCTGCCCCCTATAGTGCTTCACTCTTCCGGGACCAAGAGATGCTAGGAATTAGGAGTGTCCACATAATCAGCCAGGGAAAACCTTAGACCCTGTAGTACGGTAATATCTACTTACACTACTCTGTAGGAATCAGCATGAGTTTCGAAAAAGACGATCGTGTGAAACCCAGCTTGCGCTATTCGTCCACGAGACTCAGAGGGCCATAGACACGGGTTCCCAGGTGGATTCCGTGTTTCTTGACTTCCGTAAGGCTTTTCATACAGTTACCCACAGTAGTTTAATGAACAAAGTAAGAGCATATGGGCTATCAGACCAATTGTGTGACTGTATTGAAGAGTTCCTTGATAACACAACGCAGCATGTCATTCTCAATGGAAAGAAATCTTCCGAAGAAAGAGTGATTTCAGGTGTACTACAGGGGAGTGTCGTAGGACCGTTGCTGTTCACAGTATAATTAAATGACCTTGTGGGTAACATCGGAAGTTCAGTGAGGCTTTTTGCGGATGATGCTGTAGAATATCGAGAGGTTGTAACAATGGAAAATTGTACTGAAATGCAGGCGGATATGCAACGAATTGACGCATGGTGCAAGGAATGGCAATGGAATTTCAATGTAGACAAGTGTAATGTGCTGCGAATAGAAAGAAAGATCCTTTATTATTTAGCTACAATATAGCAGGTCAGTAACTGGAAGCAGTTAATTCCATAAATTATCTGGGAGTAGGCATTAGGAGTGATTTAAAATGGAATGACCATATGAAATTAATCGTCGTTAATCAGATGCCAGACTGAGATTCATTGGAAGAATCCTAAGGAAATGCTGTCAGAAAACAAAGGAAGTAGGTTACACTACAATTGTTCGCCCACTGCTTGAATGCTGCTCACCGGTGTGGGATCCGTACCAGATAGCGTTGATAGAAGAGAAAGAGAAGATCCAACGGAGAGCGCTGCTATTCGTTACAGGATAATTTAGTAATCGCGAAAGCGTTACGGACATGATAGATAGACTCCAGTGGAATACTCTGCAAGAGAGACGCTCAGTAGCTCGGCAAGGGCTTTTGTTGAAGTTTGGAGAACATTCCTTCACCGAGGAGTCAAGCAGTATATTGCTCCCTCCAACGTATATCTCTCGAAGGGACGTTGAGGATAAAACCAGAGATTAGAGTACACTTAGAGGCATACCGACAATCTTTCTTTCCACGAACAATACGAGACTGGAATAGAAGGGAGAACCGATAGAGGTACTCAAGGTACCATCCGCCACACACCGTAGAGTATGGATGTAGATGTAGAAAAAAGCTAGTACAGCTGAAAACACGACGTCTAGTTTGATACGATGACGGCATATTCCACCTGGGGGATAGTAGATGTACTGATAATAGCTTCAGCGTCATTCGCCAGAAGATTGCATAATAGCATAGCTACCAGAGCGCCAATTCTGTCTTCTTTTTAATAGGCAGAGCTGACAGTCAGGAATCAATGGGGTGCAAACGTGTGAAGGAAAGCAGGCAACCATGCCACGGAGACACACTCGTACTTCCTATAGCCAACTAAGCGAGTCTGAAAGTTGTCAAATTGTTGTCTTCCGAGTGGCGGGATGGTCCTATCGAAGAACTGACACACAAGTTGGTCGTGCTCCGCCAGCTGTGCAGCGATGCTGCTATCAGTGGTCACGTGAACATTCTTACACCCGTTGACAAGGTTCTGGACATCCACGCAGCACAGACGCCCCCCCAGGATCGTCGTCCTGTAAGACCAGCAGTGGCAGATATTACATCTACCACAGCACAGATAAGAGGACTTGTGAGCCCAGACGTGTTAACAAGAACTGCTGCGAACCGTTTATTAGCAGTTGGACAGCGGGCACTGACACCTCTAGCCCGTCTTCCACTCATGCCCCGTGCACAGCTCAACTGTAACGTTAGAGGATCACTTGGAAGATGGAATGGCGCGCCGATGTTCCAGCGATGGAATCAGATTCTGCTTGCGCATACGACGTAGATCTCGTGAGCGCTGTCTCGTAGAGTGCATTCGTCCAAGACACATGGGCCCCAGGCGGTGATTCGATCCTCCTCCGGGCATGGATGTGTGTTTTTGTCCTTAGGATAATGTAGGTTAAGTAGTGTGTACGCTTAGAGACTGATGACCTTAGCAGTTAAGTCCCATAAGATTTCACACACATTTATTGTCTACAGCTCTCGTTCGCCTCTGGCGTTTCTGGAGGAGACGCTAACGAGCACTCGGTACGGTTGTTAGACTTGTTCTTTGGCCGTTCTTCCAACAGGAAAGTGATGTGTTGTTCCAAAAGGCTAATGCTCGCCCACTACTGCCTGTCAAATTCAAAGTGCTTTGCACAGCATGCACCAACTTCCCTTACCAGCACAATCTCCAGACTTGTCTCGAACCGAGCCCGTTTGGGATATGATGGGACGAGAAATGACTTGTGCGACTCGTCAGCCATCAAATCTTACAGAACTACGTGAACAGGTCCAGCAGGCATGGCATACGGTATCGCAAGGACAGTATTCGCCATCTCTACCAACGACTGGATGCCAGAGTCAGCGCCTGCACTGCCACCTGTGGAAGTGACACCGTGTACTAATATGGGTGCGTTGGGTTTGGTTGGGGTGTTGTGGGAGAGGATACCAGACAGAGAGGTCATTGGCCTCATCGGATTAGGGAAGGACGGGGAAGGAAGTCGGCCGTGCCCTTTCAAAGGAACCATCCCGGCATTTGCCTGGAGCGATTTAGGGAAATCACGGAAAACCGAAATAAGGGTGGCCGGACGTGGGATTCAACCGTCGTCCTCCCGAATGCGAATCCAGTGTGCTAACCACTGCGCCACCTCGCTCGGTCTATGGGTGTGTCAGGATGGGTCGGCACCTGGTATCACAGAACCGCTTGTACTATTGATCTACCAATGAAATTATTTCATGTACTCCATATGTCCTGTTGCTACAATAAATCTCGAGTAAAAGGGTGTACTATTTTTTGACAGTGTATTTATTTGGCTAGGTGACACCAGAAACACGAGACAGGGTGGGACAGCGGCCTCTCTGAGGGAGCAGAGTCCGTGCGAAGAATCGTACTGCATGGAGCAGGGACGCCAACTATCAATCCATCAGCAGACAAATCTGACACAAAAAGTAATGAGTGTTTGTTCAAGCTTTTTTAGCTGAAAGTAATAGTCCTAGTATTGTAACTGAATTAAATTTAAGTATTGTACATCAATAAAAGCAGTGTATACATACCAACTTTATAATGATTGTAATTCCTTTTGCTGTAAATGGATTTAATGCTGTGCATAAAATATTAGCCTGAAGAGTTGCTACTAATATGTATAAATTATGTTTGGCTTCCTGATCCTGAAACCAAAAACCACAAATTAAAGTGGAAAGTCAGGATCGCGCGCCTGTCAATTGGCGCTTGGAGAGCGTTCGCCGCGTTTAGGACAGAAGCAAGGGAGACGCATCCGGCCGAGTGGGGTCAAGCCGTGCGAAAAGCGAGTGACGTCGTACGACGGCACGAGGACAGCTCGCGTGACTTCGGCATGTGGATGCAGTGCTCTGGTCTGGTCTGTAAAGCCCAGATTTTTGCTGTTCAGCACTCAGCACGCACTGATGCAGAGATGGTCAGTCATTCACAAACATATAAGAGGATTTCATGATACCCTAACAGTTCCACAATTTGCAGGTTGTCGATTTAATGAGGGAAACAGAAATTTTTACAAACCACAAAAATGCACGATAAAAGGTCCTTATCAAATTTTTCACCAGATTTTCTACTGTTTTTCTTTTACGCGGTAACTGTGACAGACCCGTAAAGATATTCAGCTTTTTCTCTCATATTTAGCAATTACATCTATAGAGTGCAAAATACTTTTCCATTGGAATGGCATGAAAGATTTTATGCGAAGCACATGAAGCAGGGATATTTTATGCACAACTGTTATTTGAAACAGAGGCTGAAGTAATAGTAAAGTAAAAGATAAATATAATACATTAAAATACAATACCTTTGACATATCGAAACCGTTTGGCAATCAAGACTGTCACAAATCTTTGCCTTCTGTCACAACTTAAGAGAAACAATTTTTTGAAACAAAGATGTTGCGTCTGTGTGAATTTCAGCGTGATGAGGGATGAGCAGCACTTGTGTGCAGCTATACAAAAATATGGTATCCTATTACACCAGCAGCCAAATTCCAAATTTTTTATTCTTCGGTGTTTCATTTGCAGAGAGAACATAAAAAGATGACTGCTGGAAAAGAAATACGGAGTAGCAGACGTGGAGACATCATGTCCAATGCAAAGAAAATAAAAGTACGAGCAATTTTCTTAAACGCTTTGTGGAACAATGAAAAAATATAATTGCCGCAGTACTTTATTATTTAAATCACTGCTGACACAGTCGTTCCGTCTAGCACGAGGCACTGTCTGAAAGTTCCCCAGATGTATTGACAACAATCATGACTTCTCACCTGGAACTTATGCAAAAAAGATCACTGTCAGAACAACCGCCTGAAGGGACGAAGGGCAGTATTAGAATCTCTGACCCTTCTTACTTGAACCCAGACAATGTTTCTTTCATCTGCGACCACATCTATAATCGAGAAGCCACCCTGCGGTGTGTAGCAGTAGTACAGCCATCATTTAATCCCATTGCTCTCCAATTCTCGAGTGGCGCACGAGAAGGAAAAATGGCACTAACCCTCCGTGTGAGCTCGAATTTCTTTGATTTTTATCTTCGTGGTCATTTTGTGAGATATTTGTGGTAGTAAGTAATAACTGCCTCGCTCTTCGTGAAGCGCATGCGCTCGGTATTTTAACAGACGACTTCGCCATGATGCACAGCGTTTCTCCCAAAGTGTCTGGCAATTGAGTTTCATGAGCCTCTCCATAATCATCTTGGATTTATAGGCGACCCGATGCGAAAAGATCATTCTTCTTCTCTTCCTGCAATGAATCTGAATCTGACACTCTACTCATATAAATAGCATGATCTGGACGCTTCGCTTTATGTTGCTGCAAATGTGTGGTTCTAGATATATTACGAATGATTCTAAAAACTGATCCTCCATCTTGTAACTGAAAAACAAGGTTATCATCGGCAGTGTCAAGTGCTCTTGTGATGTTGCTGTGCAAAAAGATTGGAAAATGTCGGACAGCTTTCATGATTACATCCAAACACATGATGTATGTTCAAGAATAGACAGCACCAAGGTCTTGAATTAATTGTCCTTTGCAATATTACATCATTTCCCTTGGAGTCTCAAATTAAATATAATCCTTGGATTTTGAATACCCCAGAAAACACGAAGATTTCCCTATAGAGGAAAAACCTAAAATGGAATCTATTCATACTGCTTGGAAGAATCTCCCAGGACTATGACTTAATTATAGTCCTAGGATATTCTTCTGCACAACGCGACTGGATTTTGTTTGCTCACTTCATGCTGCCTCCTAACAATAAAACAAGGAATTTAATTGTGAGTAACTGGACCAAATGACAGGCACCTTGTCCAGCATCACCCTCAAGAGATGACGATAATACTTTAGAATTAATTAGTTTAAAGAGAGTCAATCACTTGATGCTGAAAAATAATTTACAAAATTCAGTAGTTAGTGAGTGGGAAAATTTACATTTCAGTTTTATGTGTGAAGTGCGGATGGTCGATATAAATATATGATGGTGAGACATAGGTATAGAGAGAGGTAATTTTCCCTGATGTTTGGGTGTCAATAGCTAGTCGTAATAAAAAGAAGTTAGCAACAGAGACCGAGATGACGATTTCCGTTAAAGCCAACTCTTTGTATGGACTTAAAACACTTTCACATGCAGCGATTAAGATGAAGTAGGTTGTTAGGAAGGTGCTTGTGGCAACTTAACGTTCCAGTGTGCTCCTTCATGAACTGTTGCAAAATAATATCACTTTTTTCTGTAGATTGTTTACTTTATGAGTCGACATTTCGAATAGCCCCCAAAGCCACGAGTGGTGCTTATCTTCTCACTTCTTTGCATTTTCGTGAAGAAGTCAACAAGCGTTTCCGCGGTCGCGATAGATACATTCAGCAGAGTTTCTGTGTGCTTACACATCAGAAGTTTAGGAAAGGCTGCCGGTTTTTAATGAGCAAACTGTTTACGCATCTTGTTACTCATTAGTCAGTCGCGACAACTTGATTAGTAAATATTAGGATGATAGATCGAAAGTACGTCGGCATCCGAGCCTCAGAGTTATCCTCGCTGCAGCTCAGTAACATTGAAACTTCTTCTGCCACCGAAGTATCATTTGACAATCTCTCTCGGTTGCCTTCCTTTTATCGCACATTTCGTCATTTATTGGGTGTAAATTTCTCATGTTGACCAATATGTTGATGCCATCCCTGTTCCCTTTATGTATTGAACAGCTTAAAAATGCTTTACCAATCACTCAGTGCTATCACATTAGTGTATTAAGTGATCTTCTTCAATCTGTATATGAGGGTTTTAGACCAACAGAGTCGCGCGGGATAGCCGTGCGATCTAAGACGTCTTGCCACTGTCCGTACGGCTCCCCCCGACGGAGGTTCGAGTCCTCCCTCGGGCATGGGTGTGTGTGTTGTCCTCAGCGTAAGTTAGTTTAAGTTAGATGAAGTAGTGCGTAAGCATAGGGACCGATGGCTTCAGCAGTTTGGTCCCACAGAAAGTTACCACATATTTCCAGACCAATAGAACTGTTTCTTTTAGCCTGCCTACAAGTCTTATTTACATAGCTTTGCATTACCCCAACCTCACCTTAATTTCTGTTAGAGTTTCTTCATAATCACAGTGATTAAGCTTGAAGCCAAGAGCAATTATACATTCAAGTACGTGAGGAAGCTGATGCCTATGTCACGGTCAGGAAAGTACCTGTTAGGCATAAACCCAATTCAGCAACAGAATACAACACGAAGAGGAAAGTGTTTCATGCTAATCAACTCTGCGTTCAGTACCAAATGACTGTTACGTCATTCTCCACCAATGACGTCGTTCGGATGAGTTACATAGTAAAGGATGGCAATTTCCGAGATCTTGCAGCCGCTACATCCCACTGGAGTAACTCCTACATTGGCATCACGAGAAGAAGTGCACCTCTCCCCAGTTCACCCACTAGTACAGGAAATCCAAACCGTAACCTCGATATACACTATCTGATCAAAAGTATTGGGACATTGTTATACAAAGCGGAAGTGACTAATAGAATATGACGAGAGGTGGAAAAGACAGTATAAAAGGAGGCGAGGAGTAGTATGTTGTCAGTAGAGTAACAGTAAGAGCACAATGGATTATTCAGGAGAGGTCGGTGGCTTCAAACACTGACTACCCATTGGATCCGAGTAACAAATCCACAACGGACAATTCAGTTCTTCTGAACCTTCCCAAGTGGATTATTGGTGCCGAGGTTGTGGAACGGAAACGCGGAGGTGCTCCCCCCCCCCCCCCCCTATCTAAACCAATACCAGGCAGACCTCAAGTTCTGACGAATATGGTTGGTTGTTTTGGGGAAGGAGACCAGACATCGCGGTCATCGGTCTCATCGGATTAGGGAAGGATGGGGAAGGAAGTCGGCCGTGCCCTTGGAAAGGAACCATCCCGGTATTTGCCTGGAGCGATTTAGGGAAATCACGGGAAACCTAAATCAGGATGGCCGGACGCGGGATTGAACCGTCGTCCTCCCGAATGCGAGTCCAGTGTCTAACCACTGCGCCACCTCGCTCGGTCTGACGAATATGAGATTATGAGATAGGCGGAAGGGAAGTGCTACGAGCAGTCCAGATAGTACGTGCGTAGGAAGTTAAAAGGAATGGCCGAGCAGTTCCTAATAAACCATTTCTGTAGTCAGACGCTTGTGGTAGTGTAAAGAGCGAAACGACTGTCCAGTGGATGACTGGAATAGTATGATTTGGAACGATGAATCATGCAATACCCTGTATCAGTCTGATGGCCGGAGGGGTTTAGGTGAAGGCTTGGAGTGCGTTTCTTCCCGTCGGGTATAGTGCCAACATTGAAGTACGGACAAGGTGGTGTTACGATACGGATGTTTTTCTGTCGTTAGATTGTTGTCTCCTTATTACCCTTAAGGAAAAGCTAAATGTTTTACGGTGTGTACACATTTTATAGCATTGTATACTGCCTACAGTAGCAGAACCGTTCGGAGACGATGATTCATGTATCTCCCATTGTTATGCACCTCGTATTCGCACTGGAACGGAACCACGAATATGTCCGCAGAAAGCTCAGAACACCTGCTGTAACCTCCCGACAGTTCCTGTAACCTCGGAATAAAAATATGACTAACCTCTCAAAAAATTTGTCACTCATATATAACCTTTCAATAATTGACTGACTGTGAATGTAAACTGGAAAATCTAGACGTCAGTAATGCTGCGTCATGGCCCTGAAAAGTCATTCTGGTTAAACTGAAAGTCCATATCTGAATTAAGTCGTCGGATAACGCGTATATATCTGCTCCTAGAAATTTTTCTGGCACAGCCCAGTGCAATGCGGGCCAATAGATTTTGTTATGTACGAGAAATAACTGATTTTATTTACGATTATTGGCTTGACTGTCGATACGAGAAATTAGTAAAATCTTTATATTGAAATGAATGATTACCAAAAGTTATCTTTATAAGAAAGGTTATTATTGAAAAATATTTACATGTGACTTTGATATAACAATAGTAAAAAATGAGTTTTTGCAAATTACATATGCGCGCGCCAATAGATAATAATTATTTTGCTTTTACCTTATACTACATTGCTCAGGCACCGCCATGGTTCTCCACGACCGGCCTTGGTAATTCCATACAGGACACAAGTGCTCTCTGTGAGCTATACAACTCGGCAACTACTCTCAAAGAGCGACCTGACCCAACCGCCCGACTGCGAGCTACTACTCCTATTGCTGCCGACACTGCTCTCTGGTCAGCGATTCTATTGTAGTTTACATATTACAGGTAGCGCGTGAGCAGTCCATCGAAGTTACATCTGCTCGACTGCGCTAGCAATAAATACCTTAGTCATGGAACTCTCACACAGTGGTTTATGGACAATAACACTCCTGAAATGGATTGGTCTGCCCGTAGTACAGACCGCGTCGTCTTCGCTCCAGACGCTAGCGTCCGGTTTCACTCCGTTTTCTAGTTCCGGCTCTTGATTTAGAATGCGCTGCCATTCCTCCACAGGCTTTCAGGCACCTCACTGAAAGTTTCGCCAGCGGAGTTCAAGCCGTCATCACGGCAAAGGATGGACACACCTCTTATTAATGTCTAGGTATTCCTAATCAGATAGTGTAGCGGACACGCCGACCACTGAGCTACGAAGGCGGAACTTGTTTCAGTTACAACTGTCGCCTAGGGAGGGAGCTGTGTAGTGACCCGCTACAGCTTTCTCGAGCAGTGTGCCCCACTGCGTTATCCGTGCACAATTTGCAAGCCGACTCGAAATTTCGTCCTGTCGCTTTATTGCCGCTGATGACAACACGCAGTGATCCAGGCTTTCTGCCGCCCGCGTTTATGCAGCAGTAGTAGAGGCTCGAAGGTGCCGGTCCGTATTTAACGTTTCAGGAGGCGACGCGAGCTGAGTTATCGCCGGCCGCGCCACGCGCCGGCTGAGTTACGAGCGCCGATATAGACGCGCCGTGTCCGCCGCGGACGCCGCCGTGACCGCCCTCGCAAGCAGCCATGATTGCCGTCGCAAACGGCTGCGGCTTCCGTGCCACGTACCGCCCGGATGCGAGCGCAGATCTCCCGGCCGCGACAGGTGTTGCTGGGTCGTCTCGGCGCAACGCACTTCCACTCACAAAACGCATTTCCTTGCTGTAGTATACGTACACGTAAACGACAACACGCGAGCAGCCGTCGTACTGATGCTGATATACACAAATAACAGTAACCATCCAGCTTTAGTCATGTTCTCATTACATATTTCGTAGTATTTTTCCTCCGGCACCGAGAAGATTTATTTATGTTACCTACTCTATAACTCACTAACTGTACCTCCAGTAGTAAGTCCTTTCTCACATCAGTGTATTACTTCCTCCTCTGTACATTGGAAGGTCTCTGTTGGATTCCTTTCATGATAATTTCTTAAATATGTTGTCATTTACGGCATAAATTCCACTTCTAAATTTACTGTGGTGTTTCTGACTATCTGGGAGGAGACTGAGCACTGGAACCCGTTACTTTTACACATAAACAAGAACGATCTGTCACACTACTACACTTTAAGACACAGTTTATATGTAATTCATGTCACACAGTCTCATACAGAACCTACATCCGCTTTCTTTTATATACTGTATATGGTAAGATACTGTCATCCCCCTTCCCTTCTGTGTGAAAGGATGAATGAGTAAATGTATTTCTAGTTGCATGCTTGATGGTAGCAGACAAGCCTGTCTGCTAGAGAACAGTAGGACCAACGTCGGAACAGGTAGCTACGCTTTCAAAAAGCAAAGAGGTTTCTATTCTTGGTATGGTCCTGTCCGTCCCTTGTTATGCTGGTATCGGAAGCTGACTCTCTGGTCACTTCCGTTTGTATCTGTGAAGCACCCTCGGTAGGGGCCCACGCCAGTCTGTCTGCGGCGAGCGTCTGGAGTGGTAAGATCCCTGGCTAAGAGCGTCTCTGCTAAGTCTGTAGGACAATGGAATTCTTAAGTTCAGTCTAACTGAAAATTTAATCATCTTTATTTCAGGTTTAGATCTAAAATATCTTATGCTATCTCAAATTGCAACGCAGTGTAATTCCAGTGTGAAGTTCAGAATATCTTCCAGTAGTTTGCTTTGTCACTACTGTATGAGCAAAGTGGAACCACGTGTTGATGATCCGTAACTCTAACTAAGATCATATATCTTAAATGCGAATGTGCTTGAGATTATAACGTCTCGTTGTTGACAATATTTTTCAATATAGCAACTTTTCTTTATGTTCAAACCACGTGGTGTGTACTTTGTGAGACCTGTACCATGTGCTTATATAATTTTTTGACCCATCAGGTTAATAGTGTGACGATAGTAACCAGTTCGAGGCTTTTCTTTTGTAAATTACGTTTCTATGTAATTTATTTTAATTATCAAAATTATTGTGAAGTTACACTCTTTGTGTAAACCAAGTTGACCACGCGAAGCATGTGGTGTAATCATCAAAGTAGCCCTCAGATATTCTTTTCGAGATTTCACAGGCAATTAGTATGAATCTAGTATACCAGTGTGTGGTAATTTCATGACGGACAGGATAGCACTTCTTTGGGTGAAAATTGAATCGGTTGGTTGTGGTTAATTTCCTCTTGCATGTGTTTCAACGTTCTTCGTGTGTTATTTTATGAATGCAGTGTTGTATGCAGTCTCCCAATGTTGGCTCCATATTTGATGTGTTCCGTAAGATTACAAACTTATATTTTCACAATCCCAAGTTAGGCACCAGTTTAGTTATGAATCAAGTTTAATATTCTGAAATTTTAACGGAACATTGATGAATGTTAAAATAAATGTCCAAATATAAACTGATTAATTTCTTTTTATTTAAATTCTGTTTATATATATCACAGGTTGTCGTATTAAAGGATTATAACTAATGTTAGTCTGGTTGGCAGTTTGATAAACTAGACTGGATACCTGGTGAAACAGTTGCTCAGTAATGCAAGGATAACTTCCCCAGATAGCTCACAGCTTTTAACCCGCTTTTATTATCTTGAATATCAGCACCGCTTCCAGAACAACTTAATACATACTCTTTACAACATTTCGTGAAAAGACCACGAAGGCAATATTACAGAGATTCGAGCTAGCACACTATTCTCGACTGGAGCAGTTACTGTTACACTAAATATCCTCCACCACACACCATGAAGCGCTTGCATAATATGGATGTACAGTCCCCACAGCCTGAACTGTATAAGTAGTTTAAGTCTCCTGTATACACCGATGAGTCAAAACAGTATGACCACCTGCTTAATAGATTATTTGTCCATCTTTGGAACAAAATACATCACTCATTCTGCTTATCAGGGATTCGACAGTTGTTTGTAGCTGTCTGGTGGTATGTGAAATTAGATAGATGTCTACTCACAGGTCATGAGATTCGCGTAAATGACGACCCGCTTATTTCCGTAAGCAGTGACGGCCCCCGATGGTGGCCTATAAGAGTTCCATAGGATGTACATCAGGCGAATTTGGTCGTCGAGACAACAATGTGAGTTTACTACAAGGTTCCTCAAACTATTGTAACACGGTTCTGGTTTCGGGACACTGAAAGATGACATCGCCGTCCGGGAGGATATCCAGCATCAAGGGATGTAACTGGTTCGCAGCTGTCAGCGTGTCTTCGATTAATACTACAGGTCCTATGCAAGCGAAGGAGAAAGTCTCCAATAGCATACTACTGTTCCCACCAGCATGCGTCCGCGGCGAGCCGCACATTTGGAGCCGCAGTTTACCGCGATGACGGCGTTAGTGAAAACGACCAACAACCTAGAATAGCAAAAATGTGATTCACCTGGAGGAGGCGACATGTTTCCATTGATCGATGATCAAACCACGGTGGTCCCGTGCTCTCTGCTATCGCAATTGACGCTGTCGTTGGGTCAACATGTCAACAGCTTGGGGTAGTCTGCTGCGGAACTCCATGTTCAACAGTTAACACTTGTGGGTGTACCAGCATTATGCTCTTTCGGCTGAAATGCCGTAGATCACCTCTACCCTACTTTACAGGGCAGACAAGCCTCCGAACCCCACGTTCTGTGAAGAATCGTGCACGTCCAACCATTTAGCGCCTAGTGGTTGTTTCACTGTTCTTGTACCTCTTTCCGCAGATACTCACGACAACAGCACGTGAATATTCTCCCAGCTTTGCCGTTTCGAGATACTCATTCGCAGGCTCTGCTTAATAATAATCTGTCTTTGTCAGAGTCCCTTGTCTCAATGGATTTTCCGATTAGCTTGGGTGATCCCCGTCCGTGTCTGCTCCGCTTACATAATTTTGTTACCGCGTCAAGGGCCCACAACACAACCAGACGGCATTCAGTGTCGCGGTGGGCAGTGGTCATAATGTTTTGGCTGATCGGAGCAAAAGGGTGATTCGGCTGCCCCTCTTGCTGGGTTTCACGCTGCCCGCTACGTCTTCAAATACTACATGCAAGATTGTTATATTTTCTCGTTCCCTTCACCCTAACTGTAAGTAGAACAGAAAAAAAAATGAACAGGACCTTTTTGTAGGAGATTTCATTTTGTTAGATTTCTACTGTGATACGTTTTCTATGGAGTCCATGGTTTTGGATTTATTCAACAAAATCGCTTTGAAGGTCTCTCTGGTATATATTTCTTGAATACTTCCTGGCAGATTAAAACTGTGTGCCCGACCGAGACTCGAACTCGGGACCTTTGCCTTACCAACTGAGCTACCGAAGCACGACTCACGCCCGGTACTCACAGCTTTACTTCTGCCAGTACCTCGTCTCCTACCTTCCAAACTTTACAGAAGCTCTCCTGCGAGACATGCAGAACTAGCACTCCTGAAAGAAAGGATATTGCGGAGACATGGCTTAGCCACAGCCTGGGGGATGTTTCCAGAATGAGATTTTCACTCTGCAGCGGAGTGTGCGCTGATATGAAACTTCCTGGCAGATTAAAACTGTGTGCCCGACCGAGACTCGAACGTCCCGAGTTCGAGTCTCGGTCGGGCACACAGTTTTAATCTGCCAGGAAGTTTCATATCAGCGCACACTCCGCTGCAGAGTGAAAATCTCATTCTGGATTTCTTGAATAATTGGAAAATACGGACTCTAACGTAAATGCGTCCCTGTTCAAATTTTAACTACACGACATTTACTACAAAAAGGTCCCGTTCATATAACAGTTTGTATGTAGCAGGTGAGAGAATATGAAAATATTTCAGGAGCTGCAATTTTGTCATATGGTGACATGATGGAGACCATGGCTGTTATCTGAAGACAGATGTTGATGCTGTTGAGACAGCAACCAACCACAAATTTACTTTCAGTTCCTTTATTCAAAGGGTACCGTTACCGGTTTCGAATCGTTGTAATTCATCTTCAGACGATTTATATGCTTTCCTTATAACATGTGGTGTGTTTTTTACAGATTAAGTGTCCTAAAATATAAATAATACATAATTATAAGCACGCCATACACAGATGGTTGCGTTACAGATTTCCGTTGCAATTGACTTACATGAAATGTCGGTTTGGAGTGTTTGTTTTCATAACATTCTTCCAAGAGCCATATTGCAGAAGAACCCCATTCAGTGGGAAACACTGAGAACAACTTAAAAATTTTACGTCTAGTAGAAAAAGGTGCCACTACGAATATATTAGAAAAAATAGAAATACACACACACTAAAACAACACCCCTTAATGAACAAACAGAGTTAGTTAACACACCTTTCCTGAAAAATTTACAAAAATTATTTTCCAGACTCCAAAGCAAATAATATTAGTATGCCTATCTGCAGATCAAGTAGCAAATACTCATGATGCTAAATGTAATTAAATAATGTACTATTTTACCTACACAGTGCTAAAAAAACTTTATAATTAATGTAACAGTATTACCTCAAAAAATTTTCTGTGCTAGTGTAAAAGGCATTTCAGTTGCGTAAGTGAATATATGATCCTTTCCAAACATATGACATCTTCAAATGCTACGATATATCATAGCATCTTTGATACTCATTCGTTTGTAAGCTCTTTGTATGTATCAAAACATGTGGAGCGTGGTTTAAATCTGAAGTGTTCATTGAGAAAAATTTACGAGTGCAACAATAAGAATGCAGTGGGAATGTATTCACATCTGTTATGAAAAAAATCATTCCAAACCGACATTTCACGTAAGTCACATACAACGATAATCTGTAAAGCAACCATCTGTGTATGGCGTGCTCATATTTATGTATTATTTATATTTTAGGACAATTAACCTGTAAAAAAACACACCACATGTCATAAGAAAAGCGTGTAAACCATCTGAAAATTCGAAACCGGTAACGGTAACCTGTGAATAAAGGAACTGAAAGTAAATTTATGGCTGGTTGCTGTCCCAACACCGTAACATTGCACGAGTTATTTGAAGGCGTTGCGGGTTGCATAAAACCGAGCGATAGATGCAGTTAAATCATCCTATATACAACAAAAATGCACACTATTATATCAGAAGTAATCAGACACCCTTACGTAATGGGAAAAGACCACTGGACGTGGCGAGAAGTGGACCCACCAGTATAAAAGGAGGCAGGGAATATTGTTGTGTCGTTGTAGAAACAGCTACAGTAGAACGTATCGGTGAAGACTGCTCAGTGACTTCTGATATAGATTATTCACTGGATGCCACGAGAGTGACATATCCATCAGGGACATTTCAATCATTCTAAGGCTGCTGTTGGTGGTGTGGTTGCGAAGTGGACGTGAAAAATCACATGAAACCACTCCTGAATTCCAGTGCCACCAGCAGTCCAGCCAGTAGAGTGACTGTGCACGTGGAGTTAAAAACAATGTGGTACAATGATGAAGCAGCTCCTCATAAGCATCAAATTTCTGTAATCAGTGCAAAGAGACGCTTCAGGTTGAGTAAAAAGTTATGCCACTGCAGAATGGATGGCGAGAAACAGGTGATTTGGAATTTTAAATCGCACTATACCCTTTCTCAATCCGATGGATGGTTTTTTTAGTTTGGAGGATGCCTGGAAAACTTAACTTGTCCTTACGTGTAGTCTCAAATAGCAAAATTACGGAGGTGGTGGGGTTACGGTATAGGTGTGTTGTCATACTTAGCTAGTTTTCCCCTTATTGCACTTGTGCAAACTCTAAATGCAGAAGGACATGAAGACTTACAGCACTGTGCGGTGCGTATTGTAGAAGAACAGTTCGGAGACGATGAGCGTTTATATTGGCTTCAACGTGCACCCTGTCATAAAACAGCATCAATGAGGCAATGGTTTATGCAGAACACCATTTCTAAAATGGTCTGAACTGATTAGGTGGACTTCTGGTGAGACTATGGAGTTCACGAGTGGTTTCATGTGCTTTTTCACACCCACCTTCCACACCACTCGACGGGTCCTGTCCGTTACTACCCGAGGTCTACCTGGTTGCAGTTTAGGCGTGATTGTTCCTCCGCACTACCACTTCACAACCACATCACCAATAGCAGCCTTAGAATAACTAAATTTCCCTGATGGATATATTACTCTGGTGGTATCCAGTGACTAATCTGACCGGAACCCTATGTAACAACTTTAGGATGAGTTAGAACGTCGGAGCCGCTCCGCACCCCAACGTCCAACGTCACTACCTTCTCTGCTTTAGCGT
Organism: Schistocerca gregaria; assembly: GCF_023897955.1. Taxonomy (NCBI): domain Eukaryota; kingdom Metazoa; phylum Arthropoda; class Insecta; order Orthoptera; family Acrididae; genus Schistocerca; species Schistocerca gregaria. Next base: position 482,723,629 of record NC_064920.1, on the reverse strand, counting down.
CTTATAGAAGAATGGATTACCATTTCTCCATAGACATTCAGACACATTTCCGAAACTGTCGCCAGTAGAGTTCGATTGTTACGAAGGTGAAGTGTAAATACACCGTACAAGAATGTAAACTAGTAGCTGCTGAGACACTTTTAATCAGATAGCTTATGTCTGAGGAAGTAATACGTTGCTCAACTACTCTTGAAACGTGACGAATCGGATTTTTTAACCTTGTGCAGTGACGAAGAACGCCTCTTCTGTAGCACTGACACTGTTATGGAGTGAACATTTCCGTGCCTACGGAATGAATTCGTGAGTAATCGTGCTGACCCTCTTTCGACCTCTTCCATCTCCGATGTAGTGAACTTAATTTTATTTCTGTAAATATTGTCCGTTATAGAGAAGTTATTGAATATTCGTCTGACTCTGTGGGAGGAGTTATGACTGGGAACATTGGGGTGGTCTTCATATTTTAACTGTTATCTGTTACGCCGAATTTAATGATTTTTAAGCCAGTAGCGTCTCGTAAAATTTAGGGTGTTTATAAAGAATGGTGCAATTTTAAAAATTAATAATAAATCGATTTACTGCTTTATATAGGCAAACGTTCCAGTATAAGAGCAACAATCGTCCAAGTTTTTGATACGTTAATCACAATCCTTCACTATGTGCACCATTGGTCACACGTCACACACTTACACGGTAAGCAAATTCTTTCCAGGTTCAGTGTAGTATGTCCTTCGCGATGGTTTGTACTGCATCCTTTATCCGATCACACACATACTCAAGAGACACAGGCAATGGCGGAGTATAAACTCGGTCTTTCACAAAACACCGCAGAAAAAAATCGCGTGGTATTAAATCCAGAGACAGGGTGGCCAGGGAGAATGTTTTTCCTTGTCTGCTTTTGGAGCACGTCCAATCCAACTATTAAGAAGCTCTCGCATATTCCTTTGAAAATGGGAGGTAGAACCGTCCTGTTGCGAAATGTAATCATCATTACTGGCGCTCACCTTGTGCGACAATAGATTTTCAACATGTCTCGAAATGGATTACTCATCATTGTTTGTTGTTTGAAGTAAACGGACCATGCAATTTCTCGTACAACAGCACCCAGAAAACGTTCACTTTTGGAGACTCATGCTGATGCTCTATCAGCGTAAGTGGTTTCTTGCTTCTCGAGACACCGACATTGTATGTGTTCATCTTGTCACATGAATGGTAAGTGTCTTTATGGCAGCAGATGATTCTTTCTAAAAAAAAAAAAAAAAGCGACCGTTCTCCATTTTTAATTGCAACTCTTCATAAAAATGACCGTTTCTCTCTTTCTCTTCTGGTGTCAGAGCCTGCACTAAACCCACTTTGTACTGTTTAAAACATGGCCGCTTTCGCAACACCTTTCAAAACGTCATATTTGGTATGAACAATTCACTACTTGCTTTACTAAGCGACATGCGAGGGCTTTGGTGGAAGACCTCGAGCGATGATGACCTCAGCAGTTTGGTCTTTTAGGAATTCACACACATTTGAACATTTTTGAACTTGGACAGTTGCCGCTGCTTCTGCTACGAGGTCTGTCCAGAAAGTAAGTTCCGATTGATCGCGAAATTGAAACTACAGTGAATATCAGAAACGTTTTATTTGTAACAGTTAGCTACACCTTCGAGTTACTTCCCCACGTAGTCACCGTTCTGACTTAGGCATTTGTCGAAGCGTTGTTCCAACTTTTCAATACCCTCATCATAGAAAGCAGCCGAGAGTGCTTTCCGCCAATTCTCCACGCTGGCCTACAGCTCGTTGCCTGTGCCAAAATGATATCTTCATAGACAGCGCTTCACGCGACCAGAGATGAAACTCCGGGCTGTATTGTGGGTAATCAAACATTTCCAATTGAAAACGATGCAGGAGCATCTTCATTGCCCCTGCAGAATGCGACTGAGAATTATCTTGAAGAAGAAACACCACGACAGTTATGTAATGTTGGCTGCATAGCTTCAGGCGAAATTTCTCCCTGAGCCCTTTTACTTGGCGGGAGACACTATTTTCTAGACATGTTTACGCGCTCACTGTGAGCTCAGAAATGAGAAGAGCGACGTGATGTTATCTCGGGTCATAGTAGAGACACTGCCCAACACATCTGTGCAAAGCTTTATCGGATTTTCATAGTCGTTTCCATTTCGCGACCAATCGGAACTTACTTTCTAAGACCGCACCATTCATTTGTAAACACCCTGTATTACTGCTAACAACCGTAAAATTAAATACCGTTTTCACATAGAAACCATGATCAACTTCGTCGAGGAATACAAACGACGTGATTTCCAACATGGTAATATGAACGGTTAGAACGCAACAAATGTTGAATCTGACGGAAGGATAAAGTCAACTTCGAAAATTATGCGCAGATGTAGTACGTAAGGAGCACGGTTTCTCAGAGGCTTTCTTTGAAGTTAAGTCGTACGTTCTAAAATTTTAAAGAGTCGGGACGTGCAGAAGAATAAGTGTGAAGCGGTAGGAGCGTGTTGTTTTTAAGTAATGAAAGCGTTCCTGGTGCCAGCTGCCAGGTGAGAAACTGCGCGCTGTGGAAAAATGGGGGAGGGAGGATGAAGGGGAAAAATGGGGGGAGGGGGAAACAGAGAGAGGGGGAAGGAGCCTCTGTTGTGGCACTACCGCCGCTGCCTGATGAAGAGTAACGTTTATTGTAAAATATTTAAAGACCGCGCACGTGCGTTAATTTCCAGGTACGAGGAAGCGCTGGAGCCGTGCGGTGTTTGAGGACGGCCGGTAGAGTGCGGTAGGGGGCGGGAAACGGCCGGGGTGGTTGCGTTCAGCGACGCAGGCGGCGGTGGCGCCCCGCGGACAGCTCTAAGCCAGAGACGCTAACAAGAATCGCCCGCGAACGCCAGGTTGCACAACACAGCCACTCAGTGCCTTAACTGCACTATTCTGCGTCACCTCTTGTTTTCTGACGTTGTTTTCGAGTTAGTGATGAGCAACATCACTGTGAGATGTTGCAGCGTCGACATTCGTGATAACCATGCTACCTCATATTCTACACTTCTGGTCATTAAACCTGCAGTACCATGAAGGTGGCATCGAACAAAAGTCAGACTGACATTAGCTGTACTATCAGGTTGGTGCGTAAGTTAGTAACGTTTTTGTTTCGCATGTTGGTATTCCGGTTTCTATGGCGTTATTTATCGATTCTCATCTTTTTTATTTGTAGTTCTCTGTTGCTATTTGTTTTCATATTATCATTTTGTCATTTGTAGGTAGTGAAAAGAGCTGTGAACGCTAGAAAATGGAGTGCCAAGTAGAGAAACTGGAACCGTTCCGACTTGTTCTTCTGTTTCAGTCCAGTAGAGGGGTGGCAGCAGTGGAGGCAGCCTGAAACATTTGCGCCGCATATGGGGATAATGCCGTTAAATAGGACAAGACGAAAAAAATGGATTTCTAGTTTTAGGGAAGATAGTTTTGAGAGTAGTGACTCACCATGTCCAGGAAGACGTTCGGGGTTTCATTAAAGACGTTTAAATGCATTAATCCACGTCAGTGTACTCGAGAAGTGGCAAATGGGATTAATTATGATAGTTCTACCACAGTGCAACATTTGCATGCACTGGGAAAGGCTAAAAATCCGGTGCACGGGTACCGCATGCTCTAAATCAGTATCACGAAAATCAACGGGTGGCCACATGAGCATCTCTACTTGCTCGTCGTCAATTGGTCCTTCAACAACAGCGACCATTCCCATTCTCTGTCGTTACTGTTGACACGAAAAGGTGTCTTTGTGCTAACGTAATGAAAAGAAAGAAATGACTGAGCCTAAACAAAGCAGCAACCGCCCTCACAAATACCGCCCGCATCCACAAAAGATAATGTTACGCATGTGATGGAACAACGACGGTGTGGTGCGCTACGAATTCCTTCCCCGAGGTGTAACCATCACTGCTGACATTTATCGTCAACAACTGTGACGCGTTGCAGGCGCAGTCCCAGAACAACGACCAGGAAGACTGCGTGAAGTGACGCTCTCCACGATAACGCTCTGTTACACTGAGAAAAGCGACCTACTGGAATTACGTTGGTAAGTCATTCGCACCCACCTTATTCGTCTGATTCTGCACCCTCAGATTTTCACCTTTGCCGCTCTCTATCGAACGAAAGTCGGCAAACGTTCCTTTACGGATGGAAATGCGCTCGGAACATGGCTCGATGAGTTCTTCGCCTCTACAGTCGCGGAACAGAAAAATTACGAGGAACAGAAAAATTACCCCTGTGCTGGCAGACTCTTGTAAATAGTGAATGAGAATATATTTTAGATGACTAAAGTTTGTGACGTGTGTGTCGGTTGTGTTTATTACATGTATGAAAACCGCTATGTGCTTATGCACCAACCCAACACGTTCTGGGATATCCAAATGATTGGCATTTCAACGCAGCTGCAGAAACACGAGGGAATAGCTCCATGTCTTGTATAAGGAAAAATAACACTGCAGTTTTTTCTTTCAGAAAAAGTATATGCATGTTTTATTTGCTTATGGGAAGACCGTGTTATTAGTAGTGCAAGAAGGAAAAACGTCAACGAGAATGTGTCAGAGTTTTATCCCAGCCGGCCGCGGTGGCCGAGCGGTTCTAGGTGCTTCAGTCTGGAACCGCGCGATTGCTACCGTCGCAGGTCCGAATCCTGCCTCGGGCATGGATGAGTGTGATGTCCTTAGGCTAGTTAGGTTTAAGTAGTTCTAAGTTCTAGCGGACTGATGACCTCAGATGTTAAGTCTCATAGCACTCAGAGCCATTTTAACCAATTCTATCCCCTACGAGTGACCAGGTTTTGAACCAAGGACTTAAGAATTCGTAATCTGGAACTTTACCACTAAATTAAAGAGCCACGCATAGAGTGCCTCTTAAAGGGATTCCGCGCAGCGACCCTGCAATTTCGTTGCGAATTTCTCCTGTGTCACGGTACCCAGACGGATGATTCACTTTTACTATACTTTCGTAATTCGAGAAAGAAGTCCTGAAATTTTTGACATTTCCTCTGTTAAGTATTTACTCAGCCTCTAGACCACACAAGAAGTCAGCGGAGATGACGAGCATCACAGCAGAATTTTATGTCACCTATTCCAGCACACAATTTCTCGCATCGTCAAACATGGTAATTTTGCCTGGTAAATGTGTGAACTTCTATTTGACATGCTTTTCTTGTGAAGAATTCTGGTAATCATTTAGCGAGAGAGTGGCAAAAAATAATGGAGACTGCATGTGCGCCTCTGTTCCTGAAAAGCAGTCTCATCTTCTCTAATAAGTGCTTTATGACCTCTGCAAACTTGCGCTGCGAAAAAGCTGCGTATTTTATTTTCCAGTTGTCAGGTATGAGCAGATTTGCACTGGAAGTAACTGTCACATTGGGTCCTCTGCAGCGAATGAATAACGAAATTACATAGAAATATGAAAGGCAGAAAGAAAATTACTCGTTTGTAGAATATGTATCACAGCGAAACTACGTGTTCCTATCACCTCTCAGTTTTTTCTAAACTGCAGGAGTCAATTAATTCATTTGATTCAGACTGTTTTATCTGTGCGCCTGTAACTCATATTACGAATAATACACTTACTAGAATTTTTTTAAATTTTTCTTATTCTGAATTAGGCAATTATTAAAAATAATTGCTTTTTGATGTTAAGTGTTGGACCCAACAAAGTATTCACTTTGCAATGCTTCTGATTGTATAATATTTGAGCTTTTTGCCTAACAAGTAAAGTGAGGAACCTAAGCGACAGAGACTTTGCAGAAATGTAAGGCCCTAACTTATGACACGGGATAAAATAACAAACGGCTTACTTCAGTGTCCGAAAAACTTGCCATCAAATCTGTACATCGATCACCAAAGCCTAAAACTGTCACAAGTAATGCTGCTATAAGCTACTTCAGGTACGGTTTAGATAATACAAACTCCGCCTAGATCTTCATATTCAGCCGTGTAATCTGTAACTACCTTGTGATTGTTAGTGCTTGGTGTAATTGTCTTGTTTTCATTTTACGCTGTTTACACGTCACGAAACATATCCAAAAGCGTAAATTAATAACTGTCAAAAATTTATAACTTACGACTGTGCCAGTAGACAATTCGTTGTCAATCGAATTACGTTAGTTTTTACATGTCTCGCTAATCATTATTGCACGTTGAATTTCATTGCCCATTAATCAAGTGAGTACTATTTTTATAGTGTAACTATAGTCATTAGTGGTTTGACATCGTAGAATTTATTATTTTCCTTGGAAGAGGATCGTATTGCATGAAACTAACATTTGCATCTTTTCTGCTGATTTGCTACTATACCAGCCTGCAAGACGTGATGTTACGTTTGTATTGGTGAAGAGGAAAACAGTTTGAAAGTAAAGAGGAAATGGAAACCTGTGTACCCTGGTACGAAGTTACGTATGCTTAACGAAAAACAGTTGAGCGGATACCTTCCCCGTTCTTATCTTTTTTCTTTCCCTCCCAATCTATGTTAGAACGTGCCGGTTGCGTGTGTGCCAAAGAATCTCATTTACACGCTGCTCACCCGCTTGGTTCAAGGCTCGAAAGGATTCATTGCAAGTGGACCGCCCCGAAATTAGTATTTGTTTCATTAGGTGACTATTACACTAAGATTTCGCAACGGATAACGCTGGTGAAGGCTCAAGCAACAAAGAGAGCAAGTAAGTAATTACTAGGCTCTAACGTGATCTATATTCTCTATCCTTGTTAATTTTCATCCCCGCGAGATTATCATGACTTCAATTTAGCATTAACATTGTTCTCTACACAGGGTACGGGTGTTATGATCATATACTGAATCAATGAAATTAAATTCACATGACATTTTTATTATTTACCTAGAAACTTTACAAATGTTATATATAACCAGTTCTTTTATTCGCTACTTACGCGATCTCATAATTGCAAATTAACAAAGCAAAGATGAATAAATTCTATCTTATCTAGGACTGAAGGTGCCCATATTATCAGAAATGTATTCAACACTCTCGCACTGAAGGTCCTTATACTATCCGAAATCTGGTCTCGTTTATAATATTGTGCGCTGGCAAAAGGGCGGGATCTACGTTGCTGCATCTGTAGCCCATCGGCTTGGACAGTTTAAAATGGCACTGAGCACTATAGGACTTAACATCTGTGGTCATCAGTCCCCTAGAACTTAGAACTACTTAAACCTAACTAACCTAAGGACATCACACGCATCCATGCCCGAGGCAGGATTCGAACCTGCGACCTTAGCGGTCGCGCGGTTCCAGACTGAAGCGCCTAGAACCGCTTGGCCACACCGACCGGCCGCTTGGACAGTGATTGAAGTTCGCAACCCCATGTTGCCACTTGGACGGAATCGTTATGAATTAATGAACCGGTTCTTCAATGGTCACTCTCCCCATTACTTCTCAGTACCGTTCCCTTAGTCAAAATTATAGCAAAAATTCTTGGCGGGAAAAGGAAACACAAACATCTCTTTCACATACAAAAAAGCAATGTCTTCTAAAATAAAAGATCCTACAAAATTTGGCACACACAAGCACTTCGCCTTAACTACTTTCAAGAACCAACCGGAAGCTAGCTGGGGGTGCAAGTTGACACCAAATGGGTGATCGACACCAACGGCTAATTTTTTGTGTACTCATTCCACTGTTCATTCTTGTTTTCCATCCACACAATTATTCACATGCACAATTTATCATTTACCAGTTAGTTAGGGCGTAGAGTATCGTCTACTTGCTGCTTGCATATGAATCAAAAGACCAGTGCACAAAATTTATGAATTTGCCAAAAAATTACATCATTCGCTCAGAGCCTTATGTAACTCACACAAAACACAAGAACAGCCTAGAAGGTTTCACACGGAATCACCGTCTAAATTTCTCATCAGCTGTACGACCACGTGTTAAGCTAACTAAGCAGGGTGAGGTCATATGTTACTTTAGGAAGACCAGTAAGAAATTTAAAATTGCAAAACGCTACTGCTAAAAGTGAACTATATGGTTTTTGATACTTTTTCTGCTCTCGTGTGCCGGAAGCACTAACTGATTGCGTTATTACAAAAGGATAACGTGAGCCCTCATGCTCACCTCTGGAAAAGAAATCCTAACCGAAAATTTTAATATTACGGGAAAAAGTTCTCCAAAAAATGAATAGTCAAAAGAACATGCTAAGCACTTCCATCCTGAAAAAGAGCGGATTAATAACAATATAATACACACAAGTTTTGTGTCTCCTCTTTTCCGAGAGTTCCGGAACCTGTACAGAAAATTGGAGTCGAGGTCAACATAAATATCATTTCCGCCCTTTCCATTGCTCATGAAAAACACACATAGCATGTTGTACCACCATACAGCGAGACCTTTAGAGGTGGTGGTCCATATTGCTGTACACACCGGTACCTCTAATACCCAGTAGCACGTCCTCTTGCGTTGATGCGTGCTTGTATTCGTCGTGGCATGCTATCCTGAAGGAAGTCATTCACAAGATGTGTACGACGGGGGTGCGAATTGTCGTCGATGAAGACGAATGCCTCACCAATATCATGCCGATATGCTTGCACCATCTGTTGGAGGATGGCATACGCGTATCGTACAGCCATTATGGCGCCTTCCATGACTACCAGCGGTGTACGTCGGCCCCACACCTTGTTGCACTCGTTGGACAGTGTGTCTATGGATTTCAGCCTGACCAGGTTGCCTCCAAACACTCGTCCGACAACTGTCTGGTTGAAGGAATATGCGACATTCGTCGGTGAAGAGAACGTGATGCCAATCCTGAGCTGTCTGTTCGGCATGTTGGGTCCGTCTGTACCGCGCTGCATGGCAACGTGGTTGCAAAGATGGCCGTCGAGAGTGAAGTTCCACGTCATGCTGCCTATTACGCGCAGTTTGAGTCGTAATACGACGTCCTGTGGCTGCACGAAAAGCACTATTCATCATGGTGACGTTGATAGCCGTCATCCACTGCAGTAGTAGCCCGTGGGAGGCCTGAGCGAGGCACGTTATCGACAGTTCCTGTCTCTTTGTATCCCCTCCATATCCGAACAACATCGCTTTGGTTCACTCAGACACTTCCCCTGTTGTAAGCTTTTCTTGGCACAGAGTAACAATGCGGACGCGATCTAACCACGGCATTGGCCGTCTGGGTATGGTTGGACTACAGACAACGCGAGCCATCTACCTCGTTCCTGGTGGAATGACTGGAACTGATCGGCTGTCACACCAACTCCGTCTAATAGGCGCTGCTCTATGAACAGTCAAAAGGACTGTGTGTGTGATACAAAATCCACTGTCAACCTCTATCTTCAGGATTCTGGGAACTGGGGTGATGCAAAAATTTTTTTATGTGGGTAAATTATACCTCATCCCACAAAGAATTTGGCGGTAAAGACTGAGATCGCACTCGATTTCGTCCGCTCAGTTCAATAGCTTTCCCCAGAGTGTGCCTGTCATGGTGGCCCTCACCGGTTGTTCTCCTCCACTCTGGTGGCGAGGGAAACCTATCACCAACCCTGAACTAATCCTGGCGGTGCATCATCGCTGCCTTTACTCCAAGTTTTTTTTATCACTAACCAACCTACACAGTGACCACATCTCTGCATTGCCACTACCATCAGACGAACTCTTAATACAAAATAAAAGTTAATGAACCCAAGGGAACGTAAAGGGATTAAGGAAATTATCGTATTTATGTAATTACGAATTAAATAAACAGGTAGTCCATTTCTTTAATAGAATTTTAATATTTCTTAAATTTGGAAACATGATGAAAGTATCTCAAACAAATATAGTATACAATATAATTCGACGGAACAAGCTAATTATAATGAGATGGAAAAACATGTTCCCTATCACAGTATCCGACACAGAATAAATTTTACGTCCACAGTGGTTTCCAATCTTCCACTGCATAATGCCATCAATCTCCACTCTACACTGAGCATCGCTTAGCATTGTGTAAAGAAATACACTACCGGCCATTAAAATTGCTAAACCACGAAGATGACGTCATACAGACGTGAAATTTAACCGATAGGAAGAAGATGCTGTGATATGCAAATGATTAGCTTTTGAGGGCATTCACACAAGGTTTGCGCCCGTGGCGACACCTACAACGTGTTGGCATGAGGAAAGTTTCCAACCAATTTCTCATACACAGACAGCAGTTGACCGGCGTTACCTGGTGAAACGTTGTTGTGATGCCTCGAGTAAGGAGGAGAAATGCGTACCATACGTTTCCGACTTTAATAAAGGTCGGATTGTAGCCTATCGCGATAGCGGTCTATCGGATTACGACATTGCTGCTCGCGTTGGTCGAGGTCCAATGACTGTTGGCAGAATGTGGGATCGGTGGGTTCAGGAGGGTAATACGGAACGCCGTGCTGGATCCCAACGGCCTCGTATCACTAGCACTCGAGATAACAGGCATCTTATCCTCACGGCTGTAAAGGATTGTGCAGCCACGTCTCGATCCCTGAGTCAACAGATGGGGACGTTTGCAAGACAACAACCATCTCACGAACAGTTAGACGTCGTTTGCAGCAGCATGGACTATCAGCTCGGAGACCATGGCTGCGGTCACCCTTGACGCTGCATCACAGAGAGGTGCGCCTGCGATGGTGTACTCAACGACGAACCTACGTGCACGAATGGCAAAACGTCATTTTTTCGAAAGAATCCAGGTTCTGTTTACAACAGCATGGTGGTCGCATCCGTGTTTAGCGACATCGTGGTGAACGCACATTGGAAGCGTGTATTCGTCATCGCCATACTGGCGTATCACCCGGCGTGATGGTGTGGGGTGCCATTGCTTATACGTCTCGGTCACCTCTTGTTCGCACTGACGGCACTTTGAACAGTGGACTTGCATTTCAGATGTGCTACGACCCGTGGATCTACCGTTCATTCGATTCCTGCGAAACCCTACATTTCAGCAGGATAATGCACGAATGCATGTTGCAGGTCCTGAACGGGTCTTTCTGTATACAGAAAATGTTCTACTGCTGCCCTGGCCAGCACAGTCTCCATTTCTCTCACCAATTGAAAACGTCTGGTCAATGGTAGCCGAGCAACTGGCTCGTCACAATACGCCAGTCACTACTCTTGATGAACTGTGGTATCGTGTTGAAGCTGTATGGGCAGCTGTACCTGTAACCGCCATCCAAGCTCTGTTTGACTCAATGCCCAGGCGTATCAAGGCCGTTTTTACGGCCAGAGGTGGTTGTTCTGGGTACTAATTTCCAGGATCTATGCACCCAAATTGCGTGAAAATGTAATCCCATGTCAGTTCCAGTATAATATATTTGTCGGATGAATACCCGCTTATCATCTGCATTTCTTCTTGGTGTAGCAATTTTAATGGCCAGTAGTGCATATTGCTTATGAGGAGCTGCTCGACCACTGTAGCCCATTCTTTTTCAACTCCCCACAAACAGCAGCCGGTAGCGGTTTCGAACTCATGAGCGATTCCTTCTTCTGCTTCATGCGATTTTTGGCAACTTCTCTGCAGTCCCTGTTCGTCAGTACACGGGATGTGTCTGGTCTTGCTTTAGTTGTGGTTGCGCTTTCACGTTTCCGCTTCATAATCACGACACTAACAGTCGACTTGGTGACCTTTAGAAGAACTGAAGTATTACCGACGGATTTGTTACACAGGTGACATGCAGTGAGCAGTCCACATTCGAAGACACTGAAGTCTCCAGATTAAGTCAGTCTACTGCTGCTGCTTCTCTGCTGACAACAATACATCCCTGCCTCCTTTTACACTGGTGGGTCGGTGCCTCGCGACATCTGGTGGTCAGTACCGCTTTACATGAGGGTGTCCGGACACTTTTGATAACGTAGTATACAATCTCTGCCCACTTTAGAGGTATTTATTCTTATTAAAAACAATGGTTCAAATGGCTCTGAGCACTATGGGACTTAACATCTATGGTCATCAGTCCCCTAGAACTTAGAACTACATAAACCTAACTAACCTAAGGACATCACACAACACCCAGCCATCACGAGGCAGAGACCCCGGCGGGAATCGAACCCGGGAACCCGGGTGTGGAAAGCAAGAACGCTACCGCACGACCACGAGATGCGGGCTTCTTATTTCCTTTCTCTTTCGCAGGTGTGGGAGTTCTCGACGAGCGCACAGTGTTATCTTTCACCAGCAAATGGTATGTTGTAATATTGTGTTTAAGAGAGTGGAGTAGGGCTAATAAGCCACTACAAACATTTTTTAACTTCAAGGCAACGTCGATTTGCGATTTGAAACTCGCCTGTGGAAAGTGAGACATCTTTTCTACCGGAGTATTGAAACAGAGCACTACAAAACTACCGATTACATTCAACAATAACACCAAAAGGCTGTCAGAGTTCCAGAAAATTATTTTTCAAAAGACGTTTTTCGCAATTTAATGTAAAAAGTGTGTGAGAGATGTGTCAAGGATGCTTATATTGTAAAAAGACTCCGATACGACAGTAACATGTGTTCATCTGTGATGGTTTCTAAAATTCAGCATGTGTTGAAACACAGTTTTTGATACGTTTAACATGTGATGCCGCATAATTTTTTTGCTATATACCTCTTGATAAAGGCCTTAAGGCCAAAACTGCAGTGAAAGTAAATAATTTATACAGTCAGTGACAAATATGATGTCTTTTAAAAGTTCTGTACGACAATAAACTCCAACCACAAGTTAAGCAGAAAATTATTTACCCGGAAAGACTCACAGTACTCGTACGCTCACTTCTGATCTAGAGAGCCCAAAGCTAAAGATAAATTGAGCAACAGGAAGTATAGAAACCAATTACAAAGGTACCTTCTTTTTAGAACGCTGTGACAGATGTCATCGGGGGTCATGTGCGCATAACAATAAACCGTACGAGGGGTGAGGTCAGTCAATTTTTAGCCGCTGTGTATGGAAGCCTCTCGCGACGTACTAATCACACGTGCAGATCTACCGGCTTTAATGGTTTCGCTCTATGACTGGCCATTCGGCAATAGGAGAGGCAAGTGTGGTGGGAAAGCTGTGGTTAATAGACTATTAACTTGTGGTGATGTACTTGCCAGTGCACGAAAGTCGTGACTTCCTCGTCCACAGCATCTATAGTTGAGTAAACACGGCGTATTAGAAACAGCGCACTGAAAGCAGAAAAGCTTCTGTGAATATGTGTCTCGATATGTGCACTTTCCAAGTTATTTATAGCTGCCATTTTTTTCAATCCGTGGTAACCTGATATAAATAAAAAAGAGCTATTTAGATATCGGGTCAGACAAGAGTTGGAGCAACACGGAACAGATCATAAATAAGGTGTTCGGCAAAAGGCAATGAAATTTACTGGCCTCCGTGCTTTCCTGCCTTATCGCTGTGATTTTCACTCGTGTAGCGCGCTGAAAGCGACAGCGACAGTCAGTAATCATCACACAGCGGAAGAGCTACAGCAGCGGAACACTGAAAATGATACTTCTGCCATCCATAAGGTGTGTCTCACACCAGTCTGACAAATCGCACCATCCATGTGTCGACGACAACAGTGGACATTGCCAACATCTTCTGTAAAGAATAGATCTCCTAGTCATTCACCTCGTACTTACAAAACTGCCAAATCACCAACCAGAGTAGCAACTGAAGGGTATCTTGGTGGAACGGTAACTCCTAATTGCAACGGAGGCAGGTAAGGAAACTCTTCAACGTTGCAAGAAGAAAAGGATAGTGAGCAAAATACAGGGAGGCCCTTGCCAAACGTAACCTTGTGATTAAGTAAGCGAAACCGTCATCCTGGAAGGAATCCTGTGAGGAAGTGTAAGGTAAAACTAAATGCACCAGACTTTAGAAAATCCGCACCAGAATACCAACTAGTCCAGGAGGTTCTCCAAGGTAGGAGGATGGATGTATACGGGGACAGAGAATGAGAGGCTGGATGTGCTCTTCAAGGCATAGACCAAGATTCAGTTCCTCAGAGCCAATGGTGTACAACGAATCAAAGGGAGAACTGGGAATGTGACAGAAAATACGTTAACGAAAAATCCAGTGAGCGGTGGGATCGTTTGAACCACCCAAGTCACCCGGCTCAGATGGAATCATCCATAGAACAAGCAGGGAAGAGTTTAATTAGATTCATATGTAGGCTGTTCATGGTTAGGTTGGCAGCAGGAGTAATTCCTAATGTTTGCAGGGTGGTGAGGATCGTTCTCATTCAGAAGCCAGGGAGACCTGGCCATACCAAGCTGAGGATATGAGACTAGTCGGTCTCTCCTCCTTTCTTTTAAAGACATTAGAAAAACTGGGTAATGTGCACGTTAGGGGAAGGAGGCTAACTAACGTCCCTCTACATCTAAACCAACACGCATATCAACCAGGAAAATCATGTGATACACCTCTTCACCAATTTTCTGTGAAAGTGGAAAAAGCACTACACTTTCATGAAATTGCTCTCTGCATCTTCCTGGATCTCGAGGGGGCTTTTAGCAATACGATCTTTGAATCCAAGTTTATAGTTGCAGAGGAGTATGGCACTGAGGCCACCATACGGAGGTGGATTAAGGAAGAATAGAAGGATGAATAGAAGAAGGATAAAAGGCGAGATTATGAATGAAAAAATGATTATCGACACCACCAGAGGGTGCCCGCAAGGAAGGATTTTGTCTCCACTGCTCTGGAAACTAGTGGAGAATGAACTGGCAAATTTGCGAATTCTGTGAGAACTATGGCACAACGTGCATTGAACACAGTACAGAAGTGTTGCAGGAAAAAGGTTCTAAGGATGAGCCCCAAGAAAACTGAAGTAGTATGGTTTAGGAGGAAGGATTTCCAACTCACATACCGGAATCTTAAGCTTTTGATGAAACTCTACATGACGAGGAGACAATGAAGTATATAGGGGCAAACCTGGACGCGAAACTGTAATGGACCCCTCTCATAAAGAATTTATGTCCCAAGACGAAAGGTATTCTCCCGAGCACTAGAACATTCTGTGTAAATAAAAAGTGTCTAATTCACAAAAGTGCGTGCAGGATATACACAATCTTAATAAGACCTATGATATTTTATGGGGCTACCATATGACGGAGCAAAGAAAACAGGAGGTGCTTGGCAAGATGCAGAGACTGGTCTGCTTAGCCATAAAAGCTATAATTAGCTACACATCCACTGTTGAGATGCAGACCATGCTGTACATGCTCCCATTACAACTGTGAGTTAAAATGGAGGTAGTGCCAAGGGCATACAGGCTAAAATCTGGGAATAACTGGATACCTTTAGGATATTCTCAATCCCACACCAATATAGGTAATGTTGTAAATATAGGAATGGTAGGGGAAATTCCGGCTGACGGTACAATAACTTGCACCTGTTTACACCTTTGAGTATATCAATTGGAAATAGGGAACAGTGGAAGAACGGACCAAGACATCGTGCAGAAGAGACTATCTGGTTTACTGACGGGTCGAAAACAGACGAAAGCGCTCTAGCCGGGTACACAGGGTGCAGTCTAGACTAGAGGTCGCTTTCTCTCTAGGAAAGCCGGCCATGATATTTAAGGCGGTAATATCCGCTATAGTTGTTAGCGCGGAGGAGGATTTGCGTAGGTACTACAAAGATCGTAGCATCCACATTTATTCAGACAGCCAAGCAGCTTTGAAATCTCCTTCAGCCCCTGCAACGAGATCAAAGATCGTTCCAGAATGCCATAAAACCCTTGGGAGATTAGGGAAAGTGGTAATGAACAAGCTGACAGGTTAGCCATGACAGGCGCGACGACTCCATTTATTCGCCAGGAACCGGTCCTGTCCACCACTAAAGCGATAGTAAAATCAAAACTACGAAACTGGAGCAGAATTCAATATATAGAATATTGAACTATGACACAAAAGCAAAAACATGGCAAGTTAAAGATGCCAAAAGTATATTTTAAGAGAAGTTCTGTAACCCCGGGCTTGACTATAGAGAAAGAAGCCACTCAGGTGAGGCTGTGTGCTGAGGACGGAGAAACAGTACCACATCTGATCTTACAGTAATAGCCGTTGGAGATCAAAAGACAAAATAATCTGCTCATCATATACTGAAGAAACAGGGTCTAATGAAAAACTAGTAAAGAGCCTCCTACTACTCTTTAACGGTACTGGCTGGCTTTGCCAGAACCACCGCACAATAAACCGTGTTCCGGTGCAGTGGTGGGCTAGGACCGCTGTTGTTATTATCTTCCTGTCCAAATCAAATAAAATTCACAAGTGTAATGTAGACTCGATCACGAGAAGCATTTTCCGGGTCAGTACTATCTCATTAGAAGATGTCTATAAAATGATTGTTGGTGAAGAACATACATTATTTCCATTCCTCCCTTTTGCACAATCAGCCCCTACTTCCCAAATCATTAATCACCCAATTTAATTCACTCCTTATGACGTTTGTGTATAAACGCTTAATAGGTTAATTCGCTTTCTTGTGCTACTAGCAGCTACACGAAGGGCAAGTTTGTCTTCCTTCAAGCAAACATGGCGCCCGTCCTACACAAAGTATAACAGCTGTCCGTGCGTTTATCATCTGAGTATAGGTGTCAGTGATGGATGTCTGTTTAATGTGGTGTCATGTTCCTGTTGTACGATGATGAGAGGAAGGGGAGGGTGGATCTCAGTATGGCCACCTAGTTACCTTCTCTCGTTTAGCACCAATGAGGCCACCCGGATAAAGGTCCCCATCCGACGGACGACCGACATGTAAAGTGTGGCAAGCCCTCACTCCATCAGACAACGTTCGGAGTTTTGGAAGTTAATCCAAAACACTGTGGACATTGTAGTGAAGTCTTCTCATAT
Source organism: Schistocerca gregaria (assembly GCF_023897955.1). Lineage (NCBI taxonomy): Eukaryota > Metazoa > Arthropoda > Insecta > Orthoptera > Acrididae > Schistocerca > Schistocerca gregaria. The sequence goes on along the minus strand of NC_064920.1, from coordinate 482,706,803 downwards.
GGAACTTTACGCCACCTCTTCTCCCACAGGCGCGAGATACTAGAGACTAAAATTTCTTCCATCACCGCCAAGATTCGGACCGACTTACCCCCGTATCCAGAGCCAGCAGAAAGACGTGTGTTAGCCAACTCGTGAGGTGGATTGTGTGAGGTACTGTGAACTACTAGTAAAATACACCATATGGTAGATGTCAAGGAAATAAAATTTTTACAATTGTGGTAGCAGACACAAAACAATAATCACTTCGTGTTGCGTGAATTTTATAAGGGGCAGACAAATGAAAACTAGCGAGATGGAAAATAAACTGGCCAGGTGCGAGTAAGACTTGCGCACTGAGGGTCCCGAAAAAACTTAATTACGTATACAAAGAGTTCGTTCTTTACGGGAGTCGAGAATCTCTTTGTTATCTACACTGATAGTGGCATGGTACAGGTACAGGATCTCCAAGACTTTCGAGAATGTTTTAATTTCAAGTTTCCACAGATGAAAATGCAGGCGCTGACTTCCTGTCGATCTTACAGATGGTGTATACTGTCCTGGGATACGTTATTCCACGTCTGCTCGATCTGTTCAAATAACTGTGTAAGCGTTGTTGGTTGACGAGTTGCACTGGTCACTCCTCGTCCCATTACATCCCATATGTGCTTGACTGGAGACAGGGAAGTGTCTGCACATCTGGCACAGAAAGTTGAGTTTTACGGGAACTATGTAGGCGAGCATTATCCTATCAGTAAAACATAACACCTGTTGGAAAAAGGGCAAACGTATGAGTCTAAAATTTTTCTACGTGAACCAAGCGCTGGTTAGCGCACCCGCCAGAAATAGCAAAGGTAAACGAGAGTTGTAGCTTATCACAACCCATTGTGTGTTGCGCGAATGCACGCTACGATACAGCGCTCCACAGGTCTACGTCGTACGCGGAAAAGACAATCACTTCCGTGCAGGCATTATCTGCTTCCATCGTTGAAGACTACAGCACGCCATTCCACCTTCCAACTGATCCTCCGACGGGACCAATCGGGCCGTGCACGTCGGTGCTGTGGCGTCAGTGGAAGATGTGCTAGAGGTGTGCATGCCAGTAGTCCAATGCCTAATAACCGGTTCGCAACAGTCGATGCTGACATATCTGGGTTCACAAGCTCTCTTACCTGTGCTGTGACAGCTACACGATCTGCAACTGCTGCCCTTACAATAAGAAGATCCTGGAGGCCGTTTGTGCTGCGTGAACATCCAGAACTTCGTCTATAGGTATGACAGTGTTCATGCTACCACTGATACATCGTTGCACAACTGACGCTACACGCCCAAACTTGTCTGGCTGTTCTACGAAAGGACCAACTCGCCACTCGGAAGGCCACGATTTGACCCCTTTGAAAATAGTTCAGCTGGCTACAGGCAGCACGGTTGCCTGCTTGCTTCTGATGCTTGCACCGCACTAAGTCTTCTGGCTGTGAACATTCTCTAATTAAGCGTGGACACAGATGGCGCTCTGGCAGTTAGGCCACTGCACCATCAATTGGAAGACGACGTTTAAACCATTACCAGTCATCTGTTATCCCCAGGTGGGCGTGTGCTGTCATCGGCTAAAAATAGACTTTGTCTTTCCACAGGTACTATTTTTTTCCGATAGTGTATTTCTACCTCAGCTTTTCGTCAGTTGACCATTCAGCTAAATATTATATTATTATTCCAATTTCGACCTGAAATCCGAGATTTAAGACTGCAAATAAGTCGTAAAACCATGACTGGGGAAGGTATGTCAGTGAATTAAAGAAGCGTATGGTGTTGCAATAAAAAATAGTAAATACTCTAAAAATGTAACTACACAAGCTTAACGAACTTGGAAGGGCACACTCGTCCGTTTGCAGCACTAAGCGTTCTGTACGTAGACACCAGCTTCAGTAAAAACGGGTAGCTGGAATGGAAAACACTGTGCGAACTCCTGTGAAGTTCCTCGCAAGGTAGTGGCAAGTTCCCACAGAGTTCCTCTTCCCAAGAGCCTCAAGCGGAAGCAATTAGTGACGTAAGAAACTTACAGTTGGCTGATGCGGGCCTCTGCTGCCACGGTGCCAGACACTCACCTGCAACACAAAACAAAAACGCATTTCAGTCACTAGTTGCTTGCTTTCCTCGGTGCAGTATGCAGCTGCAAACACCGAATACCAAAGTTTCGTTACAGGAAAGTTTCTGTAGCGTGTTTATATCACCATAAAAAATTAAATCAAATCAAATAAAAAACTAGACATACCATTAACAGAACCCAGTAGTTTCTTTGAAACACTGTAGGTAATGTAACACAGGTACCTGGCTGTTTCGTGACTCTCGCTTACTGACGTAAGCCATAGCACTGAAACGGTGTGTTTCTGCCAGTCGAGTGTATGAAAGCAGCGCGATAGGACTGGTTGACGCGGGGAGGTGACAGAATGGCACAACGGAGCTATGGTATTCGGATGTAGTTATGACCACACCCCAAATGAAGTTACCCCATTTGTTGGTGCATCAATGCCGACTGTCCAATGCTGTCTGCAAGGAATGGCGTACAAGTCACAGCCACGTAACGACATGCATGAACAGTGGGCGTAGTAAGATTATAATTATAATTTTTTTCTTTTTGGGGAGTGTTTTTCGTGTCTTTACTTCAACCCACCAATTGAAGTGGAAACAGGTCAGTCAGGTTTGGACAGATATGTTTTATATATCATTACTGTTACACCAGTTTGTTTAAATACGTATAACGGTTGTACCAATTGGTAGATGTATGACAAGGGAACATTCCCAACGGTAAACATAGTGCTTTGAGGAAACTTGGCGGCTGCATAGAGGGAGGAAAATAACGCAACACGTATTTTTTTACGTCTGGGCCCAATTTAATTTCAATTTAATTTAATTTAATTAATAAAGAATATCTCGAAAGATAATTTGGTATATTAGGTTTAGAGGAAATAACTTCCAAACAATTATATATATCGTTTTTCATATAAAAGTTGACATGTAATTTACGTTATTGAAAACTGTATAAACTTACACAACTGGCCATTAAAATTGCTAAACCACGAAAATGACGTGCTACAGACGCGAAATGTAACCGACAGGAAGAAAATGCTGTGATGTACAAATGATTAACTTTTCAGAGCCTTCACACAAGGTTGGTGCCAATGGCGATAACTGCAACGTGCTGAAATGAGGAAAGTTTCCAACCGATTTCTCATACGCAAACAGCAGTTGACCGGCGTTACCTGGTGAAACGTTGTTGTGATGCCTCGTGTAAGGAGGAGAAATGCGTACCATCACGTTTCCGCCTTTGAAAAATGTCGGATTGTAGCCTGTCGCTATTGAGATTCATCGTATCGCGATATCGCTGCTCGCGTTGGTCGAGATCCAATGACTGTTTGCAGAATATGGAATCGGTGGGTCCAGGAGGGGAATACGGAACGCCGTGCTGGATCCCAACGGCCTCGTATCACTAGCAGTTGAGATGACAGGCATCTTATCCGCATGGCTGTAACGGATCGTGCAGCTACGTCTTGATCCTTGAGTTAACAGATGGGGACGTTTGCAAGACAACAACCGTCTGCACGAACAATTCGACGACGACGTTTGCAGCAGCATGGACCATCAGCTCGGAGACCATGGCTGCGGTTACCCTTGACGCTGCATCACAGACAGGTGCGCCAGTGATGGTGTACTCAACGACGAACCTGCGGGTACGAATGGCAAAACGTCATTTTTTCTGATGAATCCAGGTTCTGTTAACAGCATCATCATGGTCGCATCTGTGTTTGGCGACATCGCGGTGAACGCACATTGAAAGCGTGTATTCGTCATCGCCATACTGGCGTATCACCCGGCTTGATGTTATGGGGTGCCATTGGTTACACGTCTCAGTTACCTCTTGTTCGCACTGGTGGCACTTTGAACAGTGGACGATGCATTTCAGATGTGTTACGACGTGTGGCTCTACCGTTCATTCGATTCCTGCGAAACCCTACATTTCAGTAGGATAATGCACGACCGCATTTTGCAGGTCCTGTACGGGCCTTTCTGGATACAGAAATTGTTCGACTACTGGGGTGGCCAGCACATTCTCCATTTCTCTCACCAATTGAAAACGTCCGGTCAATGGTGGGTGAGCAACTGGCTCGTCACAGTACGCCAGTCACTACTCATGATGAACTGGGGTATCGTGTTGAAGCTGCATGGGCAGCTGCACCTGTCCACGCCATCCAAGCTCTGTTTGACTCAATGCCCAGGGGTATCAAGGCCGTTATTACCGCCAGAGGTGGTTGTTCTGGGTACTGATTTCTCAGGATCTATGCACCTAAATTGCGTGAAAATGTAATCACATGTCAGTTGTAGTATAATATATTTGTCCAATGAATAGACGTTTATCATCTGCATTTCTTCTTGGTGTAGCAATGGCCAGTAGTGTATTTTGTAATAATTTGAAATTTTGCAAAATACCCCGCCACCATTAGTTAATTTTGAAGAATAAAACCTTTCGTTACAACATAAATAAAAGAAGCTTTCAAGCCACTTACATCGATGTGCAGTAAAGTCGGTTTCTGAAATATCATTTTTGGTAAATAAGCTGACTGATTATGATGTCAATCTCCACTTGAGAAACAATATATCGAGATGCAGTCACTAGTGCATAACGAACTCTATTCGCCAAATCTTACCCAGTTATAGAAATATACCTGATCCAAATCAGGGTATTTAGAAAAACACCCGTGATAATTTGAAATCCTGCTGAAAATTGTTTTACATTGTGTTCACCGTCGTGCATGTTACGCGAAGAAATTTTGTTTATTTTATGTCCATGGTGTAAAAAAAAGTTATTTTTATATCATTTCTTTACAGATTACCATTATTGTGATGATTTTGTACTGTAATAACAAGTTACATATGATTTTCAATTAACAAAATACACGTATGTGTAACTTACACTAAAAGATAAATATGAGCGCAAAACTTAAAATAACAATTTAAAACGTAAAAGAAATATAAACAAATAATTAGAATAATAACAGAAGTTTAGATATTTTAATTATGTGTGTTGTACTCCGACAGCACATTGTGTACAGCTCATTTTCCAAAAATTGTGTTTCAGAAACCAGCGTTATTGCGCTTCGATGTGTTTGACTTGAAAGCTTTTTTAATTTACGGCGCAAGGAAAGTTTCCATTTTTCAAAACTAATTAATGGTGGTGGAATATTTTACAAAATGTCAAATTATTACACATTCATTAAACAGTTTTCAAGAACGTTAATTATATATCACCTTTTATACGAAAATCTTTTTTATGTACTACCGTTAGGACGATACTTCCTCTAAACCTGATATGCCATATTATCTTTTTTGGTGTGTTTTATCTCTTAAAAATGGAATTGAGCACAAAGTAAAAAATGTGTATTCCACTAATTTGCTCCTGTTACACACCCAGTATTTCATCAAGATAGCTTATTTACACTTGGAATGTTCTCTTATGAGTTGATACAGTGGAGTTCGTTAATGAATGCAAATACCGAGTCGATGACACGCATCTCAGTTCACTTTTCACTCAGCAGGTTTAGTTGCATGTCCTCGACTCAAAGAGTTGCACAACTTCGCGAAGTCGCGGATGGGTCACGTCAGGCAGGAGGGAAAGCAGGTCGAGGGGGCAGCCAGACACGAGCATCCAAAATTCTCCAAAACTATAACCTCCCCCCCCCCCCCCTCCCAGTCTGCAGTCGTGGACTCCTACTAAAAATTCTCGGTCTGACGGACGATGACACGCGCCTGGGATGATGCAAAATAAATTCTCTGCTCAAATTAGTTCTCTGTTCAAAGAACATCCTGCTACAGTGCTATTCACTGACCAGCCTTCTGAGGAAATTGAAGGAAGGCAAACTGGCCGAAAGATAGCCATCTCCTTGACTTCACGTAGGAAGCTATGCAGCAACCATTCTAAAAAGAAATAAAAATAAAAATAAGAATAATTAAAAACAATCTACATGTGGGGAGGTTTGGCTACATCAGTTCTACGTGGAATGCAAATTTCTCTCTCTTGGTTAGTCATTGGCTGAACCATTCTCATTGTTGGAAGCTAATTTGGGCAAATGTTTTGTGTAGCAGAGAGCAAGTTCACAATTTTTAGGAGGCTCTGGGCCGGGACGTGGAACAGGACACTCTGACTCGAGGCACGCAGCCTCAGGGTGGAGACGCGAAGAAGGCGGACTTGGATAGGAGCTGTGACGAGAGGAGCGGTGTGCTATATATTGAATCAGCTGAGCATTCCAAGACTCGTGAGTTGATGCCTCCGGCAGGGCGCGGCAGGTGCATGTTCTGTTTCCTTCAGTTGTGATTCTCTTGCAGTACACACATGTTCAGAAAAAAATAGAGCACCTTAAACGACCAGAGATAGGACGTCCATACCCACAGGACATGAACATTAGTATGTTCTGCAGAAATGATTAGCATTTGACCCATGTCCGCCCTCGGGTTCAATGACCACATCGATATCACGGCGAAATACCACCTACCGATAAAATGTTCCTGCAGCTCTCGTTGTCGCTATTAACCGAAGGTAATGGTTCAGTGTGACTTGATCAGACGTGCATGATGCCTCTCAGACGTGTGCACGAACCCTACTGTCAAACCAGTGGGTTTGAAATGGGGCGCATTATTGTCATGGGAGACTGTGATGCATCCATACGGAAAATTGCTGCTCATGTGGGACGGACGTGTGCAGAATGGTTTATGGAAGGCCGAAAAACAAGACGAGATGGGTCAGGTCGCACCATCCGCCCCCCTTTCCCTCCAGAGAAGATCAACCCTCATCCGAATGGCATTGCAGGACAGCAGTTTAACGCATCGTACACTATCAGGGGTGACAGTCGACAGTCTATTGCTGTTTATTATGGCATGGGTTACGTGTGCGTCGTCCACTTCTCCGCCTACCTTCGACGAAAGGGCAGAAACATGCTAGACGGCAACGGTGTACGGAACGCTGTCACTGAAGACAGGTATGGAATGAGACAGAGTTTTCTGACGAATCTAGGTTCTGTATATTTAAAAAACGTGGTCGCATATTGGTTCACCGCAGACACTGGGAGCGGCATCACAGTAACTGAATGAGCACAGGACACACAGCGCAAATACGAGGCCTTATCGTGCGGGTTGCTGTTGGGAACAACCACAAACCACATCTGGTGCGTGCCCAGAGCACTGTGGCCAGAATGTTCTACTGAATGACATCATGCGACCCACAGCCACACCCTCTCTGCACAGCACCCCAGACGCCATTTTTCAGCAAGACAAAAGACAACCACATGTTGCTGCGTGTCTTCTTGGTGACACCGGATGTTAGCCCTTTACCCTGGCCCGCCGGATCACCAGGCTTCTCGCCAATCGAAAACGTGTGGGATATGGTGTAACGACGGGTACGGCGCTGTAACCCAATGCCAACCACCACACATGAACTTTGGAACCAAGTGGATGCAACATGGACGGATATGAAACAGAACGCCATTCGCGTCTCATATGTACCGATGCAATCACGCATGGAACAAGTTATCAGGGCCCATGGCGGACCCTGTGCCTACAAGTCAACAGAACTCATCATGAACCGAAGTGACTGAAATGACAATCACTTCTGCAGAACATACAGTTTGGATTCCGTAGAAATGTTGGAACACGTGAGGCAATACTGACCCTGCGACTTATCTTAGAAGCTAGATTAAGGAAGGGCATACCTACGTTTCCAGCATTTGTAGAGTTAGAGAAAGCTGGCAGGGGTAAAATACAGGGAGCGAAAGGCTATTCACAATTTGTACAGAAACCAGATGGCAGTTATAAGAGTCGAGGGACATGAAAGGGAAGCAGTGGTTGGGAAGGGAATGAGACAGGGTTGTAGTCTATCCCCGATGTTATTCAATCTGTATATTGAGCAAGCAATAAAGGAAACAAAAGAAAAGTTCGGAATAGGTATTAATATCCATGGAGAGGAAATAAAAAATTTGAGGTTCGCCGATGTCATTGTAATTCTGTCAGAGACAGCAAAGGATTTGGAAGAGCAGTTGAAGGGAATGGATAATGTCTTGAGAGGAGGTTATAAGATGAACATCAACAAAAGCAAAACGAGGATAATGGGATGTAGTCGAATAAAGTTGGGTGATGCTGAGGGAATTAGATTAGGAAATGAGACACTTAAAGTAGTAAAGGAGTTTTGCTATTTTGGGAGCAAAATAACTGATGATGATCGAAGTAGAGAGGATATAAAACGTAAACTGGCAATGGCAAGGAAAGCGTTTCTGAAGAAGAAAAATTTGTTAATATCAAGTATAGATTTAAGCGTCAGGAAGTCGTTTCTGAAAGAATTTTATGGAGAGTAGCCATGTATGGAAGTGAAACGTGGAAGATAAATAGTTTAAACAAGAAGAGAATAGAAGCTTTCGAAATGTGGTGCTACAGAAAAATGCTGAAGATTAGATTGGTAGATCACATAACTAATGAGGAGGTATTGAATAGAGTTGGGGAGAAGAGGAGCTTGTGGCACAACTTGACTAGACGAAGGGATCGGTTGGTAGGACATCTTCTGAGACATCGAGGGATCACCAATTTAGTATTGGAGGGCAGCATAGAGAGTAAAAATCGTAGAGGGAGACCAAGAGATGAATACACTAAGCAGATTCAGAAGGATGTAGGCTGCAGTAGGTACTGGGAGATGAAGAAGCTTGCACAGGACAGAGTAGCATGGAGAGCTGAATCAAACTAGTCTCAGGACTGAAGACAACAACAACAATAACATACTAATGTACATGTCCTGTGAATATGAATGTCCTCTCTAGAGCCGTTCACGGTGTTCCGATTTTTCTGAATGTAAGTGTAGCCTTCAGCTTTGGTTGTCACGGGCGTTCATGGTTAGGTGCTATCGGTTCGTTCTGCACCAGACATAGCTAGGAAGCACACCTCAATCTAGTCCCGTATTCGTGAGCTCCCATATGACCCAGCGGGTTTCGATATTTCTGTATGGAATCTACATCTTGTTTCCTGGTTTTAATAGAGTAATCATTACGCAAATAGCTGTGACTATGAATTTTAGAGAACGACCGACTCGGAAAATTGTCACCTGCATCCACTGAGTGTCTCTACAAGAAAATCTAATGTTCAGCCCAATCGTGCCAATTTTTAATGTTTGTCAGCCAGTATGTTTCTTCTGTGTCCTTACTAATTTGCAGTCTTTCCTATTTCTTGAAATGTGAGCTAGCGAAGAGCGAATAAACGTGGAGTTAATTTGGACCAAGACTACAAATTCAGTAGATGGTTGACCGACCTCTCCAATTAATAATCCTTAACGATTTTGTGAGAACAGAGCCCCACAATTCATCTACGGGGGCTAAATCTTTAGATTATTCATTCCTTTGCACAATAGATCCTTTTCCTTATCTGAGTTCATGGGCAGTAATATGGCCGCGCCAATTGGTCGCGTGGTTTGACGCGCCATGTCACGGATTGCGCGGCCACTCCCGCCGGAGGTGCGAGTCCTCCCTCTGGCAAGGGTGTGTGTGTTGTTCTCATCATAAGTTAGTTTAAGTAGTGTGTAAGTCTAGTGACCGATGACCTCAGCAGTTTAGTCCATTAGGAATTCACACACATTTGAACACTTGAGTAATATGTCTCTCGGCCAATCCACCTAAAAAAAAAAAAAAAAAAGTAGATCAGTTGAAAGGTTGGTTAGTTCATGTCGGCGTGTTGCAATGTTACAGTGTCACCGTTAAATTGAACATTAAAGTTTATTTCAGAGTTCTCCCTGACCAACAGCTGCTCTTTTCCTGTACATCTTCATGACCAGCACGCTGTCGACACTTCCCCAAAATGAAAACAGCGGTGTTCACAGGGCTGTACGCTTACGTTTCTGAGTCCATGAACAGTCAGGTATCCTGACGAAAGTCCTCTGGCCTACTAAATCACCTAATCGTAACCCCGTAGGAAATATCTGGGACTGCTTGTAACAGTAGATGAAACTTAGCAACCAACTTCGTCTCATTTAGGTACTTCTATGGGGCCTAATCATCGACGATTGGCTTCAGCTGGATCAGACATACATGAAGAAACCTGTGACGTCACCAGACTGAGGCCATTATCGAGTTCAGAGGCGACGTTAGACGGCATTAGTGTGATGTAGCCTGCGAGTGACATATTTTTAGTCTGATGTGCTTTCATGTAGATTATACTAGAAATGTTTCGACAAACTTCTAGGAGAGGAGGAAGGTTATAAGGATTGAGGGGAGCATAGCAACCCACGGCCGCGAACGTCAGGGGTAAATGGTAGCAGAGATCGAAGACCGGAAGCGCTACAAGAGCGTGATTCATTTGCAACACTTATTGTGCATAGCGACAACACATGGTGTGCGACATGAATACAACTTTGATGTGACAACACATGCTCAAAGGTTGCACCATCGGACGCCACGTATGCCTGATAGAGATGGAGCTTTGACTGCCTGATACGTTCGAACACACCAGAAGTTTCACTGAACGCAGCCGCTGCGCAGGCGATTCTTGGCACGACAGCCATGTTAGACTCTCCAGAATCGTGTTACGTGAGAGATTTCGTGGCTCTCCACAGAAAGAAGACAACACTCGACAAATCCGGTGAACGAGGGCACCAGGCAATCTGTCCGCCAGACATAGTCCATCGATGCGGAAATAATGTATTCAAACATCTGCTAACAATAGTCCAAACATGAGCAGGCGCCTCATTATGTTGCAACCAAATGTTGCGCCTGAAATTTGCTAGAACATCTTCAAGCGAGCCGGGAAGAATCTGTTCCAGAAAGATCCGACGATTCGCGTCGGTCGATTGGGATAGCAAAAGTAAGGCTCGACTAAGCGGTCGCCGTCCAAACCCGTCCACACATTGACTGTGAAGCAATGTTGTTCTGCATGGTGCTGCACACCGTGGGGGTTATCTGGTCCCACAAATGCTCGTTGTGGTGATTCAATATGCCATCTCTAGTGAATGTGGTCTCATTAGTGAACAACACATAAGCTGGGTAGTACACATCTCCCACACTTTGTTGCAGAAACCGCTGCGTGAAACGCAAACGTGCGGGATTGTCACCTGGCGCAGTAACTACACTCTTTGAAGGTGAAAGGAGTGAAAGGACTCGGCGTTCAAAACCACTGGACACTGCAACGGGTGCTTGATTTAGTCGCCACGGCACCCAACACACTTTCTTCGCTAAGGACCAAATGCGCCAGTCGTGGGCTGTCCTTACGAGACGTGCCACTTTTTAGTGACTTGTACTCGCACAAATTTCACAGCAGGCGTGCAAACAAATTGTTGTGCGGTTGATGTCTATCTGGGAAGCGTTCTCGATAAATTCGTCCAGGGGCTCGTCAAATGCACTCAACTGTTCCATACATTAAGTGCATGACTGGAAGCTCACCGTTCGTATATTGTTACGTGCTCCTCATATGCTGGCTAGCGCTCGAATGAGGAACTCCTCACCTTCTCCTCGATTTCTCTCGCGTACAGCTCCACCTTGAGGCATTCCCGTCGAGTGTTTTCATGTGCAACACCACTTAGCGGTGTACAACGTCTTTCGCGGCCGTGGGTTCCTCTGAAATTATTAATCCTTATGTTGTGCTCCACCTCCCATAGAAGACTGTCGCAGTATATTGCACACATTGTACATCACTAGAGCACCTAACACTTCGAAGAGGCGTTTGCAAGATTACTGTGGGTGAACACCACAAATTACTGTTGGAACTTACTCTTCTGCTGTTAATACCTCTTTCTTACTTGTAAGTTACTATAGCAAATCACACAATAATAATACATTAACAAGTAGAAATGTGTAAAACATTATATCATGATCCATTATTTATTTCCAGTACTCGCAATTAAGCGAAGAAAAAAAGCTTTTTACCTTTCTGTTTAACCCTAGAACAATGGACAGGGGAAATGTTACATTGTTACTAAACCATTGTAAATATTACTACTCCACATTCTTTTCAAAAGGGGACTTAATTTATAAGTTACGCATGAGTTAATTAGAATTATTAGATCTCAATGGTATGTTTCATACCAAATTAAGTAAAGAATGGAGTGTTTTATAGCCTGCAGCAATTACAAATTGTACGACGTTTTAGAAATCTAGGTATAAGAAAGTCAATGAAATGTTCCTTCTTGTAAACTTCTTTCTGTGATGCTTTGTCAGTCGACAGTTTGTGTGGGCCCAGTCCAAGCTGAAAGCCAAGTTGTGGAAGCGTGTGAGGATAGCACGCAGTTTGTCACACCTCTGAGCTTCGAACCTCACTGCGACGGCGAATCGAAACAAATATTTACATGGAATGTGGTGCTTACAAAAAAATGGTTCCAATGGCTCTGAGCACTATGGGATTAACCTCTGAGGTCATCAGTCCCCTAGAACGTAGAACTACTTAAGCCTAACTAACCTAAGAACATCACACACATCCATGCCCTAGGCAGGATTTGAACCTACGACCGTAGCAGTCGCGCGGTTCAGAACTGATGCGCCTATAACCGCTCGGCCACCGCGGCCGGCTGTGGTGCTTACAACCCATTCATTTTGTTAGGTGTTTTGAACCGGTTTTCGATTTGTGCTCTGGAGACAGATATCTAAACGTACATATGATCAGAAATTTTATATTTTTCAATTTTTATCTGTTCAGACTACTTCCTGTTTCTTGGAGCCAACTGCACCATTCAATTTTTTTTTCCTCTTTAACGTTTTCAGGTCTTCTCTAACATACCTGTTTTTCATTCATCCAAATCCGATGGTCGTAAAACATCATATTTCGTTATGTCACCGTTTCATTTGTTTGCTGAATTTTCTTGTACAGATCGTCATCACTCTTGAATTCACAATTGTGTTTCATTGGCTCCAATACTTATCTGAGAATTTTCCTCTCTTTTTGTCGTGTTTTCTATTTCTACAATTTTGAGAGTATTTAATTAGTAATAAAAATTAGATAGCATGCGTGTCGAACTTCAGTTAATCGTTAGGAAACCTTTAAGAATAAATATTGCTTTGTTATGCCAAGCTTAACGTTAATTTCGGGCGTTAGTGCTGCCGTGTTCTGTGAGACGTTACTGATGTCTCTCTCATAAGACCTTTAAAAAGCGATGAGGTTCTCTCAGTGAAAGGGGAGTCTGTGCGATGTTCCAATAAAGGTGTTTTCACAAAATAACGGTACCTGCTCTCAACACGGCACTCCATAATTATCAGCACTGGAAGACCGACAGGCCAAATACTGTACAAAAGCGTAGTGAGATTTTGTACACCACCGCTCCTGTTTCCTTGAAATCTAAACAAGATTTCTGAGCCCCCTTAACAGTGTACGAGTTTGTTGTTTTCACTCATTCCGAGGCACCGAGAGCTAGTATGTCGGGAACACACAATACGGTGACTCGTGGGTCGACCCTAGTTAGCGACTTCATAATTAGAGCGGAGCGCGAGCTACAGGTATCGCTTGCAGCAGATCCCGCATTAGCTGCGGCGCACCAATCAGCAATCGTAAAATAATACGCCGGTGGCAGCCGGCGGCAGTGCAAATTACAGTGCCGGGCCAAGAAGCAAATTAATAGCCCAAACTTGGGCGGTAAATAGCTTAGTTAGTGCCAGTTTCACCGCGGGCCACCACGAGCTCCTCCCCAACTTGCCTGGTGCGCCGAAAAGTCCGGGTGCGCTCGTGAATATTCGCGGGGCGAGGGAGAGGAGAGGAGGGGAAAAGAAATGGCAAGCGGTACGGCGAGAATGGAATTAAAAGAGCGCGGCAGGCTGGCGAATTCCCTCAAGTAGTAATTAGACATCTCGGCGTAAAATTTTGCCCGAAGTTGGGCCACTCAGACAGCGACGTTTGATTATCAGAGCACGCCAGCCGCGGAGGTTGGTGTATAATGAGCAAACACTTTGTCTGACAGAGCCGCGGCGGCGTGCGGTTGTCACGCTTAAGAGCTTGAAGCGACGATTGAGGCAGACGCCTGTAATTGGGTGAAGCGCACGGGATCTGCCTCTGCAGAAACAGGACAGCGAGGAAGTGTGAGGGAGGAGGTGCGGATTAGAGAGGGTCCTCGCGACAAATTCAAACACCACAGGCGGAACCACGGGAACAGCTGTTGACGGCACAGAATGCCAATAAATGACACTCTACTTCTTTAACTTTTTTCTTCATATCGACCAACGAGGATCACGTATCAACTCCACTCCCTCTTTGCAGTTTTCTCTTTCTCCAGTACATCCTTCACCTTCTCCCTGTGAGGTCCCCGTACTTCTTTATTATTTCTTTATTGTTTCTGTTTATTAAGTCTGTCACATGTTATTAACATGATGAAACCTGTTCAGATGACGAATTAACTTCTATTTCTGACAAAAAAGTGAAGCATATAGAAGACATAGTTGGACTGTCAATGCAACTTCATTCCCGTACACACTATCGGTACGAATGTACATGATTGTATCCAGAATGAATTTTCACTCTGCAGCGGAGTGTGCGCTGTTATGAAACTTCCAGTCAGATTTAAACTGTGTGCCGGACCGAGACTCGAACTCGGGAAATTTGCCTTTCGCGGGTAAGTGCTCTACCAACGGAGCTACCCAAGCACGACTCACGCCCCGTCCTCACAGCTTTACTTCTGCCAGTAATTAGCATGGTCATATGTTAAGTAATATGAAGGACACGGTGCTTTTGAGTAATGGTGTGAGCGTTATCAGCAGCTGATAGGTAGAGCACTTGCCCGTGAAAGGCAACGGTCCCGAGTTCGAGTCTCGGTCCGGCACACAGTTTTTATCTGCCAGGAAGTTTTACATGATTGTAGTGAAATGCTCTGTGACAGATAGATCCACCACCAGGGCGCGTTAGAGTTGTTCGTGGTTAGTATTGTTACCAGGTCCGGTAGAGTGAACAAAAGGCATGAGCATGGTCAGATGTTAAGTACTACGAAGGTCAAGGAGGTTGTTGAGTAATGGTGTGAGTCAGGGTTATCAGCAGCTGAAGAGTTTGGAAAAGCCATTTTTATGGGTCTCCATTTCCCTGGCTAGTCGCATCGCGCAAACTCCATATTTGTGAGGTATTTGGATACTTGACAGTGGACTGTTGCTGACCTACGTGGGAATATGGTGGTAGGTATAACCATCGTCAGGTTTCTGGTAGACTACATCTGATCGTTACAGTGGACAGGGGAAGCGGGGAGGGGGAACCATATTGTGCATGTAAAACATCATAACCTCTTCACATCTGCGCGTGCCATCCGAGAACAAGGAACTGTCTCTGCAACATCGATGACATCCCGCACAATTGGTCGGAGAGCATTGGTAGCCAAACTAAAGCAAATTACTGCCCCATGCGTAGGTTTCCGTTAACACCACAACACAAACGACTGGTATGGTGCAGTAACTGGGAAAAAAGGACTGAAGATGAGAGGCGTCGCATTGGGTTCAAAGATCAGTCGCGGTTCTTTACTGCCCCGGGTGGCCATAGCCGACGTGTACTGTGATGACATGGCGAGAGATTCCATTGTACTGGAGAGGCATGGTGGTGAGTTCTCGGGTATTGTGTTTCACAGAGGGCTGCTACGAGCCTCTGCCCAACTTGCTTGGGGCGCCGAAACTGGGTGACTGAGAAAACCCTGACGGCACGACGGTACTCCACTAGCATCCTGCGTCCTCACAGGACTGAATTTTTAATAGGTCAGACCTCTTCTACACATGACACGTGTTGCTATGTCTGCGTGAAGCTGAGGTAGTTCTGTGTGTATCAAGATTCCCAAATCTGTCCCTGATAGAACATGTTTTGGACCATCTCTGACGCAAATTCCGACCCAGTCATTGTGCAGTATAGAAAGGACGAGTTCCAACATTTATGAGCCGACGTGCGTCAGGCGAGGGAATTACAGTTTTATGGCTCAGCTGCCAACGGAATCAGTGCTTGCATCCAGGTCGGAGAGAGTGCAACGGTATACTGATAAAGGGGCTCATAATGTCAAGTTCTTTATGAACCTGGCTCGATTTTGTTAATCACTGAAGTAACACAACACACTGTCTCCACCCGTTAAGTTCCATTTAGTTTCCTTGTCCCCTTCTGGGTTCTAACGTCTTTCTGTCGGGCACTGTTCGCTCTTAAAGACAAGGAGAAAATTTTTGCACTTGTTCAGTACAACTGCCTGCTGCAACTGTCAACAGAGTGAAGGCTGCACATGTAATCATTTAGACTTTTAACAGTCCATTTAGGACAGTACCGGTGTGCAGTATTGTCACATGGATTATGTGTAATGACTTCTGTTCCCAAATTACTTTCTCATCTGCCAGGTCCCTTTATGCCCATCTTCTCGTTATAGGTGGTTTGCCAATTACGGGAATTGGGCATTGGAAGACGGCTTGCTCATCATTATTCAAAACTGTTACGACAGGTCTGTTACAGCACAGCATTTCATCAGTTAATATGCTGCAGTTTGAATAAATTTCGAGGTTTAATTTTTTGCAACGGTGTCTGCGGTATCTGTAGTACTCGAAAGAGCCTTTCACTGACTGATACTGCTGTTCCAACTTCATGTGCATGATTCTGGCAACCTCATCGCGCGTTTTTAAATATTCTATGAGTGCCAGAGTTTTACATCCTGATTTAATGTGTGATATGGTCTCCAAATCCCCGCACTTACTGAAGATATAAACTATTCCTTGCTCCTTCAAGATGTACTCCCGATAGATCGTGTTTCTACATGCTAACCTGGATGCATCAATCAGTTGCAAGTGACTATCCAGGATGAGATCATTCGTATGTTTCACATGCAATTCTTTTCGAAGCAAGTCTATTTCTCGTACAATTTATTTCTGCCATAGACATTGGGATTGTTCTGGAATTTTCTGCAAGACTGAGTTGTGCGTAAATAATGCGTGCTACTGGTTTAAGGACTGAAGAGTTGTAATTGAATTAATTATTGTTATTATTAGTAACATTGGACATACATTCTACACGTCAAGTTTTGCTTTCCCTTTACCTATGGGAATATTTTTGAGACCTGTGTACATTATGGTGGAGTGCACTAGGCCCACAGCTGCGATCTTTATTGTATTAAGGGAAATATTCCGCTGCTACTGAAAATATTTATTTCAAAATCATGCGTCGGAGCTTTACAGCTCCATTTTAAATAAGAAAGTATCAGTAGTGGATTTACAGGTAGCGTGTAAACAGCAGATCAAAGCATTGCCCCATCGCTAATCGTCAAAATGAGGACTCACTCCATGGAAGAATATAAACAGACAATTCTCTGATGCCCAATTCCAAATTTCGGGGGATAGAGACTCATCACATGAGCACATATAAACAACAGTTTATATGTTGACCGTGACAACAGCAAGTGGTTTCGTATAATTTGGTTTCTGTACATAAACTACTTTGGTAAGAACTTTGAGAGGAAGAATTAATAGTCTAAAATGAATATTTCGCTCTCTTGTTGGCATAAACTCTTCACTGCTTGAAACGAAAATTTAGGCTCATAGCAGCCGTTCAAAGCAACCGTCACCAGTATCAATCCACGCCTTACAACATCACATAAAATTTTCCGGTGCAATGAAGAGGCTGTTGTAACCCTGTCAGTAAATGACACAAAATCATTAGAAAAGTGCATGGTCAGTTCTGCATTGTACAGTGTAACACACCGTCTTAATCGATTTTTTACTATAGAAACTTTAGAATTTTATGGCTTTCAGGTTTAAGCCATTTTCAGAACCTGTGACATTAATAAAACACAAATGAGAAGCAATTATCTTACACAGCTTTAATAAGCAAAACGCACCATTACAAGCGGAAATCGATTCAAACTATCTCGTCAAAAATTGCGGTGTACAAGAGTACACAGACTGTCTTACGAAACAAACAGTGGTCATTAGGTGCGTTAGTACACATATGCTTCCGAATACCGCAACTAACAGTTTATGTATTAAGCATACAGACATTTTCTATAAAATATATGACCAAAATCAAATGTACCATGGTGTATAGTTAGTGTTTTCACTATCATCCATCTAACGGCGCTGATTCCGTAGAATCACGCCACTTCACAGGCACGAGTAAATCGTTAGTGTACGGTGATATGGCCTCTAGTATCGGTTCCGCACAGCCGACAACGTTCAATGGTAGCCAGTATGCCCTTATTAGGAGATGACTAATATTTTGTCTGTTGACTTCCAAAGAACAGCTGAAGATATTTCACTTTAAGAAGGAAAAATGAAAAGTAGTGTCTCCCAATTTTTTATGTGAAAAGTCTCGAAGCTGTTTGAATAAAATAATCGTCGTTAACACTCTAAATCTATATTTTTCACGCCTACATATTTATTTCTCAACGTAGTGACCCTACCGTTGAACAAATTTCTCCCACCGATAGACTAGTTTATTGATACGGTGGCTTCAGACGGAGCCCCAAACCTCTTTATCACTATCAAAGTGAAGTCCTGGAAGGCAATCTTTAAGTTTTGGAAACTGGAGGATGATCGATGACAGTGAACTCAAGGCGTCGTATTTTTGCTGATGTCACAGCGCCTGTGTCTGGTCTGGCATCGTCATGCTGAACGAATGGGTGCGCTATGTGTGGAGGAATTCATCTGCGGTTAGAAACTCCATTACAACACGCTGTTTCTCAAGCACCGACGTATTTACCTTACACACCGCCATTTACACACTACAGTTCGGAGCCTTCTATAGAGAGAGGGCTGCAAATATGTACACATAATAAATAAATATGTCTAATGATACTAACATTTGTTTTATCTAAAAAGGTTTAACAGTTTTCACATAAAAAATGCGGAGGGAGCACGCTGTCATATGCTAACGCTTTATAGTGTCGGTCTGGAGGCACAGTACTTGAATCGTATATCAAATTATGAATATGATTCACAGGTTTCATACAAACACCTTGATTTAGATGAACTAGCTAGACCAAATACATTGGTCTGGTGGAAGTCTGCGGGTTTACTGCTGGAAGTTCATTGAGCTTTCAAGTTAGCTTACGTGTTGTAGCAGTATAACTTAAAATAAAATATCATTTTACACAGACGTATACATCAGAACTGGAGTTACCGGCGAGCTTAATAGAATTGTCAAAAAATGTTATCGATATGGGTTTTATCCCAAAGTAAATTAGTCGCGCATTTCATTGCACGACGAACATCTTTTATTGCGGTTGCGAATTTGTTTCACAAGCGTAATTAATTTAACATTTTAAACCAATGTAAAATATTGTAACGAATTACGTTCTAAATTTGTTTCAAACACGAGTATAATTAAACTCTACTGTGTTAGCAATTATTCCGTATAATTAAATTCAGAGACAAGTGATTGAAAGTAAGCCGCGAGTGACTGTGTCTCCTTCTGTGCTTTCCACGTAACTGAATTTCAGCGCTAAAATTGAAGCCTGCTAAATAACAGTTCCGATCACACAATTGTACAAGGGTGTACTGCAAAACAATGCCTCCGAACTTTTTGTGTGAAAATTCTTAAAGATTTTTAAATATAACAACCGTCATTAACTTTCTACGGCTTTATTCTTCATGTCTACATCTTTATTTTTCAACTTTCTCATCCTGGTGACGAACACATTTCTCCCGAGGACACACTAGTTTCTCGATACCATCACTTTAATTTTTTTAATTTGTTGGCGCAGCAGCAACCTCACCTCTTCTTGCATTGCTTCATCACTAGCAAAGTGAAGTTCTCGAAAGTATTCTTTGAGATATATAAACAAATGCAAATCGGATGGGGCCAAGTTGGGACGTTATGATAGATGATGGATGTCATTGAACCCAAGGCATCGAACTTTAGCAGACGTCGCAACGCTCGTGTGTTGTTACACACCGTGATGTAGAAGAAGGGAATGCTCCATTTCTGGGCGAACCCTTCCTATTGTAAACTCGACTGCAGTACTCTGTTTCTCACTCACCAACATACACTGAGGAGCCGAAGAAGCTGGTACCCTTGCCTAATATCGCGTAGGATCCCCGCGGAGGATCCCCGCGGGTACGGGGAAGTGCCGCAACACGACGTAACATGTACTCGACTGATGCCTGTCGTAGTGCTGAAGCGAACTGACTCCATAAATCCTGCAGGGCTGTCCATAAATGTATAACAGCACGTTGCAAGGCATCCCAGATATGCTTAATAATGTTCATGTCTGGGGTGTTTGCAGGTCAGGGGAAGTGTTTCAATTCAGAAGCAACTCTGTAGCAATTCTGGGCGTTTGGGGTGTCGCATCGTCCTCTGGATACGCCCAAGTCCGTTGGAAAGCACAATGCATATGAATGGATGTAGGTGATCAGACAGGATGCTTACGTACGTATCTAGACGTTTCAGGGGTCCCATATCACTCCAACTGCACACGCCCCACACCGTTACAGACCCTCCACCAACTTGAACAGTCCCCTTCCGATATGCAGTGTCCATGGATTTATGTGGTTGTTTCCTTACACGTACACCTCCATCCGCTCGACACCATTTGAAACGAGACACGTCCGATCAGTCAACAAGTTTCCACTCAGCAACAGTCCAATGTCGGTGTCGATGGGCCCAGGTGAAACGTAAAGCTTTGTGTCGTGCAATCATCAAAATACACGAGTGGGCCGTCGGCTCCGAAAGCCCGTGTCGATAATGTTTCGTTGAATTGTTCACACGCTGACACTTGTTGATAGTCCAGCATTGAAATCTGCAGCAGTTTGAGGAAGGGTTGCACTTCCGTCACGTTGAACGATTCTCTTCAATCGTCGTTGCAGGATCTTTTTCCGGCAGCAGCGATGTCGGACATTTGATGTTTTACTGGATTCCTGATATTCACGGTACAGTCATGAAATGGACGTATTGGAAAATCCCCACTTCATCTCTACGTCGGAGATGCCATGTCCCATCCCTCGTTCGCTGACTCTAACACCTCGTTCAAACTCACTTAAATCTTGATAACCTGCCATTGTAACAGTAGCAACCGATATGACAACTGCGACAAGACACTTGTTCTTTTATATAGGCGTTTCCTACCGCAGAGCCGTATTTTGGCTGTTTACATATCTCTGTATTTGAATACATGTGGCTACACCATTTTCTTTGGCGCTTCTGTGTAATTACGTTACACACTACTCTGTTACACGCTACAATTCGGAACGTTCTAGCGGCAAACGGCTGCAAATATGTGTACGTCAAGAATAAAGTTGTAGAATATTGTACACGTTTGCGTTATTTAAAAAGAGTTAAAATTTTTCACATAAAAAAATTTCGTATGTGTTACTTTTCAGTACGCCCTCGCAATACGCGTAAAATATGAGCAGATCATGAGTGTCACTACTTATTTCGTTTCTTTCAAATACCGAACAAGGTGGGCAGAATTGCATTCAGAATGACCAGAATTCAAATCTTCATCCGCCGATCAAGTTTTTGGTCTCCGTGGCTCTCCCAAAACACTCAACGCAAAAGGCCGGGATGGTTCGTTTGTAGGGGATATACTCTTCATCAGCCTTCCCCACTCCCCGTTAGTATCTGTCTCTAATGATGTTAGAAACGTGTATTCCTTTCCTTGTTTCCTTTGAAGAAAGTAGTATTCAGTATATTACTGCATATTGTAGCCACGGAGGTTCTGTAGTGAGGGCATTTACACAAGAAAACAATGAAATAAATAACCATTCGTCAAAGATATAAAGGTTTTGAAAACTATTTGACTAATTTATAAACTAAGTGTGGACTAATAGCGCTCGTGCAGCAACGCATTGATACGACTTTTGCTGTATCAGTATCGATCGGTCAGAGTAGGGAAAATTGGGAATTAGAAAAGTAGTCGGGCAAGCAGATTACGTATCACTAAAACTATTCTCAGCAGATACGAATAAAATTTTCCGATGCCTATAATGGGAGAATGACGAATAAATGTGTGCTCGTGAAACACATCCGAACGACCTTCGTTCATAGCTGACACTGTACTGCTTACAGCTGGTGTAAAAGAACTGCAACAGGTGATGGGAAAAGTTTGGAAGTAGGCCTGAAAGTCAATGACAATGAGACAAAATAACACTCGATTAACAGACCGAATGGAACTAAGTGATATGTTTTTATATGAAGAGCAACTCTAGACTCATCACTTGGGACTGGTTCTTGAAACGCTATAAGTAAACTTCTGCTGGATAATTGTCGTCTATCTTCAACTGAATACAAATTCAGGTTTCTCATCATGTCCCTGACACTAGCCCGCGAGTCAAATATACCTTTAAACGTTTGTGATGACATTCTTTGCCCCGTGTTGGCCTTCCTTCGTATCAGCGTCAGCGCATTTGAACAGTATTCTAAGATGGAATCCACACGTGATTTGTAAGCTGTGTCTCATGTAGACCTACTACATTTTCCCAGTATCCTGCCAGTGGGTCGAAGCCTGCCACCTGCCTCATACACGACCGACAAAGGAATCACACTTACTCGTGATCACCGTTTTCGTCCTAATTTGTGGTAGGTTACATGCAGGGCTTGGCCATGAAAGTGATATAACTGGGAGCTCTAGATGACCAAGTGTTTCGAAGAAAATGACAGTTTTGGCACTGGCTGGGCCACCTATGAGCCATTTATGTACGCGTGGTTGCCAGGCAGCGGTCTGATAAACGGAAAAAAGTTCAAGACGTTGATCCGAGAGGCGTGTGGTTTAGTAACCTTGTGGAAACATTTTTATTTTCAGTTTTTACGTTACTCACACTGCAAATAAACCTAATTACGCTCAGTATGCCGTATTTATTAATATTTTCATAAAAAGCATGCAAATAAATATTAGTGATACCGTCCAACAACAGGACTCTACAAGTAATTTTCCAAGAAGGATTTGCAATTAAAGTGTACGGGACTCCGTCGTCCGGTACTTTAATTTTTAACTTCAAACAGACCTCAGCAGCTAATGCAAGACTGCGGCGCCTATTTCCATCGTCAACTAAGAACTCCGGCCAAAAAATTTCTAATTCTCAGAGAGAAAAACAAAAACCGCGAAAATACTGTATCAAAATACACTCCATTGTACATCACCAGCTGCCATCGTCTATCTTTGGCGAAATGATGCGCTACGCGTGGTTTACCGCCAAACTGTACACTGAGGGAGCAACATTGATAAATGTAACCAATTTCCTTTCTCTACAGATACTTTAAAACAATCACGAAATTGTAAAAATGCGCCGTTTATAACTTGTGGAAGATGCTGAGAAAACTAATGCACCCACTGTGTTTAAGATGAGTGTCACCTCATCACGTGTAAAACATCAACCGTAATATAATAAATGTGTCTAATTTTCCGTAGGAAGTTTTCGTGTATGCCTTAAGATCCGTTCCTGCAAATTTATTCGCAATCCTAAACTTTCCTTTGGCTTTCCTTTTCATGCCTTTTATCAAAATGGTAAATGCAACATATTGAGCAGTATTTCGGTTTATGTGCAGCGTAAGTAAAGTAAAAATTAAAAATAAAAGAAAGTTCAGAAGGAAGCTGACGACACTACCTTGGAAATACCGAACTGTTCTCTTTCCCGTGTACGAACAGATGCCAAGACACTATGCAAACAAATATGGCTCATTCCTCGCTAGACCCGCCCCAAAAGAGTCATTTTTTTCCAATCGGTTATTTATGGCCAAATCCTGTATATATCATAAATTTGAAATAAATCGATGATGAGGCGCGGTAACTTGAGGTACGATGTGATAATTCCATTTTGAGCCCCTATAAAAGTGTTATCCAAGGTATTTAGTGAGAGTTTCCCGATTCCAATTGTGACTTAATGGTGTACGCGTAGGATACTACGATTTCTCGTTTTGTGATGAGCACCATTGTACGATTCTAAAGACGTAAAACAAACTGTCAATATTTTGCAGGTCATTGAAATACACACATCAAAACCAGTTTTCAGTTAACCTCGGTTAAGAGGGTTCAGGAACCTGTACAGAAAATTGGAGTCTATATCAACATAAACATCATTTCCGCCCTTATTACTGCTCATGAAAACGGAACATTGTACGTTGTACCACAATACAGCGAGACCTTCAGAGGTGGTGGTCCCGACTATTGTACACACCGGTACCTGTAATACCCAGCAGCACGTGCTCTTGCATTGATGCATGCCTGTATTCGTCGTGGTATACTATTCACAAGTTCATCAAGGCACTGTTGCTCCAGATTGTCCCACTCCTCAACGGCGATTCGGCGTAGATAGCTCAGAGTGGCTAGTATGTCACGTCGTCCATAAACAGCCCTTTTCAATCTATCCCACGCATCTTCGATAGGGTCCATGTCTGGGGAACATGCTGGCCACCCTAGTCGAGGGTGTCGTTACCCTGAAGGAAGCCATTCACAAGACGTGCACGATAGGGGCGCGAGTTGTCGATGAAGACGAATGCCTCGCCAATATGCTACCAATATGGTTGCACTGTCGGTCGGAGGGTGGCATTCACGTATCGTACAGCCGTTACGGCGCCTTCCATGACCACCAGCAGCGTACGTCGGCCCCACATAATGCCACCCCAAAACAGCAGAGAACCTCCACCTTGCTGCACTCGCTGGGCAGTGTGTCTAAGGCGTTCGGTCTGACCAGGTTGCCTTCAAGCACGTCTCCGAAGATTGTCTAGAAGAAGGCATATGCGGCACTAATTGGTGGAGAGTACGTGATGCCAGTCCTCAGAGGTCCATTCGGCATGTTGTTGGGCCCGTCTGTACCGCGTTGAATGGTGTCGTCGTTGCAAAGATGGACCTCGCCATGGACGTCGGGAGTGAAGTTGCACAATCGTGCAGCCTCCTGCGTGTAGTTGTAATAAGACGTCTTGTCGCTGCACGAAAAGCATTATTCAACATGGTGGCTTTGCTGTCAGGGCCCTTCCGAGCCATACTCAGTAGACAGCGGTCATCCGCTGCATTATTAGCCTTTGGGCAACCAGAGCGAGGCATGTCATCGACAGTTCCTGTCTCTCTGTGTCTCCCCCATGTCCGAACAACATCGATTTGGTTTACTCCCAGACGACTGAACACTTCCCTTGTTGAGAGCACTTCCTTACACAAAGTAACGATGCGCACGCGATCGAACCCCGGTATTGACCTTCTAGGCATGGGTGAACTACAGACAACACGAGCCGTGTACCTCCTTCCTGGTGGAATGACTGGAACTGATCGGCTGTCGGACCCCCTCCGTGTAATAGGCGCTGCTCATGCGTGATTGTTTACTTCTTTGGGTGGGCTTGTGACATCTCTGAACAGTCAAAGGGACTGTGTCTGTGATACTATATCCACAGTCAACGTCTTTCTTCAGGAGTTTTGGGAACCGGGGTGATGCAAACCTTTTTTTTACGCGTATGTTATCAAGACCTGCCTGGATATTTGTGCAGCCTTTTTTCAGTTTGCACTTGATCGTAGATAAGTGCGTTAACTTCAAAAGGTCTAAGTTTGCTATTAATGTTGTCCGTTAGGTCGCTAATATACAACATGAATAACATGGGTCTCAACACATTTTGGTAGAGTTACTGATGTTTTTGTAGATGACTCTCCACCTAAGATAACATGTTACGCTGTTCCTACTGTGGTATCCTCAACTCCTTCAAAATTCTCTTTGCTGTCACTAGGAGGGAATAAAGTATTAGAGAATCTAATCAGAGTCGAAGCGTTCACCAATAGTATTTTATAGCCAGTGGCGTACGCTGCTTGCGCCGTCAGCGCATAGATGCGCAGCAGGAGCGCTGTGTCATCAACTTGCCTCGGCGACCTCTGAGCCGCTAGCGCGACCTCTGGCTTGGCGAGGTAGCGGTGACGTCACCACAGGTGAACAGCAGCCTGCACAGCCCGGCCTTCACGCACATTCCGCGGCTATCCGCCAGGATGAGAGAGTTGGTAAATTCCTCTCCGCTTTCGCCATTCTAATCATCGATTAGGCCTTGAAGACTACAACGCAACGTGAAAAGTGGGCAACTGTCGAGAGCGATACATGTCGTCATAACAAGCTGTTCCTAACAGTAACATCCTGGAAGCTAATTTTATATCAGAGTATTTTGCACCATCACGACCGATGAACTGGAACTTCCTGGAAATCCTAAAACTCGTTGCAAAGTTGGCATGAAAATATTTCCCACTAAGAGTCTCGTAAATAGCAAGTCATTCTACACAAGCTATGATTAAGACAAGATACTTCACATTTGAGACACTTAAAGTAGTAAAGGAGTTTTAGTATTTGTGAAGCAAAATAACTGATGATGGTCGAAGTAGAGAGGATATAAAATGTAGACTAGCAATGGCAAGGAAAGCGTTTCTGAAGAAGAGAAATTTGTTAACATCGAGTATAGATTTACGTGTCAGGAAGAAATTTCTGAAAGTATTTGTATGGAGTGTAGCCATGTATGGAAGTGAAACATGGACGACAAATAGTTTAGAAAAGAACAGAATAGAAGCTTTCGAAATTTGGTGCTATAGAAGAATGCTGAAGATTAGATGGGTAGATCATATAACAAATGAGGAAGTATTGAATAGGATTGGGGACAAGAGAAGCTTGTGGCACAACTTGACCAGAAGAAGGGATCGGTTGGTAGGACATGTTCTGAGGCATCAAGGGATCGCCAATTTAGTACTGGAGGGCAGCGTGGAGGGTAAAAATCGTAGAGGGAGACCAAGAGATGAATACACTAAGCAGATTCAGAAGGATGTGGGTTGCAGTGGGTACTGGGAGATGAAGAGGCTTGCACAGGATAGAGTAGCATGGAGAGCTGCATCAGGACTGAAGGCCACAACAACAACTTCACATTTGATGCGTGGTGGCCTCTCTACGTGGATAGGGTTACAGGCTGACCGCCTGCAGGGAATATTCCAGCAAGGAAAAGACGCACGCCCACTGGCCGGCGTGCTTGCTGACAACAAGGACTCAGACATGGTTTTTTAGTCCGTAGTTATAACCAGCGAACTACAGCGAGATGGGTAAGACAAGACGGAAAGGGGAACCCTATTCAGGAGGAAAAAATAACAGCGACTCACTTACAGGACGTTAGCAATGCACTTAAAGAAGCAGTAATCCCCTAATTTACATGCTGACATAGCCGTAGTCTGCATACCTGAGTTCCGTCGTTGTGTTGAGTCAAATAGTGTATACGGATGTCGCCAATCTTCGATTTTATATCGTCTAAATTATGACGACAAACTTGTGCGTTTTTGTTGCTATTACAGCTCATAAATCCATTACATGAAACTGGTTCTTCAAAACTGTTTGGACGAGTGCTTTGTGAATGCTCTACTGCTCTGCGTTGCAAAGTCTTGAAAGTAACGCCGAGATGATGTGCCAAGCACTGCTGTAAACAGACTATTTGTATTATATTAGAAAATTTCAGGTCTTCCAGAGTGAATTTTCACTGTACAGCGGAGTGTGCGCTGATTTGAAACTTCCAGTTGGATTAAAGCTCTGTGGCGACAGTGGACTTGAAAATGATGCTTTAGAGTTTCGCAATTCAGCTAGCCAAGTGCTTTGTTATTTCTGCCAGTATCTATTCTCCAGCCGGCCGCTGTGGCCGAGCGGTTCTAGGCGCTTCAGTCTGGAACCGCGCGACTGCTACGGTCGTAAGTTCGAATCCTTCCTCGGGCATGGACGTGTGTGATGTCCTTAGGGTAGTTAGGTTTAAGTAGTTCTAAGTTCTAGGGGGGCTAATGACCTCAGATGTTAAGTCTCATAGTGCTCAGAGCCATTTGAACCATTTGAACCTATTCTCCTACTGCCAAGCTTTCGTCCTAGAGCGCTCCAAGCGATCAAATTAGGCGTTTTCCTACTCTGACCCTGAACGCTGGACAAAGCCAAATAGAGGTCACCAAAAGATAAAATAACTCGTATTCGCCCATTACTGCAGGAAACGTTGAAGCACGTCTCGTCCGAAAATAAAACAGAATTTTCCGCTCCACAAACCAGCGATAGCGCTGAAGTACGCATACGATGTCGAAGTCATGACCCTTCATCAAAAGGACACGAGTTCAGCGACGTCTTCAGTTTTCCTCAATTTTAAATCCTATTACAGTCGTGAGAATTCTCGTTCAAAGAAACTGCAGACCCGCTCGAAAGTTCCGAGACTTCGATTTGAGGCTCTACCTTCGACGCTCGTCATATTTTAGAGGATGGGACGACATAACCAGAACGCAACGATCCACCACCGCTGCCGAGGACCGCCGACAAGATCCACCGGTCGTCCCTCCTTGTGGTCCATGTCAGACGTCCAGATTCTACATGTAGTGCTTGCATGCCTTTCTATATCCGTTGCACCCAACAGCGGGTAATGAAGGCTTTCATACGATTGGAGCGGCGTCCAGTACGACCATAGCACCATCCAGCTTCCCACAGCTCCACAATACGCACTTTCTCGTACTCAGATATAGTCTGTCTGTAAATTCAAGAGCGAGCACCGCTTTTGGTGGGGGAAGAACGCTGCCACCGGCCTGCAGGGGCTCCAAAAATTTGTTGCCCGTTATTTGTCTGGCAGTGTAGATCGGCGTGCAGTGATATACGTCGTTTCTGTTCGTGGGATCTTAGTTGTCACTGTTCAAAAATGGTTCAAATGGCTCTGAGCACTATGGGACTTAACTTCTGAGGTCATTAGTCCCGTAGAACGTAGAAGTACTTAAACCTAAATAACCTAAGGACACCACACACATCCATTCCCGAGGCAGGATTCGAACCAGCGACCGTAGCGGTTACGCGGTTCCAGACTGAAGCGCCTAGAACCGCTCGGCCACTGATCGGCAGTTGTCAGTGTCAGTGAGTTAACTTTGTGTACTTACTGATGTACTTCGATATCCGGAAGTGATGGATAATCGTCTAGCATTGCAAGAAAATGTGGAGAATACGAAGAAGAGGAGGTATTTGGGGAGTAACGAGCGTTCGATCGTCTCCATTGTTATTATAGCGTGTATTAAAGAACTGTTGGCTAATATTACCAGTCACAATCAATGGGCTACAATTTATGAAACGTCAGCCTCACCTAATAGGACGCATAAGTAAGGAATGGAAAAATAAGCCGCATCGTTTACTGGAATCGCCACGAAGGAAAACTAATAATTTTGGAAGGAAACCTATCGTTACAGACAGTTTCAAAATCACGTAAAACCTTTGATGCTTATGGAACACTAAATCTCTTTCTCAGTCACTGTTCACCTGATTCTAAGACATATTGCTTAAAACATGTGCGCAATTGCCATTCTAAACACTGCTGAAATTTCCTTCGAAACATTTACACCGATTCTGGACTGCTAAGCAAAAAGCTTGACATACGAGGTGCGTTCACATATTAATTTTTATTTTTTTTGTAATAATTTTATTTGTTAACCCACAGCATTGTTACCCACTTCAAAATATTCCCCATTACATACTATACACTTATGCCAGTGCTTTTACCAATTCCCGAAACACTTTAGGAACTGTTTCTTCGGGATAGTTTATAGGTCTCTTAACTGTGCATTTTTAATCTCATCCATGCTTGTAAACCCACTGACCTTTAAGGCCCGCTTTGAAATGTTTATACCACTTGTCTGCCCTCGGTTTACTCGTAACGGGCTCACCAAAAGCACTCTTTATCATCTCTAAAAGTTTCAAACACTTTATTTCTATACAAAATAAATAATCGTTGAGCCTACCAAAACACATGTAACCCTTCTCACAGCTGACAACAGAGTAAATACACAATATGTACAACATTGAACACATACTTTTGAGGCATATTTACGAAGACAGTGACAAATTGGACTGATACAGCACACAAAAATATAAATTTCTAAATTTCTGCTTACTTTTTAAACACTCTTTGAGTTGCAAGAATTTTTAAGTTTCAATGCAGTCCTTCAAAGAGAACTTATTCCTTTTAGTAGAAACACAAAATAAGAACAAGCCTTAAATTCTACAGACTGATTGCATTATATGGGGATCGTTTTACGAATACTAATCGAGGAGCATACATTCCCTTGAACAGGCATTTGGTTCTATGTTTGTAGTAGAATGCTGACTTCCGTTCTTGAGTCAATATTATTTACTCTATAATGTTGTGTTTCGGAAGAAGCTATCGTTTTTTGTATTCCTTATGGTTTTAATGGATTTGTCTAAAAGTAAATGCAGCTGAGACGTATCTGTACACGGCTTGGCCACAGATTTGAAGCGCGCGCCACGCCAGGGCCGGTACTATGTTGTGAAACAGCCTGTAGAAGAGCCTTGTGCCGTAGCTGGGTTGACAGAGTGGGGACTCGCTCGCTCGCTCTTTAGCTTACCGACAGACCATAGCGGGGTAACGTGCTGTTGAAAGTGTCACCCGGGCGCATAGTCCACGTTCAGGTGCCGCTCTGGTGGCGCTACCAATGTCATACTGGCAAGCAAGGCCGTTTGTGGTCCTCTTATGCCAACTGATGGACAGAATGTCACGGCCCCACCCACGCTCCCGAGTGTGCGACCGATCGTGGAAAAGTAAATAGTGTCATAGCTGATGGTGGAGACATTTGCAGTAAGTCTGTCGGCTTCGTCAGGATTCAGCTCCTTTTATGACGATCCGTGTATGTGAACAGTCAAGCGAAAGTGCACCAACATAAATTTTGGGACTGGCTGACCACTAACAGTAAACTGCTTTGGCGCTAGACACTAGTTAGCCGTTGAGAATAATATCACTCACCAGCACGTAAGCACCGAACTACCATTTATTTTGCGGAAGACAGGAAGGAGTGACTCGCTTTGAAAAAAAGAAAGCCGGAAGGGGGAGGTGCAAAAACACAATGGTTCGCGGAGTATTTACAGTTTGTTTGAAAGCCGCTGGCAGGTGCAGGGGTCGGCTCGCCCCGGCGAGCACGGTGAAGCGGCCTGTTATTTTTTCCTTTTTGCTCCGGTGGGCGCGACGTTGCGGCAGGTTTGGTCTGCCGCCTTGGTGCCCAGACGCACAATGCAAACACAAACAGGCGCGCACAAAGCCAGCCACCTAATAGCGGCATTATGCGGGTGTATCCACGGCGGGGCCGGCGCACAATGGGCCTGTAAAAACGTTAGCGCAGCCCACGTGCCGGCTGGCCTGCTCGTTGCCGTCCGCTCGGCGTGTAGCGTGCGGCGTGCAGCGTGTACACAGCAGGCTACTGTGCGTGGCCAGCGAGGCGGGCGCAAATGTCGCTGCCTGCCTGCCGTACGGACTGCGAGCCCCTCCCCCTGTGCTATAGGCGCACAGCAAATGACAAATGGCTAGCATGCTATTTTATAAATAAGTGTTCTTTCCAACCAAGTCTTTCCACGGAACACACTTGCTTCTGAATTCCAGTGCACGGCCATACAAAAGATGGCCATAGCTTGGAGTAGTGATCGTCAAAGTATTTCGCTCAAGAGCCAATACTTCCCCTGAGGGTCAGCATATTGGGTCGCATACGTACCCTACCTGTTATTTAATGTCATCCTATATAAATGAATATATTATGAACCCACAACAGACTACCTATAGAAAGGGCTAAAGTGACCGTCAGGCGCATAATACTGATCGTTAGCCTTTAGCTTCTATGGATGCTGACAAGAATACATTTCGTATAGGGGGGTTTCTCAGACGAATGCTGGACATTTGCCTCGCCGGACATTTGCCACACTTGCCCTTCGCCAGGTAGCGATCCCTCAGGCAAGGGACGTCCTTCCTCGTACTACTTCTGTCCGCTTTCAAACCGCCGTCTCCACATCTTACTCGATACAACCTGCACGTAAGGGACCTTCTTCTTCGACATCTTGGCGAAATACAGAGCTTATTTCCCGAAATCGAAATATTTATATCTTTTTGGGAAATGAAAGCAATTCCGACTATTATGTTAGAATGTAATTAGTTCTGCCAAGTATAAATATAGATCCCTCTGTCTGTACGGTAGCTTCCTTTCACGCTTACTGATTGCGATAAAAACAGTCCATGACCATGGGAGCAACACGAAAGGAACGCTGTAAACAGAATACGAATGTACGCTAATCATTTCTTTTTTATCACTGCATTTGTGCCTACTTTAATTACTACAACTGCATGTCCAAAAGACAATAAGGAACGAAGACATGGGTATGTGAATGTTTGAAAAGAAGAACGACATACTCCACAGTACTTTACTCTCTAAAATCCGATATCCCTTGTGGCGAAACATTAGTTAATAAAGTGTACTGGGACAATGTTCAAAAAATGACTGAATGTACGTTCATAAACAGAGATAAGAACATCTATGTTTGACATGTCATCTAAAGTCGACGTAGAATTTTAAAATGTTATAAATAAGGAAATGAAGTAATACAGAATGCTATGCTTGTACCGTACGTTGTTGTTCTACATTGTTTAGCTCAGGTATTTACAGGGTCACAGAGAAAGCGTCCTAGGTTTTGGAGGGAAAAGCCGTTATTGTAATTATCTGCACTACAACAGAAACAAGAAGGACAACTTTAGGAAAAATAATGTAAGCTCACAATCGACTTTGAAGCAGATAGTTCCTGTGACTTAGTATGGACAGAGGTTACATTCGACAACCGGAATAAATTAATAACTGGCTCCGACCCCCGGTCTCAGATGAAATAGTTGCTGAACATTTCAAAGAAAACTCGAGTCTCATCGCAAATAGGTACGCTACTCATACAATTACAGTTGTCAGTGACTTCAGTCTACCTCCCGTATGTTGAAAAAAATACATTTGCAGGCCCTACTGTAAATAGAAAACAACTTCCATAATTGTTCTAAATGCTTTTTATAAAATTATTTTGAACAATTACTTCACGAGACCATTCAAATTGTGAATGGTTACGAAAACACACTTGACCTCTTAGCCACAAATAATCCTGAGCATCACGACGGGTACAGGAATTAGTGAACACACAGTCGTAGCGAGGCTCAATTCCGTAACAAAGAAATTCAACAAATCTAAATTTATAAAAGCAACTACAAATTCGGTTGACGTCTTTCTAAGAGACTCTCTCCAATCCTTCCAAACTATGTAAGTGAAGACCATATCTGGCTTAAGTTCAAAGAAATAGTATCAACAGCACTCGAGAGATTCATACCAAATAAATTAATAAGAGACGGAACTGGTGCCCCATGGTACACAAAACACGACAGAAAGCTGCTGCAGGAGCACCGAAAAAGGCATGTATAATTTAGAAGAGCGCAAAATCTCCAAGATTGGCGAAGTTTTACTGTGGCTCGAAATTTGGTGCGGATTTCAATGCGAGATGCATTTAATAGTTTCCACAACGAAACTCTCTATAGAAATGTGGCGAAAAATTCATAGAGATTCTAGTCCTATCTTAAGAAAACCAGTGGAAAGGCTCAGTAAGTACCTTTACTGCGGTTCGGACTGCGAGTAAGGAGGGGCAGGAGGAAGGGGAGACAAAGGACCCAACCCTTCGGAGTAGGTAAAACCGTGGTAAATGTCCGCCGTGCCAAATGACCGGCGTGGTGAATGTCCGCACACCCTCTCAGAACGCCTTTCTATTTTCTATGTATAAAGCCCCTGTTTTCGTGAGTACATATTTCATGACTACCTGTTGCTCGTTTTTCTTCTTAGAAAGAAACTATGGAAATTTGCAGTTCTTAAACTGACAGAGAACACCGACAGTTGAAAACGGTCATAATGTATAATAGGGAGACATCTATCGGGACCATCACACAGGAATTCCAAACTGCATCAGGACCCACTGTAGGGTACTGTGACAGGTAGGCGGGAGGTAAGGAAACTTGGATTTCATAGTCAAGCGGCTGCTCATCAGCCACACATCACGTCAGTAAATGCCAAACGACGCATCATCGCTTGTGTCAGAATCGTAAACATTGAACGATTGAAGAGTGGAAAAACGTTGTGTGGAGTGACAAATCACGGTACACAATGTGGCGATCCGATGGCATGGTGTGGATATGGCGAATGCCCGGTTAACGTCGTTTGCCAGAGTGTGTAGTGCGAACAATAAAATTCGGAGACTATGGTGTTATGGTGTGGTCGTGTTTTTCATGGAGGGAGCTTGCACCCCTTGTTGTTTTGCGTGGGACTATCAATCACAGGCCTACATTTAGGTTTTAAGCACATTCTTGCATCCCACTATTGAAGAGAAATTCGCTGACGGCGATTGCATGTTTCAAGAAGATCAAGCAACTGTTCATAATGCATGGCCTGTGGCCGAGTGGTTACCCGATAATAATATGCCTGTAATGGACTGGCCTGCAAAGAGCCCTGACCTGAATCCTATAGAACACCTTTGAGATGTTTTGGAACGCCGATTTCGTGTCTGGTTTCACCAACTGACGTCCTGTACTCAGTGCAGCACTCCGTGAAGAAGGGCTGCCATTCCAGAAGAAACCTTCCAGGACCTGATTGAACCTATGCGTGCGAGAGTGGAAGCTGTCATCAAGGCTAAGGTTAGGCCATCACCATATTGAATTCCAGCATTACCGATGGAGGGCGCCACGAACTTGTAAGTCATTTTCAACCAGGTGTCCGGATACTTTTGATCACACAGTGTACATGCTCTGCAACCCATCGTAGAGTGCTTGGCAGACGGTGTCTTGTACCACAACTAGTCATCTCCTTTCGTGTTCCACACCCAAACAGAACGAGGGAAAAACGACTGCCTGTATGACTCCGCACAAGCCCTAATTTCTCTTATATTTTCGTCGTGGTCCTTACGCGAAAATTTATATTGGCAGCAGTAGAATCGTTCTTTAGTCAACTTAAAATGCCGGTTTTCTAATATTTCTCAATAACATTTAGCGGAAAGAACATCGTTTTCCCTCCACTGATTTCCATGTGACTTCACTAAGCATCTTCATAATACTAGGGAGTTAATTGAACCTACCCGTAACAAATCTGTTGTTTTGATGTCTTCGTTTAATACGACCTGGTGGGATCCGAAAGACTCTACCACTACCCTAGAATTGGTGGCACTAATGTCCTATAAGTCGTCTCCTTTACATCATGGTCTATGGGAAAACCGGAGAAAAAGAGAATCCAAGAGTTTGAAACCTGGTACTATCGATACTAACAACTCTGCGATCAGAGCACGGAGACCATGCGACATTAACCAGTCATCGTGTCATCCTCTGCCATGAGGTGTCATGCGGATGGGATATGGAATCAGAACGCCACACTCCAGCGCGTTTCCGACTTTGCAGACCTTCTGCTTCTCATATGTGCTGCTCATCGGTTGCCATTACGAGGTTTGGTGTACCCCGTTGCATTCCTCTACCCAGGACATGGCCCTGGCAAGACGGGGACTTGCGGCCAGGTTCTTCGCAAGAAAGTCAGACACGCTGACCACTCATCTAAGGAGGGAGAAGGTGGCAAACAAGAATGTTGAGAAGAGCGTGGACTGATAAGATTAGGAATAAAGAGGTTCATCACAGAATCGGCGAAGAAAGGAACATGACAAGAACAAGGGACAGGACGGCAAAGTATATTATAAGACATCAGGGAATAACACACAAGGCACTAGACTGAAGTGTAAACGTTATTAACTGATGGGATGACCGAGATTGGAATTCATAAAACAAATAATTGAGGACACAAATTGCAGCTGCTACGCTGAAATGAAGAGGTTCGCATTGAGAAGAATGTCTGATGGATCGCATCAAACCGGTCAGAAGACTAATGAATGGAAAATAACAAAATAAAAAATTTCATACATATGAGAATATGAGTTCACTGTCATTTCGTTTCGACCCAGGACTAACGATCACATGGCACCTATAAGGATGAATTGAATAAGTCACAATTGGTATTGTCAATTCATACGAATACCTGGATGTAATAATTTGTAGCGATATAAAATGGAATGACCTTATCGCCTCAGTTGTATGTAAGATGGCTCAAATGGTTCAAATGGCTCTGAGCACAATTGACTTAACATCTGTGGTCATCAGTCCCCTAGAACTTAGAACTACTTAAACCTAACTAACCTAAGGACATCACACACATCCATGCCCGAGGCAGGATTCGAACCTGCGACCGTAGCGGTCACGCGGTTCCAGACTGAAGCGCCTAGAACCGCACGGCCACACCGGCCGGCTTGTATGTAAGATAGATAGACTCCTAAAGACATACGTCAATTAGCTGGCGAAAATCTGAATTATAGAGTTTTAAAACCGGTATTAACTGTTGGATGTAGAGACGTCCTTCAGCTATATGTTTATTGCTGACAACCTGTACAGAGGTATTTTAACAGTCATCGCCCCGCGAACCATAGGCGAATGGAACGAGAAGAAACCAGAACATTCGAAATTAGTTACAAAACAGTCTAGATCGCAAATCACATTTATTAAAAGTTTACCGGTTTCGATCATCACATGACTATCTTCAGACTGGCTGTGCATGGAGCAGGAACCGCTGCAAGGCGATAGACAACAGCTGAGCAGTCATTCAGCGACTTCTGTTCCAAGCGCAGCCATGGGCCATCAATATGGCTGAAGGTCTGAAGATGATCATGTAGTGATTGAAGCAGGTTATCATTTAACTAACGTGTCTTGCAACCTAGACTATTTTATATTCAATTTCAAATACTGCATTGCGACCTCTGACTTTCTCCAACGATGTTTTCAAAAATAACTAACCCCAATATCTACCTACATGCTAAGTGCCCTCTGTCGGACACTTTATAGTGGTTTTTAGAATATGTTGAGGGGTTGGCCAAAAATGCTGAAACATCGCGAGAAGTGCAAGCTTGAACATAAACGTAGATGCTAGCCATGCTTGCACGATGTGCTGTTGTATTTGACCACGAATCACACCTATTCAATGTCCTCAGTCAGAAAAAAATGGATCTGAGCACTATGGGACTTAACTGCTGAGGTCATCAGTCCCCTGGAACTTAGAACTACTTAAACCTAACTAACCTAAGGACAACACACACATCCATGCCCGAGGCAGGATTCAAACCTGCGACCGCAGTGGTCGCGCGGCTCCAGACCGTAACGCCTAGAACCGCTCGGCCACTCCCGCCGGACTCAGTCAGAACCACAATACATTGGTCAAAAATATGGTCTGACAGCCGACGTGAATTCGAATGTGGTCAAATTGGAGATGCTCATATGATGGGTCCTATCGTGAACAAGGGAGCTGGAGAGTTATGTTTCAAGAGGCGCCATATCGAAGATTTATATCTCACTTTGGTTGATCAGGTCCATCCCACGGTACAATGTTGTTTGCCAGTGATGATGCTGTGTTGCAAGAAAACGAAGCCCCTGTTCACACAGTTCGCATAGTCCATGACTGGTTTTATGAGTACCAAATCGAAGTATTATTGAGCGTATCTGGTCTGCTTTGGAGAGAAGGGTGCCTGATCGTTATAGACCTGTATCATTTACTATTTCGTCGGAATAATGGTATAAAATTCCCTTGGAAATCGTACAGCTCCTAAATTTATCCATTCCGAGACTACTGGAAGCTGTTTCGTATGCCAACAGGTTTCCTACACCGTATTAGGCATGGTAATGTGTTGTGTTTTTTAATGTTTCCAAGTTTTTGTTCCCCTCTGCATGTTGATTTGGATGAAAATGTTACACATAGCACTGAAGTACTCTAATGCCGTGGCTGTAGCCTCATAGATGAAAGTTAAGTCAGGCACGTTACAGAGTCCATGGTACTATCCCTCCTTCGGGCAAATGTACGTAAGATACTTCGGATAGGAGAATACTTGGCAATATTTAGTGATGAATGAGTAAGCATCTTTCGAAAAACGAGATGCTACCACTCTCCGCCACAGAAAAAATACTTTGTGGAATATGTATGTAGCTGAAGTTGATCGGAAGTCGAAATCAGCTACTTTTTGGCCTTACCAGCTGAACAGTTGTGTCCTATCACAGGCCCTAATCAAAACTATAATAACATTAAATACCTATATCGCTACTACTCCCCCCCCCCCCCCCACACACACACAAACACCCTCATCCTAAAATAGATATTACTGAAAATTTCTACGGCTTATGTTCGTTATTTTTAAAATGAATTAATCCCAGACCCGGGTACAATAGTGTGAGTTAGGTATATGTTGCAAAAAAAGAATGACAAAGTAGAAAACTGTACGTTTTGCAGGGACTTTCTTCTAAAGATTTTGAATTGTATTACTCACTTCCCGATGGACTTCTTGTGGATAATGACATTAATTAGCTTAAAGCGAGCTGATATTCAACCAACTACAATACAGGACACGAAAATAATTTCTTTACATATCAGCTGTTTACGTTAAAGAGAGAGGTTACATATTTTAGTAGTAACATCTTAAACTAGAGGTAGCAGTCACACAGTAAGAAGTTCGTAATTCATGTAGATAAAATAGGAAATTGAAACCATATCTTACTAGCCGCACCTAAAAGTCTTCCTATTATTTGGATTGAGGGACCAGAAACTCCTATTAGCACCATGAAAAGTAACAACTACAGCATTTAGATATGTGCTGTATTCTGCCAACG
This sequence comes from Schistocerca gregaria, assembly GCF_023897955.1. Lineage (NCBI taxonomy): Eukaryota > Metazoa > Arthropoda > Insecta > Orthoptera > Acrididae > Schistocerca > Schistocerca gregaria. The sequence continues at coordinate 482,668,376 of NC_064920.1, read as the reverse complement.
ATCCGTTTACTAGTGTATATATCAAGCAGTAACTACGTATTAAAACAGCTGGCTTTTGGTAATTGCTATTCTACTAATTTTGATATATTTTATTATCAACCTAAGAAAGTACAAATACAATAGAGGAGCTTGCTAATAATTGTTTCTTTCTGCTACTTCTCCCAATATGTCCCTTTTTCCATGTCCCTGACATTTCTGCTTTTTGTTTTGATCTACGAAATACCTCAAATAAGAAAGGAAATAGCACTGGTATCTGGCCACTCATAAAGGAAACGGAACAACAGTACATTCTAGATCACGATATTGGGCTTCTCGATGTTTCTCGAGATCTTAATACGTGAATTCTTTGTACGTTCTAGACACTTCAATGAGCACACTCTCTTTCCTATCTTTCGGCTAAATGTCATGGTAAATAAGAGCTGTTGTTGTTGTGTTCTTCAGTCCTGAGACTGGTTTGATGTAGCTCTCCATGCTACTCTATCCTGTGTAAGCTTCTTCATCTCCCAGAACCCACTGCAACCCACATCCTTCTGAATCTGCTTAGTGTAGTCATCTCTTGGTCTCCCTCTACGATTTTTACCCTCTGCGCTGCCCTCCAATACTAAATTGGTGATCCCTTGGTGCCTCAGAACATGTCCTACCGACCGATCCCTCCTTCTCGTCAAATTGTGCCACAAACTTCTCTTCTCCCCAATCTTATTCAATACTTCCTCATTAGTTATGTGATCTACCCATCTAATCTTCAGCATTCTTCTGTAGCACCACATTTCGAAAGCTTCTATTCTCTACTTGTCCGAACTATTTATCGTCCATGTTTCACTTCCATACATGGCTACACTCCATACAAATACTTCCAGAAATGACTTCCTGACACTTAAATCTATACTCGATGTTAACAAATTTCTCTTCTGCAGAAACGCTTTCCTTGCCATTGCCAGTTTACATTTTGTATCCTCACTACTTCGATCATCATCAGTTATTTCGCTCCCCAAATAGCAAAACTCCTTTACTACTTCAAGTGTCTCATTTACTAATCTAATTCCCTCAGCATCACCCGACTTAATCGAATACATTCCATTATCCTCGTTTTGCTTTTGTTGATGTTCATCTTATATCCTCCTTTCAAGACACTATCCATTCCGTTCAACTGCTCTTCCAAGTCCTTTGCTGTCTCTGACAGAATTACGATGTCATCGGCGAACCTCAAAATTTTTATTTCTTCTCCATGGATTTTAATACCTGTATTAACCACTGCTTCCCTTTCATGTCCCTCGAATCTTATGACTGCCATCTGGTTTCTGTACAAATAGTAAATAGCCTTTCGCTCCCTATATTTTACCCTTGCCACCTACAGAATTTGAAAGAGAGTATTCCAGTCAACATTGTCAAAACTTTCTCTAAGTCTACAAATGCTAGAAACGTAGGTATGCCCTTCCTTAATCTAGCTTCTAAGATAAGTCGTAGGGTCAGTATTGCCTCACGTGTTCCAACATTTCTACGGAATCCAAACTGATCCTCCACGAGGTCCGCATCTACTAGTTTTTCCATTCGTCTGTAAAGAATTCGCGTTAGTTTTTTGCAGCTGTGACTTATTAAACTGATCGTTCAGTAATTTTCACATCTGTCAGCACCTGTTTTCTTTGGGATTGGAATTATTATATTCTTCTTGAAGTCTGGGGGTATTTCGCCTGTCTCATACATCTTACTCACCAGATGGTAGAGTTTTGTCAGGACTGGCTCTCCCAAGGCCGTCAGTAGTTCCAATGGAATGTTGTCTACTCCGGGGGGCTTGTTTCGACTCAGGTTTTTCAGTCCTAATACGTGAATTCTTTGTGCGTTCTAGACACTTCAATGAGCACACTCTCTTTCTTATCTTTCGTCTAAATGTCATGGTAAATAAGAGTAACGAGTGGAAAAAACAAAAGGATGATCGCGTGTTTAAACAATGACAAAGCAGTCACAAAAATACTAAGAAGGAGCGACAGTTTTAAAAACATAGTAAAGATGTAAATCAAAATTTTAAAACTGCAATTTATAGATTAACCAGGTGTTGCGCCGACACTAAATCTATATAAGACGCCACGAAGCGTTTGGATCAGATCTGCCGACTACCGCTGAAATTAGTCGCAAAAAACTGAGCGTACGCAACAGAAGGAACGATAAGTCTGAGAGAAAGCTGTCCGTCTGAGCGAGGTGCCTCGTTACTGCCTTTCTCAAGGCACATCCCTTGTACTTAAGATGTTAAGTGCATAATTAACCATTTAAATAGCTGGCAATATAGCGTCTCAGATCTGATTCAACACGTCTCCAACCGAGGAAAATGAGACATTTTATAGCTGGCGGAAACCAGGAAAAGCGGATAAAAAAGCCATTAACCTCAGCTTTTGCGATCTTCATCGCACTAAAGGAAGTCTAATTTAGCTATAACCCGCACAGTAATAAAATATTCGGCGTTCGTTTAATATCAATAAAAGGAGCTATGCTCTCCCGTCGGGTCTCTTAATGTATTCATTACTCGGTCTTTGGTCCATTTAGTGCAGACAACCCGAGCAGTTGCTGCCTGGCAAGAAAAGTCGAAGCTGTTAGCACTAACTTTTATTTCCATTTCCTACAATGTTACAGGACATTTTCTCATTTAATCTGAGTCTCCAGTGTCCAGTACCGTTTATTTTTTGCGTCTTTGTACTAAATTTTCAAATCTGCCAAAATACATGTATTATGACCACTTTAGTCCTCAAGTCTGGAATGAATAGTTTGTGGTGTACTTTACTTGATGTATACCACAAAAGAAAGTGCCGGGAAAGCATCGTTTACAATGTACAGTAAACTGTTCAATTAGATTTACATAGCATATTCTCACTTCATTCGAAAGTTAACGGCTGTATTTCAACCAATTATCGAGGTACGTCGCGTACAAGCACACGGTCACAAAATTATTATCACTTGATGTATTTCCGCTGTTACCATCCCACGTCTAATGTCCGATCGTTGAAGGTTTGGTTGAGAAATATTTGGGGAGGGGAGGGAGTACACAGGTATTCTGTGGAGATATATCCAATAAAAGTTTTCGACAACATGCCTCGGTATAAAACTGCAGTGAGTAGTCAGTGTAAGCACAAAAATTTTAAACTGGGACAGCTAGACAAGTCTCTGAACCGTATTGTCGTAACCACTGCTCCACATCATTAAGTCGGAAAATTGGCCTTTATGATGCGCTGAATACTAGGTGTAGGTGCAGGTGGAGCTTTAACTCGGCGAGATAAGGATGGGGAACGAAGTCGGCATACGTAAAAATAATTGTGGAGTATCACGAAGGCCGTTACCCTCTACAGCATGTATACAGGTTGTTACAAAAAGGTACGCCAAACTTTCAGGAAACATTCCTCACACACAAAGAAAGAAAATATGTTATGTGGACATGTGTCCGGAAAAGCTTACTTTCCATGTTAGAGCTCATTTTATTACTTCTCTTCAAATCACATTAACCATGGAATGGAAGCACAAAGCAACAGAACGTACCAGCTTGACTTCAAACACTTTGTTACAGGAAATGTTCAAAATGTCCTACGTTAGCGAGGATACATGCATCCACCCTCCGTAGCATGGTATCCCTGAGGCGCTGATGCAGCCCTGGAGAATGGCTTATTGTATCACGGCCGTCCACAATACGAGCAAGAAGAGACTCTACATTTGGTACCGGGGTTGCGTAAACAAGAGCTTACAAACGCCCCATAAATGAAAGTCAAGAGGGTTGAGGTCAGGAGAGCGTGGAGGCCATGGAATTGGTCCGCCTCTACAACCCATCGGTCACCGAATCTGTTGTTGAGAAGCGTACTAACACTTCCACTGAAATGTGCAAGAGCTCCATCGTGCATGAACCACATGTTGTGTCGTACTTGTAAGTGCACATGTTATAGCAGCACAGGTAGAGTATCCCGTATGAAATCATGATAACGTGCTCCATTGAGCGTAGGTGGACGAACATGGGGCCCCAATCAAGACATCACCAATAATGCCTCCCCAAACGTTCACAGAAAATCTGTGATGATGACGTGATTGCACATTTGCGTGCGGATTCTCGTCAGCCCACACATGTTGATTGTGAAAATTTACAATTTGATCACGTTGGAATGAAGCCTCATCCGCAAAGAAAACATTTGCTCTGAAATGAGGATTGACATATTGTTCGATGAACCACTCGCAGAAGTGTACCCCTGGAGTCCAATCAGCTGCTGATAGTGCCTGCACACGCTGCACACGGTACGAAAACAGCTGGTTCTCCCGTAGCACTCTCCATACAGTGATGTGGTCAACGGTATCTTGTACAGCAGCAACTTCTCTGACGCTGACATTAGGGTTATCGTCAACTGCACGAAGAATTGCCTCGTCGACTGGAGGTGTCCTCGTCGTTCTAGGTCTTCCCCAGTCGCGAGTCATAGGCTGGAATGTTCCGTGCTCCCTAAGACGCCGATCAATTGATTCGAAACTCTTCCTGTCGGGACACCTTTGTTCTGGGAATCTGTCTCGATACAAACGTACCGCGCCATGGCTATTGCCCCGTGGTAATCCATACATCAAATGGGCATCTGCCAACTCCGTATTTGTAAACATTGCACTGACTGCAAAACCACGTTCGTGATGAACACTAACCTGTTGATGCTACGTACTGATGTGCTTGATGCTAGTACTGTAGAGCAATGAGTCGCATGTCAACACAAGCACCGAAGTTAACATTGCCTTCCTTCAATTGGACCAACTGGCGGTACATACTGACGAAACTAAAATGAGCTCTAACATGGAAATTAAGCGTTTCCGGACACATGTCCACATAACATATTTTCTTTATTGGTGTATGAGGAACGTTTCCTGAAAGTTTGGCCGTACCTTTTTGTAACACCCTGTATAAGATACAGTGGATAACTGCGACACCTCCGTGAGACAGTATGTCGACAGTGTTGTTGTCTAAAGAAAGACTACAACGCCAAGAGACTCTAACGAAATCCAGAAAGACGTGCAGATGATAGAAGATAGGGGAAAAGACTAGCAGATGATACTTAACGTAAATAAATGTAACATATTACAGATAAATAAGAGAAGAGGTCATTTACTTTTCGACTACACTATTGGTGAGAAATCACTGAAACAACAGCAATCATAAGAAACCTAGTCCCCCTACGGAATGACTTAAGTAGAATGACCATCTGAAACTAATTGTAGAAAAGTACACATGAGGCTGTGTTTTGTTGGTAGAATGTTATGGAAATGTTATTGTGCTACGAAAAGAAATGTGCCTTACAAAATACTTTGTAAGACTTTCATAATTTCTAGTAGCTCAGAAAAGAATAAAAAAGCGTAGTGCATCATGGAGAATTTATTGTTAAAATTCCGCGAGCGCACGTTTCAGTAATGGTCAGCCATTAGAGCTCATAGATTTATAAACAACCGTTAAATCCACCCACCGCTCGCGAATGAAATAAAGAATGGAGATTAGTGTTACCAAATATATCCCCAGCACACACTGTAAGGTGGCATGCGATATGTAGATATAGCGTTAGATGTAAGGCAGCTGTTTTCAAAACGATCACGCCGGTATTTGAAGTGAAATTTGAGGAATCCCAGAAATATCTCGTTCAGTGCAGTTCTGAGTAACATTGATCTTCCATACTGTAACACTTAAACTGTTAAGTGAGACCCTATAGAGTTCGCTATCAGATACAGTCTAAAGTTAGCAGGGTGAAAGAAGGGTTAGGGGCGAAAATAAAGGGACACCTACTTTGGCCTAGGTGCAAACAATCAATAGTTTACGAGAAAATTACGGTCAAAGTGTGGACACTACTTCATCAGTCCGTTTATGCACGTGTATCCACATGGGCTGGGTGAGCCAGTCACCTAAAGTTTGGACCTAGCCACTGATTACATTTTGGAGTGTTGGAGACCCTTTATGTAAAAAATAGCCTGTAATCACCTCCGAATTTTTGAACACCGTGTTCAAATTAAGTCTTATATTATCTTTTTATATTTTTGTTGTCCTGGATGTATGTAAAATCAGTACCTTTTGTGAGATCTTGAAATACAATGGAATTACAGACAAAAGAAATGAACATTTCAAATCTTATTAAAAACAGATCTTATCATCACAAATCTTATACAGTCTCATATAATTAACGGTCATTCAAAATTAAAAACATATTCATTCTGGCATATCATTTTTTCTTTAATTTTTACTGTTATACTTCAACAGAACCAGTGCATTCCCATGGCTGATGTCAATAACAAAAACATTCAAAGCATAAAAATTCGGAACACTACGAGCAACGCTCTGTCACATCAGCTATGGTCACATTTTTAGCGTAAGTATCATTACGAAAACATCCTCGTTAACGTAGTCAAACACCTCGCGATCCGGTGATAATTTCGTGGCAAACTACGCTACTCGAAGTATTTCCTCTAAAGCTGGAGCCTACAATGATTATGGATCAAGACGTTTATTTGGGATTCATCACTTTTATACGTGATTTCCCTTTGCTGTGCGATGGAAACGCGACACTTCTGTAATCGGCAAATAGCATTATTCATCTGTCAGTAATCCTACAAAGAAGTGGTGCAAATGGGTCTGAGCACTATGGGACTTAACTTCTATGGTCATCAGTCCGCTAGAACTTAGAACTACTTAAACCTAACTAAACTAAGAACAGCACACACATCCATGCCCGAGGCAGGATTCGAACCTGCGAGCGGAGCGGTCGCGCGGCTCCAAATTGTAGCGCCTAGAACCACTAGGCCACTCTGGCCGGCAGTAACCCTACACGTCGCAGGGTTAATGTAATAGCATAGAAGTTGGCGGAATTACCTTTAATCAACATGTGGATATTTCGATCTCATCGACAAAAAAAATGGTTCAAATGGCTCTGAGCACTATGGGACTCAACTGCTGTGGTCATCAGCCCCCTAAAACTTAGAACTACTTAAACCTAACTAACCTAAGGACATCACACACATCCATGCCCGAGGCAGGATTCGAATCTGCGACCGTAGCAGTCGCACGGTTCCCGACTGCGCGCCTAGAACCGCGAGACCATCGCGGCCGGCCTCATCGACAAACATCCTACCGTATTAGGAGTGATCGCTGTGCCCACCTCACGAGTCAATAATGTAATCTGTCACTGACCCATTACAGACAAACAAACACTGTTACTAACAGTTTTCTGGAATGCGTTAATCCCTGTCAACTGTGATGATAAAATCCATTTTCAGTAATATTTAATATGCTTCAGTTTTTTTGTCAATAATTTCTTTTTATTTCGCGACGCCACAAAAAGTACTGATGTCACGTACTTCTGCGATAACAAAAGAGAGAAAAAAGAACGTAAGCGAAGGTTTGAACATGGGTCTCAACAACTCGAGACCGTACTCATAGCCGCTTCGCTACGAACTCACTTGGATACACACTGTGTGCGAGAATACATGACGTCGCATCAAAACTTTGAACGTCATTTTATCGGAATCTATTAAATGTTGGCACTTACGTGAAAATAGGTGTCCCTTTGTTTACACGCCTCTTTCATCTGGTTAAGTTTCGACTACACCAGCGAAAACAAACACGATTCTACGTTGGAGCTCTTAGAAGACCAAGAAAAGGAACAGGAGATATAATAGTGACCATGAGGAACTCCAAGGCTGTTACTCACGATGGAAGAGCAGGTTTCTATCATGTTGGTGAAGGCCATTCGGAGGGACCACTTTTTAGCCACGTAGTTAGAGCGGCGAGTGCTAAAAAGTAGGTCGCTAATGCCCAGCATTAGGCGGGCATCGTCCCTGAAAGATCGCACTAGATCGGCATATTATGCTCTCGTCTGAGATCTTCCGACTCACATGATACCACCGAGCTAATTCATATGTGTGAGGTAAAAATTAGCTGATTCGTACAGATTAACTAAAGGGAAAGAGGAGGCTATTGAGTGTACAAGAGAAATTGGTATTACGTGTAAGAACTGAGTCGAAGTGGGAAGAAAAAGCAAAAATCGTCTTGGCTGTCTATTGGTCTGTTTTAGCGTAAATGCTGAATAATAAGTAATACGTTTCTCAAAAACTGTTCAGGGAATTCTTGAAAATTTTCCTTATTTGACATGTATTAGGAAATAAAGTGCAGTGTCGAGGAAGCATGGAAAGAAATACATTTCTGCAGCAGTTATCTTAGGAAATGAATTTTTTGTTATGGTCTTCAGTCGGGATTGGTTTGGTGCAGACCTCCAAGCTAGTTTATCCTGTGCAAGCCTCTTCGTTTCCACATAACTACTTCAACCTACATTATCCTTCTGATCCTACTTGCTGTATTCAATCCATGTTCTCCGTTTGCAGTTTTTACACAGACCTCCACCCCCCCCCCCCCCCACCCCCACCCCCACCCAATCCCCTCAAAACGCACACATGCTCGCACACACACTGATCCGTTCATTGTCAAAGTGACGATTCCTTTATGCCTCAGGATGTGTCGTACCATCTGATCCCTTCTTTTAGTCAAGTTGTACCGTAACTTTGCTTTTTCCCAATTCGATACAGTATCTCAACATTAGTTACTCTATCTAATCATCCAATCGCTGGCTTTTCTACAACACCAGAATTCAAAATCTTCTCTTCTATTCTTGTAGGAACTGCTTATTGTCCACGAGTCACTTCGGTGCAAGGCTGCACTGTACCCTAATACCTTCTGAAAAGACTGCATAACAGGTCAGTTTATACGAGATGTTTAGGAATATCTCTTTTTCAGATGTGATAGTCTTGCTATTGCCAGTCTGCATTTAATATCCTTCGTGCTTCGGGCATCATTAGCCATTTTCCTCTCCGTAGACTACTTTTAGTGTCTCATTTTCTTATCCAGTTCTATCAACATCACCTAATTTAATTCGATTACATTCCATTAACCTTCAATTACTTTTGTTGCTGTTCATTTTATAATCTCTTATCAAGACACTATCCAGTCCGTTCAACAGCACTTTCAGGTCATTTGCCGTCTTTGGCAGACTCATCTACAGATCTCAAAGTTTTATTTTTTCTACCTGATCGTTCGCATTCCAGATATCTGCTTGGTTTCCTTTATTGCTTGGTCATTGTACAGATTGAAAAACATCAGGGTTATGTTACAGCCCCAATTCACTCTCTTCCGAACCACTGCCTTCCCTTCATCTCCTTCGACTCTTATAATGCTGTTTTGTTTCTATAGACTTTGTGTATATTGTTTCGTCCACCGTATTTAACAATCAGCAAACACGAAGCTGCTCTCCAGCACTAAAACTCGTCTAAAATTGAGTCGGAAGAGAAAGAAAAAAATACGTATAATCTGGAATTTCTATATTTTTGTCTGGCAGTAATCGCAGAACAGTAAGAATAGGTTTCCCAAAAGGTTTTCCCAGTCTCTTTGTGTAATTCATTTAAGTTTTTTAGTTTACGAGTACAGCTAGCATGAAATAATATGGAATCAAAAGTAGTTTCTGAGAAAAGTTCATACATGCAGTAACAATTTTAGGAAATGGAGTACATCATAAACGTCAAAACGGAGTTCAGTAGGGACTTCTGCTAAAATCTCCCAACACGACACGGCAAGGATGAATTCAAAGGCATGGGAACTTTCACAGTGGACCGTTCTTTTTTGACAGTACTACCCCAAAATTCTCAAGAGCCTTTTCTAGAAATTCGCATGGCATGCGTGCCGGAAATGTTGGGCTTCTAGTACATCCAGTGTGGCAGAACACATCCGCAATGCTATAGCGATTTAAAGGGCAAATTAGAAAGTACACTAATGTAGAAACGGACTGGACGAATAGGTGCTGTTCACAGAATTACGATAGGTAGCCATAGTGAAAGTCCCATCATCACTAGCGTCCATAAGTGCAAGCCGTCCCTAAGCTTTCGACTATGAGAACATAAGTACTACTGCTCATCCTGAGACGGAAATAATTACGTTGTTGAAGACGAAATAATAATAATAATAATAATAATAATAATAATAATAGAGGAAAGCATTTGCTGACTCGCCTGAATAACGAAATTAGGGATTGGAATGACGTAATAAAGCTTCATGTGGTATCTATAGTTGGCATCATTAAACATCGTATGTCTTCGGCCATTATCGTGAAATTATAGATTCTCATTTGTTTTTCAAATACTAAATAGATCGCCCAGCGTCTGCCAATCATAGCTTCGTATCGTATGGGCTTTCCATGCACAGACCCACACCATCTGAAGATTCGGGGGTGAAAAGAGAGGAAACACCTCCTGGTGCAGAAGTACGATACTTCGTCTACTTGGTTCACAACGTTGAAAGTGCGCCTCACAGGGAGTTGTTGATCAGATGCCACAACGAGCGTACTACAGGTTGCGTGATTTTCCGTCTCAATTCCGCTTTGTAGCATGCAGGAGAGATTGTCATCAGTGCTTGAGTATGGACAACATTCTAAACTGTTGGGGAGATGTAGAAAAAGAAGCACTGTAGCTACGGTGGAATTATGGTGACATAATTTTCACAATGGGCTAATAGCAGCTCAAAGAAGGTATAAATCGACTGTTGCGCTCTAGAGGACAAGAATTTTACAGGGCGGATGGAGAAGAGCTCCATGTTAATCTGAGAATTGGAATGTTGGTCCAGAAATTTGGCTAACATAAGTCATCTGATCAAAAGCATGCGGACATATATTAGTATATACACTACTGGCCATTAAAATTGCTACACCACAAAGATGACGTGCTACAGACGCGAAATTTAACCGATAGGAAGAAAATGTTTTGATATGCAGATGATTAGCTTCTCAGAGCATTCACATAAGGTTAGCGCCGGTGGCGACACCTACAACGGGCTCACATGAGGAAAGTTTCCAACCGATTTCTCATACACAAACAGCAGTTGACCAACGTTGCCTGGTGAAACGTTGTTGTCATGCCTCGTGTCAGGAGAAGAAATGCGTACCATCACGTTTCCGAATTTGAGAAAGGTAGGATTGTAGCCTATCGCGATTGCGGTTTATCGTATCGCGACATTAGTGCTCGCGTTGGTCGAGATCCAATGACTTGAGTAGAATATGGAATTGGAGGGTTCAGGAGGGTAATACGCAACGCCGTGCTGGATCCCAACCGCCTCGGATCACTAGCAGTCGATATGACAGGCATCTTATCCGCATGGCTGTAACGGATCGTGCAGCCACGTCTCGATCCCTGAGTCAAGAGATGGGAACATTTGCAAGACAACAACCATCTGCACAAACAATTCGACGACGTTTGCAGCAGCATGGACTATCAGCTCGGAGATCGTGGCTACTGTTACCCTTGACGCTGCATCACAGACAGGAGCGCCTGCGATGGTATACTCAACGACGAACCTGGGTGCACGAATGGCAAAATGTCATTTCTTCGGATGAATCCAGGTTCTGTTTACAACATCATGATGGTAGCATCCGTGTTTGGCGACATTGCGGTGAACGCACATTCAAAAATGTTTCAAATGGCTCTGAGCACTATGGGACTTAACATCTCTGGTCATCAGTCCCATAGAACTTAGAACCACTTAAACCTAACTAACCTAAGGACATCACACACACCCATGCCCGAGGCAGGATTCGAACCTGCGACCGTAGCAGTCGCGCGGTTCCGGACTAAGCGCCTAGAACCGCGAGACCGCCGCGGCCGGCAAACGCACATTGGATGCGTGTATTCGTCATAGCCATACTGGCGTATCACCCGGCGTGATGGTATGGGGTGCCATTGGTTACACGTCTCGGTCACCTCTTGGTCACATTGACGGCACTTTGAATAGTGGACGTTACATTTCAAATGTGTCACGACCCGTGCCTCTACCCTTAATTCGATCCCTGCGAAACCGTACATTTCAGTAGGCATGTTGCAGGTCCTGTACGGGCCTTTCTGGATACAGAAAATGTTCTACTGCTGCCCTGGCCAGCACATTCTCCAGATCTGTCACCAATTGAAAACGTCTGGTCAATGGTGGCCGAGCAACTGGCTCGTCACAATACGCCAGTCACTACTCTTGATGAACTGCGGTAATGTGTTGAACCTGCATGGGCAGCTGTACCTGCACACGCCATCCAAGCTGTCTTTGACTCAATGCCCAGGCGTATCAAGGCCGTTATTACGGTCAGAGGTGGTTGTTCTGGGTACTGATTTCTCAAGATCTATGTACCGGAATTGCGTGAAAATGTAATCACAAGTCAGTTTTAGTATAATATATTTGTCGAATGAATAACCGTTTATCGTCTGCATTACTTCTTGGTGTAGCAATTTTAATGGCCAGTAGTGTATTGTAATAAGGGGAGCGTCCACCCTCCGCTTTTACGACGGCTGAAACTCTGCAGGAGACATTTTCAGTGAGGTTCGTGAAAGCCTGTGAAGAAATAACGGTACATTATTCCTAAAGAGTGGAAACCGTAAGAAGGCAGTGAATAGACGCTGGAGTCTGGAGCGAAGTGGACTTTTTAATTTATCCCAAAGGTGTTCCCCTGGTTACGGATCTGTATTTTGGGCATGTCAGTCCGTTTGAGGAATATTGCTGTCCACAGACTGCGGCAAGTGAGAGAGAGAGAAATAGAAGAGCGATATTCATGTGAACGATAAATCCCTTCCCTGCAAAATCTGTTCTCTTCATACCTCCTCCGTGTTACCACAGATGACGTGTTCCTGATCTCATTTGTGTTAAGACTGCAGTACACACGAGATGCCTAGTTGTTTCCACCGCACCGACCTCAGTGGAATGCATAAGTTCCGAATAACGTTCACCAACCTTCTATACTTGTTGTCCCCTACGCAGAAGACAGCAAGTAGATCATGAGATCGTTTTCTTGAGGTTGTGATAAACTGCTAGCGAGGAACTGGTATTGTATAAAAAATGAAATTTTGAATTCGTTTGTTTAAGCAGGATGCCACTCGCCTCTTATTAGCAGAACACGAGAAACTGCACAATTACAGTCCACTTCATCAATCACAAATAATTATCCTTTTTCACCCTTTCACAAAAAAATAAACAAGATAATTACATGCGTGTAATTACTGTCATAATAGTTCTCACTTAAATGTCCCAAAAACCAGAGGTTGCTAATTAAGTTATTAAACAGTATCGACCGTGGCAGACAACACGTCTGTCTTTCCAGTCTGCCGGTCCAGCCCTTACATTTACAAACAAGATGTTACTAATTAAATCTTAACTGATAGCGACCGCGGCAGACAACACGTCTCTCCGGTGGGACTGCCGGTCCAGCTCTGATCTAGCAGCCGAACCACTTCGCCAGCCATCAAAGTTAGACCTGATTCGAAGATTACCGAAGCGCTTCGACTACCTTTTCGTTTAGTAGTTGTTTGTTATTTTACTGATAATTAAATAATAGAATGATAGCCTGCCATTGAGAGATGCTTTTATACGAAATGCAGTTAAATTTACTGTTTAGTTTTTCTAATCTTAATAACATAAATTTATCATTTTGGCGAGCTACTTCCGAATGCAGCAGCCATTCGCGGAGGAGTATCACAATTTAGGTGGTCTTCCTCACGATACCCGTGCTGAACAAACCATCTGTCATCGGTACCTCACAACACATTACGTCATCTTTCCACTGCTTACTTCTTAGCTGCTCTGAGAAGCGCTTCTTGTAACTGAATATGATGGCTATAAACCTAGGAATACTACAAGAACACTGCCTCTCAGCTGCTACATATCTCTTTTCGCTCGCCCCTGTAGAATTTGTGTCGTCAAAAGCTTAACAGCAGTCGATTTGTACCTATTGTGAGGTGCTAGAAGTCCACTGCGAAAACTATGTGACTGTAAGTCCACCGTAGCCACACTGCTTCTTTTTCTACATGTCCCGACAGTTTCGAATCTGGTCCACTCTCAAGCAACGATTACGCAATCTCTCCTTCTGGCAACAACGTTGCTTCAAACCTGATTCGAGACGTATAATCACGCAGTCTCTAGTACGCTCGTTGTGGCATTTGATCAATAGCTGTCTGTGTGGCACTTTTAACGTCGGGAACCACGCAGACGAAGTATCGCACTTATGCACTAGCAGATGTTCTCCCGCCTTTTGCGCCACCGTGTCACCATTTGGTGCGCAACCGTGTGTGGGAAGGAATCCCATACATCCCTGGGCGATCTCTTTACCATTTGTAAAAGATATGAGAATCGATAATTTCACAGTAGTGACCGGAGTCATGTGACGTTTAAAGACTGAGTGCGTTAAATGCTGATACAATCATCGTCTCTAAACTGTTTCTCTACTGTAAGCGGTCATCCACTGCCTTAAGACCACCTCCTCCGTACGTCACTTTTGACACTCCACATGAGGCCAGGTAAGGCCTCACTTCTCGAAAAGTACTACGGCGAACGCCGAGCATGACATTATTATCCGGTGGAGAGATCGTCACCAACGGTATGACATGCCCTAAATCCATTACGGAGCTGGAATTGGTTAACGCAGGATAATGACTGAAAGCCTGGTGGTTAATAACTGTTCGCCACTACCTCGGCTTTCCTCGGTGGGCAAATAATGGCGCTAAGAATGTATTCCTCGTAATGTTATTAACTTAGTCAATGGAAGCTGAGCTAGTGCTTTATTCTCGAAGTTCACATCGTCTACGGTGCGTCAGATTCGAACGTTCGAAACTTCCTCTCCTTTGACTCCCAAGATAAATGCCAGTTCAGCCCATAAAGCCGCTAGTCCTTTGTTTTCGTTAAGGTCCTGTTTGCACTAGAACTACATTTACGACTTAGCTTCTACATTTCAGAGTTAAGGTAATGACGCTTTTTCACCTTTGTTTAACCTGGTTCGTAGCTTCATTAACGGCAGCAAGGAGCTTCCTTAGCGGACCATAAAATGCTTAATTGCCTGGCATGAAGGTCGTACGCTTTTTACGCTGATGAAGGAACATGGAGGAATGAAGGTCTGAGTTAAGAGGTATTGCTGACGACGGTATCGTTATAAAGGTGCGTGATTACTATCGTAGGAAAATTGGGCTATGGAATAGCGAGCATAATGTAGAAGCCATCACCTCATTTTTCCCTTTAAGTAACAGCCGATTCAAGAAAGCGGAACGCAGCACTGAATGATGCACGTCTCCATCCCTCCCTCTTTATTGTACGCAACTCTACCTTTGACTTCTAAACTAATACTTCTTAAAGTTATCATCGCCAGCAACATCAACAAAATCTTCATCATCAGCCACTTGAGATAGACTACTGCATAATGGGATCCTATACAGTTTCTCACGCTTTATGCTATTCATGTGTGGACAGCCATGTTCCACCTCCATTTTTTCTCAACGCAAGCTACCAGTCGACCATTAAGTCTCCGTAAAGCTATTTTATTATCTTGTAACAGTCCTCAGAATTAGTTTCAGTTTCGCTTTCATTTGCAGTTAAAATTATACCTTCCATTCCAGTCTGTTTCTTACTTTTCTTCGTTAACCACTGAGGAACTCCAGAATTATGAATGGTTTTTTAACTAAAACTCAATGTTTAGGTGTCACATCAAACTGGACTGTCAACTCGGCATGCACTGTTTTACACATCAGTCACTATTCACTACAATCCTGATACATTCGGTCATGTAATGGTCGAATAGTGTGTACTTATAATAATGGAGCTGTCTAATGCGGTTGAAGGCACCCAATCACTGTCGCAGGTCGCCTATCTAACGGCATCTATGGGTAACAAAAATTTGATTTTCAGTATTTCATGTAGTTAATCACCGAATATAAAGCTTTAAAATGTTGTCACAATCTACACGTTAATAGTTATAATCTTACGTTAAAGATGTATATGTGTTCAAGCAGTAACATACTGGGCGCAAATAT
This sequence comes from Schistocerca gregaria, assembly GCF_023897955.1. NCBI lineage: Eukaryota > Metazoa > Arthropoda > Insecta > Orthoptera > Acrididae > Schistocerca > Schistocerca gregaria. The sequence goes on along the minus strand of NC_064920.1, from coordinate 482,652,530 downwards.
TCAGACTGTATTCACCCAGTAATTGAGAGTAGGAGCACCTATAAGAGCACAATGGAGCGCTACGCTGAACTCACGGACTTCTAGTGATTGCGTGTACCTTGTGTCATACAGCTGTACGTGAGATTTCCACACTCCTAAACATCCCTGGGTCCACTTTTTCTGATGTGAAGTGAAGAGGAAACGTGAAGGGACACCTGCACCACAAAAGCGTACAGGCCGAACGCGTCTGTTCACTGACAGAGACCGCCGACAGTTGGAGACTGTCGTAATGTGTAAAAGGGAGACATCTATCCATACTATCACACAGGAATTCCAAACTCCATCAGAATCCACTCCAAGTACTATGATAGTTAGGCGGGAGATGATAAAACTGGGGTTTCATGGTCTAGCGGCTGTTCATAAGGCACACATCACGCCAGTAAATGCCAAATGACGCCTCGCTTGCTGTAAGGAGCGTAAACATTGGACGATTGAACAGTGGAAAAACGTTGTGTTGAGTGACAAGTCATGGTACACAATGTGACGATCCGATGGCAGGGTGTGTGTGTGGCAAATGACTGGTGAACGTCGTCTGACAGCGTGTGTAGTGCAAACAGTAAAATTCGGAGACTGTGGTGTTATGGTGTCGTCGTATTTTTCATGGAGGGGGGGCGGGGGGGAAGGTTGCACTCCTTGTTATTTTGTGTGGCACTATCACAGCACATGCCTTCATAGATGTTTTAAGCACCTTCTTGCTTCCCATTGTCGAAGAGAAATTCGGGGATGGCGATTGCGTCTTTCAACACGATCGGCACCTATTCAGAATGCTCGGCCTGTGGCGGAGTGGTTACACGACAATAACATCTCTGTAATGTACTGGCCCGCACAGAGTACTGACCTGAGTCCTATAGAATGCCTTTGGGATGTTTTGGAAAGTCGACTTCGTGCCAGGCCTCACCGACCGACATCGATACCTCTTCTTAGTGCAACACTCTGTAAAGAAAGGCCGTCCTTCCCGGAGAAACCTTACCGCACCTGATTGAACATATGCTTACGAGAGTAGAAGCTGTCATCAAGGCTAAGGGTGGGCTAGCACCGTACTGAATTCCAGCATTACCGATGGAGGGCGCCACGAACATGTAACTCATTTTCAGCCAGGTGTCCGCTCCGGCGAGTGTCTACTAGGCTAGAGCCGGTGTAGGTATTGGCCGGAACTGTACTAGCTGTAGGTACACACTGCCAGTCTAACTCTGCTGGCGTGCTTATAATGCCGATTAGGCGAAGTGCCACACGTAATCGCAGTAGTTACAATTGGAGGATATAAGTCACATCGCTTTTCGCGCAGTAGTGCCGTGTTTTTGCGGAAAGTCTGACGACTTTTAATCCACTGGCGATGTTTTGATATGATCGCTCGAAGGGAGATCGGCAGCCCACCTCGCTTGTCTGTTGTGCGGGCCCTCTAGCTAATAAGGGGCCGCTACGACAGTTATTTTCGGTACAATATTGTCTGAATGAAGGGAATGTCATAGGCTACTGTTCTGTGCAAACAATAGCTACGCAAACAGCTAACAAAAATATAACATCGATCTGTTTGCCGCTACACGAAACACAATGAAATGCTCTCATATCCGTAATGTAACGTCAAACTTTCCGATAGTTTAAAATTTGGATCTGATTTGGGGAACGAATCAGGATTCTTGCATGTAGCAGCCGATGCTTGTATGAACTGAGCTATCCTGTCACAGGACTGTATTTTCAGTAGGTAATTTCTCGTGAAATGCAAAGGTCCACGTTCGATCCCCGTTCTGGTGTCAAGTTTTAACATCTCAGTTGTTTTGGCTATAGATTTTCTTAACTCCAGAGTAACAAGCACTTTGACGTAAATTAATGGGGCATTTGCCAATGTCCATTATAGCATCCTCAACAGGCAATCTAATTCCAGTGCACAGCCTCTCTTGTCGCTATGTTCTCAGCTAATCATGCTGTTAATTAACTTTACAAACAGCATCAAAGGGAGTGGCTGGTAGCACATACAGTAAAGTCTTTAGGGAATCTGCTGAAAACTTGAAGTTTGGTCTCTTTGTCGGTATTCGCTTTCTAGTAATGAGGAAAAATCAGTTAACTGTATTACAGCTTATTATTTGTTTTTACTTGCCGCGTAACTACATTTTGATATTTCATTCACTGTCATGTATATTAAAAATATTCATCAAAAATTTCTACTTCTACTGAAAGCAGTCTTGTCGAAAACAATGAATACATGTGACTCTGACTTCGGTGCAGTTTTGTTAGCTCGTTTGCAAGCGTAAGGTAACGATTCACAGATGTCCTGCGTTAGGTAATGTCATGCTCTTAAAATATTTTTATTTCAGCTAGCATGACCTTTCGCACCCGACGATGCCTCGTGCATGACAAGAAGTCGTTCTACATTATGGATGGGTTCCTGTGTCAAGACTCAAGTTACGTAAGCAGGTGGGTGAGCCAATTCTCAAGCCAGGGGAGAGTGAGGGATTACCAACACCGATAGAGCGATAGCTTTACTCAAAGAGGGCTTTCCAATGATGGTTTTTTCAGTATTTCTCTCTCTCTCTCTCTCTCTCTCTCTCTCTCTTTTTCTCTCTCTCTTTCTCTCTCTCTCTATCTCTTGTCTATTTGTGTAACATCATAAACTGTCAGTAGATCAAACAACTGGTATTGTTCTAACTTTTCTATTGTTTCTTTATTTTCTCTCTTTCAATTTTAACTAGACGATATAATTTTATTTTCTTCAGTAGCAAATAAACAGTAAGGTTATGCGTTCCGCAGTAGCCAGAAATGCAAATAGAAAACATAAAACTTACCGGAAATAATAACCGAAAAAATATGATGAAGTATGAATAAGACAACCTACAACTCGAACATTTTCGTTTGTAACTTCCATAGCTCTCTGTGGCATTGTCTAGTAGCAGTTTTAGCACCTACGTAAGTCTAATGGTTTAGAATAATACACTAACACACATTTATAGGGAGGCTTCTGGAAAAGTGCAACGCGTCTGTGAAAGAAACTGCATACAATTTGTTCTGGCGCAGACCCAGCGTTCGGTTCTTGGGGGAGGGGGCCACACTCTCTTAATGTCACCCTCCTTCCCCCCAATCAAATAATATAAATATAGTGTACACAATCGTCTTGAGAGATTGAGTAACTATGTAGATAATTAAGATAATTCTCTTTTATTGTTCCGTCTCAGTTACACATCTTTAATTAGAATACATCTTTCGATCAGTCTGGATCATCTTCAGATCTAAAACAAAATAAAACTAGATATGTACCGTCTAATATTATACAATAAGTAGAAAGACAAGAATTGTACATAAACTTAGAAATTTCGTAAATAGTTGGTTCTGAGTAGACAAGACAGGTTGCTGATGCAACTATTTAGGTAAACTCTATGTGTATGTATACTTCTTATCTTTTCTACTTCTTATAAAATATTAGATGGTAAATCTTTAGTTTTATTTTGTTTTAGATCCGAAGATGATCCAGAGTGATCGAAACATGTAATATGATTTAAAATGTGCAACTGATACGGAACAATATATGACAATTATCTTCAATAAAAATAATGTAATTTGCCGTCATCTTCACTTTTAATGTGCCACAGATGCGTAAGGTAATAATTATAATGAAATATATAATAGGTTATTAATATAATAACAAATTGTTAGTTACAATGAAATGCGTAAAATTTTAATATAATAATTTTTTGCATTGATTCATAGTACACTATGTTATCTTAATTTCGAAGAGATTGTAGTTGAAAAAAAATAGCATTCGAGAAATGTACCTCTGAAAATTTCAGAAGTGGCGTGGAACTAATTAATGAATTACGTTAGCAACGAATTCTCACAGTTTTGACGTCGTCATAATTTACGCGATATAAAACCGAAGTACGAACTCTTTCAGAACCGCTCATCAACGATGCAAATGTCCGCAACAGGAAAACGTAGTACCGAAGCCATAAAACCTAGACTGTGGAGCAGTGGAAGAATGTCATTTGGACGGATAATTCTTGTTTCACATTGGTTTCAACTTTTGGCCGAGTTTACGCCACAACAGTGCAATATGGCGATGGTTCGGTGATGATTTAGGAAGCCGTACCGTGATATTACAGAGGCGACGTGGTTACTGTGCAAGGCCACTTTACTGAACTAAGTGGCCATTTTGACAGATCAGATCCATCACATGGTACGAAGTTTGTATCCCAGTGGTGACGTGGTCCAAGACGGCAAGGTCCCCATTCACACTGCTCGCAGGAACTGTTTCGTGAGCGCGGAAATGAATTCTTGCATCTTTCCTGGCCACCACAGTCACCAGATCTCAATATTATTGAGCCTTTTCGATCTGATTTGAACGGAAAGTTCCATGAAAGCTACCCACCTCCATTATCGTTACATGATCTTTCAATTAACTTGCACGCAAAAAGACATAAGAGTCGCTTGAAAACCATTCCAAGTCGACTAGAAGGTGTTTTGAATGCCAACGATATTGTACTTCATATAGCCACGCTAACGTGTTGTGTTCTTGGTGTTTCCATATTTTCGTCCACCCCTGTATGTCCGGCTTCCTTCCATACGAGAGGGTCCGCCTTTTGTTACATCTAGAGGTCAATCCCACATTACGGAGGGATGTCTTGATTAGACAGTGTACAGGAGCATAGTACAAACCAAAATACAGGTACAGTAAGGAGTAGAAGGTCTCCCTCTGGTCTAGGGTGTTGCCGTCTGTAAATCCGGCTGTTCCCCTGGGCGGGCAGTCGCCTGTGTTGGCCGGTAGCTGGCGTGGTCGAGGTGGTGGCGTCATCGCCAGCAGTGTGGCGGAAGCCGCTCCTCTGCTCTCCACTCTACTCGGCCTCGCTCCAGGATTAGCCCCGGGTTGCCCTCCAGGCCAGAGCATACCCGGCCTCGCTCGCTCCGTGTCAACGACACCGGAACCGCAGGGCCGCGACGCAGGCGTCGGCATGCGGATATCGCCAAGTTGGCTCCCGAGCGTGACGGGGGTACAGCTGCTTCGAGGTTGCCTCGAGCAGTGGCGCCACCGCACAAGTGGCGATGGTAGGGACTGGAACATAGCTACAGTGAACTCTGAAGTATTGGTGTAGCAAGGCTGCTTCCGCTGCAACTATTCAGTTAGACAACTCTAGTAGGGAGTTTACTCGGAAGTATGGGTCGCTGTGTCTTACGGTACAACAATACCGCTTAACAACTTGCGTGCCGACAAACTAAAAGAATAGATCAACAAAGACTGAGACAGTTTTTTTTCCTGTAGTCTCCGTGATACTTTGCTATTAACAACATGAATATTTGTACGTGGGGGTACAAAAAAAGATTAACATTGCCATGGGTGGAGCTTGTGTAGTACGCATTTCTGCCGCTAGGTGTATATAACGCACTTCATTGCCACTTCAATACCACTTGTGTTGTCGACCTGGCATGTTCTGTTCATCTGCAGTGATCGTTTTTCCTAGCGCTGTTTTGCTCTTGTTTCGTTTATATGATGTCAAGTTTAAGTGAACAATGTGCAGCTGTGAAATTTTGTTTTCTCAAGTAAATAAATAAATATAGTGGTTCAAATGGCTCTGAGCACTATGGGACTTAATATATGAGGTCATCAGTTCCCTAGAACTTAGAACTACTTAAACCTAACTAACCTAAAGACATCACAGACATCCATTCCCGAGGCAGGATTCGAACCTACGACCGTAGCGGTCGCGTGGTTCCAGACTGTAGCGCCTTGAACAGCTCGGTCACACCGGCCGGCTTTTGTTTTCTATTCGGTAAAAATGCTGCTGAAACTATTTTAATGTTGAAATCAGTTTACCGAGATGACGCTATGGGCGCACGGGTGCTTTGCTCGATTTAAAAATGGTGACATGCCGATTTACGACAAATCTCGTTCCGGAAGTCCATTAACTACCCGAATCGACCAAAATATTTTTTAAAAAATGGAGAGCTTTTTCTCACAGACCGTCGACAGACAATTGATTAACTGTCGGAGATCAGTCCGTTATCTTGCTCGGTTCAGCGAATTTTAACGGAAGATTTGGGAACGTAAAGGGTTGCTACCAAGTTTGTTCCTCGAGTTCTGACCGGAACGTCGAGTTGAAACCTGTTGTGTTTTGAAACAACAGCTTGGAACTGATCCAGATTTTCTGGTCGTGAGTCATGGTGCTATGGCTACGATCCAGAAACGAAGCAACCCATCAAGCCAATGGAAGACGTGATCGTCATCCGTCCAAAAAATGTCGCCAACACAAATCAAACATGAAAATAATGCTGATTTTCTTTTTTGATGCCATACTCATTCAGAGATTATTACCCCAGGTCAGACTGTGAATCAAACCTTTGATTTGGAAGTTCTAAGAAAATTTCAGAACAGTGTTCGTCAAAAAATCGTTAAACAAAATTCATGGTGATATTAACAGGTTTGCCGCAATAATTGAAGACAACGATATTTATAAGTGAAATTATCATTAATATACTGACATTACACATGTTACTCGTAATATCAGAGTTTTCTTACAAACTGAAAGTTTCCCTGTAAAACTGAAAGTCCTTTAATACGAAACGCTTTAACGTTAAACTTTTCACGCTTTAGCACAATCAGCCAGTGCCCTAACCTGACTGTCGGATGATTTCACGCTTTCTTGCAGTTCTTACAACTTATTGTCCCGCACTATGTTCATACTGCTCCTGCCCATTATGCTCATTCCTCACGGCTTTTTGCCGATTCCCGTAAGAGTTCCGGCCCTTTTTGTGCTTCCGCACAGAAGAAAATGGTCAAATGGCCGGTGATCCTTAACTACACATATGATGATGGTATCTGTTCTTTCGAACATAATGGGCAGGGGCACTACGAATGTAGTGCGGGACAATAAGTTGAGAATGTGGGTCTCACGGGAGGCGTGCCAAAGATAAGTCCCTGCAGTCGCACTATCCTCTGTGTTCTTGGTGGCTCAGATGGATAGAGCGTCTGCCATGTAAACAGGAAATCCCGGTTTCGAGTCCCGGTCGGGGCACACATTTTCAACTGTTCCCGTCGACTTATATCAACACCTGTATGCAACTAGGGGTACTCATTTCATTGTAATTTCATTCTATCGAGCACCATGGTCACCGATGTCCGAAAGAACAGATACTATATATAAAAACTACTGAAATCGATAGTGTATCGTTTGTAATGAAGGAAGTCGAAGTTCTACCGATGAGTAACATAGCCAAAATAATGTGGTTGGTTGATTTAAGTTTATTACTGTTGCTTTTAATATGAAAAATAATGCCAGTGCCTTGCTGATGGATGGTGACATAGCAGCTGTACCCAGTAGATGACTACTGAGTCTTGTCGTCATTTCACTCCTGTAGAAAACACGTTTCTCATTATTCGTTGTGGTTTATTTTTTGACTTAGGTCCGAACGCGATCACTTTTCACAAGAACTGCTAAAACTTGAAAGAGCTTATCTCACACCATGCGCTCGCACGAAAATACTACTGTAGTTACAGTGTTGTTAAATGATGCGTAATTACGCAGCTGTTTCCTCTCTCAAAGCTTATGGCTTAAGTTATGATGCGTGCTTGACACGACCAAAAGTTCCAGATGATAGCAATTTGCTGTTTGTAATAGTAAAGGCAGACCAGAGTAAGGTGTTTGAAATTCTTAAAACCATGTTAACGAACGCTGTGAGACACTAGTAAACAAAATTGACGTGACAGAGAAGTATTAAATGAGTGTGATTCATTCTTTCTCACCATTACCTTTCAGTAACAGAAAAATTTCATCTGACTTCATGAAAGTCTGAGATGATTATACATCGTTATTTTCATCCTGGACTTTGCTTAGCTGTTTATGTTTAACTGTCTTTAGGATTAATAATGTGACTCCTTTTACCGTTCGCAGTTGAACCTATGACATACTACTACAGAGGGAAATAATACAACGAAAATTCACATACTTTAACTAATATTACAACCTGTACCATGCAAATGTCTAACGTTTTCCTGTACTGTTATTTACGAATATAAAATTTACTAAGAGCAGTTGAAGATGGACACCTAATCCGAAGACAGTCGTGCTTAATAATTTTTAGAGAGAAATAAACACTGGTTGTGAAAATATTTCAGCACCAGGTTTAGAAATTTAAGTCAATTACGGGTAAAGTATTAATTTTTTATGTTCAATCAAAGCTGTGCAACTAGGAATGAGATCCAGAAAGCCACTATTTCGCATTCATGCTTTAAACAGTGTTCAGAGAGAAGCAGTAAGTAACAGGCAGTAAAAACAGGGGATGGTAATCATGAAGCATGAATATTGTATACATAACATTATAATGTGGGGAGACGCAGTGGGTATGCCCCTGAAACGCAGAGAAAGGAAAATTTTGAACCAACTGTTGCTTTAATGTTTATTCAGTTCGTATAGAAAGTACTTACCGGTATCTCATTTCTCCGTAGAAACAAATAGATTGGAAAGTGTGAAATAATGTAAACATAAAGTCCACGTTACTTCCTTGGCCGTCAGACTTTCGGGTTCTCCTTAATCCCCCGTAATTACACTGAAGCGCCAAAGAAATTGGTGCAGGCAAGCGTATTCAAATATAGAGATATGTAAACAGACAGAAGACGGCGCTGCGGTCGGCAACGCCTATATAAGACAAGTGTCTTGCGCAGTTGGTAGATCGGTTACTCTTGCTAAAAGGGCAGATTATCTAGCATTAAGTAAATTTTAATTTGGTGATATAGTCAGCGCACGAGCAATGGGACACACGATCTCTGAGGTAGTGATGAAGTGGGGGATTTTTCCGTAAGACCATTTCACGAATGTACTGTGAACATCAGGAATCTAATAAAACACCAAATCTCCTACATCGCTGCGGCCGGGAAAATATCCTGCAAGTTCGAGACCAACGATGACTGAAGAGAATCATTCAACGTGACAGGAGTGCAACCCTTCAGTAAACTTCTGCAGATTTCAACGCTGGGCCATCACCAAGTGTCAGTGTACGAACCATTCAACGAAACATCATCCATATGGCCCACATGTGTACCCTTGATGACTCCACGACACAAAGCTTTACTTCGCACCTGGGCCCGTCATCACCGACATTGGACTGTTGATGTTTGGAAACATGTCCCTCATCGCACTAGTCTCGTTTCAAATCGTATCAAGCGGAGGTGGATGTGTACGGGTATGGAGACATCCTCAAGAATCTATGGACCCAGAATGTCAGCAGTGGCTTTTCAAGATGGTGGAGGCTCTGTATGGTGTGGCTCGTGTGCAGTTGGAGTGATATGGGACCCCCTGATACGTCTAAATTCGACTCTGACATGTGACACGTACATAAGCATTCCGTCGGATCACCTGCATCCATTCATGTCCATTGCGCATTCCAGCAGGACAATGCGTCACATGTCCCGAATTGCTACAGAGTGGCTTCAGGAACACTCTTCTGAGTTTAAACACTTCTGCTCGACGCCAAACTCCCCAGACATGAACATTATTGAGTATATCTGGGATACCTTGCAACGTGCTGTTCAGAAGAGATCTCCACCCCGTTGTACTCTCACATATTTGTGGACATACTTGCTGGATCAATGGTGGCAATTCCCTCCAGCACTACTTCAGACGTTAGTCCAGTCCATGCCACGTCGTGTTGCCGCACTTCGTGTTGGCAGGGGGCCCTACACGATATTAGGCAGGTGTACCTTGGCTTCTCAGTGTATCTCCCAAATCTTCGAGCCTTAATTTAAATACAGCTCTTCCTTTATCACATTTGACGACTGTATCCCCCTGTCAGCGATAAACTGGTGCTATCTGATGGCATTTGGGACTGTGCCCCTTCTATGTTATGATAACTTAATTTCTGTAGGGCTACCGAACTGGAGTGCTAGTCCCACAAGGTATGCAAGAGAACTTCGGTGAGATTTGGAAGGTAGGAGATGAGGTACTAGGAAAACTAAAGCTGTGAGGGCGCTCGAGATTCGTGCTTGGATGGCTCAGTCGGTAAGGCATTTACAAGCGAAAGGTAAAGACCAAAGTTTGCAGTTCCGCTCCAGCACACAATTTTAATCTGCCTTGAAGTTTCCAATCTCTCTTATTGAGAGCACAGCATGTAGATAAATAAGTATCATCACTAAGGTTCATGTTTCCAGCTTTATTTTTCCTATGAGGTATCTGGTGGTTATAATCAAAGAGCAGGTACCAGTGTAGGCTGCAATTATCGTACGGCCGCGAAACTTCGTAGGTATTCTAACGTGTTAATGCGGAACCAATTTACGACAGAAAAAGTTAATTACAGATTTGTCCACCAGATGCAAATATAGCGTTGTGGATGCAGGAAGACGTATCCATATGTAATGGATTAGGAACGGGACGTGGGCAGAAAAGGCCAAACAAGTAAGAAAGGCGTAATGTTGATATTATTATTCACCGCCGCTTACGCAGTTTATTCATTATGAGCATCGCAGACGTTGACGGATTGCTGCATCCGTGACATGGCGTGATCAACACGTATTCGTGTGTACCGGCCTTCTGATCAGGTAGAGACCAAACGTTTCCCTGGCAAAAGCGTTCTTCCATATGTCCTCATAGCCAAACGTCACACGGATTCAGACCAAGTGATCGTGCAGGCCCCGGATTGGAAAATCTCTGGAGATAACACGTACGTGGAAGGTTGCATTAAGCAGATCTTCCACTGGGCTAGCGACTTGAAGTGTTGTTCCAGGGCGCACGGTGGTTTCCATGCAACTGCGCTTTTCCACATCAGGAGTCACATGCTGTGCAAGGAGGTCTCGATAATGTGCATACGTCACGGTACACTTGACTGGCCTGCTGGATGTATTTTCTTCAAAGAAGAACCGAGCGAGAATGAAGGCGCTTGTGAATACACACAGTCAGATACAGCGAGTGCAATGGCTCTTCGTGCGCAACACGCCGTTTAATAGTGCGCCAAATTTGACATTTCTATTTATTCACTGCACACTGTAGTGTAAAACGTGCCTCGTCACTCTATAATATACTGCCTGGCCTTATTTTATCAACTTCGATCCACAGCAGAAAGCGAAGAGGTTTCAGTTGCTGCACCGTCTGGCTCTTGTACGGGTACCAGTGTAAGGCAGACCACAAAACTTTCCGTACTGTTGTCCAACAAATGGACAATTCTCGTTTCACTGCACGAGCACTAGCACTACCTGGGACAAGGGCTGCATGGTCAGTTACAGTAACAGCAGCATCGTCAATAACTTACATCGTCACAGGACGTCTTCCTCTTCCAGGTACCACTAATTTCATTCTGCTTCCGAATTTCATTATCTTCTATAGACAATTTAATGATATCTGGACTCACCGCAGACTTTTTAGTCGGCGATACTCTCTCAAAGAGCAGCACTGTAACTGCTAGTGTTCATATGGAATAGTGTCACTAACAGCGCACGGTCTCTCTTTTCGATAGCTATAGTGTTCACTCACTTCACGGCGTGACCAATGACAGCGAGGACGTCGTATCGTCATATAAAGAGCGTGCAGCGCCAGATAAGCACTTGGTGGCCTCAACTGGAAATAATTTCTTTTCCAGAGTAAATCAGTTCGGCATTAACGAATCAGCATATGTGTCAGGTTTCGCTGCCATTCGGTAATTGCAGCCGACACCGGATCTCTGTGAGTAGCTGCCCTTTAATTTTGACCACCCAATAGTCAATCGACTAACCCTCGTTCAAAAATCAGGAAAATAGCAGGTGTGCATCTTAGCAAAGTAGATGCAAAACACGAAGAGGGATGAAACTTCCTGGCAGATTAAAACTGTGTGCCGGGCCGAGACTCGAACTCGAGACCTTTGCCTTTCGCGGGCAAGTGCGAAAGGCAAAGGTCCCGAGTTCGAGTCTGGGTCCGGCACACAGTTTTAAACTTCCAGGAAGATTCGTATCAGCGCACACTCCGCTGCAGAGTGAAAATCTCATTTACGAAGAGGGATAATCGTGTAGATTTGGTGGATCCGCCGTTTTACGGGGCATTATGTCCCGTCTCGAAATAGAATACTGGCTTGAATTCAGCGGAGCCCGAGTTGTCTGGCGACATGTTGACTACGCACCAGGGGGAGAGCTCGGTTACGCGGCGCGGCAGATGCCTGCGATTGGCTGCGGGCGCAGACACTGGCGCGGCCGGCATTCGGAAGGTCGCGCTCACCACGTGTCGCTGATTTGCGCGCCGCCCGCCTAGCACGTGGCGCTGACTGTGCAGCGCGCCGCCGAAGCTGGCACTGCTTCTACATCTGCATCCGTATCTACATCCATACTCCACAAGTTTCCGCGCGGTGCACGGCGGAGGGTACCTCGTACCACCACTAGTCATTCTCTCATTTCTTGTTCCACTTGCAAATGGAGCAAGGTAAAACGATTGTCTGTTTGCTTCAATAAGAGCCCCGAGTTTTCTTAGCTCGCTTACGCGGTCCTTACGCGAGATCTATGTTGCTGGCGGTAGTATCATTCTACAGCCAATCCCAAATCTTGCTCCTCTAAACTTTCAAATAATGTTTCGCGAAAAAACGTTCCCAACTTCGGAGTTCACGGAGTATTTCTGCAGTACTCGCATTCTGACCAAAGCTACTGGTAACATATTTAGAGCCATACCTCTGAACTGATTCGATGTCTTCCTTTAATTCGGCCTGGTGGGCATCCAAAACACTAGGGCAGTACACATGAATGTTTCGCACAAGTTATCTGTACGCCGGCTACACAGCAGTCGACACCATCGCTCGTTTTCCTCCATAAAGCTACCGAGATAGTGAAATTCAGTTACCTCCTTGGGCTGCTTACAGCTCTTTTTATGCCAGTCTCACCTCCATCTCCTTCCTTGTCTATAACCACTTCTTTTGTCTTCTTGGTACATATTCCTAGTGTTAGTTTTGTTCTGCCTTCATTTAAGGCCTTAAGCATTTTATATAGCTCTTTCTTCGAGTGTGCGACTATCGCAGTGTTTTCTGCAAACTTGAAGCAGTGAATATGAACAGCATTAATTTTAAGTCCAGAGTTGTTCCTGTCGTTGCTGTTATTGCCTCTTAGATGAATATATTAAACAAATAGGGTTACAGAGAGCACCCCTGTCTTATTCCACTTCCGAGCTTCGCGTTTTTCCAGTGGTTGATTCATTCAAATGATTTACGTCAAGTGGTTTTATGTGTGTTTGTGGTAAACGTCTTTGTTTTACCACTTTTGCTTTATGATGGGGGTATACCGCGAAACATGTTGCAACACTAATACACTGACGGGAAAAAACCACGACATCAAAAAGGAGTTGTCCGGCATAAATGAAACTTGGTAGGTGTCTTTCAACATCTGAGAGATAGAACCTATTCAAATTTCGAGTCAGTCGCATATGAGTGGCGCTAGCAGCGCCAATATCAGGTTAGTTTTAAATATAAGTTTAAATCTATCCCAGGCATGTTCCACAGGGTTCATGTCTGGAGGGCATGCTGGCCACTCTAGTCTAGCGATGTCGTTATCATGAACGAAGTCGTTCACAAGACGTGCACGATGGGGGCGCAAATTGTCGTCCATGAAGACGAATGCCTTGCCAATACGCTACCGATATGGTTGCACTATCGGTTGGAGGATGGCATTCACGTATCGCACAGCCGTTACGTCGCTTCCATGACCACCAGCGGCGTACGTCGACCTCACATAATGCCACCCCAAAATATCTGGGAACCTCCACCTTGCTACACTCGCTGGACAGTCTGTCTAAGGCGTTCGGCATGACCTGGTTGACTCCAAACACGTCTCCGACGATTGTCTGGTTGAAGGCATATGCGACACTCATCGGTGAAGAGAACGTGATGCCAATACTGAGCGTTCCTGATCCATGTTGTTGGGTCCATCTGTGCCGCGCTGCATTGTGTCGCCATTGCAAAGGTGGCTCTCGCCATGGACGTCGGGAGTGAAGTTGTTCGTCATGCAGTCTACTGAGCACAGTTTGAGTCGTCACGCGACATCCTGTGGTTGGCACGAAAAGCATTATTCAACATAGTAGCGTTGCTGTAAGGGTTCCTTCGAGCCGTAGTCCGCAGGTGGCGATCATCCGCTGCAGCAGTAGCCCTTGGACGGCCAGAGTGAGGCATGTCATCGACTTTTCCTGTCTCTGTGTATCTCCTCCATGTCCGAACAACATTTCTTTGGTCCACTCCGAGAAACCTGGACGCTATCTTTGTTGACAGCCCTACCTGGCACAAAGTAACAAATGCGGCGTGATTTAACGGCGGTATTGACCGTCTAGGCATGAGTGAACCACAGACAACACGGACCGTGTACCTCCTTCCTGGTTAAGTGACTGGAACTGATCGACTGTCGGGCCTCCCCCCCCCCCCCCCCCCCCCCCGTCTAATAGGCCCTGCTCATCCATAGTTGCTTACATCTTTGGGCGGGTTTAATGACACATCTGAACGGTCAGATGGACTGTGTCTGTGATATAATATCCACAGTCAACGTCTATCTTCAGGAATTCTGAAAGCCGGGGTGTTACAAAACATTTTTTCATGTGTGTATATTACCTAGACAAATGTATTCCAGAAATTTCATAACTCTACATTAATTCTTTTGTGTTGCGATTATTTCCGTCAGTGTAATTTAAACAAGTTAAAAACAATTGTGACTGGTATCGGTCTCTGAAAAGCAAGTTCACAAATATTCGTGAATAATCAAAATCGAGTAGCAATCAGTCTGACTTTGAATCGTTATAATGTTTTCCTAGATCAAATTTAGAATACGGTACATTTTGCACTAGATGCGTAGTAATGAAGGACTAACAATTCATATTTAGTGTGGTGGAGAGGTGTGGAAAACGAGAGATCTATTTCAGGCAGGATGGAGCAGCAGGGCAGTGAGTTTTAATATGCTGTTGAACGTGGATTTGTTTACTCTTAAGTGTGCGTAAAATTAGCGTGAATCTCGGCGTATGCTCTATTAGACTAAAGCCGACAGTACAGGGACCGAGTGCGAACACAGCGTCTGCTCGCAGACTGGGCTGGAAATTGTAGCCTGGCCGCTGAGAGCGCCTCTGATAAACGGGCCTTCCTACACCCGGCCCCTGGCGCTGCCCGCACGCTTTCATCTGCAGCACGCATCCCGCCCCCAGGCGCTGACGTCACTCTGCTGATACTTCGGGACCCACGTGCCGCCAAGTTTGCATCTGCCGTTAATTCTGCGCGCAACTTTACGGCGGAGTGCCTGCGTGCGACCCCTTTCCCAGGAGATTTGGCACGGGTGGCGAGCTTCTTACGAGTACAAAGAATAGATTGTAGCCGCTGAGAATTTCTGTTTTGTGATGCAGAATACCGATGTGTTTCTTAGGCCGCGTATTTTCGTTTGCCGACAGGCAAATGTTACACGTGCCGCGCTGTTTATGAGTCAGGACACACTTACTTGTTGTTTGTGAAGGAAACTAAGAAGAACAGAGTAAAAAGAGGAATGGAGCTGTAGGGTGATACTCGTCTCGTAATGACAGACGGAGATAATACCAGTGTGCTACAGTTCCTACTGAAATTTGTAACTTACTTAGATTTAGCATCTCTACATTTATTTACGGATAAAATGATGAAAAACAGCTCCAAATCAATTCTTAACTCGAGCTTCATAAATCTGTGTCTTATTTTATACCATCCCATAGATATTTATTTAGGTATAGAATGAAAGTCCGTTTCAGTTCCCAGTAATTTCATAATTTATGGTACAACCGGTTTCGAAGCATAAAACTTCGTCTTCAGTTGCCATCAAATAATTACAGGAGCATAAATGATTATTTGGTGGCACCTGAAGATTAAGCTTCATGCTTCGAAACCGATCGTGCTATAAATTAAGAAATAACTGACAACTGAAGTACATTTTTGTTTTATAAATAAATGAATTGCGAATGATCAAATATTTTATGTTTATTTAAGTAGGACTCTGCCCTATAAACATTTAGATTAAGAAGCGTGAAATTAGCTGTGAATTCCAGAGATAATTTCCGTCCCCTCGGCTGAAGGAACAGAGCGTCTGATTGCCATGGCGTGGGCCCGGATCGGTGATTTTCTCCGCTCTGGGACTGGGTGTTGTGTTGCCCTCATCATCATTTCATTATCATCGACACGCAAGCCGCCCAATGTGGTGTCAACTGAAAAGATTTGCAACTCGGCGGTCGAGCTTACCCCGGTGAGGACTCCCGACCATCAATGCCATTCTATCACTCCATTTCATTTCCGGAGGTAATAAATCTCTCGAATAAGTTCAGACCACTGGGACTGATCACATTTAACAAACATCAGCTCACAAAATTTCCAAACTAAACCAAAAGAAACTCAAGAATTTATCGTTTAATTTTTCCAGTTTCTTACAGAAGTTATCTAACATCCCAAAACACTTTCTTAATTTATAACGAATAACGAAAATGACAGCAGATACCGCTGGAGTACATAATACTAGGTGCTATAAACATTTTTTCCATCGTAATTTTTGACGCGACATTTCGAAAAAGTTTTGGACAAACTAATATTGAGTTCCATTTGGCTTGTCGCTTACAAGCTTATGGATCATCCCTACCAATAGCCCAACGTGGTCTGCCAAAATACCATGAAATCGCAAGGATTACCCGTCAGAAGACGCTCTACACTATCCAGAGACGAATTTGGGGTGGGAATTAAGGAAATGTATTTTCAGGGATGCGTTACTGCCAAGTTTCTCATAGCACAAAAAAGCTCCTCATAATTTCGTGTTCCCTTATTTTCTAAGAAAGTGAAATAAACATTTATAAAACTTTCTCAGGTAGCCTTGTATAGCCAAGTAACATCTCATTAAATTTTTTGTCTGTGAAAAGCTATGTGACCTTTGGGCCAATGAAGATATCCTCTTTGACTTTCGTTTCAATCAATCGTGGGAACCTTTCCCTCAAGTGCTTATAGCCCTTTCATTTGTGGTTCATTTTCTGTACGACGTTTTTCATAAGACCTTACTGTATATGTAAAGGCCGAATTAACTCTTTTATTGTTCGAACTAGTATCTCATGTAAGATATTTTTCTCGTCTGGCTACAGTTAACTTCGTCTGGACCTGTCCTCTTCGGTACAGAGAGCTGCACGACCCCTACTGTCCCATTTACAAATGAAACAACAGTATGTAATGTTACCTGGCTTACATGTGAACAGCACTCCCAGTCATTACTGAAGGATGATCACTAAAAATATGGAGAAGTACATACGTTGGCAATAAATATTTTGTATTTTCATTTATGAATGGATACAATTGTGAAACAAAAAATAGAGCACAAAGGAATCGACAAAGATTAGCTAGTTTCGTGCAGTTTACATAATTTGCTATTGCATGGTGTAATATATGTTTTATAAAAAATCAGATCCATTTCTGCGTTAGTACGCCGCAAAACATTGTGTGTGGTGTGGTGGAGGAAGCGCACAGCACAAGTACCATTTTACTCTAGTTTGAAGAATAATAACCTTTTTGTAAATCCAAATTTCTTCAGTTTTTCTGTGATAGAGATTAAATCGCAAGTACTTGAGGAAAAGTAATCAGTTCCTTGACGCGTCCTGGTACCTACGATTTTGTAATTTTGGGAGCACTTCGATTTACATGGGCACCACACCTTGGATGGGATACCACATGATAGCGCCCAGACCTCTTGTTATTGTTCTTACTTACTGAATTCGTGTATTTCAGGTTGTTATTCGTCTAGCAACAGAAATGCCAAGATCTACAGCAACCTTATGCATGATGCTTTAAGAAAAAGTTTTTCTTCATGAACACATACAATACGACAATAAAATACATTTCAACATCACACTGGTATTTTTCTATACTCGGTTATTGGAGAGCCGTTACTTCATAAATTATTAATCTAGTTCTTATCTGTCTAAATATCAATTTTAATAAGTTTTTTTGTGTGACTATCAGTAAGATGAGCTGAGTTTACCTCGAGTGGGAAGATTCCTATGACACGCAGAAGTAAGGTGAAGTATTAAGCTGAAACATATTTGCGGTGTACGATGTCTATTTTGTTAGGAAAATTTGGTATGTGTTGACAGACTGATAGACGAAACGAAAATGACGTACTTTAAGTACACTTTTTTGCTGTACTATTTGTTTAGTTACTTGTAGTGATACAAGTTACACGACGAGCTCGTTTCGGCAATTTGACATTTGCGTCTAACTTGTTTTACTACGAGTTAGCAAATAAATAGCGTGGGAAAAACTTCTACTTAAAAAAAATTTCGTCCTTGGTTGAGGACCCACTGGAAAGGAAACTGTTGAATGCAACGAAAATAATTGTGTCAAGATAACGGAAAATGTGGTATGTCAAGTAATTACTTAATGGCAATAGTAAACAAACAACCGCGATCAACTTCATGCGTCTGTGTCACCCTTCGAATAAGAGATCAATCGTCGTTAATCAGTAAGCAGGGGCAAGTGGTTACCAACTGCTATCCGTGCTGTGGATTCACTTGTCCCTCAGACACCTACTCATTTGTCTTCTGAGTAGTATTCAGACGCTCTGACCATTCAGCTTTCTTTCATCTCCATCCACTCCTCCAGCTTAAACTTCCGCTCACCAATTTCGAAAGCAACGGCACCAGTCATTTCTTGAAACGAAACTTCTTTACTCTTGCAAACAAAACTGGAAACGGAAATTGTTATATCTTTCAGGTTAAAAATCTTTGTCTTCCAATTAGTTTTATCCTCTGGAGAAATTAAGGTCTTTCCCTCTTGAGAACTGAAAACTCTTCAGCCATTGAAACTCAGAATTTCGCTTTCTTCGAAAAAATATTCTTCCTTCCAAAACTGATTTTTTCTTTAAGACTTTCATTTTTATACGTTCATCTTTATTTTTTGAAACCTTTTTGTGCATGTGTGTGAGTGTGAGCATATATATATATATATATATATATATATATATATATATATATATATATATATATATATATATAATGTGTGTGTAAGTGGTGTGTGCGAGCGCGCGCGTTTATCAGCGCCCTTGGAGTAGAATGCGGTTAAAACGTCTACAATATTATGAAATAAGAAAAGGTCCATCTTACAACGAAACTGCACTCAGTTTCTCACAGTCACGCTCACTTCCACTTGCATAGTTATACTATCTCTCATCTGTTAAGATACCATAAATTCGCTCAAATGTTCTAAAATTTTCCCAATTAACACACGATTAATACAAAAAGAAAACTAAAAAAATTACGAAGTGATATATGGCCATCTGATCACTTACAAAAAAAAAAAAAAAAAAGAACATGGATGGGTCAGCCACCCTAATAACAGATTAAAAACTTGTCCCTAAACTTTAGCGAAAAAGTCAGACATTTCACAGTATCTTAAAAATAGTACCTCATTCAACTCATTGTCAGTTAAAATAGGAGGCAAATCTGTAGCCAAAATAGCTATTGCTCCCTTGTCTGAAAATAAAACACTCAAATATGACGCACTACGATCTGCACTCTACAAGAATCACTAATTGGAGGGCGTCTCGCTGAAGCAAGAAGCCATCCGTCACAGGCCTGTGTCCTATGGGCAGATGAGTGACAAGGGGGGACTTTACTTGGTCCAGTATACTGTGTCTCACTTCTGGCCACTCTTCTTCCGACCAATGCATGACAACTTGCCACAACAGCGAGGTGGAAGCATGTAGAGGGACGGCGAACTGAAGTATGCGATTGTTTTCACATGCCTCGCTGGCTTATCTACTGAAGCTCTGGAAGAGAACTTAAGACTGTAGTGCCGCTACCCAGTTGTTAGTGAAACTAGTAAGAAGGGGTAAGACAGCCGCCACAATGCTTACAATAGCAGTCACGGGCCGGTAGCCGCAGGATATCGACATGTGGGTCGGAATAAAGTGCACGTGGAGGTACGGTGAGACAGGATAGCAACACTCAGTGGGAAACTGTACTGTACAACGGTAATAGCCATAGTGGGGGATCAGTGTCACCACACTAGAGATTCTTATTATGGGCTATGGTGGCTGGATGGCAGGTTTTGGTGTAATAAATGTGCGCCAGAGCCGTATAAACCGGTCAGTATTTTGAGACAGGGGCTCTCTGGGGTCCGGCA
This sequence comes from Schistocerca gregaria, assembly GCF_023897955.1. Taxonomy (NCBI): domain Eukaryota; kingdom Metazoa; phylum Arthropoda; class Insecta; order Orthoptera; family Acrididae; genus Schistocerca; species Schistocerca gregaria. The sequence goes on along the minus strand of NC_064920.1, from coordinate 482,632,433 downwards.
GCACCATCAAGGTACCAGGACTATACCAGATGGCGAGGCGACTGGGCGACGTCAGCAGTAGCCATAGGTTCGAGACCGGGTTGAGCCAGCTGCCATCTGCACTGAGCTCCTTGGGGGGCTTGGTGGCACAGTGCCACTCACCGTCCGCGTCCTGGCGGAAGGCAGCAGGTTGGGTCCCTTGCGTAACGGTCACCACATGCCGATGCAGTGAAGGTGTGCAGGAATAAGTCGAAAGTAGTGTATTTCCCAGAGGACAGCTATCGCAGCACAGCGTGCAGCACCGCTAACGTCACGGGCGTGGCATACTGAAGCGGCTGCTTGTCCCCGAGCCTGTTGTCAGCGTCGCACGATGGCTACGCGAGCACTTCCTCGTACGAACGAAGCAGCCGGTCATGCATCAGTGTCTGCCTCGCCGAGATAACGACGTAGTACGTCATTAAAGTTGAATAAACGCCTTTCTTCTGGTCAGCAGTGCATCTGCTGGCTGTTGCAATCACCACTCTCCCTAATGAGTGCTACTGCACTCAACAATAGCATTAAAACCTCCAATACATGGTGCTCCATGAAACTAAGAGCGAAATAGATCACGCAAAATGCATTAATTTTTTGACGCGGATATTATCCTCTCAATTAGTCACTTTAGAGTTATATACATGAGCGAGACAGTTGCATTGCTATGCTATGAATCGCATTGTAGCCAAATAGCAGTTCTGTTTATGAGCCTATGGTGAAACTACTAATCGTTTCACATGCGAAGTTTTAAATCGAGCATGGATCAGGAATTATTTGAGCTCACTTACGTGTCTCAGGGAGAGACGCCTCAGTGGCACAGGGCTGGGGGCAACTCAGATCGAGCCCCGGAACATTTGAAGATGGTTGTACCACGGGGTGTAGACGTGCACCGGGCTGCCAAGCGCCTGGGCGATCGGGCAGCAGTCGACTGTTTGAGGACCAGTGACAATGGTGGCGTCATGACATACCCCAGGTGTCCGATGATGACTGGTTGGTCACAGTGTGCATAAATACTGCTGTTTGGAGGGTGATCAGGAGGAAGAAGTAGCACTGCCACATTCCTTCACCACATGGAACGTTCTCGACACAGACGCTGCAGTCGGGCCTCCTACGAACTCAGTCACGTTAGGCGTTCAAAGGACCTGGCGCAGAACTCGGCATGCGTTGCCACAGTCAAGGACGGCGCTGTAAGGAGAATGCTACGCCTTACATTGTGGCGGCGTAACTGCCACACTCGTCGAGGTCCCAGACATCAACACCTGAAGACTGAGTTATTGTAAATAGAGGGAACGTTCACTATGCAACACAATTACAGGTTCACATTTTCGAAAATCCATATTTCGCACGCTACCAGCTGGCTCTAATTCAGGGACCCAGCGCCACTCAGCTCAGGAGTGTCTAAACGGCATTCTGCCTCATTGTCGCGCAGGAATCAATGAATGGCTCTTTTAGTGCAGGTGTATTTTTAAAATGCTCAACAAACATATACGGATGGCACCGAGCATGTTGCCGAACGGGATTTCTTTAGAGAGACACTTTGCAGTTTTATTCATGCATGTATCAATGTCGCAACTCATCCCCCTCACCCTCCAGTTCTCCTAACCCCTCCCCCTCTCCCCCCTCCCCCCCAGCCACGATTACGCCACAGGAGGGCGCGAAATAGAATGGTACAAAAAGCATAAGCAGTCTTTGCTGCTTCGGATCACGTTCACATTTCGTCGAATGGTTTTGAAGGTTCCAAGTGGTTTCACCCCGTTCACCAGAGCAAAACTGCGATCGCGCTACACTCCAAAAAGGTGCGATAGGACTGCAGCCCCGCGATCTCCATAGAGAATGGCTGAAGCGTCCGGGGTGTGTCAACAGTATTAAGGGGACCACACCGTACCTGTTTAATCCATGTTAATTTAGGCAAGTATTTGACCCATTTCTGAGAAAACTATTTGATGCAGGACCTTAATATTTTTGCTGTATGTTATATGATGCTAATAGAGTCAATTGTACTAAAATCTTCTTTACCCATTTTATAGTTTTAAGAAATACTTTTTTAAATTTATTAATAAAAAAATATTAAGATCTTTCTTTAGAACATGTTTTTTGTGAACTTTCTAATGGCGGAATATTAATGACTGTAGTACCAGAGGTGGATTTTTATGTTATGCACAGTCTCTGAAAATTTCATCACTTATCTATGATAGTTCTGATATAATGGGGCATATGTACTGAAGATTGCGGGAAGTACTGAAGTTTGCGGGAAATTGACTTTAAGGAAAAAAACTTCTGAAATTTGTTACTTAAAGTTAATTAAAGCTTCCGAAGGGAAGGGTAATCAACGACCAAAGGAAACGGATGGTTTCACTGATGCCCTTAATGCCACCCCTCGGCCTCTTTCGTGCTGATACCGAGCAGCGAAGTGTCTGAGTGCCTGTAGGAAAACCACGCGATTTCAACGCTGGCCTTCCCAGTTCTGACCTCCATCGCAGAGGCGTCAAAAGAAGTGGTAGATTGGTGATAAGAGGCGATGTGAGGATGTTCCCATCGTGTGGCACATCCTAAGTGGCGCTGGGGAGAATTCAGGTGAAACTTGGTGTCAATATGACATCATTAACCCACCTTACACCTCTCATGAATTTCTGAGCTGTGGCTTTTTTTCTACATATGTCGACACCTCGCCGTCTGAAGCGGCGCCGAGCCGCTGTGTGACGTCACAGAACACCATGCTTTTGCACTATTACAGATGACTGTAAGCAGCTTAGAGGCAAATTTTAAACTTCTGCGTCGCAAGGGGAGACAACTGTGTGTGTTTGTGCTTGGGATAATTTAGGTTAAGTAACGTGTAAGCTTAGAGACTGTGATGCGAATACATAGAAAGATAGGTCCCTTATCATTTAGCTACAAAATAGCAGGTCAGCAACTGGAAGCAGTTAATTCCATAAATTATCTGGGAGTAAGCATTAGGAGTGATTTAAAATGGAATGATCATATAAAGTTGATCGTCGGTAAAGCAGATGCCAGACTGAGATTCATTGGAAGAATCCTAAGGAAATGCAACCCGACAACAAAGGCAGTAGGTTACAGTACGCTAGTTCGCCCACTGCTTGAATACTGCTCAGCAGTGTGGGATCCGCACCAGATAGGGTTGATAGAAGAGATAGAGAAGATCCAACGGAGAGCAGCGCGCTTCGTTACAGGAACATTTAGTAATCGCGAAAGCGTTACGGAGATGATAGATAAACTTCAGTGGAAGACTCTGCAGGAGAGACGCTCAGTAGATCGGTACGGGCTTTTGTTAAAGTTCCGAGAACATACCTTCACCGAAGAGTCAAGCAGTATATTGCTCCCTCCTACGTATATCTCGCGAAGAGACGATGAGGATAAAATCAGAGAGATTAGAGCCCACACAGAATCATACCGACAATCTTTCTTTCCACGTACAATACGAGACTGGAATAGAAGGGAGAACCGATAGAGGTACTCAGGGTACCCTCCGCCACACACCGTCAGGTGGCTTGCGGAGTATGGATGTAGATGTAGACCTTAGCAGTTAGCTCCCATACGATTTCACACACATTTGAACATTCGTTCATTCCAGGCAATACAAACAACGTGTTCCATTTGTAACATATGTGGAGACTGCGCTCTTGTTTGTGATCTACACTGTGAACTTGGACTATGTTTGATCTTTGACTCTGGCTGCATTTCTCATAGCTGTAAGTCGAATTTGCGGGGTTTCCTTTATGAATTTGTAATGTTTGAGAATGTTCACTCTTTCTGTAACCACAGCCATCCAGAAGTTCGTGTTGTGTTCCGACCTTGCAATTTCTACCGAAATCCTAAGTAGTATATTCCTTCAAATAAAGAGAACGGCTATAAAACTCCAATACCTTGTTTCAGTAAGATGCTGAGTCACCGTTCCCGGTTTATAGAGCCCTTTACGAAACGCGGTGGTAGCAAAACATTTGCACAGGGATACTACCGTTATCGTAGCACACAGTATCCGTTATTGCAACATGGTTCAGCTTCAGAGTAGGCACGTTCAGTAGGGACGAAGTGTTAGTGTCGCGTAGCTTGATGCCCTGAGTTGAGGACCCGCTTGCAGAGTCTTGTCCGGGGCGGCAAAGTGTGATAATGACAGGGAGCCGGCCGCTCGGGTAATAAGCAGCGGGCGGCCGCACGCACCACCCTGTCGCTCTGCCGCCCCCGCCGTCCCCGGCGCCGTAATGAGGGTCAACTCGGCCGGCGGCAGCCTGTAATGAGGCGTGGCGCCCTGCCGCCCCCGCCGCCACGCCGTCCGTCCTTAATTGCAGCGCCGCCCCCCGCCCAGAGTCCACGATTTTCCTTCGGCGTCGGCACTATCGGCAGTCCGGCGGGGGGCGTTGCCCGAGGCCGGGGGCGGCGGCGGGGGCGTGGAAGGGCGCCGCTTAAATTTCGGACCCGGATTAAGCGCTGCCGACCGCCACCTGCTGGGTAAGCGGAACGACGACGCCAGCCGCTTTCAAATTACCGGCGCTGCAGACGTGTGACTCGCCTTCCTGTTGCGCGGAGCTGAAAAACAGGTGGACGAAGAAGTAGCGGGTAGCCTGGCCGTAAGGGGAGACCCATTATTTCGGTGACTAGAGCCTGGCAGGGGCCAAGAAACACACGAACGATTGTGAAAATCGTAGCACTCAGAACATTGACTCGAGTGAAACCAAACTACGGAGTTTTGCAGATAGAATCGAGATATAAAAGCTGAAGGTAGGGCAGGGTTGAGGTAGACACAGCCGGAGCAACTACCTTTCTTGTGTGGCTAAGAAATATAGATCGGAAACGGAGTGGATACGAGTCTAATTTGCTGGCTGCATACTTCAGAAATCAAGGCGCCAGTGTTAAATCGTTGCTAACGGGCCGGAGCCAACGGGGCATGCGGCCCCTGTAACGAACTTGTGACGGCACACTAGTCGGCTTGTCCGCCACACTTCGTGAACGCTCGCCTCCGTGCAGTTCCCCCGATAGATTAATATTTAACTGGAAAGGTACCTACTAAAGATCTTAAATTTGTCATGAGCTATCGAAAACTATTATGTTCTTAAAAACGCAGTTAATTAATATTAAACTCTGAAACAGATACTCGCTTCCCGCCGGAGACGGCTGCTGGCAGTCGTAGACATACAGTGTTATGTGCTGTGACGTACACGCGACGGCCTCTCTAGTTCGTAGACTCCTTCGTTCCCGATGTAGTTTTGGGAGTTTGAGCCCAGAGGCGCTGCGGTCGCTTCGTACTTAAAGTCTCATTCTGTCTTACTGATGTATGCAGGATTGTAACGCTAGTCGTGTCGTGTTGTTAATTCGTAATAGGGGCACGCTATCTTGCTGCTGTAAACTAGCCCTGATAAAGGAAAATGACCGATTGTAGAGATCAGATGGCCGTTACTGAAGCTGTGTTTTGTGAGACTGTGGAGAGTGTAAGACGAAAATTAACTGATGCAAAGCACGCAACTGTGAATGTGTTCCATTAGAGGAGGAATGATACCTAGAATAAGTTTCGCGCTGTAGTCCACACTTCAGACGAAAAACATACAAATTTCGTCCAATGACAGCAAAACTTTTGTATTCTATTATATTACCCCTTCACTATGAGAAGATATATGTATTGCGTCTAACGAAAACTGGGCACAGAGAAAATTCACTGTTATATCCTTGCAACCAAAGAATTGAGCTTTTTCTGCATCCATTTGGTCATGGCAAATTGTGTTTATGGGCTAACAGCGAGTTGTGTAGCTTATTATTCATTTCTGTAATTTATTTTAATAACTGATGACCACTAAAGACTGCATCTCATCCCCACGCCAGGTATACTGATACTGTCGTTACAGACTCGGTAACGCCTCAGAAGTGTGTATATGTCAACTTAACATTTAAACATTCTCTGAATAGATATTAAATATTGTAATTAATTTACAGTAGTCTTCGAAAAAGTTTTGTGTTTGTAAATGTATGAAATTTATAATGTTTGAAGCCAAGATCGCTTGATTTGAAATAGTTTATTTTATATTGGTTTTGACAGCAACTAGCTGTCATCTCAGATTCCCAGATCGCCCAGAAATACAGTAAGACATCACCTTCGTCGACATACTGCAACATGCTCCATTTAGCATAATAGACTCATTATATTAACTGATGTGCATGGTTTTGCTCCCGTACTCTCTTACTCGTGGTGCGGACATTTTATTTAGCAAGTTTTGCAAACCTAACAAACCAGTGTGGAGCTATAATATTATAACTGGCACATGTTCTCAGAATGTCGACGAGACAGCTGTCTTACTATATTTGTGGGAAATCTGAAAATCTGAGAAAGTTGGCTAGTTATTGTCGAAACTGGTAATGAAATAAATTGTTTCAAATCAAGCGATCTTGGTCTCTAATATTACAAATTACAACATTACATCGCCCAAGCAGCATGTGCAAATTATGTGTCAATGTATTCATCACTGCTAACCGATCAGCTGTTATATTGGTATAATAGACGTTATAACTGCGAACTCGGGCACTTACTCTCCTTTCTGAGCGAGCCGAGTCCACTTGTATATCCGATAACACATTCACTTGATTTGTGGACTGTGGCGGTGGTTCACGAATGGAGCCTACGGGCACACGGAGACCGCAGGTTCGGAGATGACGCTACAGAACTTGCTTGAGAGTTCAAAGCGTATATATCGTACAGGGGACTCATTTTTGCTCTCTTATAGGAATTTCAGTGTTAACAGCAGGCGTACTCCCTGAAAAGCCACCAGACGAACACAAAGTTGCCGATATGCACGAAACCAGACGAGGGTTCAATGCTTATAAAACTTCCGCCTACAGATGGCACCTGCGTGTCCAAGGTACTGGCGACATTTGCACTGAACCATGTGGTGATCGCTGTTGGATCTTAACACATCAGGAAAGATGATAGCGCTCTGTACCTTGTGCTAACATGGCTCTGCACTTCAGGTAGTTCATCTCATCAATGTGGTAGACGAGCCATCGCTTTCGGCCACTTGCTTCATTCTCACAAAGTAATGTGCACACAATGATACATAACCCAAACGAAAGAATATCTCCATACGTGACAAGAACCTTTTTTCATCTGCAATGAGTGGTAAATAACTCTCCTAATAATTAATCGGTCTGCACTGTTCGCAGGCTCGCGCAAAAACAATCGCACTGCTGCGACAGACTAATCGCCGGGATAACTTCTAGGGATTACTCGTAGCATGCTTTGGATGACAATAATGCAATCTCGTCTGCGTGAGCCAAAAATGTTACAAACATCAAAGGAAGCAATATCAGCATTTTTGTGAGTTCTATGAGACTAGAAGTATTGTACTTCTCCTTCTTCTGAGTTATACGTTTATCGCAGCTGTCATTTAGTCTCGTACAGGACACATTCCCACGACAGTGAATCCATTAGGGTTTTTTCGCACGGGAATCCCTGCACCCTGACGGAGAAAGCTGAAGCGATTCGCTTTACGTTGAATCTTTTGCGTTCTTTCAAATGTAGGCCGCTTGCCGCCTTTCGTGTGCGTCTTTGCTTTGCTGTCCAGGCGCAGTTTCGGAGCACATTGTCAAGTCAGTAACTCGGTTATTTCTGCCAGACGGTTATCATTTGTATACTATAGAGTGAAGTTTTTCTGTGCATGTCTGATGATGGAGCAAAACTCACTCTCTGTGATGTTAAGGAGTTTCACTGACAAGTGCAGATGGAGCCAGAAGTACGGGAATGTTCCATACATGAATAGGCAAAACAATTAAAAATGCCTAAGTTTGGAATGAAGTACGTACATTACGTAACATGGATTTTGACACTGTAGCACCCGAGGGAAAGAAAATGGTAGTTAAGTATTTGTGAATAAATTTAATTAATTCGAAGCACAGTATTCAGCGGACGGACATGTACAGTGTGAGCATAAACTCTTTCGCAGACAACAAAAATATATTTCTAAGGTGCTATTTTAGACACAGCTGTTCGCTGGGTTGCAAATGGCACCTTATCTCAAAGATTTTTCTGGATGCACTACCACATGTCTACACAGTATTTCTGCAATTGGTAGCTTAACTTAGGAAGGTTTTAGGGATACACTTCTACATACCCTCCGTTACCTCTGTTACATAAATTTAAATTAAGGGAAGTGTTGCAGCAAGACGGTGTACCACCGCACTGGGGGCTATATGTTCGCCAGTTCTTGGATCAAGCCACTCCTGACGTACGAATCAGTAGAAATGGTTCAACAACATGACTACCACTTGTTTTTTTTATACGGTTACATTATGGACATAAGGTTCTTTTCACCATTCCTGATGTGGAGACTCATTCGGGAGGAAGACGAGAAGCTGTAGAGATGATCGTGACAGAGATTTTGGTAAAGACATGGATAGAAAATGAGTATCGCCTGCACCTTCTACGGTAAACAAATGCAGCACATGCGGAAGTAGATCCACAAAAAGCTTTATGAGTTAAACGGACATTTTCAACAAATCAAAGAGCTGTAGCAAATATAATTCCTTAGAAATAAATTTTTATATCAGGACAGATTTTGTGCTAACTCTGTATAAATGATAAATTTTACTGTAGTTATTTGAGCACTGCGTTCAGACTAGCTACTGTTCGTCAAACGATGCGAGTGACATTTAATTTCTCAACATCTGCTCGGAGTGTCTCTTGAAGGCTATGGAAATCTACTAAACATAATAGGACGGCCGAAGTGGCCGAGCGGTTCTAGGCGCTACAGTCTGGAACCGCGCGACCGCTACGGTCGCAGGTTCGAATCCTGCCTCGGGCATGGATGTGTGTGATGTCCTTAGGTTAGTTAGGTTTAAGTAGTTCTTAGTTTTAGGGGACTGATGACCTCAGCAGTTAAGTCCCACAGTGCTCAGAGCCATTTGAACCATTTTTACTAAACATATTCGAAAATTAGTTATTGGGAATCATCAATTCTTTCTTTACCGTAAATTGCGTTTCTGTTTAATGACAACATGTGCAGTAGCTACAACTACTTGCTCTCTGGTGAACATTTTCATACTGAGCATCTCTATGACAACACGCTGACAGACGGCAGGTCAGCTACCGTGGGCGAGAGTGGGATTCGGTGCGCCGATAACCGTTGGCAGGATGGTTAAACTTAATGTATCCATGTACAAAGCCTCCTGCTTGAAAGAGTAAACAGTAGCACATAACGCTTCCAAAACATAGGATCATTCCTTACTACGACAAAGCTTACACAATAGTCACACAGTTTCTTGGAAAACGACATAATAACTTACAGATTTATAGACAACATGCAGTAACGAATCGGCGAAATCTGTTTTAGTTTGTGAAATTATTCATCAAATTTGTGTCCTTGTTAAAAAAAATTGCAGCAGCTGTTGAATAATTCTTTCTTAGTAGAGCCCCCCTTCTTGCAGCGGTGTACCGTAGGTCCTTAGAAGAGCGTAGCGTTCCAAAGCATTAGAAAAGGGCACACGTCATCCCCGTTTTCAAGAAGGGACGTCGAACAGATGTGCAGAACTATAGACCTGTATATCTAACGTCGATCAGTTGTATAATTTTGGAACACGTGTTATGTTCCGTTATAATGACTTTTTTGGAGTCTAGAAATCTACTCTGTGGGAATCAGCATGGGTTCGAAAAAGACGATCGTGTGAAACCCAGCTCGCGCTTTTCGTCCACGAGACTCAGAGGGCCATAGACACGGGTTCCCATGTAGATGCGTGTTTGTTGACGTCCGCAAGGCGTTTGATACAGTTCCAAAAAAAATGGCTCTGAGCACTATGGGACTTAACATCTGTGGTCATAAGTCCCCTAGAACCTAGAACTACTTAAACATAACTAACCTAAGGACATCACACACATCCATGCCCGAGGCAGGATTCGAACCTGCGACCGTAGCAGCCGCGCGGTTCCGGACTGAGCGCCTAGAACCGCTAGACCACCGCGGCCGGCGATACGGTTCCCCACAGTCGTTTAATGGACAAAGTAAGAGCATATCGACTATCAGACCAATTGTGTGATTGGATTAAAGAGTTCCTATATAACAGACCGGAGCATGTCATTCTCAATGGAGTCAAGTCTTCCGAAGTAAGAGTGATTTCAGGTGTGCCACAGGGGAGTGTCGTAGGACGGTTGCTATTCACAATATATATAAATGACCTTGTGGATAACATCGGAAGTTCACTGAGGCTTTTTGCAGATGATGCTGTAGTAAACCGAGAGGTTGTAACAATGGAAAATTGTACTGAAATGCAGGAGGATCTGCAACAAATTGACGCATGGTGCAGGGAATGGCAATTGAATTTCAATGCAGACAAGTGTAATGTGCTGCGAATACATAGAAAGAAAGATCCCTTATCATTTAGCTACAATATAGCAGGTGAACAAATGGAAGCAGTTAATTCCATAAATTATCTGGGAGTAGGCATTAGGAGTGATTTAAAATGGAATGACCATACAAAATTAATCGTCGGTAAAGCAGATGCCAGACTGAGATTCATTGGAAGAATCCTAAGGAAATGAAATCCGTAAACGAAGGAAGTATCTTACAGTGCACGTATTCGCCCACTGCTTGAATACTGCTCACCGGTGTGGGATCCATACCAGATAGGGTTGATAGAAGAGAAGAGAAGATCCAACGGAGAGCAGCGCGCTTCGTTACAGGATGATTTAGAGAAACGTCCCCTTCGAAAAATTATACACGACTGTGCTTAAACTGAAACACAATATTTTTGGCGCAACGCAATCTGACTTCCAAAAATCCCTACGAAAGAATGGCCCTGACTAACATTAACCTATACGTTTCACAAATCACTTACCTCACAAAAATCTTCGTTACTCAAGCTACTGCAATACAGCGAGCGCCACTACTGCTAGCTAAATAAAAGATTCAAACTACTGAAGGCACTAACTACTGATAGGCATAGTTAGCAAATGAAAGATTTTAATACAGAAGAAACTATGTATTTACCTTAATAGTCATAATATATATATATATATATATATATATATATATATATATATATATATATATATATATATATATATATATATATATATATATATATCAGTTCGTGACACCAATTCTTACAAATTTCAAAACTCCGCCATCTCTCTCCCCACGTCCACCACCGCTGGTGGCTCACCTCCAACTGCCCAACGCTACGCGCTGTTAGCATCCAGCTGCCGCTGCCCAACACTACAATGGCAGACAACAATGCAAACCAGCCACAGAATGCACACGGCACAGCCAGTGATTTTTATACAGAGCGCTACGTGGCGGCGGCGTTACCAATAAAAAAACCTAAACAGCCTACTTACACAAGTAATCGCGAGAGCGTTACGGAGATGATAGATAAACTCCAGTGGAAGACTCTGCAAGAGAGACGGTCAATAGCTCGGTACGGGCTTTTGTAGAAGTTTCGAGAACATACCTTTACCGAAGAGTCAAGCAGTATTTTGCTCCCTCCTACGTATATCTCGCGAAGAGACAATGAGTATAAAATCAGGGAGATTAGAGCCCACACAGAGGCATACCGACAATCTTTCTTTCCACGAACAATTCGAGACTGGAGTAGAAGGGAGAACCGATAAAGGTACTCAAAGTACCCTCCGCCACACACCGTCAGATGGCTTGCGGACCACGGGGAAAAAAAAGTTTTCGCAAAACCGAAGTTACTTCTTCATGTACATACGAGTCGAAAAAACAAGAGATTGGAGAAAAATTTACAATTTCTTTTTTGAAAAGAGATGCAATAACGTCAATATGTAACTTCAAAGATGTTTAGATAATAAATATACGAAATTGACAATAACCCTCAAGAGAATCGGGTACGCAGTAAGCAGAATACTCAAAATCCGCTCATTTACAGCGAAACGTATAGACTTCTTGACGCCCCCATCACTCACAGTCAAGTTGCATTAAAACATACTTAAAGAGTCTTCTTTTCTATTCAGATGTAAATGGAGATGCAGTTTTAATGTTGCAAAACGGGGTGTACTATTAAAGGAATTTTCAACATCAGGTGCGGTTTTGTTTAGCAAGGATTCATTCTTAGAGCTGTCGTCGATCATAATATAAAATATGTTGTTATTTTGTCAAACAAACTGAATGTCAGGAGAACCTCAAGCGGAATTACTGTTCATTTTGAGGAAACGACAATTTTTTTTATTTTTATTCTTTCCCAAAGATGCTATAGGCTCGAATAATACGTTTTTGTATACTGCTTGGATCGAATGATTCTTTCTTATAACTGTAACAGTGCCTTCCTCCAGAATTTCGAGATTACAGCTGGGTGTTATCTACAGAGGTCTGAGAAAAGCTTTGCAATCAAAGTAGAGTCAGAGTAACGGAAACGAAGTACTGCAGGAACACTGTTCCAGCATTACTTGCAAATATTTCAGCACTCCTCTGCCTGTGAAGTCGCAGTGAGTCTGCAGATTCCTCTAGTCGGAGGTAGCTGCGTGCCGTGCAGGTGAAACTGCGCTTGCAGCTTCAGTGGAGCGCACGCACGCATTATTCAGCAGCTGGAAGCGGCGTGCGCCGCTCACTTGGACGCATCGCAAACACGGACGTGAGGAAAACCTCTCACACAGCCCGTTGGCTGGCGCAAGGCCCAAAGCAGAACCTTCCGATCGTCCCTGTTAAGAAGACAGCTTTGAACTTGCGAGTATGAGGCACTAAAATATTCCGGCTTGACAGTTTTACTACAGAACAACCGACGTTGTGAATACGATTTTTAGGAATAAACTGGTTGGTTGCTGGTGATTGTTGGACTTGTTTTTGTTAGCTAAATAACCTGAGTGGGCGAAGGTCACATGAAAACACTATACCCGTAGTCGCTCGTCCCAGTTGATGTGTATGCAATGCATTTTTCTGGGCATAATACAGCCACTGATGGGTTCCTGGTGAGCCACACCCATAGCAGGAACGTTTGAACAGTAGACGGTCGATCGCCTCCAGTGACTTTGCGTGATGACGCCCTGCTCACCTCGGAAACTTAAGTTATTGTGTAGTATTCGATATGCTTTGACTCATCTCTCTTGGACCAGTTATCACCCACGTTCAAAGGCAGTCAGCTAACGATGAACGGCCATGTTCACTACACACCCGCCTGCCTGTAAAAACTACTCACAGGTGTTCTCTCGTGCCACACGCTGCACCTAGATGCAACACTCTGGTGTCGTACGTGACACATATTCATATGGACAACAATTCTTGCAATTTTCGACTATTCCGTTTATGAAACTTCCCGGCAGATTAAAACTGTGTGCCGGACCGAGAATCGAAGCTCGTATTGGGCAAGGATGAGGGGGGGAAACTGACCTTCCTTTTTGCCGGCCGCGGTGGTCTCGCGGTTCTAGGCGTGCAGTCCGGAACCGTGCGACTGCTACGGTCGCAGATTCGAATCCTGCCTCGGGCATGGATGTGTGTGATGTCCTTAGGTTAGTTAGGTTTAAGTAGTTCTAAGTTCTTGGGGCCTAATGAACGCAGGAGTTGAGTCCCATAGTGCTCAGAGCCATTTTTTTACCCTTCCTTTTCTTTCCCCAAATCATCCATCCTGTCGTTCATGTAAATCGATTTAGGAAAACAATAGAAAGCGAAACCCGCTCCTTCCGGATGAGTGTCGACTGCGTCTCCTCGCTCAGTAGCATCTTTGGAGGCAATAACATACATTACACGAGGTAACCGGTATGTTAGTTTTTTACTGTTACTCAGCTGTTTGTCAGTGCCTCAGACATCTTGTTACTTCTGAGAACGTGTGATCCGGTTGTAGCCTATTTGCAGATGAGAACAGAATTTATTTCAGTGAATGTCACAATAAGTTTAAGTGTGTTACCGACTCTGGACAGTAGCGACGATTCGAAACTCTGATTCAGAGAAAAGGTCTCGACCTTTGCGTAATTAGGTTGTGAAAGAGTGGGTAATATAAGCAGGGGTAACGAAGCTTCTACCGGACTCAGGTGTTTTTCCAACACTGAGAGCTGAGGAGAACTATATGCACGGTCGCCGCTGTTTGTTTGCGGCACATCCGCTGAAAGCAACACCAGGAACCGGCTGTTTGGAGAAGGCTGCAGCTGCGGTCTAGCACCACGCACATTCATGTAAACAAAAGCTTGTGGCCAAGACGGAGGGGAGGGGTCAGAAACTCAGGCTCCTTCCACTCTGTAGCACATCTGTACAAGCACCATGTGGCACTACCTGCAAAACTGCACTAACTGAATAGCATATTAACTGAATGGCTGAAACAGGTCAGTGAGAAGGAGTTAGCAACAGTCAAACAGTTGTGAACCGCCTCATGGATGACATTTCATGGACGACGAACAGCCACTCCTCACCCTCTGTCTGATGTGACAGCACCTTTCACATGTCTCCCTTACACACACACAATTTTTGCCCTCTACTGATCCCTCTACTACCTCTGAAGTCATTCCCTGATTTTCTTTTACTACTTTCCACGCCTGTTCTGCAGATGATGTCCTCGTTTCTTACGGTACCAACCCACTTAATTTACAGCGTCCATTTGCTACACAGTATCTGAAAATATCGATTCCTTTTGTTTCCAAGTTTCCTACAGTTGATGATTCCTTTTATATATTGATGTCTTCGGAACGCACACTGTCAGATTTTTTACCTCAAGTAAAGATCTATGTTTGATACTGGTGGACTTCTTTTAGCGATGAACGCTATCTTTGCCTGTACCAGTTTGCTTCTTACATCCTACGTGTTTCATTTGTCAGGCGCTATGTTTGTTCCTAGGTAGCTGAATTACTTCGCTTCGTCCACTATGTGGTCCCCGATTTTGAGATAATATATTCTTAATATTGTCGCATTTTTTTGTTTCACTCTCTATCCATATTCTGAGGTCAGTAGACTGTCCAACCCATTCAAAATGTCCTGTAATTCTCCCTGTGGTGGTATATGTTGCTATTCAAGGTATCAACATGTCCTACTTACTTCCTGGTGTGCCAAAGACAGATGGTCGTGCAGAAACCTCAATGGTAACAGTAGTAGCAGTAGTGGAAAGACCGCATACTGCGCGCGCATTTTCTATTTATGCGCAGATACGAAACGCAAATGTACGCACAGAGCAGCCGTAAGGCATCACTGGGGGGCGAGTGTTTTACTGATTGGGAAGGAGCAGTTCACACTTCGACGCCGCGGCTTGTGGGCGCCATGGACTCCAAAGACGAAGAGGTCGAGACGACAATGACTGTTGTTCCGAAAAGAAACACAAAAGAAAATTATAAGCAAATTCTTAATTAATTATCAACTTACTTCTTCACTTTGGGTCACTAACGATCTGCCAGTCGACGAGTTTCGTTACTAAGAGCTTAAATGTAAATTTTTGGTATCTCGAAGTCGTTACGGGGACAGTTAAATACAGAAAGGTTCTGAAAGGAAGTGATTACGTGATTTCGTACCTAGTGAATAACAAACATAATCTTCCAGTATCACAGCGCTTTCCTCTAGACGGCAAAGTAGTTCGATATTGCTATACGAGTGGCACTACCCAGCAGGGCCACAACTCCAAGGAACTACAAGAGTGCAGAAAAAGACGATTTAATGGTAAAGGTAATTATGAACATACGACAGATGGATAACATTCACGGAACTGGTACCCTGGTTAAGTATACTCTAGCAGCTATCACCAGCGCTAACATTCCATCCCTCACTTTCACAGAGAACAGCAATGTCATTCGCGAATCCTACCATTGATATCCTTTCAACTTCAGTTTTGATCCAATTTCAGAATCTTTCTTTTATTTCGTTAATTGATTCTTGAATGAACACATTGAACGGTGGAGGAGAAAGACTGCATTTCTGCTTTACTACCTGTTTACTATGAAAAATTCTCTCCTTGTCTTCCATTGTTCCCCCTTGATTGTTGTCCATACTGAACGTCATAAGTCTTTCTGTGTAATGTCTGCTCATTTTTCGGAGGATTTAAAACAACTTGTATCTCGTTATATTATCAGACACTTTTTCTAGTCGACAAATCCTAAGAAAGTGTCTTGTTTGACGTCAGTCTTCCTTGTGCTATCCTGAAGCCACAATGATCATTAAAAGTTTACTTTTCCATTCTTCAGTTTATTATTCTGGTCAGTAAACTGATACATCAGCGATCAACACGATTGTGCCATAGTTGTCACAATCATCTGCACTTCGATGAAGGTTGTCATTCTAGTCACCTATAAAGATACGCTGTTTCACGGAAGAACTTTTGCTCAGTTCAATTTATTCGGAAGGGTGACTGGAAACTTCCCAACGCTATCACAAGTTTGCAGACATTAGAGTGGCTGTGGGGAGGAGAGGGTGGGGAGGGGGTAGAGAGGGGAGAGGAGGAAAGAGACCGGAAAGGTGTAAATGGTTAAACGCTTCCCGTAAGCAAGTCATCAGTCATCAGTCTACAATATACAAGGTGCGGCCAAGTGAAAAAGAGAACACAATCACATGTAAAGAAATGTGGATAACAATATGGGGGGCAGTATAAATACACAACATTGCCATTGATACTGATACTCCAATCCCAATGAACAATGCATAGGAATGGAGTGAATGGCTTCAGTGTAGGAATTCTAGGTTACTTCCGAATCCAGTTTTCATATAGTCCGGCATTTTCCTAGCGTAGGTGAACCTCTGACCATTCAAGAGGTTGTTCTAGGCGGCTGAAGATATGCAAGTGATATGGAGAGATATCGGGGCTGTAATGAACGATGTTCTAGGACCTGCAATCGAAATTTTTAAATGAGGTCGGGGATCATCTTGGCGACACATCCCGCCTCATAACGTTGATACCATCCGTAATATTGTGCATCGCGTCAGATACTCCCCTCCGCACACTTCTTCAACCTGACGATAAATTTGTAAAGCAAGGTGGAAGGAGTATATAGAGGGTCTATACAAGGACAATATTATGGAAATGGAAGAGGATATAGATGAAGATGAAATGGGAGACACGATACTGCGTGAAGAATTTGACAGAGCACTGAAAGACCTGAGTCGAAACAAGGCCCCCGGAGCAGACAACATTCCATTGGAACTACTGACGGCCTTGGGACAGCCAGTCCTGACAAAACTCTACCATCTGGTGAGCAAGATGTATGGGACAGGTGAAATACCCTCAGACTTCAAGAAGAATATAATAATTCCAATCCCAAAGAAAGCAGGTGCTGACAGATGTGAAAATTGCCTAACTATTAGTTTAATAAATCACGGCTGCAAAATACAAACGGGAATTCTTTACAGACGAATGGAAAAACTAGTAGAAGCCGACCTCGGGGAAGATTAGTTTGGATTCTGTAAAAACACTGGAACACGTGAGGCAATACTGACCTTACGACTTATCTTACAAGAAAGATTAAGGAAAGTCAAACCTACGTTTCTAGCATTTGTAGACTTAGAGAAAGCTTTTGACAATGTTGACTGGAATACTCTCTTTCAAATTCTAAAAGTGGCTGGGGTAAAATACAGGGAGTGAAAGGCTATTTACAATTTGTACAGAAACCAGATGGCAGTTACAAGAGTCGAGGGACATGAAACGGAGGCAGTGATTGGGAAGGGAGTGAGACAGTGTTGTAGCCTATCCCCCATGTTATTCAATCTGTATATTGAGCAAGCAGTAAAGGAAAGAAAAGAAAATTTCAGAGTAGGTATTAAAGTCCATGGAGAAGAAATAATAACTTTGAGGTTCGCCGATGACATTCTAATTCTGTCAGAGACAGCAAAGGACTTGGAAGAGCAGTTGAATGGAATGGACAGTGTCTTGAAAGGAGGATATAAGATGAACATCAACAAAAGCAAAACGAGGATAATGGAATGTAGTCGAATTAAATCGGATGATGCTGAGGGAATTAGATTAGGAAATGAGACACTTAAAGTAGTAAAGGAGTTTTGCTATTTGGGATGCAAAATAACTGATGATGGTCGAAGTAGAGAGGATATAAAATGTAGACTGGCAATGGGAAGGAAAGCGTTTCTGAAGAAGAGAAATTTGTTAATATCGAGTATTGATTTAAGTGTGAGGAAGTCATTTCTGAAAGTATTTGTATGGAGTGTAGCCATGTATGGAAGTGAAACATGGACGATAAATAGTTTGGACAAGAAGAGAATAGAAGCTTTCGAAATGTGGTGCTACAGAAGAATGCTGAAGATTAGATGGGTAGATCACATAACTAATGAGGAAGTACTGAATAGGATTGGGGAGAAGAGAAGTTTGTGGCACAACTTGACCAGAAGAAGGGATCGGTTGGTAGGACATGTTCTGAGGCATCAAGGGATCACGAATTTAGTATTGGAGGGCAGCGTGGAGGGTAAAAATCGTAGAGGAAGACCAAGAGATGAATACACTAAGCAGATTCAGAAGGATGTATGTTGCAGTAGGTACTGTGAGATGAAGAAGCTTGCACAGGATAGAGTAGCATGGAGAGCTGCATCAAACCAGTCTCAGGACTGAAGACCACAACAACACTCCCATTCTGCGCGTAGAAACTTGATAACCGCTCTTTGTGTTCTGCGGGAGAAATAAACGACGCAACGAACTGTAGATATGACTCTCCAGAATTGAGAATAGTGCTGCGAAGCCGTTAACTCCGCTTGTGCAACTGGCAATTCAACCGCACCATCTTTCGGTAAACACATTCACTCACTGGGATTCAGTACAACGACACTACAGCGAAGACCTTTGCAATAGGAAGTACCTTACAGCATTAACACTGTTACTGTGTTGTGTTAACTTCGTATTGAAGAAGCACTATGTCGGTAACCACTGAGTCTTCGTAGACACGCGAACTATCCATAAAAAATGAGGCAAATCAAAACTATTTCCAAAACTAATCCCCAGTTTAAATACACCAAAACTAGTAGAATAATGCGAGGATTACCCATAACGTAGTACAATCCTCACTATGTTCTCGCCAACGAGACCAATAAATTTAATATAAAAGCAATGCTGCTTGAAACATCCTGTTTGATTAAACCTTAGTGCCGGATTGGGAATCGAAGACAGAGCCTTTCGTTGCAGTCACAGATCTTATTTCCACTACAAGACCTGCGCTTTCTTTACGACAGTAATTCGAATGAATGAAAATCATTATTCAAAATTTTTGGAAAGCGGACTCTCAGACGATAAGCTGTTATCCCTATACAAGAAATCTCTAATTAAAAATCAGAAAGTCATAGAATGACTGGCTGACGTTTTATTTTCCACTGATATGAAATCGTATGTTTGCAGGAGAACCTTCACTGGTGATACCTCCACTGGAACGGGCAAAGCTACAAAACAGTTTCCAACAAAGGGTGAAACTAACGAAGGAATTTTGCGTCAGATATACCAACACCAGCGAAAACATGCACCTATCGGAGCACCAAAAAATGCGAACATGCTCCTGTTTATAAAAACTGAGTTAAAAGTTGGGTATTATCTGCCGCATTGTAATTTCCTCAGTAGCTTTTATAATGTTATCAAAAGCTTTGGCTTGTGAACATATTCGCACTTTTTTTTAGCATACATCTCACCTCACACTCCCAAAAGCTCCACTAACTGTAACTCACTTCCATCAGTTCATGACTGTAAGTCGCTCATACCTATCCACTCCCACTTGCCCATTCTCGTTTACTCACTCCTGTCTCACAGCCACAGTCGCCTTCGTTCTGTCCTACTACAACTGTTTCCTCTCACTGTCACTATCTCATTCTTTCTATCACTTACTTCTGCAGTCTCATTCATTCCTTCCTACAGCTGCTCTCTCTTCTCACTGTCACTATCTCCCTTTTACTCGCTGTCATTCCACTTCCTCCTTCTCTTTACTTATCTTTGTACCTCTGCCACTGACACTGTCTCCACTCTTTTCCTAACACACTTTCGTCACTGTCAACTATGTTCCACTACTATAGCGTTCCTCTGTCCCACACACACTGCCTTTGCCTTCTTTGCTCTGTCTATGCCATAGTCACTGTCTACTATCTTCCATTATTTATTACTTTTCGTCCCGTTTCCAGTGCGACTGTCTCCTCTCTCAGCATAAAAAAGCGCCGTTATGTTGCATGTAAAAATTTTTGGGAAAAAGTTTTACGGGTGCTGAGGATTCGCTTTTTTGTGTTCCCATAGGAGCATTTTCCCGCTGGTCCCTTCTTTTCCGTAATACAACAGGCTATGTCCGGCATACGACAAGAACTTTATGAGATAGTAAAATTTTGATAGTTTACCTACGTGTAATTGAAATAATGCAAAACTGCATATTTTATGTGGATGAAAATTTTGCATTTGCTTCAGAATTATAACAACATACGGTTTCCAGAACCCTTTTATGATAACAGAGACACTTCACAGCAAATTTCTCCTTTGCTACCTTAGTTCCTAAACTACGTGTTCGTCTCGCACCGAATTTTACATGTACAAGTAGGATAAATTTAAACTGTTGATTGGCGATTTCATGGAGTGCTGTGTGCACCACGACCGTATATGTTGTATTAAAAGGAAGGGCAGCGTTGGTACTAATATTGATATTTTATTGATAGCAAAATCGATTTTCTATCACATAGTGATCATCTTCGGTGCTGTACACATTAAACTCAGACACTGGTATCAAGTTATCAATAACAAAAACTGAGAAGCGATATTGTACAGCACCGAAGATGATCACAATGTGATCGAAAATCGATTCTGCTATCAATAAAACATCAATATTTCGACCAACGCTTACCTTCCTTTTAATTTTAATGTAAATTTAAACCTCTGTATCTCAGGATGGATAATATATCAAGAAAATTTTCAAGGTTGTTCGAGACTGAGATCTTAGGAATACTTCCTAAATATGTCGGCCATTTTCTGCTCATAGTCGTCTTAGAATCCGTGGTTCGGTTATGTTACCCACACACCACGCACTTCGGGTTTGCTCTGGAACCACCCATGAACTAAATGGTGTCTCCATAAGCCCCTTAACGCGCAGCGTATCCACACCTAACGCAGAAAGGATCAACCGATTTGCTCTAAGGTGGAGGGAGCGTGTAATATTGGAACTTACAGTAAGACAGTCAAGAGTAATACGATCCTTACGTTCAGTATATAAATGGTTCCTAGCCCAAGGGCTATCCAGAGCACTTGGCCCTGCCTTTTAATCACCAATTGAACCCGAGGTACGATCACAGGAAAATCCTGTATTTATGTGCGGCATTTTGGAACATAATGCAATGTGGAAACAGTCACGGGGTACCTTATAATATCGTGTCGCACCTACTTTTGCCCGGTGTAGTGCAGAAAATCTGCGTGACAGACTCAAGAAGCCGCTAGAAATCCCCTGCTGCCTCTACAGACGTCCATAAAAGCGGAATTGTTGCTGGTGCAGGATTTCGTGCACGAACTGATCTCTTGATTACGTCCAATAAATGTTTAATGAGATTCAGGTCGGTCGATTTGGGTGGTCAAACACTTCTCGAACTTTCCAAAATTTTCTTCAACCCAATCACGAACAATTGTGGCCAGGTGACATGATGCATCGCTTTTTGGGAACATGAAGTCCATGAATGGTTGCCAATGGTCTCCGAGTAGCCGAACATAACCATTTTCAGCCAGTAATAGGTTCAGTTGGACCAGTCCATCCCATGTATGCACAGCACTCACCCTTATGGAGAACGACCATCTTACATAGTTCCTTGTTGACAAATTGGGTCCATGATTTCGTAGGGTCGGTGCCACACTTGAATCCTACCACCAGCTCTAACCAACTAAAATCAAGGCTCATCTGACATGGTGCAACCGATATGGTCACTAGCCCAGGACAGGCGCTGTCGTTATGTTGTGCTGTTAGCAAACGCATTCGCATAATTCGTCTGCCCATTAACACCAAATTTCTCGGTAGTGTTCAAATGGCTAAATTCGTCATATATCCACATTGATTTCTGCGATTATTTCACGCAGAGTTGCTTGTCTGTTAGCACTGACATCTCTAAGCTAACGCCACTGCTCTCGGTCGTTAAGTGAAGGCTGTCGACCACTGCGCTGCCGTGGTGAGAGGTAATGCATGAAATTTGGTATTCTTGGCACGCTCTTCATAGATAGATCTCGGAATGCTGAATTGCCTAACGATTTCCGAAATGGAATGCCCCCATGCGTCTAGTTCCTACTACAACTGCGCATTCAGAGACCGTTAATTTCCGTCGTGCGGCCTCAATCGAGTCGGACAGCTTTTCATACGAAGTATCTGAATACAATTGGCAGCTCCACTGTTTCACTGCCTTGTTATACATTGTGTACGCGATACTGCCGCCTGGTGTATATGTGTACATCGCAATCCCATGATTTTTTTTCACTTCAGTCTAATAGGTAGCGCATTATATCGCATGCGTACCGATTACCGTCCAGAGTGGATTCTGCCGTTTAGGGAAGACACTGTACACGTGAGAGTCACAAAAGAGTGCTAAATAGTGACGGCGAGAGGCGAGTCGTCTGCACAGCGTCACGGCTATTTTTGTGGCGGCGGTTTCTGGACACCCCTGGGAGCTCGCGTCAGCGCGTCACTCACTCGTCTGGCCGCTGGCGGGGAAGCCAGCTGCGGCCGCAGCAGCGCACGCGGCCAGCCTGGCTCACCCACTGTACCTACAGCAGCGCCACAGCGCAAAACGCCCCTCGTGTCACTCACTTCGCAGGCAGAACAAGAAATGCTGGACCACAAGTTTGCACTAGTTCCACTGCACAACTGGCTTCTTGTACCAGATGATCCCTCCTAGTTCATTTACATCTCCACCAGCGTGAAGTGCATGGCAGTGAGTGCTTACCATTTACGATTTCGTCGTCTCCACTCACGTACTGAGTGCGAAGAGGACTGTTTAAATGTTTCTATGAGTTTTGTCTAATCGTGCATTGAAGTCTCTGCTGGAGCGGGGTGCAATTGTTCCTTACGACTGGCCTCGGAAGCTCCATAAGTGCCTTTAGGTGCTAATAGCGACTGTCTAAATCACCTGCTGGTTCAGTTTTGTCAGTATCTCCGTCACAACAAAAGATTATTCGTCACACGACCGATTTCGGGCTTGTGCGCATCGTCAGGTGATTATACATGCATGTACATGTTTATATGGCTGGAGATCACTGAGTACAAAGAAAATTATTTGCTCTTGACTGAACAGATACAAGTGGAACAATAGTAAACGGCAAGGCAGCATCTGTCGAAAATATATCTGCACTTAAATAAAGATGAAGTACCTTTATTATAGTTATGCTGTGGTGACACCTTTTACACTCAGCTGCCCATTTGTTACCATTTTCACATCCATGTCAAAGGTTACTTTTTTTTTAATTTACCTCCATATTTCACTACAGCTTCGTGAACTTGTGTATATCACTGTGTTTACATTCAAACATGTAGGTTATGGTCAAAGAACTGTCATACGAAGTGAAAAAATGTTAAAAAGTATTAGAAACTGCAAAATTTTTGATCCACATTATGAAATTTTTGATCCACACTTCTGTCACGGAACTTGTATCTAGGAAGTACAATAATGTTATATACATGAAAGTTTGAAAGCTATTACAAATTACGAAACTGACAGTTGGAACTTGTGTTTATAGTATGACTTTTGCAAATTACGATAATGACAGTTGAACTGTTGTATGATTCCTACAAAGGATTTCTATACCATATTACTTTGTTCTTAGATATAAGAGGATAATGCGTTTTTGTTTTTGAATATTTCGTGAAATATGTAGACATAAGATGTGTTTGCAAGCTCCACTTGTTCGCTGAGAATAAGGTGTGGTGTGTTAGAGCTGTGGATGTAAAGTTCTAGCGCTTCGAGAAGATTCGTTTTCTTTCCTTTGTTGACAGTATGTAGTATTTTTAGGCTGTCAGTAATGGCTGTGGCTGAGTGACCATGGTCTTTTAGATGCATTGCAAAGGTGGATTTGTCAAAGTTATTTAGCCGGAAATCATGCATATGCTCACAGTATTTTGTAGGGAAACTCCTTCCAGTTCGTCTTGTGTAAAACAGTGGCCAATCGTCACATAAAAGTTTGTAAGAACCTGATTTGTGGTGGCATTGGTTACTCGCCTTACTGTTGTGGATGACGTGCTGTTGTAGTTTGTTGTTTTGCTGAAAGAAATTTGAATATCTGTTTTCTAAAAGAGGTTGGAAATTTGGTAAGAAATTTTACGTATATAGGTTATGCGTGCAAAAGTTCTCCTTTCCTTCGTGTGTATTTGATTTAGGAGGTGATCATTGTTTCTTTTCGACTTTGTTGTTAAGTATATCAATTTCATCTGGGCAGTATCAACATCTACGTGTAATTTCTTTTATAATCCAGAATGAGATTTTCACTCTGCAGGAGAGTGTGCGCTGATATGAAACTTCCTGGCAGATTAAAACTGTGTGTCAGACCGAGACTCCAACTTCTCACCTTTGCCTTTCGCGGGCACGTGCTATACCATATATATATATATATATATTTTTTTTTTTATCGTTGTGTTTGGTCGTTTCGGACGTCACATGAAATCCGTTCAAGTTCGTTATTGGTTCTTTCACTCTCTTTTTTATTACAGAGGCCAACCAGCTCTGTGACCGAACACGCTGAGCTACCGTGATGGCACCATCTGAGCTACCCAAGCACTCCTCACACCCCGTCCTCGCAGCTTTACTTCTGCGAACCTTGCAGGAGAGCTTATGTGAAGTTTGGAAAGTAGGAGACGAGGTACTTGCGGAAGTAAAGCTGTGAGGAGGGGGCGTGAGTCGTCCTGGGGTAGCTCAGATGGTAGAGCACTTGCCCGCGAAAGGCAAAGGTCGCAAGTTCGAGTCGGTCCGGTACAGAGTTTTAATCTACCAGGGAGTTTCTTTGATAATGTTTCTTTTTGTTCATCATGGGGGCTGAGTGGGATTAAATGTGTACGATTAAATTCAGATCTGAAGAATTCCATTTTGTATCGCTTCATCAATACATTTGGATGGTTTGCAAGAGTGCTTTGAAAGTAATCTTCATTATACAGTACACTGACATCATTTTCCAAGCATTCCACTGATGAACTGAAGTTTGTCGCATGTGTAACCTACGTCAGAACCTTCGTAATCATTCCATTTTGAACAATTTCACTGATTGCAAGAATCAGTATAGTTCGAGTGGAGAGGACAGTTTCTTCCTCGTCTCAGACTCATATGGGTTTGCGTTCTGTCTTTAATGGCCCACCTAACGTTCCTCTCTTCCTTACATGATACTTTTATCTTAAAGTTGAGACAATGAACACTGATGTGCGAATATTAAGGACGAAACAAAGTTCGATGAAATTTGGACCATTCTCACAAGAACTGCAGTAGGGTAACTGAAAGAAATATGCATACGGACGAACACAAATGGTGATTTTACTGAAAGTCAATAATTACAATGAAGTCACTGTGACCTATGGTGGTCCCCTGGACATTACAAAAAGCGGGGTATGTTTCTAATTAGGGTGTGTGGTCACCAGGGACAGCAGTGTGTGCCCTGCAACATGCTCCCATGGTGGGCACAAGGTTGGTAAGGAGTTCTTCCTGCAGAGTGCTCCATCTCTCCACTACCGCGGTTGATATCTGCTGGATAGTCGTTCGTGCATGTGGACACACTATTGTACGTCTCCCCAACGCATGCCACACTTCCCCAACGAAATTTTAGTTGAGGGGATAGGCAGGCCACTTCATACGTAGAATATCGTCTCGTTCCTTGAGCTCGTCTACCTGCGTTGTTCTATGCGGTCACGCATTTTCACCCATAGAAAAAGAAATCAATGCCGAATACATCCCTGGAAAGATGCACACGGAGTAGGAGTATAGCGTCATAATACCGTAGCCCGATGAGTGTACCGTGTTTAAATGTTTGAATGTCAGTACATCCACACAAAATTATGCCTCCGCACATCATAACACCTAGAGCATCAAACGATCATGTTCGATAATGTTCCTGCGTGCATTACGTGCTTCTTACTCGCGAAGGGCGGCTGTCGGTATTGGTGGTTGAAAGAAGTCACTCTCTCTAGTTTCTCCCATTCGTGTCTAACTAAGCTGATGCTCAATCTATGTCGTTAAGTACAACCAAAATTCTTCATCGACAACAGTATGTTGCGTTTAAAACCATTATTTCATACTTTCTTGAACGATTTTCGCCGTCGTTGATCTTTGTCAAGTGTGACACCCTGTTGATATATGTTACTGATTAAGCTCTCAAAACAATAATTACCACACAGCATCAAGAAAAATGTCACAGTGCAACGTTCTCAGGTTACAGTACAGCATTTTGTAATAATTCTCAAGAAAAGCCCCTACCAAACATCCATGGTAACGTCCATTCATTAAATATCGGCTGTACATCACATTAAGCACAAAAGAGACCTCACTATAGACGCACCTGCACTTCAGAACAGGTGCGGCCGAGCGGTCCTAGGCGCTCCAGTCTGGAACCGCGGGACTGCTACGGTCGCAAGTTCGAATCCTGCCTTGGGCATGGATGTGTGTAATGTCCATAGGTTAGTTAGGTTTAAGTAGTTCTAAGTTCTCGGGCACTGATGACCTCAGATGTTAACTGCCATAGTAATCAGAGCCACTTGAACCATTTCTTCAAAAAAAAGATTTTCTGACAGCTAATGGAAACATTCGGTCTTTTGCCTCTTGCGCCAGAATGAAAAACCAAGCAAGGGAACTGAGTATGGCACCAACCAGTTACATCAACATAAAAATGTCTGAAACAGGAAATAGAGAAAATCCAAAGAAGAGCGGCGAGTTTCGCTACAGGTTCATTTAATAACCACGAAAACGTCATAGAGATGACCGACCAACTCCCGTGACAGGCATTTTTCATCACAGAGTGCTTTACTTAATTTTCAGAGGGCTTAAGTGCCTAGAAGAGTCATCAAATATATTACTTCCTTCTACGTATGTCTAACGGAAAGATCATGGAGAGAAAATTTGAGAGGTTCGAGCCCACACGGAGGCCTACCGCTAATTATTCTTCCCTCGCGGATGATACAGAAAAGGCAGGACATGACACTAGTACTTAAAGTACCCTCCGCCACTCACCGGCAAGTGGCTTGCGGATAATAGACGTGCATGTACATAGTAACTATAGTGTTACCTAACTAAAATAATAACCAAAAAGGAGCTAATGCTATGTACACTTTTTTTACATATTTTGATTAATGTTCTGTACAATCTTAATTCCTATAATCTGTCTCATGTCTTTAATACCGAAGCAATAATTTGCCAACTAGTGTTAAAAACTATTTCTAATTACGCGGAAAATTTCATTTCTCTTGTAAATACGGTATTTTTCTCTGTATTTTCTAAGAACATTGTCTGCGTCATATAAATGACAGAGTGGGCTCTTTTGAAGCTTTACAGCTTAAAGCAAACACATTAATCTACGTACTCACTCTTGTTGGTGCAGGATTTTTTGCAGCGCACTTTGGAAGGAAAGAAAACAGAAAATATTACTTTCCAGAAAAGGATTCTACCAGTGATGAGAAAAAAGTCTCTTTGAAGATGAGAGCAATACCGCTTCTTACACGTATGCACATATTTGCAAAAGGAATGACATCTAAAGCCTGAAGAGGAATATCGTGATTTGTGAACACGCCAGTGCGTGCTAAACGAAGGACTACATACATTTGTTGAGCGTCAAGTTATAAAGTCGAGACGAAGTGGCACCGTCTAACGTATAAATCATTAAAAGACACTTACTGCCACAGTCTGTGGCGTTCCGCGCCGCATTTTCGAATAAATTTGCTTTCTCTGCATATCATCACGAACAGCATTCGTTACGAGGAGTCAGTGTTTGCGAACTACGTACGTTTGAAACTCTCAAGACAGGCTCAAACGGTCCTTTCTCCAGTATTGTTATAGCCTTTGGCGGCAGTACAAAAGACTGTCTCCATAACGTGAATGGAATGTATTTAGGTATCTACTACTAAGAAGGCACGATACTCTTACCCTTTCAGTTCCACATGGTAAATAGTATGAGCCTTAACTGCCGAGGAAGTGTGCGCATTCCACTATTTCATATCAGTATTATTATTATTATTATTATTATTATTATTATTATTATTATTATCATTAACTTCGAATTAATAAACTGC
This sequence comes from Schistocerca gregaria, assembly GCF_023897955.1. NCBI lineage: Eukaryota > Metazoa > Arthropoda > Insecta > Orthoptera > Acrididae > Schistocerca > Schistocerca gregaria. The sequence continues at coordinate 482,604,331 of NC_064920.1, read as the reverse complement.
ATGCATGTTACATCTTCAGCATATCTTCTTTTTTTGTTTTTGTATTTTATTTTTGGAGTACTCCTTCATTTTTTTCTCCCAATTGTCTTTTCTTTTTCCCGTCTCTGTTGTTCCTGTATTCTTAGTTTTTTTCCTACCTTCAAAGTCTTCTAAATTTGGTGCCTCATTCTTCAAAAAGTTTCTTTCTGTCCGTACCGAGTCTTCGATATTGTTTCTTTATATTTCTTTTCTATTTATCTAACTTATTCCGTTGTTGACTTCTTTTTCAAGAAATACGGGAATAGTTGTTTTGTTAGCTTGTACGCGTTAATTCGATAGAGATATCCAACAAATATTACCCATCGCTTTGCCTTAGCCTCTTGTCTCTGTTTGTTTCAAGGGCGTGCTGAAAGTAATGCCTCCAATATATTTATGTAAAACCTCTTAAGGCTTTTGAAATAAAACAGGCGTTATTAACATTCCACATTTTTATTCTTCATGGCTAACTTACATATTTATTTCTCAGCATAGTCACCCTGACGACGAACACATTTCTCCCAACGAGAGGCAAGTTTGTCGATACTGTCACTGTAGGATGCTTGACTTCGTTGATGGAGCTACAAATCTCACCTCTGCTTGCACCGCTTCATCGCTGTCGAAGTAAAGCCCTCGAAAATGTTCTTCAAGTTCTGGAAATAGATGTTAATATTATGAGGTCAAGTTGGGGCTGTATGGAGGATGATCGATGACAGCGAATCCAAGGCATCGGATTGTTGCAGATGTCGCAGCGCTCTGTATGGTCTGGCATTGTGATGCTGAAGGAGAGGGTGATCCATGTGTGGATGAACTCTTCAAATTAGTGCTTTCAGTTTTCTGAACGTCTCGCAGTGCCTTGCATAATTTTTGGCGGTGCCTTTAGGTATGAATTCCAAATGCACAACACCTCGAACATCGCAGAAGAGTATGAGCATGATTTTGCTTGCTGAGGGCACGGTTTTGAACTTTTTTGTTGTTGGTGATCCTTCCGGGTGGAACTCTTTTGGTGCTCTCTTGTTCTCGAGATGAAAATGGTAAAGACAGCTTTCACCATCTGTCACAGTGTTGTTAAGGAGCCCATCACCCTCACGCTCGCCAGCCGCGGTGGTCGTGCGGTTCTAGGCGCGGCAGTCCGGAACAGCGGGACTGCTACGGTCACAGGTTCGAATCCTGCCTCGGGCATGAATGTGTGTGATGTCTTTAGGTTAGTTAGGTTTAAGTAGTTCTAAGTTCTAGAGGACTGATGACCTAAGATGTTAAGTCCCATAGTGCTCAGAGCCAGCCAACCCTCACGCTCAAAACGCGTAAGACATTGTTGACAGCTCTCTTATGTTACATGTCAGGAGTGAGCATTTCAGGCATCCACCGCTGACACAGTTTTCTGTACCGCAGTTCTGCAATGGAAATGGAAATGAGCGTTTGGCGACATTGGCCGGGAGGCCCCGTACGGGGCAGGTCCGACGGCCTTGGTGCAGGTCTTATTACATTCAACGCCACATTGGGTGACCAGCGCGCCGGATGGGGATGAATGATGATGAAGATAACACAATATCCAGTCCCTGAGCGGAGAAAATCCCCGACCCAGCCGGGAATCGAACCCGGGCTCCTTCGGACGGCACTCCATCACGCTGACTATTCAGCTATCGGGGCGAACAGTTCTGCAATGATGGCCTGACCACGCTCTCGTCATTTGCGACACTTAGCTGAGAGCTGTGTCTGAGTCATCCGACGATTTCCTGTGATGAGTTCATCAACACGATTCGGGAGGGTCTCGTCAGTTGACGTATGCGGTCGTCCAATTCAAACTCAGTCATACACGTTAACGAAAGCACAAGCGTTTCCCTCCATTACGAGCGTGAACAACCCAAAGTCGTACATTACTGATATCGATAGAATCGTCACCGTATACAGCTTTCATTCTTCTATGCATTTCTATTGGAGGCACGCTTCTTGCTGTTTCTCGCGCACTGACCTACTTACAGTGCACACCGCCATTTTACACACTGCAATTCCAAGTCCTTTAGCGGCACAGGGTTGCAGCTTGCGTAAACGAAGTGGGAAAGTCGACCGAGTAATATGCATTATATGTAATGCGCCAATCGATATTGAGAACAGAATAAAAAGTTCGGAGATATTACGTTCCCGCGCACCCTTCTCTTTACTCTGATAATGTACTACTTTGAAGTCATCGCTTCAGGTTGCACTGATTCAAAACGACACTAGGTTCTTCTTTAGTTTGCCGTTATTAGTCTTCGGTTATCACCGCATTAGTCAAGATCCTCATTTATTTCTTCAGTCAGAACGTTGATACGTTCCAGAAATCATTTGCGAATAAATGTTTCGTCAGGGATTTTAGCGTATGAGTAGTTTGATACGTGTTTTTGCTGCATGCCGGTGAAAAGCTTTTTAATCAGCACCCTAATTATAGCCAGTTTCCGGTAGCTGCAATGCAAGGGGATGAAACACTTTTTGCCGGTCGACGCTTCAGTGAAGACATTTTTGCTGAGCCTAGAACTCTTGTTGCGATTAGCGGCTTTTCACAGGTAGCAGACACGCACACTAGTAATTTGTATACTATTTAGCACTGTTACTAAGAATTGCACGTAGTTTTAATGCAAGTTGACAATTTGAAAAAAAAACGGTGACCAGTCTTTTTTATATAATTTAATTTCCGTTTATCACTTTTAGGTTGGTTTGCCTACCTGCAGACGATATCTACATTAGGACTGAATGTGACAGTTTGGTTGTGAGCTGTCGTCCGCCTGCTTGGCTAGGTGGTAACGTGCTTGCCTCCCATGCAAGCGGGCCCGGGTTCCATTCCCGGCCAGGTTGGAGATTTTCTCCGCTCGTGCACTGGTTGTTTGGTTATCCTCATCACCAGCCCGCGAACCACTCAATGTGGAGTCTAATGAAATAAGACTTGCACTTGGCGGCCGAACTTCCCCGAACAGGGGCCTCTCGGCCAACGATGACATACGCTCATTTCCATTTTTGTGTTTGTGTGAGCTGTCGAAGGCAACGAATGTGAAAGCAAAAAGCAATGCTTTGTTGGCAGGCTGATATGTAGCTTAGCCCAAGGTCTAGGGTAGTTTGTAATGTGATAGTTTGAATGTGAATTGGCCGGGTCAACGAACTTGAAAGAACTATCTGAAGTGCCTTCGGCTCCTCAGAAATGTCGGAACATATGGTGTCACAAAAGTGTCACAGACTCGCATCGCATGTTCCTAGAATACAGTCTTTTTTTTATCCGTTGCACCTGACGTATCAGGCGCAAGGTGACGTTGAGGCTTACTCTATATCGCTCGCTGCGCTCCTGCACCTTTACTAGGTGATCATACTAGTTTAAGATACTATGTTCATTAAAGGTCCCTAACTGAGCACAATACAGAATAAAGCAAAGCTATTGTGAGAGGGTTTGTCATAGGTGCGGCTGATAACATGTGGTTACTCTTCCATACAGATAATGTATTATCAATATTACATCCTAGTGCAGTCGTCATATGTACTCACGAGCAGATAAAGCACTCTCCGAAATTGTTGAGAGTGCTCGACAATTTCTAAGAGCCGTCTAGACTCGCCTTTCTCCCGATGTGAAGGTCTAATGCTAATAGACCCCAATCGGTCGGTTTGACTGTCTTTTCCGAAACGGTTTTATCACTTTGCGCACAATGGCCCCTTTTCTCATAGTTTTGAAAGTTGTGTCTGACGAGTATCGGTTAAGATTAGGTGACTGTAATGGCTGTGTCAACAGCGTGGTATCAATGTTGGCATGAGACAAAAAAAAGGGGCTAAGTCTCTGAATTTAACATCCCCATCTCACGGACGGATCACTATCGAAAGTGTTACTTGCAATCGTTTCATGAAACTCTGAGGAGATATTTAGAACTTCATGGAAGACATTGCCGTAAAGTCTGGTAATCGGTTACTTTACGCCACTCAAAATGGTTCAAATGGCTCTGAGCACTATGGAACTTAACATCTGAGATCATCAGTCCTCTAGAACTTAGAACTACTTAAACCTAACTAACCTAAGCACATCACACACATCCATGCCCGAGGCAGAATTCGAACCTGCGACCGTAGCGGTCGCGCGGTTCCAGACTGAAGTGCCTAGAACTGCTCGGCCCCTCCGGCCGGCTTTACGCCACTCTCTCTCCGTTCAACGCCATACAAAAACTGGCGGTGAAAATTTCTTCCAGCATCACGTGTGGTAATGGCTACGTCCGAACGAGCACCAGCAAATAGGCGTACTTAGCGACCTCAGTGACGGAGGTGGATCTATCGGCACCTTACTCTCCTTTAAATAGAAGTATCAGAAACTATGTCACAAACAAAAAGACACTGAGGTGACAAAAGTCATGGGATACCTTCTAATATCGTGTCGGGCCTTCTTTTCCCAGCGTAGTGCAGCAACGCAAAGAGACATAAATTTAAGTCGTTAGAAGTCCCCTGCCTCTATTGGCGCCCATAATTGAGAAAATGTCGACTGTCAGGGTTTTGTGCCTCTCGATTATGTATAATAAATGTTAAATGGGATTCATATCGTGCGATCTGGGTGCCTAAATCTTTCATTCCAATTATCCAGAATATTATTTCAAACAAATCGCGACAAACTGTGGCACGGTGATTGGCGCATTGTCATCCATAAAAATTCCCTCGTTGTTTGTGGACATAAAGTCCCAAATAGCTGTAAATGGTCTTCAAATAGCCGAAGATAACTTTTTATAGTCTATGATACGTTCTGTTGAAGCAGAGGACCCGGCCCATTCCGTGTAAACACAGACCACACCTTTGCGGAGACACCAACAGCTTTCATAGTGGCTTGTTAACAAGTTGGTCCCACTGTTTCGTGGCCTCTGTGCCATACTCGAACCCTACCATCAGCTTTTACCAACTGAAATCGGAACTCATCTGATCAGGCTATGGTTTTCCCGTCGTCTAGGGTCCAAATTGAATTGGCCACGAGCCCGGGAGAGGCGCTCCAGGCGATGTCGCGCTTTTTGCGAAGGCACTCGTGTCGCTAGTCTGCTGCCATAGTCCACTATCGCCAAATTTGGCAGCACGTTCGTCGTAGTCCCAGACTGATTCCTGCGATTATCACACGCAGTGTTGCTTCTCTGTTGGCACTGACAACTCTAAGCAAACGCCGAGGCTCTCGTTCGTTAACTCCGTTGTCCTTGGTGAGATGCAACAATTGAAATTTTGGTATTCTTGGAACACTTTTGACAGTGTGGGTTTCGGAATATTGAATTTCCTAAGGATTTCCCAAAAGGATTGTTCGATGCATCTGACTCCAACTACCATTCCGCGCTCAAAGTCTGGTAATTCCCGTCGTGCAACCATAATTATGTTGGAATCCTTTCCACATGAATCGCCTGAGTACAAATGACAGCCTCGCCAATTGCATTGTTCTTTTATACCTGGTGTACAAAACTCTACTCCCATCTGCAGATGTGCATATCGCTATCCCTGACGCACTGGCCGCTCGGGGTAGCCGCGCGGTCTACGGGCGCCTGGCCACGGTTAGCGAACCTGGCCCAGTCGGAGGTTCAAGTCCTCCCTCGGGCATGGTGTGTGTGTGTGTGTGTGTGTGTGTGTGTGTGTGTGTGTGTGTGTGTGTGTGTGTGTGTGTGTGCGTGTTGTTCTTAGCGTAAATTACTTTTAGTTAGATGAAGTAGTGTGTAAGCCTAGGGACCGACGACCTCAGCAGTTTGGTCCCATAGCAACTTACCACAAATTTCGAATTTCCAGACGCACTGACCTACGTTTCGGCTTGTATTCGTGAAAATCCCATTTAATCGTGTTGCGACTTTCCAGATTCATTCGTTTGTCACGATGCTAAATCACTCCTCTTGTGTTACCGAAGTCTCATTTAGGAAGGCGACAGTCGGTTCCTTTCTTCAGCCAGGCTGCGCTAGGAACTGAGGTAGAGTTCCGTCTTTAGTTATCATAGCATCGATAGAGGCAGCGCCTTAACGAGCAGGAAAAGAAAGCACAGAGATAAAACACAGATGTGTACCTAAATTCGACTCCCTTGCGACGTCGACGATCGTGACTTGGCTTACCTGTTGTGGCTCCATTTGAAAGAAGACCGTATTACGTTTTTATTAGGGTTGCGTAACCGATCATTTACTCAATCATGTTTGTCGGTGCACAGCTCATTGCTTTTATGCTTCGACTTTTTCTTGTCTTCCTATATGTTACAGCCCGTATGGGGAGTGGCTATTGACATAAGGTATAAATAGTGGCTTTCAAATCAATAAAATCTCCGCAGTACCATTTAAGAACAGCTAGTCGATTACTCCAAATGATATTTCGTGCAATAACAAAAAATAATTTCTGCAATAAACTTACAAACGAAACAACTCAAACAACTTCGTTTCTTGGATTTCAAAAGAGCCTATATCAGGGCAACAACGAACCAGTGGCCACCCAAAAGATCGTCTCTATATACACATCCGCTCCATCAAATAAACAAACTGTTCTTGCAGTAAAAATCACCATACGTTTCTTGTAATCAGTCTAAATTGACTGTCAGTCATTAGCGGAGTGTTCGACTTCATTCAGTCCTCGCAAAGTGGAGTGTAGAAAAACACGAAAAAAGAAAATTTCAACGCCAATATACGTCGAATTTTCTTAACTGCAATGGAAGTGCGTTTCCTAATCTTTAGCCCCATGCTAGGAAATGAAGAATTTATCAAGACATTCACTAAGCAATTAAAAGTAACGTTTAATTTAAAAATTATGACTTTATTTTTTGAAATCTGTAAGTAACATACTTAAAACCAAGATTGTTCGTTATTCCAGAAAAATCTGCCGAAGTTGCCTTTGACATACAAGACGAAATGCGTCTGGAGGTTATATAGTAACACTGTAGCAAGAAAAAGGCGCTTAATTTATAAACGAGAATTTAAATTACTTTGGGTCCAGTGAAAGAGTCCTGTAGCCACCTTTTATTAGTCCGGTAGCCCATTTTCATTACCATTTCTCTTTCTGTTCCTTGTTTGTCTTTTCTCTTTACTCTCATAGTGGCGTGATTGAATGAATGTGGTTGTGTGTCACGTTGCTGGACGGTGGCGTAGTCTGCTGCAGAAAGTCTGCGATAGTCGTACAGATTCAGCAGGAGTGTACAGAATAGCCAACTCGCGTAGTGGTCAAGTAGCCAAAGAGGTTTTCGCTGCTTGTGAGAAATCCACCTGCGTTATGTTGGTGGCGGAAAAGGCATCTTTGGGTGTCCGGGCCACGCCGAGCGTGGAAGAGGCTGGAAAGGAAGCGGGAAGGCAGTCTGTCGCCGGTACGGGAAGCGTCCACAGCTGTGCTCCAGTCGAAGAAGGGTGAGTTAGACTGACGGCGTGGAGCGTTGTTACTTGGCGAGAGGAGACCTGTTAGCTTTTGGACTTGCTTTTCAAATCTGAAAGATTGATTTACCTTGTCGCGTCAAGGAATGTAAAACTTTGGTAAATTTTCCTTTTAGTAAATTTCTATAGCAGACTTGGATCCACCATAAGAGCGCCACACAAAGGTGTCGATAAGAAGTGAGCACTCGCTTCAGTATGAATGTCTGTTTGCCTTCAGCTGTGCCTGTATAAGCTTTCATCTTTCTAAATATTTATAGCTTGGCCTTCTAGTAAAATTTCCCTGCCTTATGTGTCTTTCGTCCGTGGGGAGCCAACCACGTGGTAGAACATTATAGTTGTTGGGCTACCGGCATGACTAACTGTCCGATCGCATGTTTGTTTTAGATAATGTTAACATGATTGTCTGATGTGATATTGTTGGAATTTGGGCACTATACCTAGAAATTGTGTCTCCACAAACCAAGTGTTATCAGGAATCGTGTACATGCCTCACATCCTTATCCAAGGAATAAATGACTTTATCTACAATTTTCTCTTGTGTTCCGAGATTACGTTTTTGCACCTAAGCCACTCACCTCGTAGCTTTCCCGTTAGCACATCCAATGCGTTTCCTTATGCACAGGTCCAACGATTAGTCTCCCCTTGTCTTTTATAACAAATGCTTTAGATTAAGTCTTATTTTCAGGTGTGTTGCTGGGAGCTGATCTGCACAGTGTTCTTGCATGTGGTATTTTATTTTAAATGTTTGACTGTCGTGAACAGTGCACGGGCAATACCATTAATTGCATCGTATCCGCTATGAGCGACGTCACAACGTATGCATTTTTGTGAGTTTTTGGTCTGTGATCAACTTAATTTATTTTCCGACTCAACCAAACCTTCGATTAGTTGTATGGTTAGAGTCGGTGGCGACCCTAATCTTCTCAAGTTAGCTTCACAAGCAATAAGTATTTACATTCCCAATAATAACGTAATAACCCGAAGTAACAGGTTAGTTACATCAGGATACTTTCAGACTTTTCTAGCCATTCTGAACTACAGCGATTATCTGAATAACACATAAGAGTATAATACTTATCAATATCTCCTTTATTTTGTACTATCAACTGAGAGACCGCCATGTAATAACTGATAAATTTTTTGAGGTGAAATGTAAAGAATGGAAGAGAGAGACCCAGCCCTCAACCAAGACTTAATGGAGAGCTACTGAAAACGGTAAACGACATATAAAATTGGCATCGCTTTAAAGATTACGGGCTTTCAAATAAAGAAACGATGTGATGTTGTGGCTCTCAACCACGTGCCCTCCGACTCACAGTTGAAATATCAAAACTTTCTGCTGGTTTCGTTGTCTTCGGGGTGAGGTATGTAGTTATACGTAGTTGCTGCATTATAGGCCATACACTGCTGAGTCTACAGGATACAATATGAATACACACATGAATCGAATGGTCGAAGTTCGTATCACTCGGCAAATTGCAAATTAATATAGATATTTATAAATGAAAGATTGAAATTAAATAAAATCTGCAGGTACTATTTTAAAGACTTTAAATGATGAGTACGATAGCAAAAGTACTTTTGAGAATGCGGTATATTTCTGTATAGCATTTATTCGTGTCGAGGTCCAGCAATTAAATAAAACTTAAGCTGAATAACAAGGAAACAACAGATTCCTACTGAACGTAATTAGTTATGAACGCCCGCATCTCGTGGTTGTGCGGTAGCGTTCTCGCTTCCCGCGCCCAGGTTCCCAGGTTCGATTCCTGGCGGGGTCAGAGATTTTCTCTGCCTCGTGATGGCTGCGTGTTGTGTGTTGTCCTTAGGTTAGTTAGGTTTAAGTAGTTCTAAGTTCTAGGGGACTGATGACCTCAGATGTTAAGTCCCATAGCACTCAGAGCCATTTGAACCATTTGAAGTTATGAACGACAACATAGCTCGCGAGATATTCACTTTTGAACGCATACTACGTCTTTATTGCAGAAGCCACGGAAATCTCACAAGTGCGTAGGTCGGCATTCCGAAGTATTTCTATCTGTCGCGACCACGCGCAAACCGCTCCACACTCTCGCAAGTCTCTGCCGCTGCCGTGGGCCGTCGCGCCGTCACGTAAAGCACCCTCGCCTGTGTCCTCTCCCGACTCTGCCGAACTGCCCTCGCGCCGCACTCTTCAGAACTCCCCCTCCATTCAGTTCGGTAGTCGCCTCCCGAGCAATGTGATTGGCCATAGCGCTCCCTCCATGTCTCCTTGCCAACGTACACTCAAAAACATATTGAAACACGTACGAAATACTGGATTAACATTTTAACGAGGATAATGGAATGTAGTCGAATTAAATCAGGTGATGCTGCGGGAATTAGATTAGGAAATGAAGCGCTAAAAGTAGTAAATGAGTTTTTCTGTTTGGGGAGCTAAATAACTGATGATGGTCGAAGTAGAGAGGATATAGAATGTATACTGGCATGGCAAGGAAAGCGTTTCTGAAAAAGAGAAATTTGTTAACACAGAGTATAGATTTAAGTGTCAAGAAGTTGTTTCTGAAAGTATTTGTATGGAGGGTAGCCATGTATGGAAGTGAAACGTGGACGATAAATAGTTCAGACATGAAGAGAATAGAAGCTTTCGAAATGTGGTGCCGCAGAAGACTGCTTAAGATTAGATGGGTAGATCACATAACTAATGAGGAGGTATTGAACAGAACTGAAGAGAAGATAAATTTGTGGCACAACTTGACTAGAAGGAGGGATCAGCTGGTAGGGCATATTCTGAGGCATCAAGGGATCACCAATTTAGTATTGGGGGCAGCGTGGAGGGTAAAAATGCTGGAGGGAGACCAAATACACTAAACAGATTCAGAAGGATAGAGGTTGCAGTAGGTACTGGGAGATGAAGAAGCTTGCACAGAATAGAGTAGCATGGAGGGCTGCATCAAACCAGTCTCTGGACTGAAGACCACAACAACAACAAATCAAAACAACTCAAACAAAGTAGGCCTGTAGCGTAATGCCTCTGTGCTTTCTAAACACAGCAAATAATTGACCAATTTCTTCATGAATACTGTATCTTGGATATAAACAAAGACATAGACGAATAAATATATTTATAAGCATGCTGCTACCGTTTATTCGTGTAACTGTGGAGTACTTATGGCCTGACACGATCAATAGTAATCGGCCACTTTGACCACCAATAACTCATGTACTACCCAAGTTACATGTCTATAATTTATACCAATTTATGTTTACACTAATAGCTTTGTAAAGACACGTCGATCGACAAAATCATGTGCACTGTTTAGATTTTGGAAATCCATTGCTGGGTGTTACTTGTATAATTTACAGTCGGATACTAAACTTTAAACTAATAAAGATATTGAAATTATTATTACACCATCAGAATCGTTGTGCAAGTAATAGTAATGAACATGTTTCCTTCTGAGGTATCATGATCCATCTGGCTACAATTAATTTTTATACGAACTGTGAAATATCTGCCACGATGATTTCACAAAGTTCGCTATCTTTGGCACTCTCGCCATACAAGTCTCTTCCACCGACAGAGCGTCACCATAGAATTCCCAGCCACGCACTCGGGCTGGACCCTTCTTGCTTCGGCCAACACCCGGCACCACGTGGCCGGCCTGCTGCCGAGCGGCCCGTACAGTCACGCCCAATCCGAACTTACAATATTTTCAGGGAACCACACTTCACCCGTTACCTCACAAGATTTTAATGTTTTTCATCCCACGCTGATTGGGAAAAGGTTAAAAAGTTCACATTTCATTGTCGAATTGAAGGGAAGGGTCATATCGTCCAATCACAGGAGCTACAATGTCGTGTGGTATTTGTTACTATATTATAAAAGACTATAGACTTCATGCTCAAAATATGCCGAACCCCGTACGAACTAGATCAAACCCAGGATGGGAGAGGAAGAGGCCGGTGTATCTGTCCTACTTGTACTGAGTAATTGGTCTTCAGTTTCCTCTGTCCTGCGCTTCTTTCAAAATCTATTGTAGCTTCATCCTGCTTTTAATGTCATCCAGCACTCCAAGCCATCTTCTTCCTAACTCTCTTTTCTGCTGTTTTTTCTTTAATGACTCTTCGTTACACGCACTTTCTTCACAGTATATGCACCAGTCTTGATGTTGTCCTCATTCACATGATTGCCATTAATGTTGTTTCTTCTCCCATTCTCAGAAGTACTTCTTCATCCGTCGTTCCATAAGTTCTTTTCTCTCTCTCATTATTTTTCTCCACAATCACATTTCGGTACTATTTGAGTATTTTATATGTCTTTTTTAGAGTCTATAGTTAGCAACATACAGTAACACACTCCAGAGTACACATTTAGTGAATCAGTTGTCTTAATTCCATCACGATTTTTACTCTGCTTACTGCCTCCACACAGCTTCCACTTTCTGCTACCAAACTTCATAGTACCTAAAGGATTTTATTAGTTCCATAATATTTCCTTCCAGTGACATTTTGATGGAAACTTCACGTTTGCTGATTTCCATAACGTCTTTCGTACCTTTATCCTCCTTCTGTACTTTTTTTTCACTTTCGCGATCCTCTCCATTATAAACCGAAATTCTTCTTCTCTTCGGCTACCCACTTGAACTCAAAGTAGGAGTTAGAAGATGATCACACAGCCATCAGTCTTCTGTAGTTTTTTATGTTTATGATACGTGAAGTTCAGAACTCAAATATCAATGGCTCAAAGCAATTTTATGCAGCGCTCGAAATTCTCGAGAAAATCGACTTCGAAGTTTTAAATTTTTCCGAATGTCTTTAGTAAGATAAAGTAAGCTTGGTCTTTCGACAGACAGTATGGCTCTGTGGCAGAGTGTTTCTCTACCAAGTGAATGGTCTGTGTTCTACTCCTGGCCGATAAAAATTTTTAAACAAAGGTGCATTTTCTCACAGCAGTTCTATGATGTGTGAAATGCATTAAGATGGAGACTGGTAATCGCTGGTTCGTGTCTCGTTTCGGTTATTATTTTTCCGATTTTTCTCGTTCAGTTCAGTCTAAATATAAAATTCATCAAATATATGCTAATTAACAGATATCTAATTCTCGTTTTTATGAAAACTTCACGTCTTCTTGCCTGTCACACACAGAAATCCAGATTTCATTGCAAATGTAAACTCCTAATTACCGAAATTCTACAAGAGATTGTTGATAAAGTTTGTTTCACTTAAAGAAAAATATTACAAGCTATTTTTTCACTTGTGTGTGTTTTGCTATTCACAGAAATGCTCGTTGATCATGCAACTATGTTTAAAAATTTCCACTGCATGGAAACGAACGCTGGTCGTCCCCGCACCGAGCAACTACTTTTTCACAGCGCCATGTGCCTTTCAAGAAACCGATCTCACATTAGCTGCTAAAGTAACTAAGAAAAATCTTAAAACTCGATTTATCGAGAATTTCTGAGAGTCACATCGATCTGGTTTGTGGGATTATATATGAGTTCTCGACTTCAAGTACCGTAAGTGTAGAAAACTACAAAATTTTGATTGACGCGCTTCTCCTTGTTAAACCAACGTCCTGAACCCTGAACTTCTTTCTGCATTTAACCCCCCCCCCCCCCCCCGTTTTCTCTTACTCTTATGGTACCTCTAGTTCTGAACTTCATGTATATAAAAAATTACAAAACATTGATTAAAGTCTTGTCTCCTTGTTAAAATGGTTCAAATGGCTCTGAGCACTATGGGACTTAACATCTGTGGTCATCAGTCCCCTAGAACTTAGAACTACTTAAACCTAACTAACCTAAGGACATCACACACATCCATGCCCGAGGCAGGATTCGAACCTGCGACCGTAGCAGTCGCGCGGTTCCGGACTGAGCGCCTGAACCGCTAGACCACCGCGGCCGGCGTCTCCTTGTTAAAACAAGGTCTTGAACTCCTTTCTGCTATTTTCCAGTTTTTCTTCTTCCTCTACAGTTTTTGCCTCTATGGCTACCCACAACTCCCTGATGCTTTAACACATGTCCCCGCCTCTAGCCAGTGTTTTCCATCCATTCCTTACCTCGACCATTTTACGGAGAACTTCCTCATCTTTTCCTCAGTCCACTTAATCTTAGCGTCCCATCTTCAACACCCATACCCACATTCTGAGAAATTTTTTCTTCTACTTGATACTTATGTTTGATGTTGGTAGACTTTTCTATTTTTTTTTTTTTTTTTTTTTTTTTTTTTTGCGAGAAATGCCAAATGCCTTCTTTGATTGTGCTACTCTGCTTCTTACATCCTCCTTGATTCGTCTGCCATGGCTTACTCAGCTTCCAATGTAGCAGCGTTTCTTAACTTCGTCTACTACACGGTCCCCAATTCTGATGTTTCGTTATCATTAATCTCATTTCTATTACCACCCCATCCCTTCTCCCAGTGCGTCCGCCTAGTTTGTTTTCAATCCACATTCATTACATTCAGCAGGGCCTGTAATTCATTCTCACTTTCTCTGAGGCCGGCAGTGTCATCAGTGAACGTTTTTCTTACATTCTCCCCATCGCTTTGCGATTTACAAATTGAGTAGCAGTGACGAAAGACTGCATTCTACACAGCCCACATCACGTAACTGTCAAGCGTTTCCTTCTTCATGAAAACTCTCGGGCGCATACTGCATGTACACTGAAGGGCAAAAAAATAAAATAAAAAAACTGTTATAGGTTTCCGTATTCAGATACAGAGATATATAAATAGGAAGAATACTGTGCTGCAGTCGGCACCGCCTATGTAAGACAACAAGTGTCTAGTGCTGTTGTTAGATCGGTTACTGCTGCTACAATGGCAGGTTATTAAGATTTAAGTGAATTTGAACGTGATGTTACAGTTGGCGCATGAGCGAAGGACACAGCCTCTCCGACGTAGCGAGGAATTCGGTATTTTCTTGTACGATCATTTCACAAGTGTACTGTGAATACCAGGAATCCTTCAAACATCAGATCTCCGACATCGCTGCGGCCGGAAAAATATCTTGCAAGAACGGGACCAACGACGATTGAACAGAATCGTTCAACGCGACACTCTTTCGCAAATTGCTGCAGATTTCAATGTTGGTTCATCAACAAACGACAACGTGCGAACCATTCGACAAAACACCATCGATATGGGCTTTCGGAGGCGAAGGCCCTCTCATGTACCCCTGAAGACTGCACGACACAAAGCTTTACTCCTCGCCTGGGCCCGTCAACACCGACACTGGACTGTTAATGACTGGAAACATGTTGCCTGATCGGACATGTCTCGTTTCATATTGCATCGAGCGGATGAACGTGTATGGATATGGAGACAACCTCATGAATTCATGGACCTTGCATGTCGGTAGGGGACTGTTCAAGCTGGTGGAGGCTCTGTAATGGTGTGAGGCGTGTGCAGTTGGAGTGATATGGGACCCCTGATACGTCTCGATACGGCTCTGACAGGTGACACGTACGTAAGCATCCTGTCTGATCACCTGCATTCATTCATGTCTATTGCGCATTCCGACGGGCTTGATCAATTCCACCAGCAAAATGCGTCCAGAATTGCTGCAGAGTGTCTCCAGGAACACTCTTCTGAGATTAAAAACACTTCCGCCTGCCACCAAATTCCCACATAAATGAACATTATTAAGCATATTTTGGATACCTTGCAACATGCTGCTCAGAAGAGATCTTCACCCCCTGGTCCTATTACTGATTTATGGACAGACCTGCAGAATTGACGGTGTCACTTCCCTCCAGCAGTACTTCAGACCTTAGTCGAGTCCATGCCATGTCGTGTTGCTGCACTTCTGTGTCCCCACTGAGGCTCTACACGATATTAGGCAGGTGTACCAGTTCCTTTGGCTCTCCAGTTATAAGGGAGACGTTGCTGCAGCATTGTCGATGTGAAGTTTTTGATCAACCAGAATACAGCTTGGGCTTGTCTCCCTCTGATTTTCGCCTCTTCACTCACAGGAACCGCTGGCTATGAAAACAACAGTTTGGCTCAGACAACGAGCTGCTGACCACCGTATGGAGTTGGGGAAATAACAGGCAGCTACCTTACAAATGTCTAAATTGAAGACAATTAGCTGGATGCCGTAACTGAATGTATTAAATAAAACATTTTTGATTTTCTCTGTGTTTTCCATTTCGCGGCCGATCAGGTGTTGAAATAAAAATAAAAAATAAAATGCAGTAACATTCGTATGTTACCTGCTTTTTGGTTGTAGCCTATACCGTTTCTTCCTAAAACCTACAAACAACTTGCACCGTATTATTTTATCGAATGTTTTTTTTCGTCGACAAATCATATGATAGTTTCTTTGGCGCCTTTAACTTTTCTATAAGCCAACTGAACGTCTTCTGAAAGCTTCTATACTTTTTTCCATTATTGTACGTTATTCATGCCAACAGACTGGAGTACGAGCTGTGAAGATCATTGCGCAGCAGTCTCGCATTTAACCATAATGCAATACAAAGTTGGTCAGAATTGCATAATTGTACGTGATGTCTGAGTTTGAGGATTCGTCACGGCCGAAGTCCCTCTGCACAGCAGTCGGAGCCTGGACACAGCTCTTCGTAAATCCCTAAATCCCCCCCCCCCCCCCCCCCCGCAACTCCGCGCGCACCCCACTACGCACAATTTAGTGCGTGATTCCACACCACGTCAATAGGATTTGCTGTAGGATCGTGACAGTGACGTTAGCGAGCAGTCACGTCCTTAACATGCCCAATGGATGACATGTCGCGCGAACTTTCAAGCCAGGAAAGCAGCGGTAACTGAAACTACCTGTAGCCGGTTTTCAGAAACTGAGATGATATTCGCACATCCGAGGTACTCACCAAATGAAACGCAATTGTCACCCAGCATACTTGGGAAGAAGGACCTCAAAGGTCATTTCTTCGCTGCAGACATAGAGAGAATGCAGATTAAGGCGGTGAATAAAACCCAGACGAAGTTCTCTAGTCTACCACACTGCACCAAGTTAAGAGTAACTCCTCGTAAAGAAAAGTTTAGAAGTAAAAAGTCCTCAGTTTTTCAAGCAAGAGATTTCGCTTACACATCATCACGTGTCTATTAGTTTGCCAAGTGTATTTTTCTCCTGAAACTTTTGATTCTACCTGCTAAGTGATGGTAACCAAGCAAGTCGTCGGCCGGTTACTATGGTGCAATGAAACGAATCAGATGGAAACGTGGCAGTACTTTTTCGGACCGTGAGGCGAATAGGGCTTTTTTTCTTTTACATGTAAAGGAAAACTTTGTTCTCCACAAGTAAGTCAGATACATATACTTCACTGATGAACAAAGACGTGTCGATGGCAGACATAATGGTGTTTGTAGTTCTAGCGGCTCCGCCTTTAGGGGCAGTAAATATTCAACACAAACGGGCCGCCTGTGGTACTTTGAAAACGGCACATTAGCCGGCCGCTTGGCAGGTGGAAGTCAGTTCTCCCTCACTTCAAGTATGAACGACAATGAGAGAGTTTCAGTTCGAAAGCCGCACAGTCCAGATTCGATGTGCCCGTCAGGCAAAATCGCGGCGAGCACTGTAGCAACCATCCCACCGTCGCGCCAGTTTGAAGATACCCGACTGGTAAAACACCGTATCCTGCTTCGTGAAGAAGTCAGTAACTACCGTCTGCATATCCTCGATCGAAAGGAACTGTCGAATCCTGAAGGCCATTTTTAAGGGATCGAAGATGTGATTATCCCATGGGGAGAGGTCAGGACAATTGGGCACGTGCTCGAGAGTCTCCCCGCTTGAGTTGGCGTAACTTGTGCATTACGACATACGCGATAAGGACACACGTGTTATCATGATGCAACACGGAACTTGGCGCACCAATTCACAACTCTGGTTTTCGCCAGAGATAGTGCCCTAAACACTTTCTTCATTCGCCTATGAATCTCTGCGGTTTTTGTCCTTCGGCAGCCAAGAAAAGAATAACAGCACGCCGGTCCTGGTTCACCGCACTTGGTAATAACATCGCCATAGTTCAAGTTTCCCCATTTACCGCAATAACGTTGGAAAGAATCGAATGTCACACTACTGGCTTGCCTACATGTCGGTGCTTCCCGCATCGCGGTCACGCTACGGTGCATATATGCTGGAGCACTGTCCTCGATCGCCCCTTGCACATCACAGCTAACTATGGCGAGCCACCATCTTCTGTTATTGCATCTGTGCTCTGCAACGCTGGATTGTACTGCCATACTACTTTGACACTATCGGTAGTGCTCGATCAGAGTTTGTATAGTCTCCGAGACACATCCTCTGAATGTATCTTATACTGTGGCTCACGTCATGTAGAACGTCCTGAATTTTCTCACATTGATATCAAGTGTCACTTGTTCTATCCTGTGATGGACGGGGAATTTCTAGAAGATCTAGTGGAATAATCTAGTGGAATAATTTTATCTGGATACAAGAATCCGGCGCCATATGCTCGTATATCAGATACTCATTAAATACTGTAACTCCAATAATATGCTGTAGATTACAGCAACATCCATAATAAAATAACACTACACTTGTAGTAAATGTGAAAAATGTAAGTTGTTGGTGTTGTTGTTGTTGTGGTCCTCAGTCCTGAGACTGGTTTGATGCAGCTCTCCATACTACTATATCCTGTGCAAGCTTCTTCATCTACCAGTACCTACTGCAGCCTACATCCTTCTGAAACTGCTTAGTGTATTCATCTCTTGGTCTCTCTCTACGATTTTTACCCTCCACGCTGCCCTCCAATACTAAAATGTCTCAGAACATGTCCTACCAAGTGATCCCTTCTTCTAGTCAAGTTGTGCCACTAGCTCCTCTTCTCCCAATTCTATTCAATACCTCCTCATTACTTAGTGGTCTACCCATCTAATCTTCAGCATTCTTCTGTAAAACCACATTTCGAAAGCTTCTATTCTTTTCTTGTCTAAACTACTTATAGTCCACTCTCAGAAACGGCTTCCTGACCCTTAAATCTACACTCTATGTTAACAAATTTTTCTTCTTCAGAAACGCTTTCCTTACCATTGCCAGTGTACTTTTTATATCCTCTCTACTTCGACCATCATCAGTTATTTTGCTCCCCAAATAGCAAAACTCCTTTACTACTTTGTCTCATTTCCTAATCTAATTCCCTCAGCATCACCCGACTTAATTCGACTACATTCCATTATCCTCGTTTTGCTTTTCTTGATGTTCATCTTATATCCTTCTTTCAAAACACTGTCCATTCCGATCAACTGCTCTTCCAAGTCCTTTGCTGTCTCTGACAGAATTACAATGTCATCGGCGAACCTCAAAGTTTTTATTTCTTCTCCATGGATTTTAATACCTACTCCGAACTTTTCCTTTGTTTCCTTTATTGCTTGCTCAATATACAGATTGAATAACATCGGGGATAGGATACAACCCTGTCTCACTCCCTTCCTAACCACTGCATCCCTTTCGTACCCCTCGACTCTTATAACTGCCACCTGCTTTCTGTACAAATTGTAAATAGATTTTCGCTCCCTGTATTTTACCCCTGCCACCTACAGAATCTGAAAGAGAGTATTCCAGTCAACATTGTCAAAAGCTTTCTCTAAGTCTACAAATGCTAGAACCGTAGGTTTGCCTTTCCTTAATCTTTCTTCTAAGGTAAGTCGTGGGGTCAGTATTGCCTCACGTGTTCCAACATATCTACGAAATCCAAACTGATCTTCCCCGAGGTCGGCTTCTATCAGTTTTTCCATTAACCTGTAAAGAATTCGCGTTAGTATTTTGCAGCTGTGACTTATTAAACTGATAGTTTGGTAATTTTCACATCTGTCAACACCTGCTTTCTTTGGGATTGGAATTATTATATTCTTCTTGAAGTCTGAGTGTATTTCGCCTGTCTCATACATCTTGCTCACCAGATGGTAGAGTTTTGTCAGGACTGGCTCTCCCAAGGCTGTCAGTAGTTCTAATGGAATGTTACCTACTCCGGGGGCTTGGTTTCGACTCAGGTCTTTCAGTTCTCTGTCAAACTCTTCACGCAGTGTCATATCTCCCATTTCATCTTCATCTACATCCTCTTCCATTTTCATAATATTGTCGTCAAGTACATCGTCCTTGTATCGACCCTCTATATACTCCTTCCACCTTTCTGCTTTCCCTTCTTTGCTTAGAACTGGGTTTCTATCAAAGCTCTTGATATTTATGCAAGTGGTTCTCCTTTCTCCAAAGGTCTCTTTAATTTTCCTATACGCACTATCTATCTTACCCCTAGTGAGATAAGCCTCTACATCCTCACATTTGTCCTCTAGCCATCCCTGCTTAACCATTTTGCACTTCGTGTCGATCTCATTTTTGAGACGTTTGTATTCGTTTTTGTCTGCCTCATTTACTGCATTTTTGTATTTTCTCCTTTCATCAATTAAATTCAATATTTCTTCTGTTACCCAAGGGTTTCTCCTAATCCTCGTCTTTTTACCTATTTGGTCCTCTGCTGCCTTCACTATCTCATCCCTCAAAGCTACCCACTCTTCTTCTACTGTATTTCTTTCCCCCATTCCTGTCAATTGTTCCCTTATGCTCTCCCTGAAACTCTGTACAGCCTCTGGGTCTTTCAGTTTATCCAGGTCCCATCTCCTTAAAGTCCCACATTTTTGCAGTTTCTTCAGTTTTATTCTGCCGTTCATAACCAATAGATTGTGGTCAGAGTCCACATCTGCCCCTGCAAATGTCTTACTATTTAAAATCTGGTTCCTAAATCTCTGTCTTACCATTATATAATCTATCTGACACCTTTTAGTATTTCCAGCGTTCTTCAATGTATACAACCTTCTTTCATGGTTCATAAACCAAGAGTTAGCTATGATTAAGTTATGCTCTGTGCAAAACTCTACCAGGCGGCTTCCTCTTTCATTCTTAGCCCCAAACCATATTCACCTACTATGTTTCCTTCTCTCCCTTTTCCTAAGCTTGAATTCCAGTCACCCATGACTATTAAATTTTCGTCTCTCTTCAATATTTGAATAATTTCTTTTATGTCCTCATACATTTCATCAGTTTCCTCATCATCTTCAGAGCTAGTTGGCATATAAACTTGAACTGCTGTAGTAGGCGTGGGCTTCGTGTCTATATTGGCCATAATAAAGCGTTCACTAAGCTGTTTGTAGTAGCTTACCCGTACTCCTATTTTTTTTATTCATTATTAAACCTACTCCTGCATTACCCCTATTTGATTTTGTATTTATAACCTTGTATTCACCTAACCAAAAGTCTTGTTCTTCCTGCCACCGAACTTTACTAATTCCCACTATACCTAACTTTAACCTATCCATTTCCCTTTTCAAATTTTATAACCTACCTGCCCGATTAATGGAGCTGACATTCCACGCTCCGATCAGTAGAAAGCCAGTTTTCTTTCTCCTGATAACAACGTCCTCCTGAGTAGTCCCCGCCCGGAGATCCGAATGGGGGACTATTTTACCTCCGGGAGGGATATTTTACCCAAGAGGACTCCATCATCATTTAATCATACAGTAAAGCTGCATGCCCTCGGGAAAAATTACGGCTGTAGTTTCCCCTTACTTTGAGCCGTTCGCAGTACCAGAACAGCAAGGCTATTTTGGTTAGTGTTACAAGGCCAGATCAGTCAATCATCCAGACTGTTGCCCCTGTAACTACTGAAAAGGGTGCTGCCCCTCTTCAGGGACCACACGTTTGCCCGACCTCTCAACAGATACCCCTCCGTTGTGGTTGCACCTACGGTACGGCTCTCTGTATCCTTGAGGCACGCAAGCCTGCCCACCAACGCCAACGTCCGTGGTTCATGGGGGGGAAGAAATGTAAGTTAATGCAGGTAAATAGGTAAAAAAATTATGTAAAGTTCAAATACATTATTAATGGTGTACTGGTTGACACAGCCAATTTCATTCAATAACTAGGGGGAACGATGCATAGGGACATTACGTGAAACGGTAAATTACTGTTGGTTGTATGGAAAACTAGTGGGTGACTTAGGTTTATTGGGAAAATTCTGGGAGAGTGTAAACTAGGCGGCGTAGACAACACTTGTATGACTCATTATTGAGCACTCACTGCTTGAGTGTTCGGAATTCAGACCAGGTCAACTTAAACGAAGACATCTCAGCAATTTAGAGGTGTGCGAGACCCTCAAGGAGAGTGTCCAGTGACACCAGGGTATACTATGTGCACACTGAGGTACTGCGGTGTTAGTGATTCATTTGTCATAGTTATTGGCAATAGATGACACTCAGGAGAACTGTCTGTGCACCCTCTTGTTATGACCCTGCAGGTAGTCACTGTGCTGGATATAGAGGTGAATAGTGTTTGCAACATCCATTCTAGGGTTCAATCCATGACACACTCATGAGTACGTACTCATGTCGACAGCTTCAGTCATTTGAACAGGGTCGCACTGTTGGCTTGTGGGAAGCTAGACAGTCATAACGACAGAGCGTTGCACTTATTCGGCACAGTGTGTTGGTGGTGTGCTGCTGCTCTCAACCTTGGTGTGTGGAACACTCTCACACTTGTAGACCTGGATGTGGACGTTCGCATAGTACAGACGCACGTTATGATCGACGCATTGTGTGAGTAGTGGTGGCCGACCGATCGTCATCCAGAGATGAAATCCAGGCACACTGTTGCACCTGCTGAGCTATTAGGAACCACTGGGAACCGTTTGCTTGTAGTAGCAATAATATCACGTGAGTTTCCGGCGAGGCTGCCACTGATACCACGACACCGCCGAGAATGGCTACTCCGGCGCCGCTAAAGAGGTGCCTCGAGTGTGGAATGGTGCTCTGTTGTCTTCAGTGATGAGAGTACGTTCTTCCCATATACGAGTGATGGACTTACACATGTACAGCGTAGAACTGATGAGCTGCCTACTGCGGAGAACATTCGTCCACGCTATCTTCTCAGGATTCACGCTGCATAAGGGGGGGGGGGGGGAGGCAAGGGGCATTAGCTACAATTCGCAGTCACATCTGGTGTTTCTGTAGGGTAAAGCAACCAGAGCCCCTTCATGGCTCGAGATGTAATCCATGTGCTACTACCATTTCTTTGACAGGGAGGGATGTGCTTCTTCAGGAGGAAAATGCACGTCCGCATATGGCTAATGCGACGCAACATGTTCTTCGCGGTGTAGATCTGCCCTGGCCAACAAGATCACCACATCTCTTGCCAACTGACCACGTATGGCAAATGCTGAATTGAAAACTTACTCGTTCTCCAGGGCCTGCAAGAATCGCTGCCGAAATGTAGTAAAAGGCGCAAGACGCTTCGGATAATCTATCGTAGGATCCCTTCGACACCTTTATGATTGTCTTCATCCGGGAATGCACGGCTACGCTGTCCTCATACTGGTGGAGGGGGGGGGGGGGGTGCACTGTGTGCCGATGGGCCTGGCCTTTACTGTGACATGTATGTTTCATTTAGTCTGAATTTTTTATCATATACTCCTACAATAACAGTCTACGTGCCACATGACTTGTCAATAGGTTGTCCTTGCTCCTGAAGATGCCGCATTTTTTCGGCGGTGAGTATCGCTCGTAACGATCGCGAGGACAAGACAGGAAAAGTCAGGAGTCATACGGATCCTTACAGCATCTCGTTTTTAAGCCGCTCCATTTGCTAGTGGAAGAGGAAAGGTCGCGACTAGCGGTGGTACAAGGAACTCTCCACCATGGACCATGTGGTGGCTTGCGGAGTATGTATGCAGATTCAGATGAGTGTGTCGAATAGTTCAGAAGCGAAAAATGTTAAAACCTGCGGGTATCGAGGTTCTGTCACCATGTGGCCGCTGGTGTATCCACGCAAATAGCTAGCGATCGCGACAACAAAAAAGTGGCAAAAACGTTCGGCGCCTAGAGCGAAATCTGAAACACGGCGTGAGCGGGGCTGTGAGCAGGGAAAAAAGGAAAATAAAATAAAACAGAAAGAAAGCAGGAGTGAGCGCCGAGCGCGCGCGGGTCGGGGGAGAGGGAACGGAAGATGGGAACGTGACCGCCCATTGAGCCTGATGGAACTCAAACATTCCGGGTTATGAATTTCTAAGGCGGTGTATGCAAACAAGCAACTTCAAACATTCAGCTCCCGTTTTATACAAACGGCACAGTAATAACGGCACGGCTGCAGGGAGGGGGCGGCTCTGCCAGGACTATTCACTGTGCGGCGCTGAAGAAAGATGCCGGCGAGGAGGGATGGCCGGGCACAGTGCGGCCCTCCGCGTCGCAATCCGAGGCTTTTAATTCGCGTTTTACAGTAGCGGGCCCACCGCCCGGCTCTTCCTCTTATTCCTGGCTGACGGACGCACGGAGCCTTGCCGTCCCCCCACCCCTCTCTGCCCGCAGCCGGCGCCACCATAAACTCTGTTCGGAGCTCTAATAAATTCTCCCTCGCCGTCTTAGTCCTTCAGTTCGCCCGCCATGTCTGTCCGGAGCTGCTCTCTGGATGTGCCCTTCTTCAGTCGTCGTCGCCTGCAGAGGGGGATGGGCTTCCTCTGAAATACGGCAGAGGGACGAAACTGACAGCCCTTTCTTAGGGACGACGACGTCTGCAACAAACTCAACGACTGGTGGGGACTGTATTTCCTGCACTAGTCATACCATTGCCGTCTCTGTCTAAATTACTTAAGTACGTTTCTCAATCTCGTAATAGATAATGCACCAATCTCAAAACGTACATCCACTTATCTTCGACCACAAGGTAGTTTCACTTCACTCAACCACCATTATTTCTCTGTGCTCCTGTCTTAGAAGAATCATCCGTTGTGATTTTACCAACGTCGCCAGCGGTACACACTGTTCGTCAGCTGCAGAATACGCCAGCTGCGATTTGGAGAATTTCTACCCATGTCAGACATGTGGATCTCTGTGTTAATGAGACTGGATATACTGTGTCGGTGTGTTTGAGACCAACCCTGTACTGAGAAAATTTATCCTATTATGGGAATACCTCCACCTCACATAAGGAGGTTCGTCGCAGCTCAAGTCTTTCGGTTAAAGCAAAGTGCTAATCTACGCCATCCGCTTCAAGATCAGCGGATGTCACCAGCGAGACTTAGATGTGGGAACTGATTTTCAAGAACAAGTGAGTTACTTACTGGTAAAACAGAAACTCGCCCACAGCCCCCTGACTGGGGCTGAGGGAGGCTCCTCCTGCTGGTCTTCACCTTCAACATCTCGCTTGGACGTTCCTTTATCGACTGAGGACTGGAGTTTCAAGATCAACCACCAATCTTTAAAAAAATGGATCAAATGGCTCTGAGCACTATGGGAATTAAATGCTGAGGTCATCAGTGCCCTAGAACTTAGAAATACTTAAACCTGACTAACCTAAGGACATCACACACAGCCATGCCCGAGGCAGGATTCGAACCTGCGACCGCGGCGGTGTCGCGGTTCCATACTGTAGCGCCTAGAGCCGCTCGGCCACTCCGGCCGGGAAACACCAATCGTGTTAAATGGACACAAAAGATGGGCACAGCCAAAAAACGAAGAACATCTCCCAGTGTGTCAGGATCGGAACATGATCTGCACCAATCTGGATGTTTTAATGTGCTGTGACGAAGCTTTCTTTGTAGCTACACACTGCTAAAGCCACATTTCAAGTAAGTTTTATTATTTTTGCGCGGCCCAGTCACATTAATGTGACCACCGCGTCAGTTTGCAAAACCCCGACTCACAGCGGATGGTGGGAGCACTAGTAGTAATGGAGGATATATAAAGCGTATCCTTCAAAAAACCACTAGTCCTGTCGACGCGAGAGGGGGGAGGGGGTAAGAAGGGGGTGAAGGGGGTGAAGGGGGGATGCGTAAAAGAATGCATTGATATTTCGCGCTTGGAAATAGATTTAGAAATTTTTGCTACTCCCTGCTTTGTGGATGTCGTTTCTGTAAGAAACCCTATCCAAATAGAAATCATGACTCTTCAGTGCAATTCACAATAAAAGACAGGTATCAGACCAGAAAGACTTTAATTGACATTTACAAACGTTGTCACACAAGCACGGATGCTTACTCTGTTTAGATCAACGAACAACTGTGAGCAGCTCTTTTCCCTCACATACCTGTGTAAAATACAGCTGAGATGCTTCAAATCAGATCATCATCTGAAATGTGGTTTGAGACGGAGCCGTGTCGAATCAGTCATTCCCAACATTGAAGCGCTTACGCAGACGAAAGTAAATAAATATGGAAAGCAGCAACAGAAAACTGAGGAGAATTCATTGTTATTCAGTTACCTAGTTTTGCCTTCCAGTCCTCCACCATCCATTAACTTTCGTATTTAGTATGCACTTACATTCATTTTGTTCATCTTTATTTACTGACAATATTTTCTTGAATTCGTAAAGGTTTTTGCGTTAAAATTATTGTAATAAGCGTCTTAATTAAATATTCAACGTGTACAATTAGAAGGATGGTTCCTTTAGTGTGCATGTACGCAGTTGCTCACCAGAGTGTATTGATTTTTCGAGTTACTACACAACTTCAAATACTGTCTTCTGTTTACGACACCACAGTCTTCCACAAAAGGAGAAGAAGCCAACTTTGCGCAGAGCCGTTTGCCTGCCACTGCCAGGCGAACAAATGGTTTAAATGGCTCTGAGCACTCTGGGACGTAACAACTGAGGTCATCAGTCCCCTAGACTTAGAACTACTTAAACTCAATTAACATAAGGACAGCACACACATCCACCCGAGGCAGGATTCGAACCTGCGACCGTAGCAGCAGCGCGGTTTATGGACTGGAGCGACATGAACAGCTCGGCCATAGAGGCCGGCCCAAGCGAGCAGTCCAGTGCTCCCGTTCGCAGAGCTACGACAGAACCGGAGCCAAGAGCGGAATCACACAGCTCCACAGAGCGGCACTTTAAACGGCACTGAACTAGGTGAATAGCGGGCTGGCACCCACATCCCTCTTCAGTCACGCGATTTGCAAACACCTAGAAAACGTTCGAAGATTTTCACTGGGGGCAAACAGTTTGAAAACACCGATTCCGTCCTGTGGATAGGGGATGACGGGGGGTAGGCGGTGGGGAGGGGAGCAGGGAGGCCGGCCGATGTAGCCGAGCGGTTCTAGGCGCTTCAGTCTGGAACCGCGCGACCACTACGGTCGCAGGTTCGAATCCTGCCTCGGGCATGGATGTGTGTGATGTCCTTAGGTTAGGTTTAACTAGTTCTAAGTTCTAGGGGACTGATGACCTCAGATGTTAAGTCCCATAGTGCTCAGAGCCATTTGAACCATTTGGTGAAGGGAGGTAGCACGGAAGTGGGGAGGTGTGGCCGCATGAAGGCCATCCGGCCACCATTCTCTTCCACTAACACTGCCAAATCCAATAACTGACATGACGATCCAGCAAAGATATGGTAAAAGAAGAAGAAGATTATTGCATATTACATAGAAGATAAACCGGACGTTCCATCAAGCAAAATAAAATCCTGTCATTAAAGGTGGATACAGCACATTCCCTCAGAATTACTGAGATGCTTGAGAGCAATGCTATGACAAAAATTTATCGGTTATACCAATCAACATACCTCTTCTTCTGCAAGGCACATGGGACAGGCGAAATATCCTCAGACATCTAGTAGAATGTAATAATTACAACTTCATAAAAGGCAGGTGCTGAAAAGCGTGAATACAACTGAACCATCAGTTTAATCAGTCATTGTTGCAAAATAATGACACAAATTATTTACAGAAGAATGGAAAACAAAGTAGAAGCTGACCTCGGGGAACGTCAAGTAGATACCTACGACGTCTCGAGCGTAGTTACGCGAGCTTTGGAACGTCAGACGTGATGTTCTGCGAGGCATCCAGATAGCAGTAGGCGTTAATTCTGTCGCATGCAAAACTTCCAACAGGCGTTGAGTACCAGTGCGAGAGCCAAATTTGAAAAGTTTGAATAAAGAACTTCATACAAAACAGAGAGAAAAGCCAAGCCACACTGAAAACATTCTTTCAAGATGAAAGTAAGTCTACATCTTGAGTAGCTAAATATTCTTTATATGACGCTACGTGTGAAGTCCTTCGGACTGCCACCAAGAGTCTTAAGTGTAAACTCAGTGCCATTGATTATTGTCAGACATTACATGTAAGTATTCTGCTGGCACACTATGGAACTTCTAAACTCCATCGAGTGATTTACATAAGCCTGTGTGTGTGTGTGTGTGTGTGTGTGTGTGTGTGTGTGAGAGAGAGAGAGAGAGAGAGAGAGAGAGAGAGAGAGAGAGAGAGAGTGGGGGGGGGGGGGGGGGTAGAGCGCTAGCGCGAACGTAAATTAGCAGTTCCCATTGGCTGGTGATTCTGTGGGCGTGGGAACGGCACCAGAACTTGGAAAGCACGCCATTGTTTTGTTTCTTTCCCACGCAATGTTAAGGACACCTTTACCACTTGCTTTTGAGCAGGTCCTGCTGCGCAGAAGGATTCTCTCTCAGAAACAAACTCTTTGGCTGTGGAGAAGTGAACCCTGTCGCTATATCCTCCTCTAGAAGCTGTCTGTCTCCACTGACTAGTAACAGTGTATAAATATAATTGTGATTTATTCGGTTTGTTATTCCAATTATCTCTTTTTCTATAAAATACTTTCACAAAAGTGAAAGTACCTATAATATTCAGTCATAAAAACAACGAATTATTAGCACATTACAAGTGAATTAGTTTGTAATCCATCTATGAGAGTCTAATTACACTAGAGTCCAAAGCAGTTTAAACATAATGTCCAGGTCCATATCCAAGTGGTCGTGTGCAGTAGCGAAGACCTCAAGTACAGTATTATTCCAGTACAAATTTGGGTTTACAGACAACACGTATGTTTCCACGATGAGACTGAACAATGTCACTAGCTGCTTTATCTGGCCATGAAAGGTAGTTGAGGCGCCACGGTGTCTTGTGATTGCCCACTAGTGAAGGCTGCGGTGTTTGTCAGCCACTAAACCGAATTAATATTGATGTCAGAATCAGAACATAGCTTGCTGTCAGTTTAGAATAAAAGAGTTTCAAATATATTATAAAAACAAGCACAATACGTCAACATAACAGGCGATTTTTCTGTCTCGTGTCTTGACAGAAAGACTGGAACACGACAGCAAATACAGATACCGCACCGGGCAAATTCATCAGGTGTTACATGTGGCCACGCACACTGTTAACGTTGTCTTTACGAAGCGCAAAAGACGAAGAAACACTGTCAGCAATTACCACTCTCTTCGTTCTTAGAAATTAAGTGAACCGTACGATTGAACCGTCGGACATTGTCAGCTGTTCCCGCAAAGTATGTCCTCGCAGCTGAGGTACAGAAGTCAGCGACAGACCAGCCCATCGACAGACGACAAAATGAGGTTGTCACGGTCATAAAGCGGCACAGATTTTACCGATGAAAGAACGAACGTGTGACGTCGCTTCGGGTAAAACTAAAGAACAGATCCAGGCCCAATTAAAAGAGACTGGTATGCATTACAGTCTAATGTAGGGTACTGAAATGTCGGTAAGAAGAACATCTTCTAATAAAAATCATAAAAATTGTCATACAGTGCGCTGAAAATTGTATTACAAGAAAAATTTGCGAAATATGTGGTTGTTGACTGCTTAGACACGATGGAGGAACCAATGAGAAAACTTCGAACGATAAACGTTAACATGACGTGAGAGCGTTAAAATATGCAGATGCGTAATGAAATACAGTTTTCAGAATGCTGTCATGTAAAACGGAACGTTCCACGAAAGTTAAGCTGTACTTTTAGGTTCCTACCTAATCACCTTATCTGAAATTGCTACATTACGACATAAATTTCCTGAAACGATAATTTTAAACGTTATTGCTGCGAATGAACGACCGAACTGTCACATTTCAAGCTAACCTAGAGAATGAGCTACGCTACAGTTCAGTCTGCACCACAGCTAGTTTTCTTCCATTCACATTAATTGGCTTCGTCAACTCACAGGCAAAAGTGAACATTGGGTTACGTTACAGATCCATCTGCCACCTATTCTAGACCTCGGGCTACACTACAGATCAGTCCGTTATCACATACAGTTTTCTTTCAGTTATCACATTTACCAAAACAGGCAATATTTACGTTGGTCCGTGACTGTGTAATCCGCAGGAGGCGCTACTCCGCCTGCAGCCAGAGTTGCCAACTTCCTTCAGGCCGTGCTAACACGTAAGTTTAGGCGTCACTTCTGGTGGTGTAAGCAATGCCGTCATTCGTCTGCGAAGCAGTGGAAGTCGGTTTTATGAAGTGATGAGTCACAGAACAAGATGACCAACTGGATGAGAGAGCATGTACTTCAAATGGATGTCTGGCAAATGTATTTACTGAAGTGTTTGAAAACTACAGCAGTCCTCAATACGTAGTTACTTTGCAATAGCATAGTGCTTTTCTGGACATGCTACTGGAGGTGGCATTCGTTGCCTTCGTCGGACCTTTCAGTTAACTTACCCACCCAGGTATATGGGAATCTACCGTTTAATGTGGACTCTTTATTATGTTGAAACTCGCATTTTCCACATGGAGGGTATCGGAGATGATGAATCAGTGATGGAAAGAGTAACGCAAGGTATCTGGAAAGTTTTTAGGCAACAATGCATGTTCAGTGGAAGTGGAACGACGCTACCGCTCAGTAGAGTATCTAATAGTTATCAGCTAGGAAATTCCTGTAGTATACTTCCTTAAGGACATGGGTGCCTATGGGCAGCCACAGTATTTCGCTTGGTTGTTTACCTTAACGTATCTGTCTCTGTAAGATACTTCACAGACATTTAAAAAATCACACACCATGGCTGACAGCTCTTAATATTTATAGCGGGTATTCACAACGGCGATCTATTTTGTTGCAACGATAATATGTGCCTTGCTGTTTTTGTTCGTAATTTCCATAAACTGATATCTTATTTTGCGACTACTAAATGCCAGTTTAATGAATTTCTGCTGTGACGTAATTGTAGTTTCATGCTATGTAAGTGCACAAGGATAATTAGAATCGATGTATACTTCCGACATGGAAACCACCGGTTGCTGGAGGTAACTAGATGGATCGCAGATGATCCAGAGAAATCTAAACCAGTCATACTGTATAAAAAATGTGCAAATGTCAATTAACAGTAAAATATCAAATAGATTTTTAATAACAAGAAATTTGCACTGTGACCGAATTTTCCCTTGTGGAGTCACACAGGGTGCCTACATAGACAATCTTGCGGCAGGTACTTTGTCCAGTAGTTTCACGGAAGTCAGTATATAAAAATCAGCTGATGATACAGGCGTTAGCATTAGTACTAACGCAGAGAAGAAACTGGGCAGACTGTTGCTCGGGACGTCATTGAGCATTTCTCTGAAAGAAACACCTCGTTTGGACTAAACGAACGCTTGAAAGTATTTCAGTCCATATAGCTGTCTACAACAGCACTGGTAAAAATAAAGTACACTTGTTCACCTTCATAAGCGTATCAGTTGAAACAACACGAACGGAACCCTTAGTTGAGTAATATCTTATGGCATAGCAATCGCAGATATCGCTTCAATCATTTGCACCGAACAAAGTAAGTAGTTATAAAGACCACATCACTTCATCATCATTCATTATTATTATTATTATTATTTGCAAGATATTTCTTCGTTTCTCCATGCAATTTAAGACGATAGAGTGTATCAGTCAGGAATACAGCATATCATTCTCATACCACTATAAACAACGACGTTTTCTATACTCTTCAGATGACTTTACTATCGCTACCAAACACCCCTATGACAGGGTAAGTTGCGGTCCTGGATCAAAACAGTTTCCCCAGTAGTCTTACTCATACATACCAATGCGAGAGAACCTTTGGTCATTGTGCACAAAAATAGAAAGAGAATGACACCAGTGACACTGTTAGTTTGTGTACGTAATGCAGGTACTGGAGGTATGCTTGTATGGTTTTAGAGATTAAGGCAACTACATGGGTCTCCTTCCGATCCACAGCTACACCTTATATCAAGGTTGACTTGAATCTTTAAAAACCCGTATTACTTTTACAGAGCTGTCATTCCTGTCTCATTAATCGAAATGACAATGTTAGGGAATATCTTTTTAATTGCTTTCGACAGCTCTCCACAGCGGTTCCTATCGATATCAACATAAGAACACCTGAACTTAGCTATGCCGCTAATTTTCTTTTGGCTCTCAGATCCTTTAGTGAGACGCCGCTAGGGCTCCCGATGAGGCATACATACCTGGTGCTTACGCAATACTCACCGCAGCTTTCGGCCATTTTGCGTCATCCGAACCACAACTGGTCGTAATTTGACACGACATTTTTTACGCACACTTAACCACATTCGTCCGTTCCATTTGGTATGACGTCGTAATTGACACTCTCCCGTCAAGAGAGAAACTGCATCAGTCACACCCTGCCCACACACGGAAATGCTTGGAAGCAGTGGGCGATCAGTGGGACGCATTGTCGTTTGCGGAATTCAGACGATGGCTTGGATCTGGTTTCGGTAGTGTCTTTCATCGCACAAACCAATTCATAGAATATAGCCTTGCCATTTATTCAGAGACTAGATTGGAACTACACTGTCTGCAAGAAAAGTGAAGCACCCAGAGAACATGGTCGGATGGCAATGTAGCTTCGAACACACCATCGATGGGTGTGTAAACGATTAGCGTCACAATTATCTGTGACAGGTAGCTCGAACACCAGAGTTTTGTGGTGTTGCCAGGCCTAGTAGGAACAGAGGCATGGACAGCGTCATATGCTTAGTGATTACTGTGAAGAACACGGAGGTACGGCGTACTCTTGTGAGACATCGCCATCAGCAACTGTCAGAGTTTGAAAGGGGACTCATTGCAGGTTTCCATCGTGCAATATCCAGACTTGTGGGCCATTCGGGCGTGTCAGTGCTCAGATGCTGGACTGCAAAGAAACGTGAGAGCTGTCATACTCGTCTTCGAGGTTTGGTCGACCGCATCTGACCACCACAAGAAAGGCTCACTGTTTTGAGCGCCAGTCACATCACCGTCTACGACCCCACAACAAGTATTGGACTCCTTGAAACATTCTCTGTCGTCTTACAAACATGGTGGCTAGCAGCTACCATCCCATACGTAGGCTGCTGTTAACATCACAACACCAACGGTTGTTGTGGTGCCGTGACCAGGAAGTATGGCCTGCTAATGAATGGCGTCGCCATGTGCTGAGAGGTTCTACCCTACCCGGGTGACCATCATCAACGAGGGTGACCATCATCAACGAGTATGGCGGCGATTTGGGAAGAGGTCCCAATCTGTCTGCGTTTGAGAGAGGCACCGTAGTGTTACTTCTGACGACGTGGAGTGTCGAATCATTGAGTATGACTTCACGTCACGTCTGGTAGTGACTGGTGGAGCTCTGACGGCACAGTGGTGCGCCATGGACATCCTGGTCCTCATGTAATGTCTCTCATGCAACAGTGTCATGTTGCCATTTTCCAACATTACAATGCTCTTCCACATGTGGCACGTGTCTACGTGATGTTGAGGTATTCCTGTTATCAGCGAGACCCGTCGCCGATTCAACATGTGTGGGGTCAGCTTGGACGTCAACCCCGTTCCAGTGCCAGCATCCAGGATATTAAGAACCAATTACAGCTGTTGTGAGCCAGTTTGCCACAACAGATGTTGTTACGATTTCGTGACACCGTTCGCTGCGGAATCAGTGCACGCGCCTAAGTCCGATGGGGTATAACTTCATGCGGATAAGTGGGCTCATACTGTCAACTTTTACGTGAATTCGACTCGATTTCCTAACCACTGATTCAACATCAAGTACTCTCCCAAACCGCGAAGTTTCAATTCATTTATTGTTTCTCTTCCTCTTCCTCTTCTTTTCACTACTGTCATTGAACACAAGTGTCCTTTCTGTTCGTCGTACTGTTTGTTTCTTTCACTTATCTTCTGTATTGTACCGTGACAGGTCTTTCTACTATGACTCACGTTTTATTGAGCCTTAACATACTGGGTTAATATTCGACAGAATGACGATTCAAATCCGTGTCCAGCCATCCAGATTTAGGTTTTCCGTGATTTCCGTAAATCGCTTCAGGCAGATACCGAGATGATGCCTGCGATTGGGCACGGTCGATTTCCTTCCCAATCCTTGACACAATTCGAGCATGTGTTCCGCCTCTAATGAGATCGATGTCCGGTGGGACTTTAAACCCAATCATCCTTACTTCATCGACCTGTTACTTAGCAATGGCACATCAGGTGATAGGTACTTCCATGCGTAAGATTTGTACACCAGAGTATTTTCTTTCGCTTCTATTGTCATTTCGTCAGGCTTAAGAAATTATTTTAGGTTCCCCTTTCACGTGGCATAACGCTGCTTGTCGAAATTCAGAAAGAATTCATGATGACCTCTAAACCATATGTGTGTGGAAACTTCTCAGGTGGACAGGAGCTTGGAACGATGAAGGTCATCTTGGCTACAGTATGGAAATGACTATTTGCGGTAAACAGGAATTTTGTGCTTGAATATTTGCGTGCCTCAATTTTTCAATTACGTGGCATATTCATTACAATCCAGTTTCAACATGTCTGAAAGTATTTGACGGATATCCTTCCATAAGACTGCATTTTAAATGATTTCATAAGCATTATCCTATTCGTTTGATTTCGGTAAGCTTAATTCAGTGAAACACTAACTTCTGGAACGAGCAATTCAATCTCAGAAATTTTGCTGAGTATTCTCTAAGCAAGTACCACCTTCAGTACAAGCGGGTAGCTGGAACTGAAAACACCGTGAGAGCTCTCGTGAAACGCCTCCACAAACTAAAGGCAGGTTCCCACGGGGTAGCTACAAGAGCCGCAAGCGGCAGCAGTTAGCAACTATGTGCGACTTACAGTTGGCCGATGCGGGCGTCTGCTGTCACGCGCCAGACACTCACCTGAAACACAGAACAAAGTCATTTCAGTAACTAGTTACTCGTCTTTCTCGAAGCAGTATGTAGATGTAAACACCGAACACCAAACGTTCGTTACAGACAAGTTTCTGAGGCGTACATATAACGTCACCACCGTAACATGTAGATGGTATGGTGAAGTTTTCGTTGCACTACCTTTTAATGGGGCCCTCAGGACCCCAGCAATGTATTTCAAATTTAGGAGAATGAAATGAAGAATTCTTACAATCCATTTAATCTTGATATTGTTAATATTTCAACTAAACTATCTTATAAAAAGCTGAATTCGGTATTTGGAATGATCATCTATTACACAGATCAAGGTAAGTGTCATCATCTGAACAGGACTCTCTCTCTCTCTCTCCTTCGTGAAGAACCGACTATACTCATTCAGCGAATTTAGGGTCAATTTTTTCGTTTCGTTACGAGAAGTTAACGCATTTTCAATCTAGGATGGTAGCAAATTCGTCCTTAAAACAAAATCATTGTACGATGAAGTCAGTTCCCAACTGAAAGCAAAATTAATCTATCGTCCAAACTTAACATGCTGTAATCACAATCACTGCGTTCAGCAGTTCAGAGCACTCTTTCTGAAAGTTACTGATGTGAGACCAGCACCCTTCAGTATTGCAAACACTGAAGCTAAACAAAACACAACATTTCCTGGGGTTTTCATGACCCCATCATACCAGTAGTGGACTAAAGAGCACACTGATAGCTTTCAAGCACTGTAGACCCCGTAGCTGTTGTACCATGCGCTCATGTGACCTTCCACCGCTGACATAAACCACCAACAATATTAGAAACTGAGTCCGCCTTGACGCAAAACACCTTGTTTTTGTTTACTTGTTAATTGTCCCAAACTAGTTTCGGTGACAAATATCACCACCATCAGTGTTTTTTTTAAAATCTAAAATATACAGAAAATAGCATAGTTACACAAACACAGTAACACATTATTACAGTTTTACTATTCGTTATTTGGAACATAGTTTTCTATGGATAGTTTCATACTACTTTATTTATTGTATGTTATAGCACGTTCTTGAGAATTATTGTCGCTGTTTGCGACATATTTTCTGTGCTTCTTTTCTGTTTCCGTTTTTTTCTCAGCGAACATCATGCCATCTGCAATTATGTGAGCGGCTGTTAGTAAAAAAATACTAAAAGGTGAACTTCGTATGTCAGCAATATACACTTAGAGTTGCGGTAGTGTTGTGGAATCCATTTATTTCGTGTGTACTGGGCTGTTACTTAGTTATTCGTGTACTCACGTTCTTTGGATAGTATGTAGCTGATTCTATACACAGGAAAACAAAGCTTGCGCTCTTTGCTTATGATCAAGAATATTACGCCATCTTGCTGTTCGCTTGTGTCGGGAGCGTTGTATCGCATGTTGCGAGAAGGCTAAGAAAGCTGTAGCGCGAATTACGAAGACTTCTGTTCCTTATTTATGTATCTGTGTGTGATAGGGAAATGGTTCTTTTGCGTGTGTGCGCTTTCTGTTCTGTGTCCTTGGTCAGTTCTCTCAGAGCGTTAAAGAGTGTGTTATTGCAAAGTGTTGTTTTATTTTATTACATTTTTCGCTTCGACTATAGCCTTTCGTGTGTAGTAATTTTCTTCTTTTGTTACTTGTTGGTATAGACTGTAGCTGTTTTTCAGAATGTGTAGATAGTTTTTCATATTAGTGGGATTATGGTTTTTGTTCATTAGATGTTCTACGGAAGTTGAATGTGTGCTGTCCCTCTTTAAAGCTCTCATGTGCTCTGTATATCTCTTTCGGAAGTTTCTGCTTTTTTGTCCTATTTATTAGGCCAGAGAGGAGTTGCAAGTGAGTTGATATATTCCAGCGTTGCTGAATTTGTATCAGGTATTGTTTGTAAAATCACAAGAAACAACCACCAACATGAATTCTCCATCTACAGAAAACCCACATCCACAAGCACTGTTATCCACAGCTCATCCAACCACCCGACAGTGCATAAATATGGCAGTTTCACAAACATGCTCCACAGGTTAAACAGAACGCCTCTCAAACCAGAAAACTACACACAGGAACTAAATATAATCAAACAAATTGCTGTTGAAAATGACTACAAAACAGACGTCATACACAAACTCAGCAACAAGGTAAAACTGAAACATGGAGTACACACAGACAACACAGCAGACCACACCACTTCAGGAAAGAGAGACAGGTGGTACACACTAACATACAATACAAAATAGCACATAGAGTTGGAAACACCTTGAAAAAGCAACGGATCCAATAACACTCAGAACAAAAATGGAAACAGAAAAAAGAAGCACAGAAAATATGTTGCAAACGGCGAAAATAATTCTCAAAAAATGCTATAAAATACAGCAAATAAGGCAGTAAGAAAGTATCCATAGAAAACTATATTTCAAAAAACAAATAGCAGAAATGTAATACTATGTCACCGTGTTTGTATAATTACGCTATTTTCTGTATGTTTTAGATTTAAAAAAACCGACTGATGATTGTGATGTTTGTCGCTGAAACTAGTTTGGGAACATAAAAAAGTAAACAAAAACAAGGTGTTTTGCATCAAGGCGGACTCAGTTTCTAATATTGTTGTTTTTCTATGCAAACACGGACCAAATGGAAGAATTCAAAGATAAAGTTATTGACATAATCCGTAGTAGTTACGTATCGTGTATGTGTCAGACCGTTGTATGGAATCAGCAAAGTAAGAGGGATCTGACTGACAATCGCAGAAAGAAGCTATCGTACCTGAACGTGTCTATGTGGTGTCGCGGTTCTAGGCGCGCAGTCCGGAACCGTGCGACTGCTACGGTCGCAGGTTCGAATCCTGCCTCGGGCATGGATGTGTGTGATGTCCTTAGGTTAGTTAGGTTTAAGTAGTTCTAAGTTCTAGGGGACTGATGACCACAGCAGTTGAGTCCCATAGTGCTCAGAGCCATTTGAACCATTTTTGAACGACGCCGTAAGCCATGTTGTCCCATTTGTTGCTGTAGCACTGCCGACTGTCCGTTGCGTCTACAAAGAATGGTGTACGACTTGCAATCATGTAACACGTCTGAAGAACGGTTATCGCACAACGATTTGTATCAACAGAGGCTGGAGAGGTGTTTCATGCCTTGCCAGAGACAGTTGGTTTCCAATCTGGCGGGAATTGCTAATGTCCGTGAATCCAGTTGCTTCTAAACCAATGTCCGAGCGAGCATGATGAAGGGAAATGCTTGCGTCGGATCCTCGCAAAAACCCATTGCTCACAGCGGTACATAAGGCCTCTCATTTTTAACGGGGCAACATCCCAGAAACTGTACGATGTCTGACTAGAAGCGTGCAGCATGGTCACAACGAGCTGCTCTTCTTTCTTCCGACTAGGCTATTGACCGTTGTCGTTCGGTCTTGGCGGATTGTACTCGCCAGAAATTGACCGAGGTGAAGCCGATATCTTCATCCTCAGCTCCACACGTGGTGATGGTGGAACTCGCGCAAGTGGTGGGTCTCTATGGCACTGGCACCAGCACGCATCTTACGCCTGTGGTGGTTTTGCCTGGCTGTGTCTTGTTTGGATGACACAGCAGAAAAGATGGAGCTAGCTGCTGCGTAGAAAGCCCTTGTGTCCTATGAGTGCGATACTCTGTTGTCTCCGTGGATGACAGTTTCAGACGGGTTTCCATCCGCAGTTTATTTTTATCTTAGAATCCTCTAAAATCTCATATGATTTTCGGAATAACAGGAGAAAGGCAAACTGCAGATGGAAATCCGTAACGCGCGGCTTGAGGCGTAATGTCACGGATTGCGCGGCCCCTCCCGCCAGAGGTTGGATTCATCCATTGGGCATGGGTGTGTGTGCGTGTTGTCCTTAGCATAAGTTAATTTAAGGTAGTTTAAGTAGAGTGTAAGTCTAGGGACTGATGACCCAAGCCGGCCGAAGTGGGCGAGCGGCTCTAGGCGCTACAGTCTGGAACCGCGCGACCGCTACGGTCGCAAGTTCGAATCCTGCCTCGGTCATGGATGTGTGTGATGTTCTTAGGTTAGTTAGGTTTAAGTAGTTCTATGTTCTAGGGGACTGCTGACCTCAGAAGTTAAGTCCCATAGGGATCAGAGCCATGACCTAAACAGCTTGGTCCCTTAGGAATTCACATACATTTGAATATTTATTGAACATTTTGGAAATCCGTGTTCGAAACAGTCACCCACAAAGGCAACAGGTCACTACATTCATATTAAGCAAGGCTTGTCTACACAGCAGCTAGCTCCATATTGTCCACTGGATATGGTGGCAGTCAGTCGGAATTGCTGAATAGCAGACAATATTGCTACACGTTCCACTTACCGTTCGTCAGCGTACAAAGTCACGCTTGCTGTCGAAGGGGTAGCCTAGTTCCAGGCACAGCCGCCTACAACTTCGACTCCTTGAAGTGTCTTTGCATGAGGTTTCCGGACATGGCTTCCTATCCACGATTTGCTCCTCAATACACTCTCTACAGCCCCTGGATGTTTGTCACAACAATCCTTGAACACCCTGTATACCTTCAGGATGGGTATTCAATGGACACTCGCACCTTTCAAGATGACAACGACTGTTTTCGCCCGTCTGGATGCATACATTACCGACATTACGAACGTTGAGGGACAAAGTTTGGAAGTCAGTTAGTTGCCTACTTATCATATGAATCATTTGAACGATACTTTTATCGAAATAATATAGAAAGAATCAGTTTACGGGATACGTTTGCATAATTAGTGTTAACTTTCACGAACACGTTATTTTTTTTATTTCTAGTCATGTAACTATACAAACAAACAATTTTCGTTTCAGGCTACAAAGTTTTAAATAGAAATTCTTTCATAGAATAGAAGTAGGTGGCCAGGAGACATAATTTCAGGTTAGATTTAAAAGTCACTTCGCTGCCTCTCAGAATTTTATTTTATTAGACAAGTGATCAAAACGTTTTGCTATTGAATGCTGAATACATTTCTGTGCCATTATACCTTTAACAATGGATAATAAACGTCATTTATTCCTCTAATGTTGCGGGCATGGACATCACTGTTCTTTTGAACTCACGATTGATTATTCATGACGAATTTCACTGACTACACAGTTAAAATGGTTAACTCCTTGAAGAGATACCTAAAACGAAGACCGCTGGTGAACACCACCTATTATTCTTACTCCTCACGTTTCTGAAATCGTTGATTTCCCTCTAAGTAATGAGTTATGGTAGAAAATTATTCCATAATATATTATGGAGTGGAAACATACAAAATACCTCAGGACATTGATTAGTCAGTTTCCGAAAGTAGTGGTTATATGAAGAGCGAAAGTAGCTGAACTAAACTGTTTGACATTATAAGTAATATATTTCTTGCAGCTTCAGTTTTCATCAACATGTGCACCGGAAAACTTTGGAGCATTCTACCCTGACTCCTGTTCATTTTCTGTACCAGTTGTTCGTATGATTATATTTGTTGTAGAGAAAAAAATACAACATTTTTTTCCAAAATTTTGGGGCGGTCCATATTCTGAGAACCTCTTAATAATAACTAACCTAAGGACATCACACACATCCATGCCCGAGGCAGGATTCGAACCTGCGACCATAGCGGTCCCGTGGTTCCAGACTGTAGCGCCTAGCATCACTCAGCCACCCTGGCCGGATTGCTACGAAGTAATATGGGCTACTGCAAATTACTTGAGTTTCGACTTAGCAAACAGACGATGTGTGTGAAAGTGATGAACATCGAGTGATAGTCTATGTAGCTAAGTTTGGTGCACTCGCTGACACTCTACGACAAACATGAGCATATGTTAACAGTGTGGCAAAGTAAACTACGTCAGGAAAGTTAGTTTACGTTCCTCTTTTCCATCACTGTCTTGACACTCTTCACCCCCTACCCCCGACCCCTTTCTTTCAAAGACACAAACGTAAACAAGCACTAAACTTCCTTTTCTCTGTCCTTGTCTTCTTGCTTTGTACACCCAATTTCCCTGTCGTTTTCCTCCACCGCGCATTTCTGTGCGCATACATAATTATAAATCAGGGTATTGCACTCAGAAAACAAAATTCTTCTTGTTTAACACCCAAAAACGTTTCGATGTAGTTTTGTTATAAGCAGTGGGTTAACTTATGTTTTGTAAAATAACATGTATCCCCCGTCCGAGGTTCGAATCCTCTTTCGGACATGGGTGTGTGTGTTGTCCTTAGCGTACGTTAGTTTAAGTGCAAATGGTTCAAATGGCTCTGAGCACTATGGGACTTAACATCTATGGTCATCAGTCCCCTACAACTTAGAACTACTTAAACCTAACTAACCTAAGGACATCACACAACACCCAGCCATCACGAGGCAGAGGAAATCCCTGACCCCGCCGGGAATCAAACCCGGGAACCCGGGTGTGGGAAGCGAGAACGCTACCGCACGACCACGAGATGCGGGCCAGTTTAAGTTAGATATAGTGAGTAAGCCTTGGGACCCATGACCTCAGCAGTTTGGTCCCACAGAAACGAACCATAAATTTTCTAGTAACATGTAAACAAAATTTTGCTAGGAATATATATAGTTCTGAGAGTGTGATATTTACGTTTATAAATTTGTAGCTGTAACCCACTGCTGCGCTCGGGTATCAGTAGTTTTGCTACCATAAGTGGTGGTGAGCAATTAAGCCAGTAATTTAAAATTATCTGTGTAAGTCGTAGCGAAGATATGTATGTGTGGATCATAATAAAATCCAGCCTCGCTCAAAGTCCCTCATGCTCTATATACAAAGGCACGTCGTCTTTCTTTGTCATGCAACATTTATGTGACGTCGTAGTTGTAGGTTTTCAAGCGGGTCAAAAGCTATAAAACATCTGTGACACTCAGCATCGAAAGTGCGACGTGCTTGTGACTTCTAATGTCTCTTTAGCCTTTATGGTAACGTGAAGCTCTCCTTCTAAAGTCCCGGCGGATCTGAGATAGTCCCGATGTTTCTTTCGCAGCTGGAGGTCTCTTAGAACTTCGCGCTAAACTAGACTAAAATTTGTGAGCTGCA
Source organism: Schistocerca gregaria (assembly GCF_023897955.1). Lineage (NCBI taxonomy): Eukaryota > Metazoa > Arthropoda > Insecta > Orthoptera > Acrididae > Schistocerca > Schistocerca gregaria. The sequence continues at coordinate 482,563,024 of NC_064920.1, read as the reverse complement.
AAATAAATAATACTAATAATACGTTTCTTGAGGCTTTTCCGACGTTATAATTTTAAATAGGGTCCCTGGCTTAGTTTCCGATTTTTGTATTGCATCTCTGTAATATTACACCGGAAAAGCTGTATAGCTGTGTCAGGTGGTTTAGCAATTCATTTTTAAAAACACTAGATTCGCACTGTCACGGAACAATCTCTATGGGGCAGTCAAATGGAAACGCGACAGGTGGAAAGAAGTGAGTTAACTGTTCATTATTTCAAAAGTAACCGTCTAACTTTTAACTCACCGTATAGTCTCACTGTGAGACTAGACGGTCATTGCCTTCACGGAAAAATGTTTACTGATGCCTGCGGAGTCATGATTGTACCCAAGCGTGCAACTCTTAGTCCGAAACAAACCGACGTCCATGAATTTCTTTCTTCAGGGCTTCAAAAATATGGAATACGCATGGGAAGAGACCAAGACTATATGGAGGATGTACGACTTCGCAACGAAACATCTGCAGCGGGCACACATGTGTCCACGGATGTTCTGTTTCCGTTGCTGAAGTTTCACTGAGAATCTTCTGCAGCGGGCCCACATGTTGCCAAGGTTGTTTCGGATAAGTTGCAGAAGTTTCAATGGGGAACCCTTAAACATCGTACAAACACTACCGGTATTTCCCCATATGATTCCCATATTTTGGAGGCCTGAAAACAAATATTCGTGGTCGTCGATTTGCATCGGACTAACAGGCGCACGCAGTGTTCATTCGACTCCCCATTACATCACGGCTCCGAGTCGCCAACCTCCACATCCGTGCCTCACCCTCTTGGGGACGATTTATTTTTCATTTTCTTTAGTTTCTACAGCAGCCTCTGTTATTCCTCAGGTATAAATTTCATCAAAAGCGCTTGCTTGACTTAGTCATGAAAATACTGGAGATAGAGTTATAATATTAATACGGATTAATAATACTATTCAGAAATGCTTGAAACGAAAGAGACAAGTGCAGATTGGTGGTAGGATAGAATGTATTCGATTTGTGAATGATGTGGTTTTACTGGCGGAGAGCGAAGGCACTATGATTGGAATGTTAAATGAATTAAATAAGACGTGTGAGAAACTCAGAATGAGAATTAATAAGAAAAAGAAAAACTTATGATGATAAGTGCAAAAGTGCAAGAAAAATAAGAATAAATATAAAGTTAGAACCGGAAAACATAGAACAAGTTAGTGCCTTCATCTATCTGCGATTACGGAAGATATGACATGCGATATGGAGGTGAAAGCATGTATAGAAATTGCCAATGGCGATCTTAATATGGTTCAAATGGTTCAAATGGCTCTGAGCACTATGGGACTTAACATCGAGGTCATGAGTCCCCTAGAACTTAGAACTACTTAAACCTAACTAACCTAAGGACATCACTCACATCCATGCTCCAGGCAGGATTCTAATCTGCGACCGTAGCGGTCGCGCGGTTCCAGACTGAAGCGCCTAGGGCACTCGGCTACAGCGGCCGGCGAACTTAATACGAAGGGGAGGCTACCACTTTGGTGCATGGACAGAGATCTGAGGAAGAGTTTGGCTAAGAGCTTTATATGGAGCGTGGCATTATACGAATATGAGAGGTAAGAGACAGTAAAAAAATAGAAGCATTTTAAATGTGGATATAGAGGAGGATGGAAGGGGTAAAATGAGTAGACGAAGTGAGAAATGATGAGGTATTGGCAATAGTGGAGGAAGAGAGAGAAACTTGAAAGATAATCAGGAAGGGAAACACAATTGGCATGAACGTTGGGTGAGAACAGATTGATTACTGATGAATACTATGAAGGGTGCAGTGAATGGAAGAAAAAGAAGAGGATACTGAGGATATCAGATGGTGAATAGAAAGGAATTAAGGGAAAACGAAGAGGATAGTTCATAACAGGCTTGCATGGGGAGCTACATTTGAAGACTTGCCATAGAGGTGAACACTTAAATGGTGGTGGATTAACAGAAAAATTTATAAACCGTAGTATCATATATTGATGTTTATGTGACCTTTCCAGTAATGTTGATATTTTGTTCCAGAACGTCATCTACAGTTAATCAGAATTATTCAAGTTATGAAAATATGTTGGTTAAATTGCAGATCACATACTAGAACAAAAATCAACTGTACTGTAAAGCCGCGTGGGATTAGCCTAGCGGTCTCGGGCGGTGCAATCATGGACTGTACGGCTGATCCCGGCGGAGGTTCGAGTCCTGCCTCGGGCATGGGTGTGCGTGTTTGTCCTTAGGATAATTTCGATTAAGTAGTGTATAAGCTTAGGGACTGATGACCTTAGCAGTTAAGTCCCATAAGATTTCACATACATTTGTTTGTACTGTAAATGTTAAATGTCAGACAGCGCCAAAAGCACAGTTATGTGATATTATGATACAAATTTTTGTGTTAATATTTCTCTGTTTATAGTTTTAATACCACAATCTCAAACCAAAATCTAACACCATGAAGAATTTATTTACATCTTTTTTAACAGAAAACAAGAAAACCCACTGAAAATGGAAAAACTTCACCAAAACCTATTTCTGTGCCAAAAGAGAGAATCTGTGTTTACTCAAGACAGATCCACGTTTCTATAATTATATACTAGGAAGCGAAGAACGATGTAAGGTGAGCTTCATCCTACAGGAGAATATTCTGCGTGAGTACTCGCATTTTTTCCTTCAATTTTCTCTATTCCTTTATTCTTTGTTTACACTCAGCAGTCCTTCCTTCCTTCGTTCCTCATCAGTTTTGACGCTCCTTCTGCCCTCGTCTCAATCTTCGCTATCTCCCCCTCTCCCCCCCCCCCCCCCCCCCCAACCTCTCTCTCTCTCTCTCTCTCTCTCTCTCTCTCTCTCTCTCTCTCTCTCTCTCTCTCTCACACACACACACACACACACACACACACACACACACACACACACACACACACAGAGAGAGAGAGAGAGAGAGAGAGAGAGAGAGAGAGAGAGAGAGAGAGAGAGTTCCATTCCTTGCTTCAGAAAGCAGAGAGACAGATAAGGAGTGAGTTCTAAATTAGCAGATTGCGAATGGATCCCGAGTGTTTCACCGTCGATCATTTACTGACGGATCTCGAGATAACTCGTGTTTTCTACATGCTGTCTTTAGATGCCATCCGCTATGATATATTTTAACTGCTTCGTCTATTTAGGCGTGTACACTAGCAGTTAGTGTATCAAATTCAACTGCCTTCATGTACGATTTGCTTACTTAACAACTTAATTGTATTTTAATATTTGAAAAGTTACAATTTTCGTCCTGAAGTTCCTCTACTTTTAGACATGGTCTTGTTAAGAAAACGGAGGGAAATGAATGAATCTGAAACACTTGCGTGAATGAATATTTTTATGATTTTAGGACGATTCCAGTGACAGTACATAAAGAGACCTGTAAAGAAACCACAGACTCACACAAACTGCGTCGCGGACGCACGGCCGCTTGCCCAGGTCGGGAACACTGGCAAAGAAGGCACATTCAGCACGCCCACCGCACAACATAAGGGCTATGACGTGTCATGAGCACCGCGGCCACCTCAGAAATCCTGCGAGGTTAGCGTCAGCTCGCAGTCGGCGACGACACGACGCCCCGTGCTTTAATTAATATCTGCGGCTGTGGCCGTGGCTGTGGCTGCTGACGTCACGTACGCACAGGCGGGCGCCGCACTTCGGCAACGACCTGGAGCAGCCGACAGCTGTTCGCTGCCGCCGGCACGCCCGCCGCCAGATGCTGCGGTCCATCCGCTGGCGGGAACACGCGCTGAGACGCTGATATCAGGCCCAGTTTGGGAGACACACTCGCTTCGGTTTCACGGCATATCTGTTATTAACGATCGGTACATGCTCAATGTGGCGCTCTCGAGATTTCAGTGTGCTGTCACAGCTGTCGAATTTAATTTATATTACATACAAGAGAACGCCTGTTAATGACCTGAGGAAGGTCCCACAGCGATAAATCCTACACGGGACCGGCGAAAGGTCGTTGAGGTGAGATGGCATAACTCTGTCGACACGCAAAGAGGAACATGGTGCGTCCACATCCAAAGGGAGAAAGTTAAAAGATGTCCCTACACTTCTCTTTTACAGTTTAATTTCTGTTATTCGTTATTTATCGGACGTACCTTTTCGCCAAATCCCATGTACTTACTTGATGCAGCTACGGTTCATCTTTAGGAGAGCAGGCAGAAGCTTGACGACATGTGTCAGTTAGGGCCTAGTCTAGGCGCGCGCTCGGATATCCTAACGCTAAGGCGATCTCGGGTTAGAGTCTCGGTCCTATGCAAATTTACATTGTCTTCATTCCATTACACAGCTGTTAGTTGTCGTCCATATTCACAGCTGCGAATAGCGAATATATTTCTTGTATTTCAATATGGGTGTAGCCACCGCAGTGCCCAATCCTTCAGATATGCATGCATGGCTGGAGAATTCGGAATAACATAGGCACTGCAATGTCGTACTTATACACCGACACCAGGCAAGCGACTTACAATTAAAATGTCTCCCCTGCACTGGAATATGCATAATGGATCTACGACTGCAGGTTGTAGACATATGGTTGAGACATGGTGAAGTTTGGGGGTCTCCTCGTGAAGCATGCCCGGATACACTAATGGTAACGCGACGGCTCCAAATAAACGGTATATCCAGGTTAGGGTCCTGGTTCGGCACAAATTTTCATTGTCGTCGTTCCATTACACTGCTGTTGGTTTTCCACATTCACAACTGCGAATACATTTCATACTCTGCTGAAGGAATTACGCCGGCGAGCCATAAAAGCAAAGACACTTTAAGGCATCTCTCCCGGTACTAGCGTTCAACTGTTTAAAAAATACCAGTTTGAAACCCAGACTACTACCCAGTATCATGACAATCCTCTCCATTCCACTCACCTGTCCTAAGTAAATGAAGACGACTTACTCCTTCTCATATCTTAGGACATTATAAAAAGAGCGAGGAAATAATTCATTGTCGGTCAAGTCCTGTCTGCTGGGATATGACAGCACTACGCAAGTCACACCCAATGCCTATCGACCAGTCAAGCACGAGTGAGCTGCACGTAATTCCCTGACTCTCTGTATCCTCATTTGAAGGTTTTAATTTTTTTTCAATTAATTTGGCCCAAATACAGTGAGCGTTTCTTCGACATCAGCACGACTTTATTATTCAACTACAATTTTTCTCATGAAAATCGCAATACCAGTAAAGATTGCAATTTTATAGTGCTTTAGGAGCATGCAGGCTGTGAAGTCTACTTACTTCTTCTGGCACCAACAATGGTTATAACCCGGGTGGGCAACGACACAAAATGAGTACGGATGAGAGATCCTTGTGGCTCCAAATCTGTGCCAGAGTTCGTCAATCGTAGTGGCTGGCGAATGGGTGGAACGCCAGTCTCTCGGCAACCCACGAACATATATATTCAGTGGGTAAGAGACCTGAAGAACACGCTAGCTAGAGAGACAGCCGAACACCTAGTGTAAACGAGGTAAGTCCTGTAGCACGGGCAGTGTGATGCAGTACTATCTTACTAAGAGAGAACGTCACGGACTATTCAGAGATGGAGCACAGCCACCAGCTACAAGTCATAAACGTAGTGGTTGCTGTCCACATAACTTGCTGTGAAGACGATTGTAATCTGGCAACGTTAGTTGTCCATGTGGTCTTCAGATACAGATACCATTACTGTGAGGTTAACACGCCTATAAAACGCCAATGGGCGCACCACTGTAAGGGCCGCCTGTGACGGCTCCCGCGTCAGGGTAAGCCGCAACAACGGCTGACGTGCTCACACTCCGCGTTGCTGTTCACGTTAATAGTTGTTTTGCTCCAAACACGCCCTCTGGTAGGGCCGAGACACGTAATTTGTATGGACGACCTACTGCCAATAGGAAATTTTTCTTTGCAAAAACAGACATGACAACAGCAATCAGTGATTTTATAATGTTACTTAAAAACCGTCTTTATTGCAAATTTTTATTCATATGACCGGTTTCGGTTCATTCAGAACCATCTTCAGATCTGATATTTCAGTTACAGGAGTAACCCGTCCAAATCCAGCAGTTTTCACATGTGACGTAGCATGTGAAAACTGCTGGATTTGGACGGGTTACTCCTGTAACTGAAATATCAGATCTGAAGATGGTTCTGAAAGAACCGAAACCGGTCATATGAATAAAAAAAAATTGCATGTGAAAACTGCTGGATTTGGACGGGTTACTCGTGTAACTGAAATATCAGATCTGAAGATGGTTCTGAATGAACCGAAAACGGTCATATGAATTAAAAAAAAAAATTGCAATCAAGACGGTTTTTAAGTAACATTACAGGAAATTTTTCTGTTTGCATCTATTACCTGAAGAAGAACAAGTGGATACATGAAAAGAATAGAAAAAGTGACAAATAGCAACAATATTTTAGTAAACAGTCGAATTATTTAAAATTGCTGGGAGAAAACACTTTAGATTTCCTGATAAAATACGTACTATTACATTTTTTTAAAATATTGTAGACCACTGATAATGGGTAAAACGAGTAGGCGAAACGCGTTTGGTTAGAAACAAACTAAATATTCAATGGCAAAAGTAAGAAATTTTCATTATCAACAGGATAAATACAACTGACGCAGCAAATGAGGGAGAATAGGCGCAAATATAAAGAGCATTATTCGCACATTGTGTTTGCACAGAACACTCTTCAAATCCTTCGAATCGCAATATACAAATGATTATACACCACCTGATCGAAAGTATCCGGACATCTCCGTGTAATGGACCATTAGGTATCACGAGAAGTGGACCCGCCAGCATAAAAGGACCAGGGAGTATTGTGTTGCCAGCAGAGAAGCAGGGTACAACCGGAGCGCTCACACACTTCGAACGTAGACTAGTCACTGGATGTCACCTGAGCAACAGATCAATCATGGAGATTTCAGCCCTTCCAGAGCTGCACATGTCAAGTGTTGGTGATGTGACTGTGAAGTAGAAATGCGAAGGAACAACGACAATTAAACCAAGATCCAGCGTCTTCTTGTTTCCTACTGACGGACACGAAACGTCGAGCACCGGGGAGGGTGGTTGTAAAAAATCGCCTAAAATCAGGGTAAGGAGTCACTCGTGAGGTCCAAAGTGGTAACAGCAGGCCAGCTAGCAAACGTACTGTGCGTAAATAGCTAAATAAGAAAGGGGTATACTAGTCGAGCTGTTTCTCATGCCGGCCGCGGTGGTCTCGCGGTTCTAGGCGCGCAGTCCGGAACCGTGCGACTGCTACGGTCGCAGGTTCGAATCCTGCCTCGGGCATGGATGTGTGTGATGTCCTTAGGTTAGTTAGGTTTAAGTAGTTCTACGTTCTAGGGGACTGATGACCACAGCTGTTAAGTCCCATAGTGCTCAGAGCCATTTGAACCATTGTTTCTCATGAGACAGATCTTACTGTAGTCAGTACTAGCCGACATATGAGGTGCTGCAAAGAGCGATGCAACTGGACAGTGGATGACTGGAAACGAGTGATTTGGAGTGATGAATCACGCCGTACACTGTCAAAATTTGATCGAAGGTTTTGGTTTGGTGAATGCCTGCCATCATGTATAGTGCCAACAGTCAAATATGTGAGAAGTGGCGTTAGGAATGGAATGTTTTCGTGGTTATGGTGTGTTCCCTTTTTCTGCACTTTAGAAAGCAATAAATTTTGATGGAAATGAACATATTTTACAAAAATGGTTCAACTGGCTCTGAGCACTATGGGACTTAATTTCTGAGGTCAGCAGTACCCTAGAACTTAGAACTACTTAAACCTAACTAACCTAAGGACATCACACACATCCATGCCCGAGGCAGGATTCGAACCTGTGACCGTAACGGTCGCGCGGTTCCAGACTGTAGCGCCTAGAACCTCTGGCCACTCCTGCTGGCCACATTTTACAGTTTTGTCTACTGTGTATAGCAGAGGAACGGTTTGAATGCGATGACTGTTTGCATCAGCATAACAAAACAGCCTGTCATAGAGCAGCATCAGTGAGGCGTTTAATTTCAGGACAATAACAGTCCTGAAACGGACTGGCCTGCCTAGAGCCTAAACCCAACGGAACGCGTTGGGGTTGGGTTGGAAGGTCGACTTCGCTCGTGACCCCAACGTCCAACATCACTTGAAGAAGAATGGCCTGCCATTCCTCCACTGACATTCAGACATATCGCAGAAAGTCTCCCGAGTTCGAGCTGTAGTAAAGGCGGACGATGGACGTACCCCATATTAATGTCCACTAATAGGTGTCCAGTGGCTTTTGATCAGGCAGTGTATATCATTTAACTCGGCGATGTTTGTTTCCGGTGAGAGTGGCATGAGCGTCGGGATGCTGTGTCAATCTATCCGTCGAAAGAAACACGGAATAAGCTAAATTTAAAAGAATTTTTAGCAATACTATTTCCTGTCAAATGAACGAAAGAGATAAGTTACTGAGTTTAATTTTTCGGGAAACGCAATTGCGGAGACAAAAACGTAATTCATTTTGTAAAAGAATAATGACTTCTTTATCTCAGATGAGGGAAGGTAGGGCGTTACTCAAGAATGCCACCACTTTTGTTCCTGGAAAATGTTAGCCTGGATGAAACAAAAAAAAAAAAAAAAAAAAAATGGTTCAAATGGCTCTGAGCACTATGGGACTCAACTGATATGGTCATTAGTTCCCTAGAACTTAGAACTACTTAAACCTAACTAACCTAAGGACATCACACACATCCATGCCCGAGGCAGGATTCGAACCTGCGAGCGTAGCAGTCACACGGTTCCGGACTGCGCGCCTAGAACCGCGAGACCACCGTGGCCGGCTGGATGAAACCAGATCATCGTTGAGTAAACAGGGCGGATCACATATGAGGGGAAATAACGATAGTCAAGCATCCTACATTAAGCTTTTGCCATAATTTGCCGTCACGAAAATGACTCAAAATTCTGAGATTCTTCTAGAACCACCTAATTCTCCCAGAAAGGCGACTCTTGACGAACCGGCCAGCAGACACGACCTTGACGTCCTCGGGAGTCTGCAGGTCGTTGCGTTGGGCAGAACGTGCGCTTTGTGCGACAACAAAAGAGAGTAGAACTGGTGCGAATTTGGTAATGGCCACACACAAGGGACTGGCGCCTCCAGCACGCCCGGGCATCGGCTGGGAGAGACGCGGCTGTACGCCGGCTTTCACGAAGACTCCTGAAAATCCGGAAACCGCAATCGATGAAGCCACTGTGGGGCAATAGACGCCGCCTCAGTAAACACTTCAGCGCCTACAGAGTGAACTGTACAGCAGACAGAACAGATTTTGTAGCACACAGTTCGATACGAGCAACGAGGAGAAAAGGATGAATTCGTTGACGTCACCTGTATTACAGACTATTAGTCGAGACGGCGTAAGAAGTTCCATGGCAGGTCGCTGCGCGGTTTCAAGCTTTCAGTTGCGAAACACCAACGTCTGCAGTTGAAAAACACAAGTCGTCTACAGAACTGTGACAACAATGAGGAATTGTCACAGTTACGTTTGCAAAACCGCGTTACGTTTGTGGCTGTGGTAGGACAGCATAGCAGCTGCGCCCAACCTACAGCAACATTAATAAAACCTACAAACTGAAGAGGTGGATTACTGACTGGAAATAGGGGAAAAGAGGCCCGATGAGCTTGTGTCCGGAAATGCATCATTGCCACTGTAGATGGGGCTGACGAATGGAAGTTGTTCTACTACTTGCTGTGTTCGTGGCCCGCAGATGAAGATTATGCAGATTAAGAATCACAGTTCTGCTAATGGTTGCTTCGTCAGTGAAGAGGATTGATGACAGAAATCCCATAATCTACATCTTCATCCATACACCGCAAGCCACATGACGGAGTGTGGCGGAGGGTACCTTGAGTACCTCTATCGGTTCTCCCTTCTATTCCAGTCTCGAATTTTTCGTGGAAAGAAAGATTATCGGTATGCCACTGTGGGGGCTCTAATCTCTGGTTTTGTCGTCATGGTCTCTTCGTGAGATATACGTAGGAGGGAGCAATACACTGCTTGACTCCTCGGTGATAGTATGTTCTCAAAACTTCAACAAAAGCCCGTACCGAGCTACTGAGCGTCTCTCTTGCCGAGTCTTCCACTTGAGTTATTCCATCATCTCCGTAACGCTTTCGCAATTACTAAATGATCCTGTAACGAAGCGCGCTGCTCTCCGTTCGATCTTCTCTATCTTTTCCATCAACCCTATCTGGTACAGATACACCGGCATTTCAGTACAATTTTCCATTGTTACAACCTCTCGATATACTACAGCATAACCCGCAAAAAGCCTCAGTGAACCTCCGATGTCATGTAATTGTGATGGTCTGGTGGGAAAACCATGTACAAAATCCTTCCCGTATATCCTGCTGATAATCCTCGCACACATTCCAAGTGATTTGGGTTGTCATATGGGGTCCACAAAATCTTCAATTGTCTTACACTATGTTGGCGGTCCACTTGCCTGAAACTTGTACTAGGGTTCGTCCCAATACCCTGTAGAATTCGTTATTTAAATCTGGTGTATCCACACTCCGCTGCCTCGCTGCACATTCGTCTGTCTGAAAGGACCCAAAATCACGCAAACACTCAAAAAGAGCTTGAAATGTTGTGTGATGTGGTTGGTGTCTCTGAGGGTACTTGTTTTGCTATAGCCATGCTGCTTCTCGACCGCTGAATGAAAACGAGACGACTAGAAAAAAAAGTAAGGAAACAGTTTATTATTTCAAAAGTAATCACCATAACTGTTAAACTTATCCCACTGTGAGACTAGAAAGACACTGCCTTCTTGGAAAAATGTCTGTGGTTGCCTAGGGAACCATGATTATAGCGAGACGTGCACCTCTTTGTCAGATGCAAATCGTGGCCGCGAGTGACTTCGTGCAGGGCTCCAAATACATGGAAAATGCATAATGAGATATCGGGACTGTGTGGAAGATGTGAAAGGGCTTGCTAGAGAACCTTCTGCAGTGTACTCTACCCGAATGTCGCCAAGGGTGTTTCGACTACGCTGCAGAAGTTTCGCTGGCAGTCCTTACACATCCTCCACACAGCCTCCATCTCTTCCCTTGCGATTTCCATTTTTATGGAGCAATGAGGAAACACATTCGAGGCATTCGATTTGCTTCGGACGAAGAGGTGCAGGTCTGGCTAACCGTCATGGTGTAATGGGCGTAACTGTCGATATTTCTGTTGGTGACTGAGGGCGGTGAACTGAACAAAGTTACATCAGTATTTGTATGATTTGCAGACAATAATTATAGCTATTAGGAGTAGTATGTTCTTAGCTGGGTTAGTACCTCCAAGTACATGATGCAAGAGGATGCCATTAACGCTAGTTTTCGCCTGGGCAGCAGGTCAGATGTTGAATTGTGCTGGGTGGACGCAAAAAGGTTAGTCTGTACTGACAGGCTTAGTCAACTTGATGGTGCAGTCACGACGGTGCAGAAAAATCAGGAAATATATTACGTCATGTGTTTGCGGGAAGACTGTAAAACACAGAGAAAAAACAATCAACACAAGAATATGTATACATACGTAAAAATATCCGCACATATTTCCTTTACGCCATGTGTATATAGGGTGGTTACAATTACAGGGCAGGTACTCGCTGAGGTCCAGTGTGGGCTGTAATTATCGTACGGCAACGAAATTTGGCAGGTATTCTAATAAGTTAATCAGAAACCAATTTACAATGGAAAAAAATTAGTTCCAGTTTTGGCCGCCAGGTGCTAATGCATGAAAGAAACGTAAAAATGATTCTATATGCAACGGATCGAGCACAGAAATGGTCAAACAAGTGAGAAAGACTTAATACTGATTTTATTATTAGCCGCCTCTTGCACCATTTGTTCAGTATGAGCATCGGAGATGTCAATGAAATGCTGTACAGCGCCAGATTCGGATGGACAAAATTGGAAATAATTTGTTTCCGGTGTCAATCGGTTCTGCACTAAAACATTAGCACATCTACCAAATTTCGCTGCCATACGATAATTACAGCCCCCACTGGACCTCTGTGAGTGGCTGCACTTCAACCACATAAGGGGCGATAGGAAAGTTCCTATTTAAAGGCCACTCTAACCCCTTGCATCGGATTCGTGATGGATTGCACAAAAACTACAGCAACACCCTCAAAGGAAACTTGTATATTATGCTGGGTGACTCTTTAATCATGTGACAGACTTTCAGGGATGGTGGAGTAGGCTAAATGTATGAATTTGAGTTGAGGCAAGGGACTGCAGTGCCGAAACGACAGAGCCGAAAGTTATAAACGAGAGTCGTTCTCACATATCTGACAGTGGAATACATGTACCGGTAGTGTTGTCGATAATACTGTAGGGCAAGCGACTTTCAGAGGTGGCAGCACGGACCAAAACAAGAAGAAAAGTATAACAAATACAGGCTCTAAAATGCATACCTCAAGAGCAATAGATATTTGTTCGGCAGGAGACATGTGTCTCACAGTAGCTAAGATGAACAAGTGTTTATAGCTCTTAAGGCATGCACTTCAGAGCCCATGTTTACTGGAGATTGTTATCTTGTTTGGGTTCACCCTAACATCACTGAAAGTCGCCTACCCTACTATCTTAGTAACAACACTATCGGGATATGTATCCCACTGTCAGAAGTATCAGAACGATTTTCGCTTACATCTGTCGACTCGGTCGTTTCCACACATTGGTCCCCTAACTCACATTCATCCCTGAAAGTGTGTAACATCATATATTCGCAAGCGCATGCATATGTCATAAGCCAAAAACAGAGGAAGGAAAGAGATGAATCAAAAAGGAAAAAAGGAGAGAAGGGAATGTCGAAAGACTGACGTCCAGAGTATGGTGGAGGGGTATATAGAGAGGAGGGTAGCATGGAGAGATAGAAAGAAAAAATAACTAAGCAGCTATAAACAAATCAACTTGTGCAAAAATGAGAGAAATAAACTTCTTCGTATGAATCGTACGCTGAAGAAAATTCTCTCTGTATTTGAACTATGTGCAAGCTGAATACAAATAATTTATGCTGTGCTCTTGTTTTAACGAGGCCCAGGTCGCGTCAGAACTTTAGACGCTGGCTGCAACGGAGAACTGCGCTCATCTTATTTTAGCGCCCCTTTGTTTTCAGGTTTACACGTGCTCACTCCCACACCCGTTTATTGTTCTGTTTTCCACAAACGACAGCACTTTTAATGGACAATAAGAATTTTAATGCGCAATTCTCTTTGTGTTACAACAAGGTTTTAAGTATTAAACTCTCTCCGGCTTACAGCGGGACGAAACAATTTCTGACGCTAGTCTGCGCGGACAAACAACGTTAGAAGAAACAGAATTGTAACTACGAAGAGAAAGTAACAAAGATAGGAGGGATGTTTTTTACGTAACTGGCCTGACTTGCCCTGCAGGAAGAAATCACTGGCTGCGTAAACTAACTCATACGCCGGCGCTACCGTAATTGAAGCAGGTAGCGTTACAAAAACAAGCCTAAATTAATTTTAAGGTCATTATTCAGCACATTACGAGCCAGAGTGGGAAGGGTGAACTTATTTCGGCGTTAACAATACTTAATGACCCCAAATTTGCTGCATTACTGTAGATAAATATCGCTCAGCGCGGACCAAGGAGAATATTAAAATGCTGCCCACGGAAACAAGTTGTTAAGGGCTAAGGATCTTGGCTCCTTAATTAAAATTTCCTCTTTGCGCCGGCGACTATTAATTACAGAGGATGTGCGTAAGCGTCCTGAAAAGTGGTGACTGGGGGAGAATAAGAAAATCTGAGGAAGGTTTCACCCTTCACATCAGATTCTTTCTCCGAAGATACCTAGCGTCTGAGGTCATATACTGAATTATTCATTTGGTATTCAGAGATAAAAATTTTGCTGAACATTATTTAATTCTACCTTGTTAGTGGGTGTTTACAACAGGAGTGACAGATTTCTATGATTTATCTCACTATACCAGCACAATTCGGGTAGTTCGTTGTTAATTGAGTTTACAAACTCTGTTCTATTTTATAAACATTTTCTTTTTAGCTGTGATTTTTAAATAAAGCAACATCACTTCTGTCACTTCTTGTTTCTCTCTCTCTCGGGAAACGACCGAGCGAGGCGGCGCAGTGGTTAGCACATTGGACTCGCATTCGGGAGGACGACGGTTCAATCCCGTCTCCGGCCATCCTGATTTAGGTTTTCCGTGATTTCCCTAACTCGTTTCAGGCAAATGCCGGGATGGTTCCTTTGAAAGGGCACGGCCGATTTCCTTCCCAATCCTTCCCTAACTCGAGCTTGCGCTCCGTCTCTAATGACCTCGTGTTCGACTGGACGTTAAACACTAACCTCCTCTTCCTCTCTCGTGAAATATTCCTGCGCCACTGGTATCTATCGTTTATCTTCGCTGACCATTATTTTCGTTCTATAATCTACACAAGTTGAACTCTCTTCTGTCAAATATGTCCCTTTTATGTACTGGTACCGAAGTGTACGTGTGTGTCTGGTGACATGTAATAATGATTACAGAATTCATTACATAAATGTGATTGTTTTTAAACGAAAAGTTAGAAATATAAAATACCTATTGAAAATAATACTGAAAATGACAATACAAAAATAATAACAGCAACAACAACAATACAAATAACAAACAGTCAGCAAAAGCAGCTACTTCGCTATGTAAAGCTCAGAAATTTTCACGGAAAGGGGAATGAGTCAGCTCTGGACTCTTAGTATTCGTTATTCTAACAGTGGTGATTTGTGAAAAACTAAGGAAAAGAAATCAGCAAGATTAGTGTTTAGCAATCCGTCAACGACGATGTGCTTAGTGATATGGAAAAGTTTGTAATTCACTGTTAAGACTGGTTACGGCAAACAATGTTAAATATTTTTTTTATTGACATACATTTTTTTCTGTCATCTCAATTAGCGTAACGTAATTAACCAAAGCTAAAAAATTCATAGGTGAATAGTACTATTTTAATTTCATGTCCATTCTACACAATTGAAAATGTCCACAAAGTGATTAAACAGACCCAAATATTCCTGCAGAAAAAAGAAACCCGATTCCAAAATTATAGTTAGAAAATCTGCTGTTGGTTTATAACAACTTTCGTATAAGTGTACTGAAAATGCACAGGGCTACGTGTAATGGCTATTGCTCCGTCCTGGGGTTAACGAATGAACTTTGCTGTCATTTTTCTAACACAACAGTATTTACCTGTGCAAATGTGCCTTCAGTACCTGCGCGTCCGTTGATTGTGGCTGAAAAGGATTGTCGCAAGTAGACCGTTGTCAGTGATGTAGTCTACACTGAAGTTACAGTCCAGACACTTTAATTACACTCTGTTGGTGAACAGCTTACAGTTTAGGGCCATATTGTGTTTCATATAACATAATTTATGCACAGATAATATGTTAATCACATATCACACTCGGTTGATATCTGATAATGTAATTGTTCGAGAGCGGTAACCTAGCATTGAAGTAATTATTAGCGTGTCTCAAGTAGATCATTAAGACATTCGCCATTTACACTGTCCTTCCAAGTAGACAATCATATTAATACGAAAACGAAGTGCACAATAAGGAACTATTGGAAACAGCACTGTTCTTGAGCATAATCGAAGATTGACACAATTTACGAAATTAATCGCCTTTTCACGGCCAGTTATTAAGAACAGTCACTGAATGAACTATCGGACATGGAATGTACATAAAATTCGCCACGGTGCACTCGTCTGCGGTATATTTCCACGTATAGCGGACAAAGATCTTGCACATTTCATCACCTTTCGCAAACTGACTAAAATGGCTCCCGAATGTTGCTTTTATAAGTCTCCAATAATTAAAACTACATTCAGATACTGTGGCATTAATCATAAATAAAGATTTAGATTTCTGAGTAACTGAATAGCGGAGAAAGATTTGTCTGACTAAGGAATTTTACATACAACAATAATTCTTTTAAATTACGCTGGCCCGTTTGCCAAAATACGTGACACTGTTTCAGTAGCAATGTTTTATGAAAGATATTAATTACTCAGAAACTAAATGCGTGCGAAATTTACTACCATATTTCAAACATTAGCTGTATGGGTATTTCACTAATTTATATAGTTTTTATTTGTTCTTCCTTTTCTACAAGTTAGCGACTGGGGATGTTTACACATTAAAAATTATAACGAAGCTTTATATTACTGAAATTTGTAATTAGGGTGGTTTTTAGGTAAAATAAAAATAGATATCAGTTGTAATTAACCAAAAGAACGTAAAGGACAATAAAGTTAAGCTATCTAAGTCCTGAGTTGATATTCAAGATATCTGGTACTGTGCACACATCATAAAAATAACGCTACTGATGATATTTCCAAATAAATAAATAAATTCTATGCCTCGTGATGACTGGGTGTTGTGTGATGTCCTTAGGTTAGTTAGGTTTAAGTAGTTCTAAGTTCTAGGGGACTGATGACCATAGATGTTATGCCCCATAGTGCTCAGAGCCATTAAAAAAAAAATAATAATATAAAAATTCTGGGGGGAAGAAATACATAACAGCTGGATGGAATCCACCTGGTTCGGTACACCTTTAAAAAGACGTGTTCTTAATCCAAGTACAAAGCCTGCAGATGTTCTGCGATGTTATTAAACAGACACCCACAAGCTGTGAACGAGTTAACACCGTGCATAACGCTGGCAACTTGTTCAGCATTCTTTGCAGCTGATAGCAGTTGTCTGAAAATATTATCAATATACAAAAAAAGAATTAACACAAAGAAAACGAATTTCAATACATCGCTGGTGTTGACTGTGAATAATATTCGTCTCCAAAAGGTAATTACGTTCATCTTCTGCAGAAGATGGTAACCATCTAAATGTAACGAGTAATTTCGAAATACCCTCCGTCCAGTAAATCTGGTGTCTGCTATCCAGTAACCGTGTCAACATTACAGCTGAGCAGTATGCCAACGTAAATGTAATTCTATAAGAGATTGTAGATACACTGAATGCTCTAGCATTCAATATAAATATTGTGTCTGGATTTTCAAACTGTCACTGAATCACAATGTTCCTATTCCATAGATCGATCCTCTTTGCGTCCAACAGTTATAGCTGGCACTTTTCATTCATGACAGTGTGTTTGATAAGATTCGTAATCCACGAAAGTCTTCCCTGTTCCTGTAACTGGCTGGGTGAATTTGGTTTCAGGTCAGAAGAAGGTATGGGTATTGTTTTTGCAACAGGGCCATGCTTAAAAAAGTACTGTGATATTGAAATGAACCATCGGGTTAAGTGCAGTATTACTGTATTTTCTTACTCTCTTGCTCGTACTACAGTTGTCTTATTTTCGTATCAATGTTTGCAAAAATGTTCGCTCACTTTGAATGTCTTTCTTATGGTCAACCTATAACAACACCTTCCATCCATATTATCTGTTAAGTCAGATTACGGTGATTTGGTTTCATCTATTTCTATTACACTGAGGCCATATTGTATGAAGAATTACAGAAGAAAGAAGCAGGCCCAGAAAACTTAAGTTCTATCCTTTAGAGAAATTCAGTGCAGCACCGAACAGTTACTGCGAGAATTAAATCAGGTAGGACAAATGGACAACACTTTTTTATTTCCGGAACCGCGCGACTGCTACGGTTGCAGGTTCGAATCCTGCCTCGGGCATGGATGTGTGTGATGTTCTTAGGTTAGTTAGGTTTAAGTAGTTCTAAGTTCTAGGGGACTGATGACCACAGATGTTAAGTCCCATAGTGCTCAGACCCATTTTAACCATTTTTTGTTCATTTCCTACGTGTTCACTCACTATGAAGCTGTGCGTTTTGTTTCGACAAGCAAATTTTCTGCGTGGTTGATTAACTATAATACAGAAATATGATATCATTTTAAGCATGTGGTAATACGAAAGAAACCATTACATGTAATTATTTGTTCACCGTGATCATACATATTTCGTTTAGAATTCGTGTGGGGTCCCGAAAAAAATGTATTATCAATAATAATATTAAACTTCCTGACAGATTAAAACTGAGTGTCGGACCGAGGCTCGAACTCGGGACCTTTGCCTTTTGCGGACAAGTGCTGTATCGTCTGAGCTACCCAAGCACAACTCACGATCCGTCCCCACAGCTTCAATTCTGCCAGAACCTCATTATTCTGGGAACAATAATAACATTCAAAAGATCTTGGATTATACTACGCTTGCGGCCTACACAGAGATTAAGTAAATCATATGACAGAGCGTTGGAGACTCTCATAAAAAGCAATTGCGGCTAATGTGACTTCTTAAAGTGGGGGTAAACTAACTTTACAGTCTCATACATTCCGTCTATGAATGTAAAACCCTATGATAAGTGGGAATGTCACGAACTCGTATACATTCAGCAGTGCGAATCAACCGGGAAAACTTCCGTAGATTTCGAAAGAACGCAGCAATGCAGGAGGCCAAAGAGTATGAGCCGGTTGCGTTAAATGAGGAAGATGGACAAATTAAGTTATGTAAGTATCTGCGTTTTGCATTAGAGTCCAGGAAAGTGGCATTTATTTCTTGTTGCGGAATTAATTACCTTCTGTGAAGCAAGAATTACAATGGCGGAGACGCGCTAGGAATACGAGGCTGCATGAAATATTCATTGTGCAACGTCTTCCTGTTTAACTATGCGACAAACACAGACTTATCAGCTTCTAATACAACAGCACGTTACGCCACCAGTGAGGAGAGAAACAACTGAAAGACCAAAGTATTCAAGAGGCGATAGATAACATGTCTTGTCATCAGGGCTCTAGACCGTTGTCTGTAAGTTGTTTTCTTATTTATTTCCATTAATATGCAACAACCGAGATAGGAAGTAGACTAGGGTTAAACGTTACGTCGGCGACGAGCTCTTCCTGACGGACCACTGCCTCCAAATCACCCAGGAAACTGAAGGTGTCCTTCTGAAAGGAATCGTGCCTAATTTCAGCTTAAAGAATTAATGGAATCCACAGAATCCCCTTATCACGATCGCCGTACTCCAAATAAACATTACGCAATGAACATGCCTTGCATTTTTCATAGTTTATGTGCGATATTCATCCATAATAAGCTCCAAAATGTTTGGCAGAGCCTTTACCATTGTATAAAACAGGTTTCCCGAATTTTCTGTGAAGTTTCACTTTTAATAATGGAAAGCGCCTTAAATATGGCGAACTGCGGTAGCTATAGGTTAAACATAGATACCAGGCTACAATACACGCCGACGTTTTATCATAAACTTTATTTCGCGTTCGGAATCATTAGCTACACCAACGCACATATAAATTATTACGTTCCAATCTAACTTTAAGTAAGCGACATCCTCTGTATTGATTCCAATAGATATGTGCTCAGCTTTACTAATTTTTAGCAGTGTATTCCTTTTAATATCCTGTCATATTTCATATGTTTCATTCGACAGATCTCATGATACAGTCCTCCCGAAACGCATCATAAGGTGATAGAATAACATAATTTTCGCGATCTAGAGAAGTGTCTTACAATTTAAATGTACACTGAAATGCCAAATATGGCGAAGTGCGGTAGCTATAGGTTAAACATAGACACCAGGCTACAATACACGCCGAAGTTTTATCATAAACTTTATTTCGCGTTCGGAATCATTAGCTACACCAACGCACATATAAATTATTACGTTACAATCTAACTTTAAGTAAGCGTCATCCTCTGTATTGATTCCAATAGATATGTGCTCCGTTTTACTAATTTTTAGCAGTGTATTCCTTTTAATATCCTGTCGTATTTCATATGTTTCATTCCACAGATCTCATGATACAGTCCTCCCGAAACGCATCATAAGGTGATAAAATAACATAATTTTCCCGATCCAGAGAAGTGTCTTACAATTTAAATGTACACTGAAGCGCCAAAGAAACTGGTACAGGCATACGTATTCAAATACAGAGATATGTAAACAGGCATAACACGGCGCCATTGTCGGCAACGCCTATGTAAGACAACAAGTGTCTGGCGCAGTTGTTAGATCGATTACTGTTGTTACAATGGCAGGTTATCGAGATATAATTTGGTTTGAACGTGGTGCTACAGTCGGCGCACAAGCGATGGGACTTCACATCTCCGAGGTCGCGATGAAGCGGGGATTTGCCCGTACGACCATTTCACGAATGCACGGTGAATATCAGAAATCCGGTGAAACATTAAATCTCCGACATCGCTGCTGCTGGGAAAGGATCCTGCAAGAACGGGAACAACAACGATTGAAGAGAATTGTTCAAGGTGAGAAAGTGCAGCCCTTTCGCAAATTGCTGCTGATTTCAATGCTGGGGCATCAACAAGTGTTAGAGTGCGAACGATTTAACAAAACATCATCGATATGGGCTTTCAGATTCGAAGGTCCACTCGTGTATCCTTGGTGAATGCACGACACAAAGCTTTACGCCTCGCATGGGCCAGTGAACGCCGGCATTGGACTGCTGATGACTGGAAACATGTTGCCTGGTCGGACGAGTCTCGTTTCAAATTGTATCGAGCAGGTGTATATGTACGGGTACTGAGATAACTTCATGAATACAAGGACCCTGAATGTCAACAGGGGACTGTCGAAGCTAGTGGAGGCTCTGTCATAGTGTGGGGCGTGTGCAGTTCGAGTGATATGGGACCTCTGATACGTTTATATACGACTGTGAAAGATGACACGTACGTAAGCATCTTGTCTGAACACTTGCATCCATCCGTGTCCATGTGCATTCCGACTGGCTTGGGTAATTCCAGCAGGACAATGCGACACCCGACACGTCCAGAAATGCTGCAGAGTGGCTCCAGGAACACTTCCGCTGGCCACGGAACTACCCAAACATAAACATTATTGAGTATATCTGGGATGCTTTGCAATGTGCTGTTCAGAAGAGATCTCCCCACCCACACACCCCCCCCCCCCCCACCCTTGTCTTACAACTTGCGGTTTTATGGGCGGACCTGCAGGATTCTTGATGTCAATGCCCTCCAGCAGAACCTCAGACATTAGTTGAGTCCATGCCACGTCGTGATGCAGCACTTCTTGTTCGCGGGGGACTTACACGATATTAGACAGGTGTCCCAGTTTCTTTGACTTTTTAGTGTATGTCCTACCCTTGCTAACTATTGTCTTTCTGACAATGGGAAGGTACACAGTTGTCGTTTCTCACAGAATATCTCGAGTAATACCATATTGTGACAAAAGAAGACCTACATTCTCACAATAAAGTAGTCTCCCGATGGTCTTTGCGGCTTTCTTACATACCATTCACGCCTAAATCATCGATCGAGGTAGCGCAGTTGTTAATGCACCTAATATTCACTTGCGAGGCGAGGAGGAGAGGTGGAATGTGATAGTGGACTCCCTCTCCCCTGAAACCTTAACCATCATGGCTTACTTATCTGTAACATAGCCAAAGGCCAGTCTCTGGACAACCCATGACCAAATGCTTTTAGTGGGCGGGTTATTTGGCGAATGTTCTTGTCAGGGCGACAGTCTAACACTATATCGAGGAAGGTCAGCACAGCATGGGCAACATGTGGTCTTACCTTTCCTTACTGAAAATTAACGTCAAAGAGACCTCGAAGATAAGACACAGTCACCGGCCATATCACGTCTGAAACGGAATAACTTGTGTCCAAATATCGGCCATACGACCCAGATATGATGGTTATGTGTACACAGTGGCACCCCAGTCGATCACAAAAGTTACTGGGACTGTATGACGATGAGAATCCAATCTGGCAACGTACGTTCTCCTCGGAGCCTCCGCACAGGGATACATTCATCGTAATGCTTTATGCAGAACCGGACAGCATCCAAAAATACTCTGCGATGTCACTCCTGTGTCCTGTGTCGATGCTGTCTCAGCACTTCCACGTGATGACAGTCCGACGTGCTCCAGACGTCGTCTACGGTACGTATGGATATTTATGTTGCAGCAACAAACCAGCTTACTGACTCAAAGAAAGGGAGGCGGCTATATGATCCTGCACAGCCATACGAGCAATATATCTATCCTCTCGAGCGCTAGTCACATGCGACTATTGATACACGCACGACGCTGAGTATGACCCTCTAGTGCCTATCAGTTCCCTATTCGCATACAGTTTAGGATGAAAGCAAGTAGCAGTATCCCAGAACGATGAATGAAGAAGAAATGCCGCGCTTCGCGGTCGGCATGCGATTCCTCAGTCAGATTCGAGACAAAAGTTTATGTAGCAAAACGCATTGCCACCAAAAGGATTAGTAGAAATGCAATTTAAAAACAAGACTCTGCCAACGCTGTAACTGCGTGCGGCATGGCCAAAAACAGGTAGCATGAACTCTGCGCTGTGTCGGAGCTGTAGCACTAGTCCAGTGAAACGGTGCAGTACCGTGGGGTACGGATACGCAGACTAGCACGATGTTAGAGTTGCGTTCGCGCCAAACATTTGTTTTTTACAATCAAAGCATCAAACTGTACTCTATTTACCACCCCAGAGTGAGGTCTTTTACATGTTTCTTTCTGTTACTGTTATCTTTATTTAATATCTGTATTCAAATATTAAGACATATCATGAACTTCTTACAGACGTAAACAACCAAGTTCTTTCGTCTATGACACAAATATAGCGAATAGCCTGGACACTTCCCTTGTTGAGAGTCCTTTCTGGCACAAAGTAAGAATGCGGCCGCGATCGAACCGCGGTATTGACCGTCTAGGCATGGGTGAACTACAGACAACACGAGCCGTGTACCTCCTTCCTGATGGAATGACTGGAACTGATCGGCTGTCGGACTCCCGCCGCCTAATAGGCGCTGCTCAGGCATGGTTGTTTACATCTTTGGTCGGGTTTAGTGACATCTCTGACAAGTCAGAGGGACTGCTTCTGTGATACAATATCCTCAGTCAACATCTATCTTTAGGATTTCTGGAACCGGGGTGATGCAAATCCTTTTTGAGGTGTGTATCATGCTATCACAGATACTTCAGGGGATATGAGATCAGAAACACTGAGTTACATGAAAATACGTTCACCATGTATGAAGCTTTAACGTATTTACTACTAAGATACTCCTAGAGTAGAATCAACTTAAGAAAATGCTTGACACGTGGCTGGGATTCCGACAGCTTTCAGTTGGGAAGCGCAGACGGTTGTAGGCGTAAACAATAGCCGTCTACAGAGCTATGAAGAGGCGTTGCCGAATAGATGCACCAAATATGGGCCTCAACTGAAAATGACGAAATACAATATGGCGTCTTCCAAGTTCTTCTACTAGTAACATCGAAAAGGATTTTGCAGCCCACTGGCCACATTTCACACCACAAAGAAAAAATCTGACTTGTCTTATTTAGTCTTCAAGTCATGAAATGCTGTGAACGCGAGCCTGCACACTGTGACGTCACAGAGCTCGATCAGCTCCTAGTCCACGAAGGCTTCTCCGTCTCGTGTGAGTGCGCCTTGAGCGCGTAGCCCTGCTGGCTGGCTACAGTTATTAAGTGCACACAAGCGGTGACGGCGCGCTGCTACCGCTGTGGGAGCGAGTTAAGCGGCGGAGTCAGTGACTGCTGGCTGGCTGGCTGGCAGCCTCTGCCAAAAGGGCGGCCGGCCGCCGGAACAGCCGAGGGCAGCGAGCCAGGCGCGCCTTTCGCCACGCGGGGGCAGCGACGCGCTAGCGCGGCCCCTGCCACTGGCCACCCGCCTCGCCGGACCACGTGGCAGCGCCGGGTATTCGATATGTGCAGCACCCCCCCCTTCCCCCTCAATATATGACATCAAGGACGGCCAGTGTGGCCGGGCGTTTCTAGGCGCTTCAGTCTGGAACCGCGCGACCTCTACGGTCGCAGGTTCGAATCCTGCCTCGGGCATCGATGTGTGTGATGTCAGGTTAATTAGGTTTAAGTAGTTCTAAGTTCTAGGGAACTGACGACCTCAGGTGTTAAGTCCCACAGTGCTCAGAACCACTTGAATTTAGGACATCAAGAGTTTAAGGAAATTCGATTTTTCAATAATATGTTCATCCTGTAGCGCACATCTTTTCGAAGAGTTTGATATATAAAACATATGTGTTCGAGGAAATGAAATACATGTTATTTGGTGTTACGTGTGCCAAAAGGCAGTGCCACGCCTCATCACACAGCATTCTTCTGTCGCAAGTCACTGTACTTCGCTCAGAGGAATTCAAACGTATATACTTCGTAATAGAGGCTATCAAACCTATATCAGGACAGTGGAAATTAAAGGGTCCTGTGGTGCCTCTCCTGCTCCCAGTCGGTCGGTCTGACGTCCTGCCCCCTCATAAAATAAATAAATAAAATAAAAAAAGGTCACAATTAAAATTGCGTGGGATTAATTACTGGGAGAATAAAAACTCTTCAGATAATTTTCACTCTTTACTGCTAGGGAGCGAAAGGCTATTTATAATTTGTACAGAAAGCAGGTGGCAGTTATAACAGTCGAGGGACATGAAAGGGAAGCAGTGGTTGGGAAGAGAGTGAGACAGGGTTGTAGCTTCTCCCCGATGCTATTCAATCTGTATATTGAGCAAGCAGGAAACAAAATAAAATTTCGGAATAGGTATTAAAATCCATGGAGAAGAAATAAAAACTTTGAAGTTCGCCGATGACATTGTAATTCTGTCAGAGACAGCAAAGGACTTGGAAGAGCAGTTGAACGGAATGGACAGTGTCTTGAAAGGAGGGTATAATCTGAACATCAACAAAAGGAAAACAAGGATAATGGAATGTAGTCGAATTAAGTCGGGTGATGCTGAGGGAATTAGATTAGGGAATGAGACACTTAAAGTAGTAAAGGAGTTTTGCTATTTAGGGAGCAAAATAACTGATGATGGTCGAAGTAGAGAGGATATAACATGTAGAGTGGCAATGGCAAAGAAAGCGGTCTGAAGAAGAGAAATTTGTTAGCATCGAGTATATATTTAAGTGGCAGGAAGTCGTTTTTGAATGTAATTGTATGGAGTGTAGCCATGTATGGAAGTGAAACATGGACGATAAATAGTTTACAAAAGAAGAGAATAGAAGCTTTCGAAATGTGGTGCTACAGAAGAATGCTGAAGATTAGATGGGTAGATCACATAACTAATGAGGAGGTGCTGAATAGAATTGGGGAGAAGAGGAGTTTGTGGCACAACTTGACCAGAAGAAGGGATCGGTTGGTAGGACATGTTCTGAAGCTTCAAGGGATCACCAAAATAGTACTGGAGGGCAGCGTGGAGGGTAAAAATCGTAGAGGGAGACCAAGACATGAATACACTAAGGACATTCAGAAGAATGTAGGCTGCAGTAGGTACTGGGAGATGAATAAGCTTGCACAGGATAAAGTAGCATGGAGAGTTGCATCAAACCACAACAACGACAACAACTGCTTATTAGCTAATAACTTTCTCTTTTGTGAGACATAAAATTAGATATAGGAAACCTAAAACCAGTAAGGACAAGACACAAGCAAGACAGTACCCATTTCCTCAATCTTTAGGTCCCATCCGTTTTTTTCCCTCTAATATTGCTACAACTGTACATGGCATGCTTTCCTTTGCGCGAAAGAATCTATTACCTCATCAAAATTCATCAAACGTTTAGCTACATGAAAAATCAAAATGTTGTTGTCTAATACCGAAAAAGCTGATAGTAAAATTAGTACCCAAGACTGTTGTGATTTCTCGATTTGATTACGTCCGTCTGCTAGATAAAGATAAAGAAGCGTTTCTAATATTGCAGAAAATGTAACACACGCCAAATAAGTGACACTGTTTTGGCACAAATGGTGATTTTTATCTACCTCAGTTACATAAATAACAAGACAGGATGTAATTTAAGAAGCACCAATTTCTAATGCCTATTAGGCCTGCTGCGAGCAAATATTTTTATGTTCCAAAATAGTTTCACATTTCTTTCATATTCTCTAGTTTATCAAGCATGAGATCGAAAAGTAGTAGTTGTACGGAATTTTTTTTATAAATTTGGAATCGTCATATTCTTCCACATAATTTGTGTCCTGTTCCCTCTTCTCCTCCTTCCTCATTCTGCCAAACTATCTTGTTGTCACAAATTCGACAACTATTCCTGCCATTGTCAAAACTTATTCTCCAGATAAATTTGTAAACCCTACCAGAATCACAGATTTAGTTATCCCGTGTTTGCTCTCCAGTCCGGCGTTGTTAAGTGTTCGTAGAATGCGTTTTCCGCTCTATTCCGAGAACAGAACTTAAGCGACTGCTAACCGGCACTTACAACTGGCCCTTATTATTGCATCGGTCTGGCAATCATTTTCCTGGGTACACCGAGAAGATGATATGTAAACTTTCTTACCTGTTATTCCTGCCAGTCGTTTATTTCCACTCTGGTAGTCTGAATCTATGAATTTGTCTAATAATTATAACGACACATCATTTGCACAACCAGTCAACCACATAAACAAACAGCGGTTGGCATTCACCCCTTCGGGTTTATTTGGCTCAGCTCGTATAGCCCCGTCCCATCTTGTCTGCGAGAAAGTCATTTATTTGTAGATTCGACGGGGATTCTCCTGCAGTGACATCACGTACACCATGCACGCATTGAAAAATCAACTAATGATTCGTTCAGAAATGGACTTAGAATATGTTCAAAAACCAACAGCGATGCGATTCAAAATCATTTGAATGATTGACAGACCGACACACGCTGGATGCTAGGCGCTTTGGAACAATATGAATGTGGCACCCCCTGAAATTGCCTCCCGGTGCAGATACCCCGGTTTGCTGCCCCCCCCCCCCCCCCCCCTTAGATCCGTGACTGTCACCTGGTACCAACTGGAGGAGACTGCTTACGAAGCTGCACGTTGCTCCCACGGTACACGTTCAGTAAATACACTTATGACAAAACTCTGGCAGACCGTGAGCAAAGAGGATATTGTGCCAGAGATATCCCCTAGTATTTTTTTCCTTACTTGATTCAAAGATGGGTGTGTTCCGATATGGTAGAGATTAGTGTAGTTATGCGTAATTATAATATCAGTAACCGGAATACCTTCTGTCACAAGTGGAATGTATTGGAAGTTTAAAGCACGTGATACAGAGTACTATCTTTCTCATACGTGAATAAAATGTCTTATCCACTGCAACATGTATCGATCTGATCAGCTAAACGACTTTACCAGCAAGTATTTAAATACTACGAAAGTATTTATTTGCACATAATCACAGGCATAGCACGCATAGCTTAGCCATCGAAATGGTGGTAAAAGATTATAGCGCATTCCGAGGCCCCAAGAACCAAAGTGCAGAATTAGTTTTATATAATGCATTTGGCAGTAACCCTTTGGTTGTTACGTTTAATCTTCATTTTATGTTTATTTCATATTTCTTCTTAAATTAAACGCTGAGCAGTGCTGAAATAGTCTCTGTAATTCTGTGGGATCGGTGTTCGAATGGCCGTTTAGGTTTTCTCGCATTTTACCTAAGGCGGTGAAAGCGAACTGCAGAATGGTTCTTTAGAAAAGTACACGGCCATTTCCTTTCCCTTCCTTGAAATACCTGTGTGCTCCATCTCTAATGAGCTCGTCGTTTGTGGCACGTTATACCCTGAACTTCCTTTCTCCCTTTGAATTGGGCTGGATTAAACAGTTCATTCATAAATGGCATCTTATACTTTGTAAAACTCCAACCACTTCGACTGCCCACTGGAACAGCTAGTTTACAGACGAGTTGCCTACAACAGATGCTTGAGGAAAGGAGAAAACGGTTCAAATGGCTCTGAGCACTATGGAACTTAACTTCTGAGGTCATCAGTCCCCTAGAACTTAGAACTACTTAAATCTAACTAACCTAAGGACATCACATACATCCATACCCGAGGCAGGATTCGAACCTGCGATCGTAGCGGTCGCGCGTCTCCAGATTGTAGCGCCTAGAACCGCTCGGTCACTCCGGCCCGCAGGAAACGGAAAGAAAAGATGTTCACAAAGATATGCGTGCAGTTCATCATTGCCACCTAGTGAGCAACATATAAGCGTAGGGTTATCAGGACAACTTGTAACGGGACATCCTCCTCTAGCATTAGTTTACCTCAACAGTAGTGTTCGATACCAGTATTATTTTCCAAATTCTGGACAGGTCAATATTATCTCATTTGTATCTCTGAAAACTTTCATATAATTTTATACACATTTGGTAATATTTCAAGCTAAAATTTATGAAAAGGAACTACTTTATAAAAATATTTTATTTTCGATGTTATAATCGACAAGTACTAGTTCTGAATGTACAGTTCATTTTTTTAGAAACATTTGAAATTACGAATAATTTGCACATTCAAAATTTCTATTATTAATTACTCAACCTGTGCTGTTGACTATCTTTATTTCTGGATTCATTTATGAATTGATAATCGAAATTAATAAAGTAACGGAAACTATCAGGGATTCATTTGTTAAGAAAAATTGTAAACCCTTTAGTATATTGTTATTTCCGCTGAGTGTGAGAGGCGTGAACTTTGCTCTGATGTGATAGGACGTACTTTTGTGTACCAGATGCAAACAATGCAATTTAACGTGAAAAGTCAGAATACTGTATGAAATACTAAAATGTGAAAAAATCAGTGGAAAATATTTTTACATAAAACGTTCTGCAACAACAATCTTACAATTTATTTAGTACCAACCAACTCTGAGGACATGTTAGATTTTCGACTTCAAGAATCAGGCCCTAAACGAGAAGAACTGGAGGAATCTCCAACATGACAACGTAAGTAAAGTTGAAAGTTTATTGTAATCTTCGCTCCTCTCAAATCTTCATAGAAGATTTTGCTCATTAATCACCTGGTCTGTGCATTGTTTAATATGGACAACAGAATGAAGAAGGAAGGAAAAGGGGGGGGGGCATAGATTACAAACTGTATGATTGGATTAAAGAGGTTCTAGCAAAAAAAACACAGGATATCTTTTTGAAGAGATAAAAATCTTCAGGTGTAAAAGTCACTTCGGGCATATTCCAATGGAGTGTTATAGGAGCATGACTTTTCGCATTATGCAGGATGATTCAAAAGTCAGGTCCCATAGAACAAGTAATGGGAACCAGAAGTCCACCGCCAAACCTTCCGTGGTGGTAGTATGACGCAAATAAAGAAAAAAAATGTCTGCTAAACTTGGGCTCTAAAATACTTCCCTCAAAACCTATAAACACTCAGTAAGTAGGTTAGATGTGTTTCATTGTAAGGAAGACGAGCGAGTGCTCTTAGTTTGTAAGGTATGCATGTGAGCTGGGTAATTTTCTTGCATTGGTGCATACCATCGTCTCTAAAAGTATGGAAAACAGGGAGCTTGCAGTAGCACAGATTTGATTCCAAGTATCGAAGATGAAGGAATGCTAGGGGCTCTTAAGTTATGTATCTTGGAGCCTATGTTTATTGACTTTTTTTCATTGTTTTTGTCCGTACGACCATGTTTGAAAGTATGTTAGTGGAGTTGTGGTCCTTCCAATTCGTCCTGTTTCTTATGACTTCTCAATCAGCCTGTATATCAGTGACCTAATGGATAACATCAGAATTTCCACGAGGTTTTGAGAGGACGATGCTGTTGTATACAGAAACGTCACAACTCTAGAAAGCTGTATGAAAGACATGAAGACCTGCAGAGGATCAACGCCTGGTGCAGGGAGTACCAACTGATCCTCAATGTAAACAAACGTAACGTATTGCGTGTACAAAGACAGAAACACCCATTATTATACTATTACACGATTGCAACGCAATCGTTGGGAGCAACTATTTCCCTAACAAATCTAGGAATAGGAATACTTTTCGTAGCAGCTGAAAGTGAAAAAAAACTACAAAATACTGATAGGGAGGAAGGCAGATGCAAGATGAGAGTCATTGGAAGAATTCTCAGGAAATGTAGGTCACCAACAAAGGAAGTGTTGTACTGTGTATTGTGTATTGAACCGGGGACCTAGCAACGATGGAGAGGCTTCGTCCCGTCGTAGCCCTCAGTAATTCACAACAGGCCACAGCAGTCCACCCACCCCAGTGCCGCCCCCCACCTAACCTAGGGTTATTGTGCGGTTCGGCCCCAGTGGACCATTCAAGAACGTCTCATACCAGACAAGTGTAGCCCCAAACGTTTGCGTGGTTGAGTAATTATGGCGTACGCATACGTGGAGACAGTGTTTGCGCAGCAGTCGCCGACATAGTGGAACTGAGCTGGAATAAGGGGAATCAGCTCGCATTCGGCGAAGCAGATGGAAAACCGCCTTAAAAACAATCCACAGGCTGGCCCGCACACCGGAAAATGGCACTAATTCGGAGACCGGCATGCCTTCCCGCTCGCACCTCGCGGTCGTGCGGTAGCGTTCTTGCTTCTCACGCCCTGGTTCCCGGGTTCGATTCCCGACGGGGTCAGGGATTTTCTCTGCCTCGTGATGGCTGGGTGTTGTGTGCTGTCCTTAAGGTAGTTAGGTTTAAGTAGCTCTAAGTTCTAGGGGACTGATGACCATAGATGTTAAGTCCCATAGTGCTCAGAGCCATTTGAACCATTTGCCTTCCCGCTCGGGATAACAAAGGAAGTAGCTTAACACAGATTCATATAGTAAGCGCGCAAGAGGGCAGGATAAGTTCACCCAACACCGGTGGCAGACGCTGCAACAGAGGCAGTCTGCGTGAATCCGTACGGTTTACTATTAACGTTCCGAGGGCGCACGTTCCTAGAAGAGTCAGTCCGCATGTGTATACTGCTTCCTCCTTCGTATATCTCAAGAAAAGGCCATGAAGGTAAAATTAGAGAGAGTCGAGCTAATATTGAACCATTCGCCTCTGGAACAATAAGATGGCGAAGTGACAGTTGTGCAGAAAGTACCGACCGCTACACACTGTATGGTGGCCTGCGGGGTATATAAGTACTTGTTGGCGTGGATGTATGCTCATAGCTAACTATTTATTTATTGTTGTTACAACTAGTTCTATGAGAAGTTGTCTACACTTGTGCTTATCGCTACAACCGCCAAATGATCCTATCTGGCTCCGTAGATGTCGAGCCTCAGCAAAGTATTTTGGGAAGCTTTTCCTAATTTTTTATGTGCTATTGAACACACTATAGCAGTAATTAACCTGTTCACCAGTGTCGCATCATCATTGTCTCCACTGTGCAGTGTTCGACCCTATAGTTACTTTGGTCTCAAGAATCCTATCATTAACGTCGCTCTTGTGCCCTGCTCGTCACTATAATTCCTCTGTGACTGGAGTGAGTCTTTCTCTGTGTCAGCTTAGCGGTAGAAGGCTAGCAGTGACTTGGGACAGCGACCGCGACTAAGCAATAAGTGAGCGTACCGCTGTATGCACGGTTAGCGCAGACAATTTGTTTACTTGGCTGTCGACGGAAGGCGCCGTGCTGTCTTACTGGATGTCGTCATTCCATATGTTAGACAGGAGCGCAATGAGCACTGAAGCGTGTGGACGAATAAGACATGTAGCAGTAGTCTTTCTTAACGGTGTTGAAGGTTCAGTATTTTCAGGTACTGTGTAATGACCATTGTTTCTCAGGTTACGGCTTCTTGCTGGCAAGTACTGCCACTATTCGTGAAGCAACTGATAGATTTCGTGAGAATTTCATGTACACTTGGATTGCAGATACATTCATTTACTTGTTGTGGTTTAATCATAGCCGCCTCCAGCGTGTGTTACTAATTTGAGTAAAATTGATTACGCTGCGTTCGCTACGGTTTGCGCATGTGCCGTTAGGCTCACCATTATTGCGGCATTCAGTTTTTTTCTGTTTATTCAGTGGAGCTATTGCCAGTACCGAATTAAAAACATGTACAGTGGACTTGTACGATTCTGCTGATTTATGACAAGCTTGCGCTGCATGCATACATCAGTGAGATACCGTGTTTTTCTAATACTGCGCTGTTTCAAGTGTACTATGAGATATTTTGGATACTGTATGAAGGACTTGTGGTCGGATCAGACGTGTATCTGCATGTAACAAACGGCACCTGGTAATTCATTTAGCATTTCAAAACGGAAGGAAGCGTTTCTGATAATGGTGGTTGATAATAATGATTTTAATGTTGATATAGCTGCCAGTTGGAATAGGCGGAATGTGTTCAATATACGATTATGGTCATTAATGGTTGGTGTTCTCAGTACAGCCAGTGTATTACACTCACGTTTTAAAATCTATTTGGTGGTACCATTACTTACGTTTATGGTGGGGTTTTCCTTTAAAATTGCGATCTTAGTAGAATTATCAGCTGTATATGTTATCCAAGTTTCGGACTTGTGAATGTTTCGATGTTAGTAGTGTAATTTCAATTCCGACAACGTACTTGATTCTCTTGTGAAGAATTGTTTATTACGCTCAATTGATTTTTTAATTAGGTTAACTTCCTTGCTGTTGGATCAATAATTGTTTTAAGAGCAGCTTAATAGTATTGTGCTACTGCTGGTTTTTATAGTTATCACGTTTCTGCGTAATAATTAGTTCTTATGAGCTGTGTGATGATGAAAGACAATTGTTCTATGAAACAAAAATGACTCTGAGCACTATGGGACTTAACATCTGAGGTCATCAGTCCCCTAGAACTTACAACTACTTAAACCTAACTAACCTAAGGACATCACACACATCCATGCCCGAGGCAGGATTCGAACCTGCAACCGCAGCGGTCACGCAGTTCCAAACTGAAGCGCCTAGAACCGCACGGCCACTCCGGCCGGCCTCTATGAAACACACAACTGTAATTTGCTGAGCTGTGGACGTTAAAATAAAACTGTTTTATTTCATGTACCTGTCACTCTAACACTCGTTTCCACCCTTTCCTAATCTGAGTCTCAATGCTTCTGGGCACTGTCTAAACATACGAGTGTCCGATCACCTTTTTTTCTCATTGTTTCCTAAGATTGTTCAGCTCTTGAATGAATTGATCCAAACCACTTGGATCTTGTTTAGTCACTTAGCCACTTGTTTAGCGAGTATGCTGTCCCGTACTTTGCCGTCGCTAACCCTATGTTCCTTATTGTAAAACTGATATTCTCTTGACAGCAGAGTTAAGTAACTTTAATCATTCAGTATTTCGACAGTCGTGTCCAAGTCATCCAGTCCATTTCTGCTTTCTGTCTGGTGTAAATAGCCATGAAACAACACACGTCGAGGCGTCCCTATTCCTCCGTAAACAGAGAGAGCAGTTGCCCGTCTGTTTACTGGGTATACTGCATCTGAAGACATTGGTTATGGAACACCTTTAATAGAGAATCAGATGCCGCGGTGACGACACGAAAATAAAAACGGATATCGTGGCCTAGCCTCTCGTATTTGGCGCCTGGTGATTGATGGTGAGATCTTCTTGTGTCCACTGCAGTATCATGTGGAGAAGTCGACCACCAGAGGAGACACCTCTGAGAATGCATTTGCCACTATCGCAGTGCGCAGCTAGCGCGGTTACTTGCTAAATGGCGACGGTAAATACCGACAGCACGTCGTCGGCGAAGGTTTTAGAAGCGGTAAGCGGTGGGAACAGCGTTTACTTTTGCGCAGGGTTAAAGCGGCGTGTTTCAGATTACAGGCCAGGGACGGGACGGACGCCAGCGTGGTAGGCGGGACCACCGGCGGTTCACCCGTGTCTTTACCCCAGAACGAAATTAAAAGTAAACCGAGGCGCGGGGCGCCCAGATAAGGGGAACCCCCGGCGTTCGTTATTTTCACGGCCGGCAGGGCTCGCCAGCGCAGACGCCGCGCCGGCGTCCAATTGTCGCAAGGCTGGGCGAACCGTCGCCTGCCCCCGCACCGCGCTCTTAATGGAGCTCGTTACCGGCGCCTGCTCCGGTCTCCCGCAGCAGCTGCTGCTACTGCTGCTGCACCACCAGCCTCCTCGCACAGTACAGTACAAGGCTGGATAGAAATACGAAAACTCAAAAACAGAAAAACAATAACTACAGACACAGTAATACCTTCTTCCTCACAAAACCCGATAGCTCACAAACATCTAACTTTCCACTCAATGGTACACCGTCTCGTATCTATCCCCATGTCCAGAGATGATTTTAAAGCAGAGTTAGAGACAATAAAATTTATTGCCACGGCCAATGGCTACAAACCAGTTCTTATTGACCACATCTTGCACAGGAAACAAAAACGGAAAATTATATCCCTCCTCTGTGCCCCACTTGCTTCCCCATCCACTGTTTACAAGAATTGGTGTACACTAGCATTTCTAGCATTTGTAGACTTAGAGAAAGCTTTTGACAATGTTGACTGGAACACTCTCTTTCAAATGCTAAAGGAGTCAGGGGTAAAATACAGGGAGCGAATGGCTATTTACAATATGTACAGAAACGAGAGGGCAGTTATAAGAGTCTAGGGGCATGAAAGGGAAGCAGTGGTTGGGAAGGGAGTGAGACAGGGTTGTAGCCTCTCCCCGATGTTATTCAATCTGTATACTGAGCAGCCGGCCGCGGTGGTCTCGCGGTTCTAGGCGCTCAGTCCGGAACCGCGCGACTGCTACGGTCGCAGGTTCGAATCCTGCCTCGGGCATGGATGTGTGTGATGTCCTTAGGTTAGTTAGGTTCAATTAGTTCTAAGTTCTAGGCGACTGATGATCACAGATGTTAAGTCGCATAGTGTTCAGAGCCATTTGAACCATTTTTTAAATATATATTGAGCAAGCAGTAAAGGAAATAAAAGAAAAATTCGGAGTAGGTATTAAAATCCATAGAGAAGAAATAAAAACTTTGAGGTTCGCCGATAACATTGTAATTCTATCAGAGACAGCAAAGGACTTGGAAGAGCAGTTGAACGGAATGGACAGTGTCTTGAAAGGAGGATATAGGATGAACATCAACAAAAGCAAAACGAGGATAATGCAACATGGAGAGCTGCATCAAACCAGTCTCAGGACTGAAGACCACAACAACAACAACAACAACAACAACCATTTCTAGATCAGGTATCACAGATTGCAGCCAAAGCACTTAAATCCTGCAAGTATAGGTTTGCTACTATGTCAGGAACACGATAGTCCAGTGTGTTTTTAATAGCAAAGACAAGATCCAGTTATTAGCCAACAGTGGGGTATACAAAAGCACCTGTTCTGATTGTGAGAAATTTTAAATTGGTCAGTCAGGCAGAGACATATCAACCACGCTGGCTGAACATGAACGCGGCTGGAGGTTGCAGAATTCTAGGCGTCACAGTCTGGAACCGTGCGACCGCTTCAGTCGAAGGTTCGAATCCTGCCTCGGGCATGGATGTGTTTGATGTCCTTAAGTTAGTTAGGTTTAAGTAGTTTTAAGTTCTAGGGGACTGATGTCCTCAGATGTTAAGTCCTATAGTGCTCAGAGCCATTTGAACCATTTGAACCCAAGTACTTCACTTAGCAAAAAAAGGCCATAAACCCAACCAGCTGGAAGCCCTGGAAATTAACAAACATCTTGCTCACAGTCCAGATCTCATCCTAAATGACCAGACACAGCTCAACACTTTCCCGCTCCTAAACTTCATATAATCATCTTTGTTGTTCATTACTTCCCACACTCCCTCTTCCTACATACTCCCCATTTTCCTGTATTCATTAAGTTGTTTTGTTGAAGTTGTCTTTGTATTCCACATAGACTGTAGTTTCAATACGTAATGCTTTCTTTTAACTGGTACTTGTATTACTCTCCATGTTTAACACCCCTTGCAGTTGTCTCATCAAAAACTGTTCATATTTTACTTTGCTCTTTTGTGTAATGTAAACTGTTACACATCCACTGCTTTGATTATAATGTTAATGTTAAAATGCAGTACCACCACACTCTCAAACTGTAGGTTCCCTCAAACAGCTCCATTTTCCTGCATTTATTTATTTCTGTTTATCTTATTGATATTGCTTAGGTTCTTTATGTATTCTGTATTTACATTGATAACTGTCTCTTCTTTTAATTGGTTGTGTATCACTCTCCATGTTTCATACCTCCTGATGCAGCCTTGTCTAGAACTTATTTTATTTTATTTTATTAGTTTTATTTATTAATAAAAACTGTTATGTAGGCATGCTATTCCTATTTTGTGTCTACTCCATTGTTATTTGTGTACTGTTCAGTTTTTACTTTTTCGTTGCAAAGACGTTACTTGCTGAATGTTCCTACTTCAGTCTAGATGTGTTACTTCTCTTCTAATGTTGTTACTCTTCTAATGTTGTTTGCTAACGTTTAAGTTTTTTGGTGATAATACTCAGTAAATGTCTTAAGATGGCCTTGTAAGCCGAAAACCGGTTAACAATAAATGTAATATTGTAGAACAAAAGCAAACTGGTGCTTTTCATTTATTATAGTGTTGTTCTACCAAGAACAGACGGAAGATTCTGTTAATATGAAAACAAAAGACTTTACGGCTTTGTAATGATAACAGAAATGTACTGAGATAACTTACAGAATCGGTGGATGTGTCTTTTTGTAGCAAACAACCTGAAGTTTGATACACGTACTCCGTCAGTACCCCATTCCGCCACCAGGAACGCTAGCGCATTGCACGATTAAAATGGCTATTTTCACTTGTGCGGAGCGTGCCCGCTGTGTGTTTTGATTTCATGAAACGAACTCTGCAACAACTGTTCGGCGTAAATTCTCACCGAATACTCTAGCAGGCCTACAGTTTACTCTTGCTACAAGAACTTTGTTGACACAGATTGTTCACTGCGACGTCACAAAGTCGCCTGCGCACTGCTGATATGTCGAACTGGTTAGGGAGAGCTTTGCCCATTGTCCAAAGCGACATGCGTCTCGCCAGACTGGTATTCCACAAAAGTATTGCGTAGACGTTTATAGTTGAAACCACACAGATTCACAATGGCACAACACATTAGTGATGCAGATAAGGCTCTGTGCGGAAATGTTGCATCGGGTATATACGGTCCGCAGCTCGTGGTCGTGCGGTAGTGTTCTCGCTTCCCGAGCCCGGGTTCCCGGACTCGATTCCCGGCGGGGTCAGGGATTTTCTCTGCCTCGTGATGACTGGGTGTTGTGTGATATCCTTAGGTTAGTTAGGTTTAAGTAGTTCTAAGTTCTAGGGGACTGATGACAATAGATATCCAGTCCCATAGTGCTCAGAGTCATTTGAACCAATTTGGGTATATACGACGAGACATTCCTGAACACAGTAACCTTCAGCTATGAATCAACATTGTATACCAGTGGCACGGTGAACACCTACAACTGCTGATGGTGGTGGTTAGTGTTTAACGTCCCGTCGATAACGAGGTCATTAGAGACGGAGCGAAAGCTCGGATTAGGGAAGGATTGGGAAGGAAATAGGCCGTGCCCTTTCAAAGGAACCACCCCGGCATTTGCCTGAAACGATTTAGGGAAATTACGCACAACTGCTGAATACTGAGCAGCGAAATCATACATCCAACCCTGGAACATGTTCGTGGCAGCCCCAAATTAATGAGTTTTTGTGTCCTTAGAAAACTGAAAATCTACCTACCTTTCTTCTTCAAGAAGAAAACTGTCACTGGTATTGTGCACCTGGATGTGCTTGGAAACTTTTTAATTCTACAGGTCGGTGACGATGACCGAGGTGGGATGGTTTATTACCGGCGAGACGGTGAACCACCTCGTTTCCTCGCGGAAGTTCGAAGTTCCCTGAGTAATCGTTTCCAGGTCAGCAGATTGTCCGTGAACGGCGAGTCGCATGACCACCTCGCTCCCTAGACTTGACACCTGTGAATTTCTTTCTCTGGGGTTTCATTAAAGACCGTGTGATATGGCCCTTTCCTCGCAAACAATTTAGCCGCCCCGAAAAATCGAATCTACTCTGCCGTTGCAAAAGTTACACACCAGTGTGCGAAGAAACTGTTTATCAGTGGGATGTTTGCCGAATCACAAATAGTAGTCACATCAAACAAAAACGAGACTTGACACTTTTACGTGAAACCTTAGGTTGGTTGCTACAAAATGACACCTCTACCGATTCTGTAAGTTATCTCAACAAATTTCTACATCCCTCCAAAGTTGTTAAGTCCTTTTTGACTCACCCGTGCCTCATATGGTATAAGAGATTCCAAACCGTCCCGGAATGGATAAATACAGGTCCTGTATGGTTTTCAACATAATTTTGTACCATTCTTCCAGCAAAATAGTGGCACGTTCAGGCAACATGGTGGATGGCGATCATTCAACGTTCTCTCCAAAGTATACCACAATGGCTCAATAATATTGAGATCTGGCGACTGAGTGTCGCATCCCAAACGTGAGGGTTCCTTGGCATTGGGCGACAGTGTTCGGGGAGAAAGGGAAACAGTCGGTTGGCCTAAGAGGGCAGAAGTCTTGATCTGACTATGATATTTGCTTGTTACAAAAGGTAGGGATTGGGATCAGTACTGAATGACTAACACTATGACTATTTTACAACTTCTGACTCTATAAAAAGAATACTTACGACCTACCATACATGTGCTCTGAAGGTGGTGCATCTACAAAAGACAAATTGTTTACACACATGCAGTGACTAAGTAGCACCATTCCGTCAGTTAAAAGAAGTGTGGATACGAACTGCGTCTGCAGTCGCGACACGAGAAGCAAAAGACCATAGCTACCCAGACAGAATTCCGGCTACTGTTCCGAACTATTCCAGGTAACTAACGTTTCTTTTCACGGGCAATCTAAGACTGTTATTCACTTCAACGATGAAATCGGCTACAGTCGCAAACATTATGTATCTCTAAAAAGAGAAGCACTACCCGGCTTCAGGACATAAGTCCCATCTTCGGGTGCAAATTAGAATGTGTGTCCACAAAACTAGCGTAATTATTTGGACATATTTTAACATTTTTTAACCTTGTTTATGCATCCTTCATGGACTCACATTTTAATATTCACCTCATGATGGATTATATCACGGATACTGCGTAGGGACCGATGACCTAGCAGTTTGGTCCCTTCCCCCCTCTTTTAAACCAAGCAACCAAACGACTGATACTACAAATAACTCTGCTCAGCCCTCTTCGGCTAATAACGCCGGTTGTTTGTGCCAGCAACACTATTTCTCCATTTCCACTACACCTATCTGTCCGGTCTACCCTCTACTCCTGACTGCTCTAACCGCCCTGACTCTCTCCTCGCAGCGTCTGCATCCGGTTTTAACGAAGTTCCTCTTTTCTGCCGCCAGTCCTGTACTTGGTGTAATGTTGAAGGCTCCTCGATGTCTCATTGGCACTAATTATGCTCCGTTTTTCGGAATCTCAGTGGAGGAAGGGAGGCGTCTATTACATATTCATGTGCTGGATCTGCTACAAGCTCTTCATAACATAGACGAATATGTGCCCCTTCCAGAGACTGTCTCCCTTATCACCCTCTTAATCTCGCTCTGAAATTATATTCAAGGCGTATAGTGTTATTTCTTAGCGCGGTTACCGTCTCTATGGGGAACGAAAATTTTACCATGACATCAACCTGATTAATCCAGATGGTCACATAACCCTTGCCAGTAATGCGACGTTGCAGAGTAACCATGCGGCCCATGAAATACCGCGATATGGCTGCCCAAATCAACACCGAACCGCCACCGTGTTAAAATCTTGGAACGTAAACTCGATCGGAATTTGGTAACAGTGTGCAACAAGACTCATCCGACCAAACGACATTGTTCCAGTGCTCCACAGTTCAAGATTTATCGCTTCGCCGCCACGTTTTCTTGTTACGGACATTTGCATCACTGATGAGTGGTTCGAGAATTCCAACTAACCCTACAACTTTCTGCTTCTGGTTCTCCCTTGGTGTTGTTTTGTTGCTGACGTTTCGCGAGAGTGACGGTCAGGTCTGCGGGCACTTTTTCAGCTATCGTCCTCTTACTTTTCGTCATAATCCTCTTCAATGACCGTCTGTAACGATCGCTCAGCATGCATTTTCTTCCGTGTTGTGACTTGCGGATGATGTTTTCCCTGTATGCGCCTTAAAAATTCGATACAGTGCCTCCTGAAACACCAAACATTCCGGTTATCTTGGTTACGGGATCGTCAACTGTGTGTGTGGCATCGTCTAGAGGTCGTAGTGCCACACCAAAGTCCGTAGCTAACATCGATACCACAGACATTAGCGACGTCACGCTGCAATCCACAACGACGAATCGGAGGTGCTCCTTAAGAACACAGCTCCCTTCTCAGCCCTGCAGCGCCCTCGTACTGAGGTCAATAATAAGCGGAGAATGGGAGAGCTCTGTCCAGTTCAAGACCTCAGCTGCAGCAGTGAACAGCATCGTCTACGACCAACAGGCAGTTAAAGATTGAGATGAACTTGTACTGTTACTAACGTTGAATATTGTACCTCAAGAGAATCGTTTGTTAATTAGTGCATTATGTGATGTTGATGATGTTTGGTTTGTGGGGCGCTCAACTGCGCGGTTGTCATCGCCCTTACGAAGTCCCAATTTTTTCATAGTCCAATTTCTTTCACAGTCCACTCGAGCCACTGCCACGAATGGTGAGGATGATTTTGAAACGATGCGGACAACACGAACACCCAGTTCCCAAGCAGAGAAAATCCCTAACCCGGCTGGGAATCGAACCCGTGACCCCGTGATCCGGAGGATATAGTTTCCTGTGGTCACAACAATACGAACACTAAGAATCTGCCAACTTTCGAATTATCTTACCTTTGACGTAATGTGTTCATAACTATACAGAACACTGACACTTGACAGGTATTGAGGTCACAGCACAGGTGTTGCTCGTGGTGTTTATGACGTGCGCTCAACTGCGTTGTACGAAATCCCAATTTTTACAAAGTCCAATTTTTTTCACAATCCAATCTAGCCACTGTCACGGATGATGGTGATGATGATGATGATGATGATGATGATGATGAAATGATGAGGACAAGACAAATTTCCTGTAGCCAGGCAGAGAAAATCACCAAGGCCGAAACCCGAGACCCCGTGATCCAAAGGCAGCTGCTCGTAGTCAAATACAACAATGCAAGTTGCAGGCTTGGCTAGTATCTGGATTTATGTTCAAGCATGGATTTCTTGAGGTAGTTCCATATTTTTAGCGAGCCCTCGTACTTAGGCTGTGGTGACTGGGCTATTGTCGATTCTTTTACTGCTGGCTGGTGCTAGTAGTCAGTGGAAGTGGTAATTACTCGTCTGAAGTGACTGCAGGTAGATGTGGAACTGAGTATTAATACGAAGATGGTTCACAAAGTAATGTAATAAATCCACTGCAGGGAAAGATTAAGAAGAAAATTAAAGAGTGCACCAAGTTACTAAGGCACTGTGTAATACCTCTCCTAGCGATGTCTGGTCGCGCTACAGTGAGGGCCTACCTTATATTTGCGGTTCCCCGAAGAAATGTCATAGATCCTCTGTTATTCTTAAGAGGAGCTAAGCGTGATTAAACAACATTATCAGCCCATACTTTGAGAATACATGACGCTTGCTCTTTAACACTTTGGACTTTGTGGTGCACAGCATCAGGTAAAACAGTATAAAATTATATTTGTTTATCTGTGGCAGTTAATTATTACAACAATTTGTCTAAGAGATCAATTCTGAATATATGTTAATTAACTCGGAGCATCTTCAGTACAATATCAGTCGAAATATTGCAGGCTTCCCTCGGTTTCCACAGAAATACACAGGTGTGCAAAAGTTAAGAAGAAAAGAAGCTTTCGCATTATGTTTCAGTGCCAAGTAACATAGCTAGATGAAGCTTAAACTATACGTAGAAGAAACTGCTGTAGCGTAGTACAGACGGTAACTAAACGAAGAACACAACGGGACGAACTGAAACGACACTTTTGTTCAAAGAAAATTACTACATTAATTTCAGCGTATTTCTGATGGTCCTCTGAACATTACAAAAGACGAGAATGTTTCTTAATAGTGTGTGTGATGACTACGGACAGCAGTAAATGCCGTGAAAAGTGCTCCTGTGCTGGGCGTGAGGTTGGGAAGGAGTGTTTGTGTTAGGGATTTCCATTCCTCGACCATAGCGGTTGGCATCTGCTGGAACAGAAAGGTTTAGGTGTTCGTTTTTCCCGCTCGCTGTTCGGGAGTGGAATAGTAGAGAGATAGTATGATTGTGGTTCGATGAACCCTCTGCCAAGCACTTAAATGTGAATTGCAGAGTAGTCATGTAGATGTAGATGTAGATGGTCGCTGGTGAATGTGGACATGCTGAAGTACGTATCCCCAAAGTATTCCACACTTATTCGATGGGATTTAAGTCGTGCGAAGGCCAGGCCAGTCCGTTCGCCCAATATCCTCTCGTTCCAAGAGCTTCTCCAACTGCGCAGTTCGATATGGTTGCGCGTTGCGATTTATAAAAATGAAGTCATAGCCTCAGGCACTCCTGAAAAGTAGCAAATGCGGAAGGATTTCTGTATCACTATAACTTTGATATGAGTGTGCCGTGTTCAAAGATTGGGAGGTCAATACGCCCACGCAACATTATTCTCCCCACACCACAACGCCCAGACTAACAAAACGACCACGTTCGATAATATTTATCGTTGCCTTAAGTATTTCGAGCTATCGCCGCATAAGAGTACATCCAGTATTGACATCCATTGTGATTTTATATGAAGATCTCCGAAAGAACATATAAATAAGGCTTACCGGGCAATGATCTTCTTCTGTGCGGATGCACTCACATTGTTCAAAACTCTTATGAGAATCGGTAGATTGACCGCCACGAGTAATGAGTATATGAGCAGCGACACTACAAATGTAGTGTGTGGACAGAAAGTTCGTAGTGTGGGTCTCACGGAGAGCGTACGAAAGGATAAATCCCTGCAGCCGCCCTATTGTCTGTGTACTCGGTGGTTCGAGTCCCGATTGGAGCACCCATTTTCGACTGTTCCCTTTGATATTTATCAACTCCTGTAAGCAGATATTCGTCTGGATTTCATTGTAATATCATATGATGGTTTTGGCGGTCCATGTGCTATGGGATCGGGAGACATAATGTTCCAAATCTCTGGAGCACGCTGCACTCAACGATCAAGGTATCTGTGGCAATAAATTGCTTTCCACCTGCGTCTTTTCGGGAGTGCGTTTGGCCCTGACTTCATTTTTATGGATGAGAATGCGCGACCCCATCGAGCACCGCAGGTGGAGGCACCCTTGGAGCGAGAGGATATCCGGTGAATTGATTGATCAGCCCGTTCCCTCGACTCAAATTCCATGGAGCAGATGTGTGGCGCACTGGCGTGATGTACTGTAGGATGTGCACACGCAGTCGTCGATCGCGCAAGTCGGGGAATGGAAAGCCCTGCCACAGGAAAGCCTCGCCCTGTAGTCAGCATGAGACCAGTCTGCAGACCAGGGACTACCGTGCTAGGTTATCACCCACTTCATTGAGAACATGTCCGGTCTCTCATGATTTCCAGGGGACGACCATAAATCACGGTGACTTCATTGTAACTATTTTTTCAGTAAAAGCGTCATTTCAGCTCGTCTCGTTCCGTGATTCTCTACGTTGCCTTATGTGCACTACTGTACTGTACTATAGCAACTCTTTCTACGAATGACTCAAGTTTCATTGCGGGTGGCATGAGAGTGCCACACCATGCGAAAGCAACTTCCGCCCATAATTTCGGCAAATCAGTGTATGCTGTGCTACACTTCTTGCAGTTTGGAGAATAAGTGGGTGAAAAAGAAAACAGCCTATTTCGCAAATAATTATGTTAGGTAAAATAAATTCTTCTTTTGCTCTCGAACTACAGGATATGAAGCATTACACACACACATCAAAAACAATTTTGTATCAACCCAGTTCACAGAAACCCTGAAGATGGCCGTGGACTGTGGATATTGTATCACAGACACAGCCCCTTTGACTGATCAGAGATGTCACTAAATCCACCCAAAGATGTAAACATCCATGCATGAGGAGCGCCTATTAGACGGAGGGGGTTCGACAGCCGATCTATTCCAGTCATTCCACCAGGAAGGAGATACGCGGCTCGTGTTGTGTGTAATTCAACCATGCCTAAACGTTCAATACCGTGGTTCGATCGCGTCCGCATTGTTACTTTCTGCCAGGAAAGGCTCTCAAGGGAAGTGTCAAGGCGTCTCGGAGTGAACCAAAGCGATGTTGTTAGGACACGGAAGAGACGCAGAGAGACAGGAACTGTCGATGACATGCCTCGCTCAGGCCGCCCAAGGCCTATAACTGCAGTGCATGACCGCCATCTACGGATTATGGCTTGGAGGAACACTGACAGCAACGCCACCATGTTGAATAATGCTTTGCGTGCAGCAACAGGACGTCGTGTTGCGACTCAATCTGTGTGCATCAGGCTGCATGATGCGCAACTTCAATCCTGATGTCCATGGCGAGGTCCATCTTTGCAACCACGACACCATGCAGCCGCATGGGCCCAACAACATACCGAATGGACGACTCAGGATTGTCATCACGTTCTCTTCACCGATAAGTGTCGCATATGTTTCCAACCAGACAATCGTCGGAGACGTGTCTGGAGGCAACTCGGTCAGGCTGAACACCTTAGACACAGTGTTCAGCGGATGCAGCAAGGTGGAGGTTCTCTGCTGCTATGGATTGGCATTATGTTGGGCCGCCGTACGCCGCTGGTGGTCATGCAAGGCGCCGTCACGGCTGTACGATACGTGAATGCCATCTTCCAATCAATAGTGCAACCATATCGGCAGCATATTGGCTCGGCGTTCGTCTTCATGGACTTCAATTCGTGCACATCTTGCGAATGACTTCCTTCAGGATAACGACATCGCTCGACTA
This sequence comes from Schistocerca gregaria, assembly GCF_023897955.1. Lineage (NCBI taxonomy): Eukaryota > Metazoa > Arthropoda > Insecta > Orthoptera > Acrididae > Schistocerca > Schistocerca gregaria. The sequence goes on along the minus strand of NC_064920.1, from coordinate 482,518,262 downwards.
GAGTGTCCGGCATTTTCTCCAGACATGAACCTTATCACATATGCTTGGGATAGATTGAAAAGGGCTGTTTATGAACGACGTGAACCACCATCAACTCTGAGGGATCTACGCCGAATCGCCGTTGAGGAGTGGGACAATCTGGACTAACAGTGCCTTGATGAACTTCTGGATAGTATGCCACAACGAATACATACATGCATCAATGCAAGAGGACGTGCTACTGTGCATTAGAGGTACCGGTGTGTTCAGCAATCTGGACCACCACCTCTGAAGATCTCGCTGTGTAGCGGAACAATATGCAATGCGTGGTGTTTTTAATGAGAAGTAAAAAGCGCGGAAATGATGTTTATGTTGATCTCTATTCCAATTTTCTGTACAGGTTCCGGAACTCCTGGAACCGAGGTGATGCAAAACGTTTTTTGACGTGTGTATATTTACATGGATGTTGAGAGAAGCCTACCTTAGTTTGAGTGATGTTACACTCATGATGCCCAGATAATTTTGCTGAAAACTGAACGGGCACTGAAAATTCATCCCGTACACGAACAATTGTAATTTTTTTACTATCACAGATAAATAAATCTACTTTCTTATGGTGCTTCACCTAATGTCTTGCAGTGTTGTCTTGTAATCGCAACGTCCTACGTTCTACAGAAGAAGAGAAAAGTGTTCTCCAAGTATGGGCTGAAAATTCAACCTGTGCACGTCCAGGTTCCCGTAATCCGTATAAAAGATTTAACATGTGATCTGTGCAACCCTCTTAGATTATTTGGAGCTGATGTTGCCGGTCTACTTGAGTTGGAAGAAGATTAAAACGAATTACAAAATTACTTAGGCATGATACAGGCATCGTGCGAGAAATCCATATGGCAAAAAATTCGTTACCTTTTGGTTATACCATACAAATCACAAATTTAACTGTTGCGAATTCAACTAAATACATAGGGATTACAATTACGTTCAATTTCGTGAAATTATGATAAACTTAAATTGTACCAATACATAAAAAAATTGTGGTGAAGGTTAAAACCGTGTTTTATTTTCAGAACTGTTAAAAGATGCGATGATTTACTAAAGAGACTGCCTACACTACGACTGTTCTTTCTGTTCTGAAGTACTGCTGTGCGTTGTGAGGTTCTTACCAAACAGGACTGACAGAGAACATGGAAAAAGTTGGCAGAATGGCATCTTCTGTAACATCGCTCAATAGAGGGGGCCGGGGGGGGGGGGGGGGGGGGGGAATATCGCGGGTATCATATGCGAGTCGAGGTGGAAATCATTGGAAGAAAGACGTTATTGGTCACGGCGATCTCTTTTCACCAAATTTCAATAACGAAATTTCTCCATCGAAATCTCTAATTTTTTGTTGACTCTCACAGAAGCGGAAATGACCATCATAATGAAATAAGACAATATTTTCTTTTGAAGGATATGTGAGGAGATTACAACGCTATGTCAAGAGTAGTCGCCAACAGACTGAAGTAACAGTATACTGAATAAAACCCTATCCTTTGATATAGATACAGGAAACTGCAACTGATATGACAAGAAATGAGTGGCAATGTGTGCTTCAACTGCTCAAATTGTACAGCTCGGCTAGCAGTCACAACTCGGTCAACAGGAGAAAACTCACACAGAATAAATCCTGAAATGTTTTAGCAATGGTGGCGAGCGAGAAAGCGGTACTGTCGAAAGACTCTACAGTGGCATTAGAACCTTTAGTATTACCTGACCAGCAGCATGGACGATACAAGGTTCGGTTGCTCAAAAAATGGTTCAAATGGCTCTGAGCACTATGGGACTCAACATTTTAGGTTATAAGTCCCCTAGAACTTAGAGCTACTTAAACCTAACTAACCTAAGGACATCACACACACCCATGCCCGAGGCAGGATTCGAACCTGCGACCGTAGCAGCCCTGCGGTTCCGGACTTCAGCGCCAGAACCGCACGGCCACCGCGGCCGGCGGTTCGGTTGCTGCCGTACTTTCATGCTATTAGCATAATAATTATTGATGAAGTTATCACAGACGAACGAGCAACAAGCTGCTTCAACGGCAACCTCCCATAAATGTCTGAGGCCTCACCATTCATGTATTCTGCTACAATATGACGGCGAAATGTTTAATGGTGTTCACCTATCGTAGAGAAATGTGCTGGCTTCTTCAGGGAGGTCCAAAAAGAGCGCAAAAGAGATGGGCTGCTCGCTCTAGGTGCACATTTGAAACCTTGACTCCCAAAGACAACAGTCGAAAGACTAGTTTTACGGCCAACCTAACCGTGTCTGTTACAGAAGTCTCGGTTACAACATCCAGACTGATCTAAGAAGCAGCTTCTATGTAAGTAAGGTCAATAGTACGGTTCACGCAGTGACTGAGTACTGCAAAGAGTCATTTGCTGCGAGTTACACAAACAAGCACCGAACCGTCACGACCTCGTATGTTCTGTCACGCACTAATGTGCCTACTTCCGCTGAGAAGAGGCGTAACGAGAAGTGGGCAGAGGCACAAAGGTCGTCACGAGATACACGAGCTTCAATTAGAGCTTACATGGCTGTCGCGGAGCAAGCGAGCGAGCACGGTTTGCACGCTAACCCAACTCAGCGGAGACGACGTCTGAGATGACGAAACACTCAATTCATTTGACGAAAATACTATCGGAAACAATGCTGCATCATATCGTAAGGTGAAACGGTATGAGAGTTGACATATCGACAAAGGGCTTCTTCGAGGAAATAAAGACAAGAGCAAGTATTCAAATGAAAACAGCTTCATCACTTTTCTTATCTTCTGTTGTGTGTGTACAGAATAACTCCGTAGTGATGCTAGGAAACCTTAAGGTATGATGGAGAAGGGTAAATTTACAGGTTTACATCTATATTAAATAAAATCGTCATAACTTCTAAACGTTTTGCGTTAGGACGTTCAAACTGTACGGCTAGCCTCGTGCAATGATGGGGATTACATGGTTTGGTTTAGCGACGAAGCCCAATTTCACTTCGATTGGTTCAACAATAACTGAGCGGTGTGCAATGTCCAGTTGGGGAATAATTAGTGAGATTATTCCTTGATGGCACGGTGACTACCGAACAGTACGTGAAGGTTCTGGAAGGTTATTTGATCCGCATTGTCCAAAGTGACCCTGATTTCGATAAGGTGTGATTCATGCAAGACGAGCTCGACCCCATCGAAGCAGGAGAGTGCTTGATGTTCTGGAGGAGCACTTTGGAGACCGCATTTTCGCTGTGGGTTACCCAAAAGCCACTGGCATGGTCACCATATTCTCCGGACTTGAAACTCCTTTTTGTGGGGCTGTATTAAATACAAGGTGAACAAAAAAATGGTTCAAATGGCTCTGAGCACTATGGGACTTAACTTCTGAGGTCATCAGTCCCCTAGAACTTAAAACTACTTAAATCTAACTAACCTAAGAACATCACTCACATACATGCCCGTGGCAGGATTCGAACCTGTCGTGCGGTTCCAGACTGTAGCGCCTAGAACCGCTCGGCCACTCCGGCCGGCCAAGGTGAACAGAAACAGACCTAAAACCATTGCTGAGCTGAAAACAGCCATTCAGGAGGTCATCTACAGCATCGATTTTCCGACACTTCAGCGGGTCACGCAAAATTTTCTTATTCGCCTGCGCCATATCATCGCCAATCATGGCAGGCATGTCGAACACGTCGTAACCTAAAACCGAATATCTGTAGTGACATTAACGCCGTAATTTGTAGCTAATTTTCGTTTTTTATGTAGTTTAAAGATTCTCATCCTGTATCAGTCTAAGGTAAGGGTCAAAAGTCTGGAAATGAACCGACTCGGAAGGCATAAGCGAAAATCTACTCACGTTCCGCCTTAGCCTCGCGCAGCGCCCAAACCAAGCGCCCCAACTTCCGAACCCTCATCACGACGTGCAGAATTCCCACTAAATACTCCTCAGTGCCCCCAGATAATTTCCCCTGGTGGTGGTCCAGTAGCCTTGCACGTAACATGATGCCAGAGAGACCGGAAACTGTAAGGTTACGGTAGAGTAATAATGAGTTGCATTTACCCGCACAAGTTTCACAGGCTGCTCCAATTACAACAGTTGTGCAGGATGGCGTCTCCCAGCACCAGTGCGGGCATGGCATCCCCGCACAAAGTTCTGTCTTACCAGTTCTAATAACCGCAGTGTCGTTTGAACAGGTCGCAGGCAGCGAGCATTCTTGTATAAGATCATCTTTAGTCTCAAAAGACGTCTCGAAAACAAAACTTTTCACAAGTAGGATGTGATCAAGTGAACGTGTTGGCCACGAAACACGACTCATCCGCCTAACCACTTTTGAGGGAATGTCTGATCCAGGTATTGACGAATCCTCAGTAGCAAGTGAGGTAAGTTCCGGGGACCTGGGTAGTACGTCTTTGATAAACACTGTGTACTTTGTACATTCAAGCCTAATACATAAACACTTACTATGCATGGCCACACGCTGACGTATAATCCGTGTTGATGGCTCTTTACAACTGCAGCGTGGGGATTCTCATCGGCCTGAACATGACTATTGTTACTATTTCGTATGCCGCCTCTGCTGAAACCGGCTTCATCCGTGAAAACTGCATAGAGGCACTGCAAGACCCTTTCGCTGAATACGACACCAGGTCCGAAATCAGCACTTTCTTTGGATCGTAGGGATGTACCTGCATTTACGTAATAGGCCTACTCAACACACAGTACTCTACGATACACTTATTTCATGTGAAACTGATCGAGTGCTGATTGCAGGCATCTCAGCCACTCGATAAAGCACTGCATCGTCTAAGCCGGTAGTCAGCGTAGCTCTTATTCATCCTCGGTCTTTGTACTTTGGTACAAATTGCCTTATCTCTCTCAATCGCTGGAACAGTCATGGTAACATGGTGTGAGCCGGATGTCTTCTACGTAGATATTTGGACCTGTGCACAACCTTTCAGCATCTCTTTTGCTTCCATCTGTTTGCCCATACACGAAAATCATATCAGCAAGTTCCATCGCCGCGTACAACTCCAACTGGTTATGGCTAATTGGCGTTAACACTTCAGTTTGTAAACATAGACTGCAGTCTACTACAATACAAACATTGTACACCAGGACTGCTCGTGTCAGTACACAATACGTCATCTGGACTGAATTAGTTTAATTATTATACCAACCTCCATACCTTAATGCTCGTAGGGACTGCCTAGCCCCCGTCTTAGGAACAATAATACCAGTGCTTGCATCCTACTGCCAGGGGCATCAGAACTGTTTTTGAATATAACTTTCGGCTCGGTCGTTTCCGTACCAGTGTTTCTTACCTTAAACTGACGTAGCTGCCTTTCTCCATCATCCGTGAAAGTGTGTATCATCACGGAATCACACTGTATACTAATACTGAAAATGCCAAGAGCGAAGTATTGCACTGTTTAAAACACTAGACACTTGTACGCAGAGTCAGCATTCAAATACGCGTCCACTTTTTCAGACTTTACGTGGTTTCACTTATGCCAGTAGTAAGAGTTTTCCTTTTAATAGGTACCATGCAATTTTGTTTTCCACCTTCGCCCAACTATACTTACATAATTAATGAAAATTATTGGAAAATTTACATTCATGATCGGTGTAATGAGGAATATCTGTGCATGATTAGATAATAATTTACTATATGGTTCGCAGACAAGACAGTGGCAGATATTCTGACTCCCATTTCTCATCTTATTTAAACATCCTCCGCACCTGAGCACAGCCAACTCCTGATACTTCGAACGTCGATAAATCGAAAGAATCCCGTGGGTTTTGGTACACTCTATAAACCTAAGCGATTTTCATGACAAATTACACCGCAAAAACACTAAAATTGTGAGTCAGCGGTTATGTAACATCCAGTAATTCGGATTTTTTCGTCAGTTATTCAGGTAATTCCTCCGTTATTCAACTCTTCGCCACATTCTTTGGTGAGATACATGGTGATGAACGATTCACAGGGTGTATACACTTAGCTACTAGCAGAGATGAAAACCCGTTTGGGGAGCTATTGGTGCAGACAGAATTCGTAATTAGAAGCAGTTTTAAGAGAAAGACAGAGGCACTAGAAGACTAAAGTTTTCAATCGGTTTGTGAGATATGCTTGGATAGCTCGATTGGTAAGAGGAACTAATAGCTAAAAGCAAAAGTCTGTTTTCTAATACATGTTCTGCGAACATACGTCAGTGAGTTTCTGTATACTTAACTGCAGAGCGAAAGATTCATTCTATAACTAGTTTGTGGAAGTAGAAATCATCATTAATTCTTACTCAAAGCGCATCATTTTAACAACATTGCTAGACTGTTGAACGATGAAAGTAAGGGCACAAAATCAAGGTCCACGACAGTAAGAAACTGGAATGATTTTGTGTATGCACGCTAAGTGGAGTCAGGAACAAAGAACACACTGTATTCGTTTACTGACACATACGCATTCCTGCACGGAAATACGATAAACTTACACAGTTAGGTAAATTAACTGAGGACATATAAAGTATTACATATCCATTGGTTGAAACAAGCATTGCTGCTCGATTATACTATGACCGATAAATTACTGGGAATTGTAACAACCATAACATACGTGGAGTACCTTTCCGGAGTGGACTAAAGTAGATCGATCACATAAAACGAGTAGTAGGAAAACCGAATGCATAGCTGAGATTCACTGGAACAAACCGAGGGGAATGTGATTAATCCACATAAGAACCAGCTTACGAATCGGTTGTTCGACCGATTCTTGAGAAGTTCTCATTGAAATGGGACACTTATCAAATAGAATTAGTAGATGAGATAAAGAATATCTAAAGAAGGACGGCGCTTTTTGGCACTAGTTCGTTTAATAACTGCAAGACAGCCACGGAAATGGTCGTCAAACTCCAATGGCAGACGCAACAAAAGATTGGTTGTACATCACGGACAGGTTTGCTCCTGAAGTTCCTAGGCCAAACTTTCCAAGAAGGATAAGTCAAAATGTTTCCTCTTCCCACATGATCCGTTGGAAAGACAATGAAGGGAAAATCAAAGAAACTACAGCTTAAACAGAGTCTTACCGACAGGCATCCATCTGACGCAAATTCCGAACATGGAACAGAAAAAAAGGGGACATGAGGTAGTCTATACGTAGATATAAGTAAACGATGCCTGTCTTATAGTGCAAAAATTATGATCGGTCAGCCACTAGTGCATGATTATGTAACTTTACCGCTAAAGATGACAGTATTGATTTCATATCATTATTTCGAAAAAATTTACTGCGCTTAAGTCACATAAAAAGCTAACTACGTAATTCATTTTAATGCCTCCTCACGTGTCGTTGCTGCTATGATATGTGGCCTGAGGACGTGAAAATAAAGTCCAAAACAACTGGACGACCTACGTAGACTGGTAATAAACTAGTGGCTAGGAAATCGTAGGCGCAAAAATGACTGTCGGATCCGCGTACGCACGGACATTACTATTCAGTTGAACAGTCCTTCTGGTAAGAAGTGATCTTTTTTATTAATCATTGTACTTCAGAGCATGACTATAATCAGGAAATAATCATTGGGGGCAGATCATTATAAGCTTTTCATAACCAGTAGACGGGATGGACAAATAGAGGGGGAGAGGGAGAGAGAGAGAGAGAGAGAGAGAGAGAGAGAGAGAGAGAGAGAGAGAGAGAGAGAGAGAGAGACAGAGGGGGGGGGGGAGGGGGGCAGTTTTGACGTACTAGCAAGTGTTCCCATAAACTGTTCTTAACGCTTCGATGGCGGTCCAAGCTGAAAGAAAAACTTCCACTATCCTACAGGAAACAAACAAATATAATCTGCAGGAAGTGAGAGCACTTCCGTGTGACTCTGACCACATGGCGATTAAATTTATCTGAAGAAATTCCCTGTTCGTTTGATCCGCCTGACGCACAGGTTTGTACGTAGAGTCGGAAAGTAAGTTGGACATGGGCTCCGACAGTTGTTTGCAGACACTTGACGACTGTGTTGAAAAATAGGCCACTTATCTGTGTCACTTTGTAATGCATTGTAGCGTTTTATAAAATTTTGCTTGGCCTGACATAACAATGTGTAACTTGGTTTTTGAAGTCGCCTCGTAAAGGAAGCAGTTTAGAAGCGAACTCTCATAACTAGCTGTTTTCCTTTCTTTCTGATCGAGCCCCTTCCATCCCTACTCCTTACAGCCATATATCAATATGCAGACTTAACATCTGTCGTCAGGCTTACTTAACTTCTCACGACTTTCGTATTCCACTTACCACGACGTACTTCTCAGCTACTTCTTAGCAAAGAGACCGAAAATAATCGGTTGCGTATTTCTGTCCACTTTTATAATCCGCGATAGTGGACAGACTTCTTGTCACCAGCCGGATGTTGTTGATGGCAGAAGAGTCCGTCAGAATCGGCTTCCTCCTAATCGAGTTAATCATGCACTTGTTCAAGTCACCTATCACTATCATTTTAGTTGTTTTCTTTTGTGTGTTCTTATCAGTTTATTTTTAATCTGGGGATCACATAAAATTCTTACACCTAAGTGAGCCCACTTTTGAATTTGCGAAAATGACGAGCGAGTTTCATTGAGTAATGCAAAACATTTTTTTTTTCTTCTGAAAGCAGGTTCGTTTTATTTAGGATTCCAATGCACTACATTATTCCCCACTCTTTTGGCTACAAAATCCTACTCTTCAACATAATCTCTGTCAATGCGACGCCCTTACGCCACCTCACTGTGAAAGCCTGCATAAGCGCATGGTACCACACAACACCTCGCTGCATCAATGACCTTCGCATTATCCACGTACTGCTTCCCGCGGAGTGCATTCTTCTTTGGGCCAAACGGATAGACTGTCATTCTATTTCTGGTTCGAAGTTGCGAACTTACGTTTCATCGCTTGCGACGATATTCGACAAAAAATTGTCACGATCAGCGTCGTAATGCACAAGCAATTCCACAATGATGGCCCTTCGTTGCTCTTTATGGTCTCCTGTTAAGCGCCAAGGAGCTCAGCGAGCACACAACTTTGAGTATCCCAACTGGTGGACGAGTGTGTGAGCACTACCAACAGAGGCGTCCAGTTGAGCAACCAAGTGTTTGTTTGTGATCTGTCGATCACCTCGAATGATAGTGTCCGCCCGTTCCAACACTGCAGATGTGCTGTGTGTGGCCGGCCCGTCACACAGGGAGATCGGACAAGTTTGTCCGACGATGTTACGATGACGACCCACTCTTCGCCCAACAAATGGACGTGCTTTTACTCTCTGCCAGGCCTTCGTATACATTCTGCAAGCACCTACGAATATCTACGATGCCAAAAGAAACTCGATGACAGCTCTCTGCTTTAACCGTACCTTCGTTACAAACGCCATTTTGAAAGCTACGTATTGAGCCGTCACTTGTCACAACTTTATGAAACCTGAAAGAATATAGCAGAAATATCCCACGCACGATGCCCCACAGCAAATTCCGCATTTTTTCAACTGAAACTGTCGGAGGAAAAAATGGCGTTGCGATACTTACTGAACGCCCCTCGTATGTACCTCCTGAACATGCATTGCAACCTATTTGTTTGCTATTAATTTCTATAGCCATTTTGTTTTTTTCCACTGTTTTCTTTACACTTTTTACGATCGGATTAAATAAATGAATAGAGAGATTGACAAATTGACACACACACACACAGAGAGAGAGAGAGCGAGAGAGAGAGAGGGAGGGAGAGAGAGAGAGAGAGTCTCATTGAACGTGTTCTTTCATAGTAGGCTCATCCTTAAACCTATTAATATCCACATACGTTTTTGTGTGTACTGAGAATCAGCCTTTCATTTCTTCAGTCTATTGCAGCTTTGTTCTCTTCCTTAGCCGCTCGGGGTAACCGCACCGTCTGAGGGAGTCTTGACACGGTTCGCCCGGCTCCCCCCATCGGAGTTTCGAGTCCTCCCTCAAGCATGGGTGTATGTGTTGTCCTTAGAATAAGTTAGTTTAAGTTAGATTAAGTAAGGACCGATTACCTCAGCAGTTTGGCCCCATAGGAACTTACCACAAGTTTCCAATTTTTCTATTCCTTAAACTGTATGTTCCTGTCTCCTGTGTTGTTACAACAGCCGAGCAAATTCAGACACGCTCGCAACAGCAGAGAGAATCAGCTATTGCAGAACCGTGTCTAGGTAGCAGTCATCCTTGGCAGTGTAATAATACAAAGATTCTGGCGTACAATTCCAGTTGTTGGGCAGCGTTATTAAGGAAACAGTTAAAATTAAATTAACAAGTAACGGTATAAAATAGATGAGGCTTTAGCTTAAATGATGCTATGATCCTGCTCTCTCCCTGGTCAGGTAACAGAGGGACATAATTAATGCAACTCGCTCACTCCACAACTCGTAGTCTAGGGATTAGCGTCGCACCTCTAGAATCTATGGTGCCATGTTCAAATTCAAATGGTTCAAATGGCTCTGAGCACTATGGGACTTAACATCTGAGGTCGTCAGTCTCCTAGAACTTAGAACTACTTAGACCTAACTAACGTAAGGACATCACACACATCCATGCCCGAGGCAGGATTCGAACCTCTGACTGTAGCGGTTGCGCGGTTACAGACTGAAGCGCCTAGAACCGCTCGGTCACAGCATCCGGTGCCGGGTTCAATTCCCGGCCGGGTTGCAGATTTTCTTCTCTCGTGGACTGGGTATATGTGTAGTCCTAATTATGTCATTGTGTCATCATTGACACACAAGTCGCCTACGTGGTGTCAAACAGAAAGACTTGCGCCATGCAGCCGAACAATGTCAGATGAGATCTCCCGGGCAGTAAAGCCCTACGATCATTTCAGTATTTACTTTTGATAACATAACGCTGATTGTCTTTGGTTGCGTTAGTGACGCCAGTGTTTCTTACTGTGCGTGTAAGTTGCCTTTCAACATCTGCTGTATTATTGTACAAAAAAAAAAAAATGGTTCAAATGGCTCTGAGCAGTATGAGACTTAACTTTTGAGGGCATAGGTCTCCTAAAACTTAGAACTACTTAAACCTAACTAACCTAAAGACTTCACACACATCCATGCCCGAGGCAGCATTCGAACCTGCGACCGTAGCGGTCTTGCAGTTCCAGACTGTAGCGCCTACAACCGCTCGGCCACCCCGGCAGGCTGTATTATTGTTCTAAGTTGTCGTAGGCTCGCCTAATGAGGGCTTAAATTTCGTTGCACAGCCCTCTCTAGTTGCATAGATACCATGAGAATTACAGGACGTTACCCTATCTAAATATCGAAGTCGCCCAGCTCTATTGCCATAAGTTGTTTGAGCACTTTATACGCTGTGAGAAACTCAAATTTTACAATACGTATTCTGTTCATTTGCTGTTTACTCGGCGCTTATTCACAAACTAATTTGTAGTGCTAATACTGGCTCTCTTTTTGCTTTTTAATATCTACACCTAAGTTATTTCCTCCCAGATGTTGCTCAACCCAAATTTCACATCCTTTTTTTAAGAAGCACTGCCTGTTGCTGTTAATTCTACAGCGAGTGTTCTAGCGCGAATGGAAGCGTCTAAAACACAATTTCCAGTATCAAGATTCGCCACGAACACTGGTGAGACACTCCAAGCGTTGCGGTTGTGACCTCCTGAATCACTTTCAGCTGTTGGGTCTGACGGGTTGGCCGTCTGCCGAACAGCTCCATACGTCATTCCGGGTCCAGGAATAATAAACTGCGTGGAGACGAGGCGATCCCACGCCGCGAGGGGTAGGTCGAAGGCAGCCTGCCTGCTTTCTCTCTCCCCCCCCCCCCTCTCTCTCTCTCTCTCTCTCTCTCTCTCTCTCACACACACACACACACACACACACACACACATACACACTCGAAGCTGTAGCAGCTGCTGTCAATCCGTCCTCATGCACCGTCTTCACCGCTGCACAGTTCAGGTGCTGGAATAAAGCTGGTACATTACCACCCACAAAAGTTAAGAATCTTTCACAAATTGAAATCCAAGCATCACCGAATACAACAGTTGTACGAAAGAATGCTTGAAATGTCAAATAAAAAGAATGAGCTTGTTAATAGCTTGTGGATGTAGGGCGAAGGATGTTTCCATCTTAACTGATTTTTAACAACCAAAATTTTCGGCATTGCGCACAAGAAAATCCTACTCAGCTACATCAAAGTCCACTGTACAGCAACAAATTTACCCTGTGGTGTGCTAGGTAATCATGTGGCATAATCCATGACCTCCTAGATCCCCTGATCTGTTAGCGCGCGATTTCTTCTTGTAGGGCCACCTCAAGAACAAAGTAGATTGTGGTCGGCCTGCCACAACAGAAGAAGTCAAAGCCAAGGCCCCAGAAGCAAAAGCAGGGCAGAAATGAAAAGATTCTCAGAGCCAAATTTCGCATTTGTCATGAGAATCAAATAAAACAAACAAAAGTGAGTGAAATCTTATGGGACTTAACTGCTAAGGTCATCAGTCCCTAAGCTTACACACTACTTGACCTAAATTATCCTAAGGACAAACACACACACCCATGCCCGAGGGAGGACTTGAACCTCCGCCGGGACCAGCCGCACAGTCTATGACTGCAGCGCCTCAGACCGCTCTGCTAATCCCACGCGGCAGAATCAAAACACAAAGTATCTCTTTCTGTATGTAACTTACTTTTATCCAAAGAAATGACAACGTATTGTGGTACCACAGAAACATGTTGTTCACCCTATCACTGCAAAAAAATGAGAAAAAATTAGGAAAATAGATAATTTGGTAAGAAAGATAACACGTATTATCGTCTCATACAAACCACACACTCATCGGAGAAAGATCGCTGTTTCAAGTCTCCGTCCGGCACACATTTCCCATATCCAGTCTTCAGTTCCCAAATTAAAGCTGAAATGTTACTTTGAACTACGCACAGTGTATCTAAGTGACTGCAGGACCCGGCGGAGGTTCGAGTCCTCCATCGGGCATGGGTGTGTGTCTTTGTCCTTAGGATAATTTAGGAAAAAGTAGTGTGTAAGCTTAGGGACTGATGACCTTAGCAGTTAAGTCCCATAAGATTACACACACATTTGAACATTCTGACTGCAGGAACGTTTGCGGAAAGTGGAACTCACCTGCAAGACGTCATCTTCAAGACAAAAATTAGCATATTTTTCGCTACTAAGTGACATAAATAAATTTATTTAAAATATTTTTTGTACCAGTATTTAATTTTTCCAGTTTCCCATTTCCCTGAATCACCATGAATAGAAATTACAAAACATGGCGAAATTTTCTCTGGCTATCGCCAACTGGTGATGAGAGCGGCGCTCGTCGAAACGCCACGGGCCTTCAGCGCAGCCATTTGGGTGGAAACCCGAGAAGGTTTCGTCAACAGTATACTAGGCGAAATTCTACATTCACATTTTAAAAAATTTGTTACGCTTGTTTTCAAATTGTCCACCACACTTTATAATCTTGTTTAAGACACGTGGATAAGGCTAGGGGTAGAATCTACAGCTCTGCCCGTTTGAGATGTTGTAATCAAATAATATGGAGAGTAGAGTCCGCTGAAAAAATGGCTCTGAGCACTATGGGACTTAACTTCTAAGGTCATCAGTCCCCTAGAACGTAGAACTACTTAAACCTAACTAACCTACGGACATCACACACATCGATGCCCGAGGCAGGATTCGAACCTGCGACCTTAGCGGTCGCGCGGTTCCAGCCAGTAGCGCCTAGAACCACTCGGCCACCCCGGCCGGCGGAGTCCGCTTAAAAATGATCTCTGTATTAAGTATTTCGTGACCCTGTGCGATACACCGTCAGTGGTTGTTGCTTGCTAACCATTGTGGCGAACCTTGAAAGACTGTTCCGTCGGATCTGGGCACAATATATAAATCTGATGAAAGCGTAACAGCCGACAAAGGGTTTGTGAAATGAAACAGTAAATGTTGTGGAATCTTACACACGTGCCGTGTGTGTTTTCATTCATAAAGCATCGTGACGAGTTTCGTGATACGTAAGTACTAAAAGTTCATATCAAATGGCCAGCTACATCGAGCCCAATGGATGCTACTCCAAACACAGAAAATATGTTTCTAATGCTAAAGAGAAAAGGGTTGGAGATGGAGAGAGCGAGAGATTACTAAGGTCACCGGGAAAAAAATGAGTCACTTCTTCAGAAATCTTTACAATCAGCGTTCAATACCCTGTAATTCCGCCCCTGCACTTGATAACCGCCTGGATTCAGTACGGAAGGGACTGCACAGGGTTTTGCAGGTACTTCATATCGATATCATATGACTCGCTGAGGATTGGATTGCTCAGGATGCTGATGCAGCGTTTTTACTTCCTGTTTCAATATCTCCCACAGGTTTTCTTTGGAGTTCAAGTCATGTGGTTTTTCAGACCAGTCGAGAAGTAATATGGTGGTGGTGGGGGGGGGGGGGGTTCAAAAAATGAGTGACATATTCTTCTAGCCCGATGAACTTTGTTGTAGCCGTCTTTATGTGCCTGTGTGATCGATGGCCTCTTGCGAGGAGACCGACGCCAGATATTCATTGCATGCGGTTCCAGTCACAGGTTGGGATGGACCTACATTCCCTGCCTGGAGAGATTCCTGTCGGGTGTGGAAACGATTTTCATTCTCACACCGAGAAAAACGTCTCTGGTCTTTCTCATTCACGATCTTTTCTCGAACACAATTCTGACATCGTGTTGAGGCCAAGTGTGTTACACTACTGTTGTTCAACTGTCCACCGCGAAATCTGCCAATTTCACACATAACATGGCCATGGGCATGGTCAACGCAGTTACGGTTTTTTGCCATCCTTTTATGTCCGTAAGTTTAGATTCGTTTCTGTACACTGTCCGCTTGACACGTAAATGGATTACTATCTGATACTGACACGTGCTCACGTAAAGGTGGTACATGCACGGTTCAGCACGTGTATCGATCGCTGCGCCGTCTGTAAAGTGTTAACGATTTATCCCTGTGTACGTACTGGAGTGACTAATTTTTTTATCTACATTTACATGTACATACATGCCCCGCAAGCCAGTGTATGGTGCGTGACGGAGGGTGAGAGTGTGACTTCCTGCGACGACGAGGTCGTTCAACAGGGAAATCACAACGATGAGGAATGAACATGACCATGTTGTTTCTACTGGAGCTATTCCGACTTCCACGTGAAGGGATTTGGAGAAACCACGGAAAGCCTGAAGCTGGATGGCACCGAACAGGAATCTGAACATCACTCTTTCCGAATACGACTGCGGTGTCTTAGCCTTGCTCAGAGTTCCAGCTGGAAATAGAGGAGACGTAGTCTTGTCCAGTACAAAAGCTCGCACTGATCGGAGAAAGATCCCAGGTTCGAGTCTCAGTCCAGCTCATAGTTTTAATCTGCAAGGGAGTCTCAAATCAGCCAACACTCCGCTGCGGAGCAAAAATCCAATGTGGAGGAGATACACAGTTTCATAAATTTCTTATAGAAGATCATATTTGGCGTTGACTTTAGGAATTATTTATTTCATAGTTGCAACTTCAGCTTTCGGGCCATTTTCAAGCGGTACTACAAAATATTTTGCTTCAGAGCATGTCAGACTTAAAAATCCTCCGATATGTGTACATGTCAACGTCAAAAATCGGTCTTTTCACTGTAGAAGTGCAGTAACATCAGACGAGTGCAAAAGATGGGCACATCGTGAAATGATGTAAACTACGTGAAATGCTGTCAATGCTATCATCATTCACGTAAATCGCTCCAAATCAACGTTATAACAAACTGTTTATATGTAAACTAAGGTCGGTGGCGCCAACAGCCTTAGTTTATATGTAAATTGAAGATAAGGGGGGGGGGGAGCAAGGAAAGGAAAGGGAAGGGATTAGTGATGTCAGCTGCATCGGTTCATTGCATGGAATCAGCGACGATGAGTGGAAATGAGTGCCGAAACGGGATTCGAACCCGGGATCTCCTTCTTACTAGGCACTTGCGTTGATCATCGAACCGCCCGGGACTCAGAGCTTACCGCAACTTCGCGGATTATCCTGACACGCCTTACAGCCAGCCCACACTCCCACCAAGCGCCATCCATCCGCATCCCCTGTCCACTTCTACCATGCTCGCTATTTTGAGATTCCCGAAGTAGATATGACGTACTTGTGTATCCCTACTCAAGAAGATGGATCCATTGCCCATCTACGCGAAGCAATTATATGAATGATTGGTGTCTATTCTTTCTGACATGTCCGATTTTCGACGATGATATGTATACTTTTCGGAGGATTTTAATATATGTCATGTACGGAAGCAAAATCTTTTGCGGTATCACTTGAAAATGGCCCAATGGCCGAAATAGCAATTGTGAAATAAATATTTCCTACGGCGAATGTGACGTCCTTTGAAAAATTCTACATGACTATCAACCCTGGTCATAAAAAGTTAAAGTTTGTAAAGATAGCCGCTCGGAGTGGCCGTGCGTTTAGAGGAGCCATGTCACGAGATGAGCGGCTGCTCCCACCGGAGGTCCGAGTCCTCCCTCGGGCATGGGTGTGTGTGCTGTTCTCAGCATAAGTTAGTTTGTGTAAGTCTAGCGACTGATGACCTCAGCAGTTTGGTCCCTTATAGATTCACACAAATTTGAACGTTTTGCAAATATAAGAGAAATAAAACGAGCTAGTAATGGCAGAACTTAATGAAAGACGTTTATGTGAAGAATCAATAACATCAATAACATTGATTTGTCTCGAAGAAGAGCCACAGTTTTCGTACTGTCAGTCCATCTTATTCGTATAGCTTTCATTATGTTCTTACCACAGAGTGAATAGTTTTTATCCCTAGTTGGGGTGCCCACTTACATGCCAGAAAGAGAAAAGTGCGCAAAAATACTACATCTCGCCAAAGAGTTGCACCATTGCGAGAATAGTTTCCATCTGCCTTTGGTTCAGGAAAGATGACTAGCAAGAGGAAGGTTTAAGTCCTCGGGCGTGTAACTGCCTCTAAAATTCTGAAGTTCCATCGCGCTGACAGAGGAGGCTACTTCACAAAGCGAGATCCTTTTAACCAGAAACCGTGCGTCAGCAACACAGATAGAAACGGCGCCCGACTCTTGAGAATTGTCAGCTGCGACAAGCGGCTCTCTTCTGCAAAAGAGGACCTGGTGGTAGGGGAGGAAGCAGGAGAGGGGGGTTTAGGAGACTGTGATACCGACTTCTCTGTGACCGACCCTCAGCACTGTTCGCTGATGGGGCTAAGACAGTTCTCTTGAGATATATCATCCGTCAGGAAACTCTACAACAGAAATGCCAAATTCATTTTATATTATAACAACGTGTACTAGGCTATTCAGATCTATTGCGTACAAAAGTACAGAAAGCGTGCTAAAGATAACTGCAGAAAGCGAAATTATATAATTTTTTCTGTGACATAGAAAATAGGCTCCGAAGAGGAGTTCAGTGACATAACATCTGTGAAACTTGATCAAACAGAAACAAGAAAAAAGCACCGCGAACGACTGTCCCGCTGTCAGCAGAAGAGATCCCGTAATAGTCGGCCGTACCATATCGAACGACACGGAGCTCAGATATAGCTCGAGTGCGCTTGAAAAAAAAAAAAATAATAATAAAAAAACCGGCTCTGAGCACTATGGAACTTAACATCTGAGGTAATCAGCCCCCTAGAACTGAGAACTACTTAAACCTAACTAACCTAAGGAAGGACATCACATATATCCATGCCCGAGGCAGGATTCGAACCTGCGACCGTACCGGTCGCGCGGTTCCGGACTGAAGCGCCTAGAACCGCTCGGCCACCCCAGCCGGCGTGCGTTTGAAGCCCATCAGTATGTTCTCTGCTGCTGCTGTAGCAATCAGACACCGTGCTCGGTAAGCTATTTAGACAGTCAAACTAGTGGGTATCGTTTCCGTTTACAGTTAACTGAGTGCCCAGCGTTGCTCGGATATGTACACTCAAATACGAAAAAACGACACACTACGAAAGAACGCTCAGAATGTTACGGAAAGCAGTACATGTGATTTACATGATGAGACAAAAAAATGATGACAGTTTCGCAAAAATTGGACCATTTATTTATGAGAAAGGGCTTCACAAATTAAGCAAGTTAATAACGCGTTGCCGGCCGGGGTGCCGAGCTGTTCTAGGCGCTACAGTCTGGAATCACGCGACCGCTACGGTCGCAGGTTCGAATCCTGCCTCGGGCATGGATGTGTGTGCTGTCCTTAGGTTAGTTAGGTTTAAGTAGTTCTAAGCTCTAGGGGACTGATGACCTCAGAAGTTTAGTCCCATAGTGCTCAGAGCCATTTGAACCATATGAATAACGCGTAGGCCCGTCTCTGGTCCTTACGCAAGCAGTTATGGGGCTTGGCATTAATTGATACAGTTGCTGGATGTCCTCCTGAGGGATATCATGCCATATTCTGTCCAACAGGCGCTTTAAATCCTCAAAATCCGGAGATGATTGGAGGGACTTGCACATAATGCTCCAAATATTCTCAATTGGAGAGACAGCCGGTGACCTTTCTGGCAAAGGTAGGGTTTGGCAAACACGAAGACAAGAAGTAGAAACTCTTCCCGTGTCCGGACGAGCATTATCTTGCTGAAATGTAAGCCCAGGATGGCTTGGTATCGAGGGCAACAAAACGGATCGTAGAATTTGGTCGACGTACCGCTGTGCTGTGCAGTGGATGTCAACCAAAGGAGTTGTGCTATGGAATTAAATGGCATCCTAGACTACCACTCCTCATCGTAGGGCCGTAAGGTGGCTGACAGTCAGGGTGGTATCTCACCGCTATCCAGGCCGTCTCCAGACACCTGTCAACTGCTCAGGGCGGCTCATCAATGAACACACTCCTACACCAGTCAATGAGATTCCAGGCCGAATACGTGTCTGGAGACGCGGAGAATGGCGACTACCCGACATCGAGAAGTGATGATCTCGGGTGCCATTTCTTGCCATATCACTTTCGTTGTTATCTGCGGCACCCTTACAACTCAGAGGTAGATCGACTACATTCTACGCCCCGTTCGTAGTTCTTCATGGCAAGCGATGCGGTTTTCATTTCTGGCTGCACACGGTGAGAGTTTTTACTGCATGTTTTCATGATTGTAGAACCATATGTTGTCCAGCAAGGTTTTGGATCTCAGTTGAAAATGTTTGGAACATTATGGGCAGGGCCCTCGGAGGGTCTCAGAGTTTTGACGATCTAACGAGCCAGTTGGACAGAATGTGGCACGATATCCCTCAAGAGAACGTCGAAAAATACTATCAATCAATCAATCCCAGCCCGAATAATTGCTTGGATAAAGGCCAGTGGTGGGCCAATGCCTTGATCAGTTGCTCAGTTTGTAAAGGTCTTTCTCTTGAATAAATCACCCAATTTTTCCGAAACGCTTATCATTTGTTCGTCTGTACATTCACATCACAGCTAATGATCCTGTTCCATTCGGATAAGTGCTTCGTGGTGCTTCGTTTTTTGTGTCTTCGAGCCTATGATGCAAAACTTGTGACTGCACCGACGACGCAATGAGACGTCGAACCCACGATATGGAGTGCGCAGTTCAGGCAACAGGTGGTTCTTTAATGTTTGGTTTTGTATCACCACTTGTGCCCACTCCTACAGATTACAATGAAGGAAGGATGATTAGGGTTTAATGACCTGTCGAAATCAGGGCGCAAGCTTGGAACGTTTTAAGAATGGGGAAGAAAATCGGCAATGTCCTCTAGAAGGAATCATCCCGGCAGAGGCCTGGAGTGATTTGGGAAAAGCATGGACTTGAAACGTCATCCTGCCGCATGCGAGATCAGTGTGCCATGCACAGCGCAAACTGGGTCGGTATATTAGAAGGAAGATGAACCACAGTGTTTGTTTAAAAATTCCTGATGACCATGTTTTGGCAGTGCTTACGCACCTTTATGATGAGCATACTGTGGACCCTCCCACCTTCCAAGATGATAACAGCCGTGATCACAGTGCTGCACACATGCGCATCTGCTGTGATGAACACTTAGATATCACATCGCCCTCGATCTAAAACTTATTGAAAGTGTCTGGGATAATTAGGAACAGAGGATGAAACGCAATAATCTGGTTGGTCTACGGGAAACATAATCATCGACGAGTGACATCCGCAGAATACCGCTTACCCAAAGAAACGCGTGGACTTTCTTCCTCGCAGAACTGAATTTCAAATGGTCCAAATGGCTCTGAGGACTATGGGACTTAACATCTGAGGTCATCAGTCCCCTAGACCTGGAACTACTTAAACCTAACCAACCTAAGGACATCACACACTTCCATGCCCGATGCAGGATTCGAACCTGCGACCGTAGCAGCAGCGCGGTTCCTGACTGTAGCGCCTAGAACCGCTCGGTCACAGCGACCGGCAGAACTGAAGTCATTATAAAGATGTTACACGGTGTTGTCAAGATATCCCCTCCAAGTGATTAATATTTTGTCCGGTGTGCTTATTACAGACGATTCTACAAAAAAGAGCACAATTACACATTTCTATTTCCAGCTGTGGAATACTCTTGGTCCGTGGGTGAATTCTCGCAACAGCAGAATTCTTCTAAGTGTTATCCTGTGACGAGCGTCATCAACGAAGTATTCAGGGCTGTGTGGCTTCTTAAGTGAAGAAGCACTCCTTTCCGGCAATGAGTGCCTGGTGCCGATGAACTCTCCCCTCTCCTCAAGAGGCCAGGTATGCTGTCCTAGAGAGAGAGAGAGAGAGAGAGAGAGAGAGAGAGAGAGAGAGAGAGAGAGAGAGAGACAGACAGACAGACTTGTCCCTGGCACACTTTATACCACACAGCCTTTCGGCTACGAGACTTCAACCTGACAGGCGACGATTAAGGGCTCACGTCCGACCGACCGGAGAGATGTTTCACTGTTGCTGAAAACCTGTCAATCAAAGTCGTGTGACGAAAGGAAGTTCGTGAACGCCAGGATAACAAAACATCAGTTATGTTGTACAAATGCGTGAAGTGACGTCATGTCCCATTCCCACATTACTTCTTGCGCTGCTCAAAACAGTTTGACATGTAGGCAATTACGTACGGATGTGTGACTCATAACCCTGTTAGATTTCTAAGTGTAGTGATGGTCATAGCAAGTTACCTCATTTTTTTCCAAAATTCTGTGGCATTTGCAAGTAGCAGAACAGGTGCCTATATATTTTACTCTAAAGCTACGGAAGTCTCATGAGAACATGACAAGGTACTCAACACGCTGAACCAAAATCTGTTAACGAAATATGGTACTAAAGGAAAATGCTGAGAGGTTGAGTGAGTTGATCAAATAACCCTGAATCGAAGTGAGAAAAAAAAAATGATTACACAACTTAACTAAAAGAAGGGATCGGATTATACAACATACCCGGGGGCCTCAAGGATTCGTCAATTTGGTAGTGGAAGGGAAGTGAGGGGGACAAAAATCATAGAGAGAGACCAAGGCTCAAATGGATGCAGGTTATGTAGAGATGAAGACTCTTGCAAAGGATAGGCTGGGATGGAGAGTTCCTTCAAATCAGTCACCGGATTGACGGCCACACAACAAAAATCACAAAGAAGCGGATGCAAAGAGTTGAATGAGTATACATTCTACGTGAAAGTACCACTTCACATGGTATTCCTGTATTCAGCAATGCAGCTCTATTTTTTTGGGTTGATCGTAATAATAGCGGGCGATCGAGAAATGTGTCTTACTGACAACCACCACCACCGGCCGTTGTGACCGAGCGGTTCTAGGCGCTTCAGTCCGGACCACGCTCCTGCTACGGCCGCAGGTTCGAATCCCGACTCGGGCATGGATGTGTATGGTGTCCTTAGGTTAGTTACATTTAAGTACTTCTAAGTCTAGGGGACTCATTACCTCAGTTGTTAAGTCCCATAGTGCTTAGAGCCATTTGAACCATTTTTGACAACCACCCAGTGTGACACGATAACGCACGACAACATGTTCATTAGACATGGATGGATGGAAAAAGCTTAGCTCGGTCCGTGACTCAGGACACTATTTGGTAAGATTTGATGAACGTATTCGATTGCAGATCATATTACTTAAAGTCTGTGATCACAGCGGCCAGCGATGACATCTAATATGGTGGTACTTTTTGATGGCACAATTTGGGTCCCGTAGTGAAACAGGACCACTGATTGAGCATATGCTATATTTTAAGAGAGGTCGTGCATCCCAGCTTGGAATCGTGCATCACACTGAAGATGTTGCTTCTCACAAGGAAAACATACCATTATACTTTTCGAACAGCATGTTGCCGTGGACTGTAGAGCATTCTAAACGATTTACGTGATTGATTTGGACTTTTTTTTTACGTCAAGTAACTTCCGTTGTCAACATCTGCTATAACAATAATATAACAATAATGTAGATTACATCCTATTTGTAGCTTTTTCTCGTTGATAATGATGTTTGACAACTGCGTTGTATGTATTGTATGTTAACCGGGGGCCTAGAAACGACGGAGAGGCTCCGTCCCCGCCGCAGCCGCAGTGGTCCATAACCCCACGACGACTACCGCAGTCCACTTCACCCCCACGACGCCCCACACCGAACCACTCTTTCAGGGTTCCTGTGCGGGTCGGCCCCCGGTAGATCCCCCACCCCCCACACCGCCTCCCCCGCCCTTCAGGGAACATCAGCACGCCAGACAAATCTAACCCCTATGTTTGCGTGGTAGAGAAATGGTGGTGTATGCGTACGTGGAGAACTTGTTTGCGCAGCAATCACCGACATAGTGTAGCTGAGGCGGAATAAGGGGAAACAGCCCGCATTCGCCGAGGCAGATGGAAAACCACCTAAAAACCATCGACAGACTGGCCGGCTCACCGGATCTCAACAGAAGTCCGCCGGCGCTACTTCCCGCCCGGAAAACCGTGCGTTAGACCGGGCGTACATCCGTGACAATAAAGAAGTTCAGAGAAAGGGACAGAGAAACAAAGCGAACTAGAGAAAGATAGATAGATAGATAGATAGATAAAGAGAGAGAGACAGAGAGAGAGAGAGAGAGAGAGAGAGAGAGAGAGAGAGAGAGATTGGTACATAAGCTTGTTTTCATGAACATCCTGTATTATTTCAACAGAACTGAGTAATTTCAGTACCAGTGTTACACCTTTTTAAGTTTGCTTGGATACTTGTTTTGACATGCTCTGTTCTGCACTAGAGCCGGAAGAAGTCATCGAAGCGTCGCGTTAGTTCCGCTGATGAAACGTTCCCACCCTCAGGACTCAATGCTTATGCGCCGCAGCTGCATTCACATCCATGGTGGCGTAGCCTTTGGTCTTTTACAGCTTTCTGAGCAAGCTGACCGTCACAGGTCTCTCGCAGGTAGAGTTTCGTGAGCGACTGCGAAACGCCGCCGTTTGCATGAAGGGGTGAGGGGTTGACAGGGGTCACCCTCCTGTGGCAAGGGCACGGGATATGTAATTCACTAGCCAGTGACCGGGGCGTCTTCTGAGGTCCAGTGTGCACAAATTCGCGTGGTTGCTGAATAGCGGGAGGACAGCGCGCCCGCTGCCAAAGGAGGTCTTCGCGGCGCCGCCAGGTGGAAGAGCCGCGGAGGATTTGGCCGGCTACCCTTAAACGGTTCGTTAGGCCCCTGGGTCAGCTCTCGGCGCCTCTTTTCCCGGAAAAAGGGGCTCAGCGTCCCCGCGCCGCCGGCTACACACGGCCCTCTGTGCCGCCAGTGGGGCCAACTTCGCGGCCAGGCCCATTCACATCAAAGAAAAGCGACAAGTTTGTACTCCGCTGAAAGGCACTAATTAGTGAAATATATCACGGCAAGTTTAAAGTGTCGCGCCCTCCTTCCTCCGTCCCGCATTTCGGAGGAGGAATTATTACAATAATGTGCCAGCCAGCCAAGCCTCCCCCTCTTTCCTCCCTTCCAGCCTACGTGCTTCTATCCACCGTCCAGAATTTTTTTCGTTTTTTTTTCGGTGCTTCGTTGAAGGGTCCTCGGCCTGAAGCGCTTATTTACCCATTTATCCTTTCATACCGCCGCAGGTGAGGCGGAAAGTTTAACAAGAGCTTCTCCTTCCCCTCCTCCCCCTCGCCGTCCCGTGCACGAGGGCTTTGTACCTTCCAGGCGTGGCGATACCGACTGGCGACAAAAGAGACACAGCCTTGTTTCTACTGTATTAAGGCTACAAAGCCGTGTAATCGTGCAGCCAAGACTTTCGCAACAGTTTTACCGTTCGCAGTTAAATTTCCTGCGGCTGAAAAGGAGTACTGGAGAAACCGTAGCAAACGACCGAATACGAAACGTCTGCACACTGTCACAGCTATCTGCATATTTTCTTTACTTCCCTCGTAGCTGTTCTACCGGACTGCACGTGAGACGTAATTTAAATGTCGATTGTCGATTATCGCTTACTGAATGAAGGTCGATCGCGACAGCCAGCAACAGACTCTTTTACACTCATGCTCCTAAATGAAGCATAATGCTGATAGATGGTGAAACAACGCTCTGGTGGGCAGTTTGCTGGTTTAAATCACCTCGTGGTACGACCATGCGGTGCATCTGACCTGCGGTCGTCGCACGGTGGCGCTGGCAGCAGTCCACATACGGAGAGAAGAGTTGGTGCATGTCAGACTACACTGCAGAAAGTAAGTGTGCAGACGTTTTCAGACGTGCTAATCGCGACCAAGTGTTGCAAATGTCTCCAAAAAAACGTATTGATGACGTTATGAGGGGTAGAATACTAGGGCGACTGAAGGCTGCTCAAACACAGCAGGTCGTAGCATGGACCCACCATGTGCCACAAAGTGTGATCTCAAGATTATGACAACGATTCCAGCAGATAGGAAACGTGTCCAGAGGCTACAGAATGGGACGTCCACAGTGTACAACACCACAAGAAGATCGATGTATCACCATCAGTGCCCACAGACGGCCACGAAATACTGCAGGTTGCCTTGCTCAGGACCTTACCGCAGCCACTGGAACAGTTGTCTCCAGACACACAGTCTACAGACTACTAAACAGATATGTTTTATTCGGCCGCAAGGTGCATTCCACTGATCCCTGGCCACAGGAGAGCCTGTAAAGCCTGGTGTCAAGAACACAGTACATGGTCATTGGAACAGTGGTCCCAGGTTATGTTCACGGACGAGTCCAGGTACAGTCTGAACAGTGATTCTCGCAAGATTGTCATCTGGCGTGAACCAGAAACCAGATACCAACCCCTTAATGTCCTTGAAAGGGACCTGTATGGAGGTCGTGGTTTGATGGTGTGGGGTGGGATTATGATTGGTGCATGTACACCCCTCCATGTCTTTGACAGAGGAACTCTAACAGGTCTGGTGTCATTTTGCACCAGTATGTCCTCCATTTCAGGGGTACAGTGGGTCCCACCTTCCTCCTGATGGATGATAACGCACGGCCCCAGCGAGCTGCCATCGTGGAAGAGTACCTTGAAACAGAAGGTATCAGGCGAATGGAATGGCCTGTCTGTTCTCCATACGTAAAGCCCATCGAGCACATCTAGGATACTCTCGGTCGACGTATCGCTGCACGTCTTCAAACTCCTACGACACTTCACGAGCTCAGACAGGCACTGGTGCAAGAAAGGGAGGCTATATCCCAGCAGCTGCTCGACCACCTGATCCAGAGTATGCCAACCCGTTGTGCGGCCTGTGTAGCTGTGTATGGTGATCATATCCCATATAGATATCGGGGTACATGGGCAGGAAACAGTGGCATTTTGTAGCACATGTGTTTCGGAACGGTTTTCTCAACTTATCACCACTACCGTGGACTTACAGATCTATGTGTGTGTGTTCGCTATGTCCCCATGCTATTAGCGCCAGTTTTGTGTAGTGCCACGTTGTGTGGCGCCACATTCTGCAATTATCCTTAATTTATGAGTATGAGTGTATCTTAAAGTAAATTTATATCACGTACATTCAATATTTTTAAGACATAATACATTACATCTACATGGATACTCTGCAAATCACATTTAAATGCCTGGCAGAGGGTTCATCGATCCACCTTCAAAGTTTTCTATTATTGCAATCTCGTAAAGCGCGTGGAAAGAACGAAAACGTATATACATGCTAATAATACATTTCTGACTGATTGCTGATTCGATAGAGACCATGCAACACTTCTGACTTTTGAATTTAGGATTCCTCTGAGAAATCCGTATTTTGAATCTTGAAAGCAATCAGAGTCGTCGCCCCATATTTTGCTGCGATAAACTAAGTATTTTTAACAACTGAAGAGGGATAATAGGTTTCATGGAAGACGTACTCGCCCGGCTAATATCAAAATAGTATCACATGTTAACAAAGGAATTTGTGGTGCACACCAGAAATCAGTTATAAATGACACTCTTCAAAAGTAACGTACATTTAACTAATGCTAGAGGAAAAAACATCACGTTTTACGCAAACAACTTTAACTCAGCGCATCAGCTGAATTAATATTAATACGGTGTTGGTAAAAACTTAAATTCCAGTTAGTGGAATCACCACATAAAACAAATAGTGGGAAAAGCAGATGCCAGATTCAGATTCATAGGAAGAATCTTAACGAAATGTAACTCATCCACGAATGAAGTCGCTTCTAAGCAGTTTGTTCGACCCATTCTTCAGTACCGTTCATCTATTTGGGACCCTACCAGGTAGGACTGAAAGAAGGGACAGAGAATATCCAACGAAGGCGGCGCGTCTCTTCGCGGGATGTTTTAGGCGGCGCGAGGCCGTTAGGAGATGCTCAACAAACTCCACTGGCAGTCGTTACAAGAGAGGCGTTGTGCGACACGAATAGATTTACCACTGAAATCTCGAGAGAGAATTTTCCGGGAACAGTAGGACTACTTTCCCCCACATATGTCTAGCGAAATGACCACGAGAAGAAAATTCGAGAAATTAGAGGCAATGCACGGGCCTACCGCTAGTCATTCTACTCAGGCGCTATTCGCGAATGGAGCAGTGTTGAAGGGATCAGTGGTACAAAAGACACCCTCCGCCACACACCACTAGTTGGCTTGCGAAGTATGATGCAGATCTAGGAGAATTCTCCGTAACTTCGCTAATATAACAGACTCGATAAATCTAAGAACAGTATTGCAATAATCACAAAAATTCAATTTTCTTGTGGGAACTCATCTCTCATTAATGGCATATTTAGGTCTTTCAGTCCATTATCTGATGTTGCAAGACGCTAATAAGCTCGCCGACTAACACTCGTAGCATATAAACCCACACACACCGAACACACACGTGTTCATCAATAACAAAGACATGTACGTTTATCAACATTGGCTTCTTCAAGCACAAAAAGTTAACATACACAAAACAGTGACTAATTTTAAACGTCTTCCGGGCGGAAGTTAAATCCCACATTTTATCTCTACGACTCAGTGACACTAGCGCCATAGCACGGAAGAAGGTCGTACGTGAGAAGCTGCAAAAGTCTTACGAAATGATCCTTGAGATACAGGTAAATTGCCATTCCAGCTCAATGATATATTAATGTAATCTGTGACGTCTCAGTAAGCATGGGTCGCAAATCATCTACTTGTGACGTAAGCACGGATGCACACTGAAATGACAAAAGTCATGAGACGCATCCCAAAATCCCGTCGGACCTCATTTTGCCCGGCTTAGTGCAGCAACGTGGTATGGACTCAACAAGCTGTTGCAAGTTCGCTACAAAAATACTAAGCTATGTTGCCTCTGTAGCCGTATTGAGGAACAGTTACCGGTACAGCATTCTGCGCACGAACTCACCTATCGATTATGTCCCATAAATGTTCGATGGGATTCATGTCGGGCGATCCGGGTGGCCAAACCATTTGCTCGAATTTTCCAGAAGATTCTGCAAATCACTTGCGAACAGCTGCAGCTCGGTGACACAGCGCATTGTCATTCTAAAAAATTCCATCGTTGTTTGGGAACAGAAAATCCATGAACGACTCCAAAAGGTCTCCAAATACCGAACATAACCAGTATCAGTCGATGATCGGTTCAGTTCGTTCCGGGGAACCGGTTCATTCCATGTAAATACAGCCCACATCGTTATGGAGCCTCCACTAGCTTGTACACTGTCTTGCTGACAACTTGGGTCAATCACTTCGTGCGGTCTATGCCACACTCGAAGACTACCATCAGCTCTTACCAGATGAAACTGGGACTAATCTGATCACATCACGGTTTCCCAGCCGTCTAGAGTCCAACCGACATGGTCACGAGCCCTGGAGAGGCGCTGCAGACGATTTTGTGCTTTTAGTGAACGTGCTCGTGACCGTCGTATGCTGTCGTAATCCATTACCGCCAAATTTCGCCGCACTGTCCTTGTCTATATGTTCGTCGTACGTCCCACATCAGTTTCTACCGTTATTTCACGCAGTTTCTGTTTCCACTGACTGCTCTACGCGAACGCCGTTGCTCTTGGTTATTAGGTTGTCCGTGGCGATACGTAATGCTTGATAATTGGTATTCCCGGAACACTGTTGACGCTGTGGATCTCGGGGTATTGAATTCCCTCACAATATCCGAAATGGAATGTCCCATGTTTCTAGCTCCAAGTACCATTCCACGTGTAAAGCGTCCATTAATTCCCGTTATGCGACATAATCAAACCGCGAAATGTTTCACATGAAACATAAAGATTATAAATGACAGTTATGGTCTTTGATACCTTTTGTATGCGATACTACCGGCATATGTATATGTGCGTTCCATGGCTTTTATCATCTCTGTGTATGATTATGAGTTGCCACATACTCAGTATAAAATATTGTACATTCAAATGGGCTTAAAATTTCTCGCGCGGCGCATGTTTGGTGAATGTATTTCATGTATGATGGGGCGTTGGTATATTTTGTTGTTGACGTAAGGCAATAGTGGTTCAAATGGCTCACAAATCTTTGAAGTACCAGACGCGCAAAACTTTCTTTCTGATATCATGAACTTGCTTTATCCCTTACTGCTTGCTCGATGCACAGTGGTTCAGATGACTCTGAGCGCTATGGGACTTAACTTCTGAGGTCATCAGTCCCCCAGAACTTAGAACTACTTAAACCTAACTAATCTAAGGACATCACACACATCCATGCCCGAGGCGGGATTCGAACTTGCGACCGTAGCGGTCCCGCGGTTCCAGGCTGAAGCGCCTAGAACCTCTCGGCCAACAAGTTCATCTGAATGCAGTCCTTTGATTTTTCTGTCTGAGAGCATCTCAAAGGTGGAGTACAATGAGGTGCGAGAAGTCATACGATAGAGATATGCACGTATATAGATGCTGGTAGCAACGCGTAAACAGGATGTAAAAAGCAGTGCATTGGCGGGGCTGTCATTTGTCCTCAGGTGACCCGTGTGAAACGGTTTGCGAAGTTATTATTGCCGCACGCACGGCGGGAATTAACAGAGGCATTACGTCCCACCACGGACGCCTGAGAGCAGCAGCTTTTGCGCAAAGTTGTGAGTGCTAAAAGGCAATCAACATTGTTTGAAATAACAGTAGAAATCAACGTGGGGCGTATAAAGAACGTACGCATTAGGACAATGGGGTGAAATTTGGTGTTAATTGACTATGGCAGCAGACGACCGATGCTAAAACCTTTGCTAACAGGATAACATCGCCTGTAGCCTCTCTCTTGGATTCGTGATCTTATAGGTTGGACCTTAGACGATTGGAAAACTGTTGTTTGGGAAGATAAGTCCCAATTTCAGCTGGTAAGAGATGACGATAGCTTTTGAGTGAGGCGCAGACCCCAGGAAACCATGGACCCTAATAGTGAACAAGGTACTGTGCAAGCTAGTGCTGGCTCCATAATGATGTGGGCTGTGTTTACATGGAATTAACTGTGTCTTCTGATCCAGGTGAACCGATCATTGACTGTTAATGGCTATGTTCGGCTGGTTGGATACCAATTGCAGCCATTAATGGACTTTGTGTTGCCAGACAAGGATGGAAATTGTATGGATGACAATGCACCATGTTACTAGACCACAGTTGTTTGCGGTTGGTTTGAAGAACGTTCTGGAGAATTCGTGCGAATGATATGGCCACCCAGATCACCCGACATGAATCCCATCGAACAATTATGGGACAGAATTGAGAGGTTAGTTGGTGTACATAATCCTGCACCGACAACACATCCTCAGTTATGGATGGCTATAAAAGCAGATGGCTCAATACTTCTGCAGGGGATTTCCAACGCGAAATGGTAGTTGATGGAAGCGCTGGAACGTGGTACACTCAGCCTAGTGATGCCAACCGAAGAGCTACTCGAGTGAGTAGTCGCGGCTCCAGGTCACAATATTTCAACGCTCAAGAGAGCAGTGTGCTGACCCTACACCCTTCCATACAGAATTAAATGACGTCATCGGCGGAGGGTGACGCGGCGGTCGGACGGTATCGATTTCCTCGCCGGGGCCTGTGGACGGAGTTTACATTACGGAAAAGCTAGATCAGGATGACCGACCCGGCATTTGAACCATAGTCCTCCGAAATGCGACCCTAGTGTTCTAACCACAGTGCTACCTCGTCCTGTGAGTGTCGGTCGGAGAGGTGTTCGCATTCCAGCCGTATCCAGCATGACAGAGTGCACAGTGGCCGCGAGAGAGCCCTAGAGACGCGCCGTGGCAGCCGTCCCATTCAGACGGCGACGGGGCGGGTCTGGCAAATGTCGAGTGGGCGGGCGGCCAGAGTAAGCAGAGCCGGCGGGCGCCACTCAAGGTCCCCAGTTCGCTGCCTCCGCGCTCCGCCCCGGCCCCGCCGTTTGTAACCAGACGCCCACGCCTCCACCAGACACCGCACCGCGCTCCAGAGGCGGCGCGCCATGGCGCTCCTTGCGGTTCCCAGTCTCTCACCCGCTGTCACTTCCGCGACGCCCCATGCCACACTGTTCGGTGCTCGTGCTGTCCCTTACTGCTCTATCCGAACTGCCCTCAGTTTGTGGCGTTGTGTAATGTTCCATTACTTCTACATCTACATGTAGATAATACTTTATATCCACCGTAGGTTGCTTGGCGGAGGACAGTCTGTGTCACAACGAGTCACAGCATTTCCTGGTCCACTCGCAAATAGAGCGAGGAGAAAACGACTACGTATAAGCCTCAATAAGAGCCCTTCGTGGTCCTTAAACAAGCCGGCCGGAGTGGCTTAGCGGTTCTAGGTGCTACACTCTGGAACCGCACGACCGCTACGGTCGCAGGTTCGAATTCTACCTCGGGCATGGATGTTTGTGATGCCCTTAGGTTAGTTAGGTTTAAGTAGTTCTAAGTTCTAGGGGACATGACCTCAGATGTTAAGTCCCATAGTGTCCAGAGCCACTTGAACAAATTTTTTTAATTTTATTTATGACCACAACAGTTAAGTCCCATAGTGCTCAGATCCATTTGAACCACCCTTAAGCAAATTGTACATTGATGGTAGTAGAGTCATTTTGCAGTCACCTTCAAATGCCGGTTCTCTAAATATTCTCAATAGTGTTCCTCGAAACCAACGTCGCATCCTCTCCAGGGACTCCCGTATGAGTTCCCGAAACATCTCCGCGATACTTGCTTGTTGTTCGAACCTACTGGCACCAAATATAGCAGCCAGACTCTGAACTGCTTCGATGTCTTCCTTTAAAATGACCTGGTGTGAATCCCAAACACTAGAGAAGTATTCAAGAATGGGTCGCACTACTGGAGTATCCTGTATACTGTCTCCCTCACAGAGGTACCATACTTTCCGAAAATTCTCCCTATAAACTGAAGCTTACCATTCGCCTTCTCGACTAAAATCCTTACATGCTCATTCCATTTCGTATCGCTTTGCAACTTTACGCCAAGATATTCAATCCACGTGGCCCTGTCAAGCAGATGACTACTGGAATGAGATTTTCACTCTGCAGCGGAGTGCGCGCTGATATGAAACTTCCTGGTAGATTAAAACTGTATGCCGGACTGAGACTCGAACTCGAGACCTTTGCACTTCGCCGACAAGTGCTCTACTAACTGAGCTACCCAAGCACGACTAATGCCCCGTCCTCACAGCTTTACTTCTGTCAGTACTTCGTCTCCTACGTTCCAAACATTACAGAAGCTCTCCTGCGAAAGGCAGCTTGCCAGTGAAAGGCAAAGGCCCCTTGTTCGAGTCTCAGTCCGGCTCACTACTAATGACGTATTCGAACATTAAGGTATTGTTTTTCCTGCTCATGAACATCAACTTACATTTTTCTACATTTAGAGCTAGCTGTCATTCATCACACCAACTACTAATTTTGTCTACGTCGTGTTGGATCGTCCTACAGTCACTCAATAACATCTCATGCCCGTCCACCACACCATCATTAGGAAACAGCGACTGATAGCTGTTCTATCACACTTTATGGGGCACTCATGAAGATATCATTGCCTCTGATGAACATTTGCCGTCGAAGACAACGTACAGGGTTCTTTTACTAAAGAAGTCTTCGAGACACCCTCATACCTGCGGGCCTATTCCTCATGATCGTATCTTCGTTAAAAGTCTGTCATGTGCAACGTTGCAAACGCTTTTCCGAAATCTAGGAAAATGGAATCTGCCTGTTTCGTATCTAAATGAATATTCTACTGTAACGTTTCTAGAGAGCAGGATCAGGAGATTACCTACTCTACAAGTAACGGGTGATAATGCTGAATGTCAACGGAGCGCGGGAAAGATGTGAGAGTATCCCACGTTGTGACCCAGCATGTTACATTCGGCGCCTAGACAAATAAGTTTTAGAATTAATATACGAGTATTGCAAAATTTCTCCCAGTTTGTATTACATAGAAACGAGGACAAGAAAATTTACGTATATGTATGTAAGACATCTGAATTGTTATTATGAATAATTTCATTTTGTTGTTTATTGGCTGAATGGAAGAATACTTTTGTCTTATGTGAGATGAGAATATTTCCACATTTCTATGTCGCTTTATCGAGGAGTGGAAGACTGGTAAATTTTTAAATTTCTTCTTTATTTATAGCAAGCAATGGTGATGATGGTTTCTTCAGTTTGCTATTGACTTGTTCAACTTGGGTGTATATAAGGTAGGTATTATATCCATTATTTTGAATTATAGATTTAAGTACGTTGTATATGTATTATCAAGAACTAGAAAAACTCCAGCTTCAATTGTTCGCTTATGTCCATTATCTATCCTTGCAAATATCTTATATGTAATTTAATGCACCTCATGTCAAAGATCGAAAAGTGGCAAAATGTGATGCACAAAATCTTCACACTCATTTTACATCAGTATATGTTGGTTTACCGTGAACCCAAGTGCACCTAAAAACCGTGCGCGCGCGCGCGCGCGCGCGTGTGTATGTGTGTGTATGTGTGTGTGTGTGTGTTGGTTGGTTGGTTTGTTTGGGGAAGGAGACCAGACAGCGTGGTCATCGGTCTCATCGGATTAGGGAAGGATGGGGAAGGATGTTGGCCGTGCCCTTTCAAAGGGCCTAGTGATTTAGGGAAATCACGGAAAACCTAAATCAGGATGGCCGGACGCGGGATTGAACCGTCGTCCTTCCGAATGCGAGTCCAGTGTCTAACCACTGCGCCACCTCGCTCGGTGTGTGTGTGTGTGTGTGTGTGTGTGTGTGTGTGTGTGTGTGTGTGTGTGTGTGTGTGTGTGTGTGTGTGTGTGTGTAAGATGATTTCGGGATGAACTCTTCATGGGTACAATGACGCAGTGCAACGTAAGAATCTTCGAACACTGCATTAGATCGTTAACGTTTTTGTCAGCTAATTATCCGTTATTTCCGCCGCACAACGACCCTTGCATCTAGCTGAACATGGTCCACAAAATAATATTCCTGTATTCTCGTCCATATGACTATGAGCCTGCATTTAGTTTTGGAATAAATCGTATCAAATTAAAAAAGCGGCTGGTTGCATCTTCTACCTACATAATCCGCCAAATATTGTACAGTTTCACCGATACAGAAATGCAAGTTGATATTTTAAACGCTTATATCTTAGACTGGCTGAGAATGCCCTTTACGCTGCTGCATTTCGATAAATAACATGAAGCCACTTGTTACAAAAACTTTGGTGTCTCGGTTTGGGCATCGCGGACCATTTTAGAAAAAATTCTGGTATTCTAATGAAGGACCATGTCTGAAACGCGTTGGTCGTGTTTTCTGATAACAGAATTTTATTATTTAGCGACCTGAAGTAGTGTTAAGGACATGCTTAGTCAATCTAATCGTATAATAGCACAAAATTAGACTATTTTTATGATAAGCAAGACCGTTGCAGTAATCAATATCGACTGAAATACACAAATAATACTATGTGGTGAATGTTATGTTCCCGTGCGCGGGCGATTGTACCGCCATCGTCAGATGCATTTACTGAAATTAAAAACAAATATGAATAACTTTTGGAATATATGGTACTATCTTTCAGTAGTCGTAGGCACATTTTTACGAATAGTATTTATTTTCGTAAGTTCTTATGCATCCATAGCCGCTGTCAAGGTGAACAACATCATTTTGAGTATTACGTCACGCCATAATGAACCACTAAAAACGCCGAAACACTGACGTTTGACGTTCTTTGCAAACGTTCTCCTCAGGGCCACCAATTGCTGGATTCTGTCGATGGTCTATATTCCGTGTTATTTCAGTTGTTAGTGGCTATCGGTATCACATTCTGGGATGCCACTACACGAATCGAAATAAACATTGCTATGGATAGGTGCCCGTACTTTAGGCTCTGCCTATGCTACGTTGGCAGGTGAGTGGTCGGCAGTCGCGAATCAGCAGCTTGTAGCCAGAGGTAATGTTCTCTGCGGTTACAAGAGAACTGCCGCGAGACATCAACGTCTCGTCGCAGGAAAATATTACCCTTGGGTACAAGCTGTTGATTCGCTACTGCCTACGATTTACCAGTTAGTGAAGCACAGGTAGTAGTTTAACGAACAGCAACCTATCTATAGGAGTCTATACTTCGAATTGTCCAGAGGTATCTCAGAATGTAAGGTTAACAGTCACCTGACAACCGAACTAAGACAATAGTGAGGGAACCCCGCAGTTAGTCGCCCTGAAGAAGATCGCTGCAAATGCGTTCGAAACGTCAGCCCTTTGGTTACTATTAGGGTTTCATAATGACTCGGCCTAATATGCAAAACGATTTTATTTAAGAATTTAATTTCTTTAATTAACTGTTCCGTTCGTTCTTGGTAGAATATTTTACATATTATTCATAAGAAACATACGTCTCTTGAGTAATAACCTATAATATTTATTATTTAACTGACTGGTTCTCAAGTGATAGGCCGTCTCAGTTAAAAAAACAAATATGAGGAACTGTGAAATTTTTAGAAAAAAGGCTATAAACTAGGTGAATCCATAGAGTCTTTCAATTGGATGCCAAAGGTGACAATTATTAATGTTAGAAATAATTCCTATTATTTAAGTTTTATGTCCAACGTCAATAATTGCTTTTTTTTTTTTTTTTGACAGCCAGTTAAGAGACTCTTTGGATGCTCCTAGTTTAAAACCTTTGTTGTAATGAAATCGACAGTCTCTCGCATTTATCGTTGTTTCTAGTGATGGTTGTGCGTGTGTTTTTCACTCATAATGATATCTTTATTGCAGATCCATCTGTAGGAGCGAAAAGTGAACAAGATGCACTTTATTGTACGAATATCTGTTTATTACATACCGGTTTTGGGTTTATTTCGCCATCAACAAGTGACAACTGACTTGTGTCCACAAAAGACACTGGAGTGCACGAAATTAAAGATATTACCAACAAACAGTCTCTTTGGTCTTAGCTTTAGGCAGTATAGGCCAAATCGAGTTTTCACTAGTGTTATGTATCAAATATGATACAATACAATTAGTGGATTTTATTTAGCATAGTGGGGTAAAACTTTACAGGGAACGAGTTGTGAGTGGATAATTACAACGTAAATTATGGTTCGCTGTGCCAGGGGTATATTTCAGTGAAAAAATCAAACGAGCTTCAACTGGAAATACCGTATACGTATTGTTACAAAGTTACGTATAATTTTGCGTCTGTCGTGTTCTTCCATTTATTTTAACATCCTGATATTTTATTAGAATTTTGTCGTCACACGGTCTGTATACACTGACTGCAATTATGGTCCTCAAACTTTGTACTGGTAATAAATTTATTCCTCTTGTCCTATTACCTTTGTTACAACAAGTACATTTCAATACAACCTGTGTTCTTTAATACTGTGTAATCTTTCAGTAGTGTTTTGGCAGTATTCATTCTGTACACTATGTCTAACTTAGTTCCCACACTGTAACTATGTCACCATCATGCTGCATAATATGTAGCAGCCTGCGCTTAGCCAGTGCAAAAGACAAGTACAATAATTCTGTGTCAACTTATACGTTGTATTAGCAATTAGAGCCCGTGTCAGGTTTTGCAGTGAAACACATATCTTTTAAATTATGCAACATTTATATTGGAATTTATCTATTATGTTCTTTTACTTTTCAGTTGTACCGCAATACGTATAATAAGTAAAAACCACTAACAATTATAATATATTTAATACAAAATACGAATATTCAGGACGCGATGTGATGCTTTTACTTTTGGGGATTAACTTCTTGCAACTTCGTAATGCCTATAGTGCATGGTAGTCAGCTCTTATCTGATGATGGCCTTATGATCCTAATGTTGTTTGTAATTTTTCACTCACTTGAATTTTCTCAGTCATTTCATTTTATCAGACTCGTCAATCGTGCTACGCCAACCGAGAATATTCACCAAACCTGATCGAACAAATGATTCGTAATCGAACTCCTTGGTGCGTAAATTACACTACCTGATTCTTTTGGAAGAACCTGACATTGTCACTACCACTAAAATAAGAAGACTGCGGTGGGCAGGACACGTGGTCAAAATAGAGGAAGATAGAATGTGTAGGAAGATTTTTGGTGGAAAGGCTGGAGACAGACTACAGAAGGTACGTTCCAAAAAGAATTGAAGAAGACATGGAAAAGCTGGGTGTCAGAGAATGGTCACGGAAAGCCATGGACAGGATATAATGGCAGGATACTGTGATGCAGGCCAAGGCCCTTCGGAGGCTGCAGAGCCAAGGAGTAAGCAACCAAGTAAAATTCTTTCACCAGGTCGGAGTATAGAATGTACCTTTGGCACGGTATTATGTTAATGTGTTGGCTAAATGTAAAATTATTGCAGACAGGCACTCTTTCACGCAATTGACGATCAGTAAAGAAATATTAGTTCTCTGCATCTCTTCACGGGGGTTATATTACATTTACTAACGTTGAGGGACGGCTGCACGCCTTTGTACCAGACAACAGTGCTCTCTATTCTTCCTGCGTTTCGTAATAATTCTCTAATGCCGCATCTTCCTGCATACAACTGCATCGTTGCTTACAGCGTAAGAGAGCTGAAAACGATGCTTGCGGTTCCGTTTATATAATGTATCGCGAACAACCACTTTCGCTTCTTCTTTCATCTCTCTATTAAGAAGGATTTACCGTGTTTGTTTTGTTATGAATCCTTTAGCAGAGTATCTTAACTGCTCCGATCCTCTGCAATAACGTAATTTATTTACATTACGATAGTATGAATTTTGATCAAGGGTTATCTCTATTTTTGTTCTAATTTCCTATACATTGGTACCAGTTTGGTAGTCATGGGTGCATAACAAATGTGCCGGACAGAAAATGATACTTACCTCCGCCTTTTTCCCTTCTGAACTTCCGGATCTTAGACACGTCCCGAAATAAGAAATACGTAATAACAAAGTGACGAAAACTGAACCACTGTAATTTGTAACCTACGTGATCAGAGATATGCGGACACCTCTATGTAATGCGGAACTGACCAGCAAATGTCACCAAAGGCTGACCAACAAGTATGAAACACGGCGGAGAGCACTGTGTTGTCAGCAGAGAAGCAGTAGTACCACAATGAGTGGGTCAGAAGAGCTCAGCGACTTCGAACGTGGACTAGTAATTGGATGTCACCTGAGTAACAAATCCATCAGGAGCGTTTCAACCATTTTAACGCTACCCAAGTTGCCTCTTCTTGATGTGATTGTGAAGCGGAAACACGAAGGAAGAAGAATAGGTTAAACCAAGAGCAAGTAGACCTCATGTACTGATGGACAGAGACCGTTGGCAATTGCGGACGGAAACTGTAGTAAATTGCATGGAAACACATGAAGGAATCACACATGAATTGCAAAGTGGTACCAGCAGTCCAGGTAGTACAATGACAGTTAAGATAAATGGGGTACAGTTGGCTAAACGTCATTACCTACACATTTCTGTGATCTATGCTACTACCTTGAGGTAGTATAAAGAGAAACGCCCCTGCACAGTCAGTGCTTGCGACAGACTGATTAGGAGTGACGAATCTCCCTATACCCTGTGGCAATCTGAAGATAGTGTTTGGGTTTGGCAAACGCCTGGAGAACTTACCTGCCATCATATGTAGTGGCAAAAGTGAAGTACGGAGGATGTGATGTTACGGTATGGGGATGTTTCCCGCGGTTAGGGTGTGATCTTTTTATTGTTCTTAAGAAAACACTAAATGCACGTGGATACGTACAAGTTTTACGGTACTGTGCACTACGTACAGCAAAGAAACAATTCGGAGACATGATGGTTTGTATCGTAGCAATGCACGCTATCATAAACCAGCATCTGTGAGACAATGATTTGTGGACAACAACATTCCTGAAATGAACTGGCCTTCTCAGAGTCCCGTCGTGAACCCAGAGGAAAACCTTTGGAACGTGTTAGAACGTCGGATTCATTCAAGAGTCCAGCGTCGAGCATCACTACCTCCTCTGGTACGGGAAAGAACCAATAGACGTGTAGCGAAGTGAGTATAGTAATAACTGGTCGCAGCCAGCATTTGGAGTGAAATGAGTACACGAGTTATAACTGACAGCAAGGGTAAATCTAAGTGTTGGCTTCAGCGCCTCGGAGAGGCTGATGATTACAGTTACACAGTAGAGCAGCACTCTCGAGGACAAGAGACAAAACATGATGTTGAACTCTGCCTTTGTTTCTTTGAAACCACATCAATATTTGTCCCCACTACTGACGTAAAATCTCAGCTCCACAACTCTCGTGGGCATGTTTATTTTGTACTCGTTCAGGTACTTTCAACTTCATAAGTAACAAACAAAAATTGGCTGTAATTTTTGTTTAAATAGTTTTCAGGCAGAAAAAAAGTGAGGTGCATTGAAGTATCTCGCTACATTTTTCCCCGAAATAAATATTTAGCATTCTGATATTTGTTTATACTTTACGTTGTCAACTATTTTCCAGCAAAGAGGAAAAAACATAAACATTACACTTGAAAACTGTGCCTACATGACAGTTTACTTTAACAAACATTCAAAACTAAATAAAATAAAATTAATACTTCAAGAGAGATTAAACGTGGAAAGTCCTACATAAACCTATTAAAAGAAACAGTTAATAATTGAAGTAGTCGTGTCAAGTACTAATTTTGATTTATTTTTTGGTTTTTTAGTTTAATGTAAACTTTGCATGCAGTATTTAGTTACTGTACAACCTTTTACGCTTTAACTTGCATTACCATCGCACTGTAAGAGATGACATTTACCGTGTGTTTCTTGTACTCTTCCATTTTCCTGTATTTATTCACATCTTTTCTATCTTCATTGTGACAGCCTATGTACATTTTTGGTTGTCGCTATAGTTAATTCTTCCTTTTAATTGATTTCTATTTGTGTCTAATAGCATCTTAAAGTTTCATGTTATTTTCTTTGGTTGGTTTATTGATGTCAACTGTTTTGGGGATACCGTTTTCGGGTTCGTGTTTATGTTTTTCCTGGTTGCTTCCTTTTATTACTTTACTCTTCAACTTTTTATTTTCAGATTGAATTTTCACCATATTGTCAAAGATAACATTTACTGTGTGTTTGCGCCTAATCCAGATGATCATCTTTCCTAGTGTTGTTAACAAACATTGTAACTTCTTCGGTAACGAAATTCAGTTAAAATCTGATGATGACCTTGTAAGCCAAAAACCGGTTAACTCAATAAATTAATCCTGTATAACATAAGTAATATAATGCTTTTAATTTATTATAATGTTGTTCTACCAAGAATCAACGGAGCAATCAGGTGACATAAGAAATCTATTTTTAAAGGATAGCACAGCATAGGAGATACACTGAAGATTAAACCTGAAAAATTACAAGCTTGATGAGATGGAAAAAGGTCCAGGTGGGAGAGGGTAGTCCGATACATAATGTGAAGTGGAGTGCATGTCGTCCTACTATTTGCAAGAACGGTGAAACTTGGAAGGTGAGAAGTATCACGGTGGGTCGGAGGAGCGTCTTGTATGTATGGTTGATGGTCGTGGTATTTAAAACTTACATTGGACGAAGTAGTATAGGGTTGGTGCATAAATTCATAGTGTTTATCCTTAAATTTAATAAACACAAACACATACACATAACAGAGACTTTGGTCATCAATAATACATTCTACTTCACTATTTACAACGGCCTGCCAATACTGGGGGTAACTTTTCAATTCTGCGACTGCAGAAATCACGTGGTTTTGAGGCGAAGAACCCGTCTAGCTGTGCTCCTAGCGCATTTTCATCCGGAAAGGAAGTTCCTCGACGTTTGTTCGATAGAGAGCGAAAAAAGGTGAAGAAAATCTAAGGGTGGAGAAGTAGATGTATAAGGTGGGTGCGGAGGGGCCGATCGGGATTAGCCGAGCGGTCTCAGGCGCTGTCGTCATGGACTGTGCGGCTGGTCCCGGTGGAGGTTCGAGTCCTCCCTCGGGCATGTGTGTTTGTGTTTTTCCTTAGGATAATTTAGGTTAAGTAGTATGTAAGCTTAGGGACTGATGACCTTAGCAGTTAAGTCCCATAAGATTACACACACAGATGAACTTCACAACTGAATTCCTGTACAGTTTATTTGTCAGTGTAGCAGAAAGCGGGTGGGCTTATTGTGAAATAGCGCTAGTTCACGAAGTCTTTCTGGTCGTTGGTCTTGGATTCTGTCTGTAAGACTTCGCAGTTGTTGACAAATAAATGCCAGCAGTGATGGTTACTCTTCTGGGAAGCAATCTGTAGTGCGGTACATCACACAATCGCTGTTCCACCAGACTCATAACATTATCTTTTGTGGAAGCGGGAAAGTCTTTGTATGGGGAGCTGTTGCTTTGTTTGTTTCCTTAGTTAGCATAAAGACACCATTTCTTATCACCAATAACAATACAGGACAGGAATGGTCTGTGCTCTTCACGCAGCAACAGATGACGAGCAACCACAGGCGCAGATAAGGGCACCCACAGATTTTTGTGATTTTGGCTTAGAGCATCCGGGAGGATCCATACACCCGATTTTTGAAGCTTTCGCATTGGTGAAAATGTCGCAGGATGGTGAAATGATCAGGCCGGCCTGTGTGGCCGAGAGGTTCTAGGCGCTTCAGTCTGGAACTGTGTGACCGCTACGGTCGCAGGTTCGAATCCTGCCTCGGACATGGATGTGTGTGATGTCCTTACGTTAGTTAGGTTTAAGTAGTTCTAAGTTCTAGGGGACTGATGACCACAGGTGTTAAGTCCCATAGTGCTCATAGCCATCTGAACCATATTTTTGAAATGATCACAGTTCATCACATTTGCCAGTTCTGGAGTACACTGAGGTGGATCGCTGTGAATTAATGGGTTTAAACGATCTTCATGAAACCCCGAAGAACTTCCTGAACGTTTGGAACGTTACAAATATCATAGAAAGTTTGAAGTGGGACACACCTGCAGATAGACGGCGCGCTAATCAAAATTCACTAAATTCGGAAATCCGAACTGCACCGACGATGTAGAGCATATATTACTACCTACAACTTTCAAATCGCTCAATGATCACCATTCAAAGATAAGGGAAATAAGAGTTTGTACTGAGCCGTTCAGAAAGTCGGTTTTCACTAGATCGATCCGCGAGTGAAACAGAGGGAGGGGGGGGGGGAATATGACTTTGGCGCGAATTATGCCCTCCGCCACACACCGCTTGGTGGCTAGCGGAGAATATATGTAGATGTAGATGATCCTTCTTAAAATGAGAAAACCATTTTCTTGACGTGCTCTGTCGAGTAACGTTATCCTCATACACGGTGCAAATGTTTTTAGCTGCTTCCACTGCTGTCGTCCGTCTACTGAACTTAAACATAAGAAAATATCAACACTGTTTCGATATCTCCATATGGCACTACATTTTCTAGCGTTCATACCTGCACTCATTATATCGAAACGAGAAAAATAGAATACGTAGACTCACATAGAAACAGTGAACTACGAATAAAAAATAAGAACAATAAACAAACCCATAGTAACCGCAATACCAACATTCAAAAGAGAAATGCTACGAATGTATGCACCAACCTCGTCATGCAGCAGCATCTGTAGGTGGGGGTAGGTGGAGTTAGTTCCCTTTCGCCTTTAAGAAGATATTCACGAATGTATTAAAGATGTAGGGATATGTGCTGAGTCCGGTAATAGGTCTCTGGAGAGACGTTTTGAGTGCAGTTCCCGCGACTTCTGGAGGCCATAAATCTGGCAGGCGGCAGGCGCGCCGGACAGACGAGCGAATAGCAGAACGGACGGCTTGCTTCTGCCGTGCGGAACGACAGACCAGCGGCAGAGTTGATATAACAGGAGCGGCGCTCGGCGAGTTAGTGAGCGCCGCGCGCCACGGCTGCGCAGCGCCTAAATATTTTAAGGAACTCGCTATTCATAGGCCGGCCGGCGATTGTGTACAAACACGCCGGCCGGGCCTTTGTACGCGCGGCGTTTGCATGCGGGCAGCTCTCGCCGGGAAAACGGCACCGGGGCCGTGCTCGCCGCAGGCCCGCCTTCGCGCAGTAACTCAACTCTGCAATTGCGGCCCTCCAGCGGCGCATTCCGCGCTCGGGATGAGCATACGTGACGTCGGTCCAATTACAGCGGCGGACGAGGCACTGCTCCCCGACCATCTAGCTGGAGTCCGCTCCTGTTTCAGAGTTAGGTCGGCAGCTGCTTCTATGGCTAATAGTGAGTATTAGGGTGTTTAGATGAGCTGTTTATTTCATTTTATGCACTATATTTCTACGCAGTAAGACAAGGAAAGACCCTGTAACTTCCTAAAAAAAAACTGTCATTTGGGCATAATTTCTTTGTCTTTCTCAAACTATTAAGGTAACATAAGTAATATTTATCGTTTTTGTGCATTTCGTGTGACGTGCACTTTAAACAAAAATTCGATATTAGCACCGTCTGATTAAAAGTATCCTATGTAATGAGGAAATGATCAGTAGATTCCGCGCGGGGTAGCCGATGACCTCAGCAGTTTTTTCCCATAGGAACTTACCACCACCACCACCAGTAGCTATAACTAGAGGTGAAACCTCCATTATACAACGACGCAGCAGAGAAGCAGTAACAGAAGAATGAGTCGGTCAAGAAAGCTCTGTCACTTCAAACGTGGCCTCATTGCTTGTCACCTGATTAACAAATCCATCCGGGACATTCCAGCCTTCCTAAAGCTGGCCATGTCGACCGTTGGTGATGTGTTTGTGAAGTGTTAATGCAAACAGCCCCATTGAAACGATACGAAGCTGACCTCACGTAGTTGACGGACAGATCCAAATGGTTCAAATGACTAAAAACTATGAGGCTTAACATCTGAGGTTAAAAAATGGCTCTGAGCTCTATGGGACATAACACCTGTGGTCATCAGTCCCCTAGAACTTACAACTACTTAAACCTAACTAACCTAAGGACATCACACACATCCATGCCCGAGGCAGGATTCGAACCTGCGACCGTAGCAGCAGCGCGGTTCCGGACTGAAGCGCCTAGAACCGATCGGCCACAAAAACCGGCTGACGGACAGGAATCGTCGAGTGCTGCGAAAAGTATATGAAAAAAAAGTATGAAATTAGCACAATGTTGAGATACGAAGTGATACCAGCAAGCCAGCCTGTGTGGCCTATCGGTTCTAGGCGCTTTAGTCTGGAACCGCGTGACCGCTATGGTCGCAGGTTCGAACCCTGTCTCGGGAATGGATGTGTGATGTCCTTAGGTTAGTT
This sequence comes from Schistocerca gregaria, assembly GCF_023897955.1. Lineage (NCBI taxonomy): Eukaryota > Metazoa > Arthropoda > Insecta > Orthoptera > Acrididae > Schistocerca > Schistocerca gregaria. The sequence goes on along the minus strand of NC_064920.1, from coordinate 482,474,209 downwards.
ATGTTTAAGTAGTCGTAAGTTCTAGTGGACTGATGACCTCAGATGTTAAGTCCCATAGTGCTCAGAACCATATGAACCGTTTTTGGTACCAGCAATTAACCTGTTGACAGCTTCAGACGTGCCACCGAGGGTTTTACAGAACTGCTGGGTGTTAGAGGGACACTCTGCCATTTCATTCACACATTTGTCAGTGACCCACTCCTCCGTGTTTATGCCACAGAAGCACGTAAAACATGAGCACTGAGAAAGCGTAAGGACCCTTAGCTGCTTCTGATCACGTTCAGATTTCGTCGTTTGGGTTCGAACGCTCCCTAGTGGTTCCACCCTGTACACGAGAGCAAAAACTTACTGCACTCCGAAAGAGGGGTGAGGTGGGAGGGAGAACAATTTCGTGATGTCCGTCGAGAAGGGCTAAAGAGCTACGGAGGCCTAAACAGTGCCAAAGATTGTCAAGAACGTCATCATTTTGCTCTTTCCAGTACCAACTGTAGTTTTTGACCGCCGACCGCAAAATATGCGAGACTCAGCTTCCCAAGGGAAGTGGTGGTTTCATTTACGTCCTTTACGCCACCCTCTGAGGCCACCTTGTTTTGATTCTGAGCAGTGATGTATCTGAATTTTGCCAAGCCACACATAAGAAATCCGTGTGATTCCAGCTGTGTGTCGCGGTTCCGACTTCCATCGCAGAGGCGTCATAAAAATGGATGAATGTGGGTAAGAGGGTCTGGAGGGTCACTGATGATCTTTCCGTCTCGTGACAAGTTCACGGTGGCTTTGGGTAGAACTGTGGTGCAATTTAGTGCCCACGTGAAATCATTAACACTCTTCATAAGTTACATGAACGTCTGTGCTCTAGCCTTTTCTCAGCAGGTGTCGATACGTTGTTGTTTGAAATGTCCTCGAGACCGAGGATGAAGTACCATTACAGAGGAAAATAGTGGGCAACTTTGAACCAAATTTCCAATTTAGGCTTCGGAATCGGAGGCAGTTACAGGGTTCAGAAAAAATAACTCTTTAATTCTGTTGCGCAGTGTAGAAGACTGGACTGCATTGTTAGAGCAGCTCCTCGTAAGCCACACCTGTGGCTAGTAAGTGCTAACCGACGCTTGACGTGGTGTAAAAGGCTACGTCACAGGACAGTCAGTGACTGGAAACCTTACGGAAAAGTTTTGATTTCACGAAGGTCTGGAGAACGTTACCTGTCATCATGTGTAGCGCCAACAGTGAAGTACAGAGGATGTGGTGTTCCGTTATGGTGCTGCCCTTATTGCAATAAATGCAGAAGGATATGCATACATTTTACAGCATTTTGTGCTGGGTTAGCAGAGAAATAATTACGAGACGATGAATGTGTCACCATGGCAATGTGACCTGGCGCACAGCTGCGTCTGTGAGGCAAGGGGTTCTCCACAATAAGAATCCTGAAATGGTGTGGCCTGCCCAGAGTCCTAGCATGAACACAATGGAACATCTCTGGAATAAATTAGATGCTCGAATTTGCTCCAGACCCCTGCATCCAACATCACTATCTACTCTTGTCTCTGTTTGGCTACAATTTTTCCACAGACATTCGGACATAATTGAGTTTGCTCCAGCAGAGTTCAAGCCGTTATTGAGGAAGGCCAAATAATAGGTATCGGTATACTTTTGATAAGATAGCGCACAATGTTATTATGCAGCTGTTGTAGTAACTGGGGTGCGATAGGCAGAGAGGAACGTAAAGGCTACGAGTGTTAGGTCTTCCTAACAACGACTTTGAAACTTGGCGTAAGCGAGTGCGCACTGCACGCAGGGAAGATCGTAATCGGCGCTGGAAGAGTAGTTAGCAGCAGGTTTGAACTGCAGGGTGGTCTTGTGAGCTTTCGTGGATTTGCGAGGCGCGATTTAACAACAAGAGAGTTTGTCACAAGCGTGACACTCGTGGACTTCAGTGGGCACAGAAGAAAACATCAGTTTAAATTAATGAGCAAGTCTTTTTTTTCCTTTCTGGTCCTGTTTCCACAGTTTAGAGAGACCTCGAGGTTACAAAAACGTTGTTTAAAGTATCATCGTGCTCCCAGAGGAAATTTGTTGTCACTTTGTTGAAAATTCCCATCAACCTAGTGAATAAATAAGCAATAAGGCGGATGTGTCATTTCCAAAGAGACAGTCGCAGCATCCACGCGAAGCAGTTTAAAGAAAGGTGGAAAATCTGAGTCTGTATGTTCGATTGGGGATTGTAACCATGCTGCACCCGAAAACGAGCGCTGCCGCTGGACTGTAATGGAGTAACTGTGATATGGAAACAAAAAAAGTCCATGCCAAACAGGAAGAGGAAAAACGTACCTCGAGAAATAACCATGTAGCTAAAATCAGCGATATTGGAGTATTAAATGCAGTCGTTTTTCCCAAGCGGCATTCGCGAATGGAACAGGAAACGCAGAACATTATAATGGTACATGAAATACCCCTTACCAAGCACCGCGAGCTGTGGTGCTGAGTATAGCTGTAGATGTAGAACCGGGCTTAAACACAGGTTATTCGCCGGCAGTGCGCAGGGCTTATACAACGAAGCGTCGCATTACGACCGACATTAACATAAATACTGCAGAAGTTATGAGCTGCGACACAGCGCTCGGCAGCAAGAATAGAGGGGCTCCGTCACGCTGGTTCCGTTGCGTTGCGACCTCCTCTTGCCAGAATGGCTACGCAGATTAGCGCTTGACGATACTGTCCCAAATCCTCATTACCTCTACAAGACCACAGGTAAACACCTTCAGCTAGTTTCTTTTGTGTGCACGCTACTGAGTGTTCACACTATCGGTTTTATCGACATGCGAAGATCTCGAAATATCACACCAGTTACCATTGCGTTAGTAATGAGTGAGATCTCGTGTTTGAAGTCCGAAACAGTCGACAGCAGTCACGTTCTTGACAAGCCTGTTTCTCTGCTTAATGTTTCGGCTTCCAATGCTGGAGACATCATCAGATGCTACAATAATTCACATTGTAATTGTCATCTGAGTTGTTATAGTCTGTGATGATGACTACAGCACTGGAAGACAAATAGTTAGGCAGAGAAATATGCCTTGTGCCATGACCTACTGCCCTTAAAACAAGCACCAAAATCAACAATAATCTTGTCGCAAGTGACAGTGACAAATCAGAGTTTTGCTTGAAACACTGAGAAGAGTCTACGTGCTCTTGTAGCCGTTTCCTGCTCTTGACCCGCCTACGGTGTCGATGGCGATTTCTAGCATGCCGATGCTCTGAGTTCCATTTACTGACAAACGTAGTCTTTAAAAGGGTTGTTTCTGACTATACGCTTTGCCTTGCGGTAGATGTATTATCGTAGCTTATCGATACTACCGGAACCGGTGCCTCGAAGATTCCTGCGGGCGCCGCGAACGGCACTCTGATCTTTGCCACCAATGAAGAACCTCCATGCCGCCGACCAATGAGGAATGCCAGGACGGTGTTATATGCGGCGGCTAACTAGGCACCACTCTCTAGTCGAGATCACTTTCGAGTCGCTAGTTAGTGCCAAACGTTACACAGAGTTGTTCACAGCTCTACTGAGCAACATTCAGTGGACTTAAACGCACATCAATATCGGCCGCCACAAGTTGTCAACAGCGTAGCAGTTCTTGAACAAGAAATTGGATACAATGTTGTTATTTAAAATGCACTTCTGTCAACTAACATTTTGCTTGCCTGTCGACATTCCTAAGGCGACAAAACCCTTTGGCCAACTTTCCAACCATTATCACTATAATTTGGCTCCTCGGAACATAACGTTTGCCGTCTAGAATGATAACAATAGCCGTGCCAAAGCTGACATTGGTTCCATTTAGCGATGTCCTGCGGCACATACATATAAACGGCAGTCAGTGATTAAACAGGATACAGAGGAAATATATTACAGTTTTGAACTGGTAACTGAAACGAACTCTAAAACATTGGATGAACGCAGCAGACTGCTATGTGATCTGTAATCTGTTACACGATCTTTAACCCAAATCTGTCCCATAACTACTATAATATCAGAGGTAAAAAGATTAATCGCATCGGAATAATTAATCCCCACTGGCTAATGAGATGTATATCAGTACCAGTGATTTCATGTACCTAATTAACGTAGTTTACACTTTTATACTGAAATGCATGGTCATATAAAAAAGAGGCTACTCTGGAAGCATATTAAGCTGAGCTGCAGGTGAGTTAGCGAGCATCAGGTCACATAGGGCAGAAGGGGAGGGGCCTACCCCCTGCGAGAGTTCCCAGAAAGTGCTAGCCAGCAACCCATCTGATCAACACTACTTGGCCATCTGGCCTTTCTTGAGGAGACACCACTGGGCGCCAGTAACTGAGGTCACAATGCAGATACAATCTCCTCTCGTGTAGGGCCAGTAGCAGAGTCTGTTTTACAACTTAGGAAGATACTGATCGTAAGATCTGCCATGTCATTCTCCCTAGTTCATCTCACTGTTGCTGCTGGATCGCGTCACGTTCGTCTACAGGTGGAGATTGAAGCGGCTGCAAAATCAGTCATTCGTTTCGCACCAAAAACTTGCATATGCGGCTAAGTACTGCTCATCGCGAAATATTTCCAAGTCCTCCAGTTCAGTGATTGTATTCCATCTGCTTCTGAAAAAGAAGACGCGGGTTTTCTCATCTTCATTCCTTATATCATTCTGACTGGCTGAGCTACGGGTATTCCGAGTGCCAGCAGAAAAAAGACGCCATAAAAGAAACTGGAATCTTCGCTGACTCTGATTTCAGGTAGTAGACAAGTAAAACGTTTCCTAACATTTGGTGATGAAAAACAGTTCCTGCTCTCCCTCTCCCTTTTTCTACGGCCTATAAGATGGGTCCTCGAAATACAGCCATGTATCTTTTTTTAACTCCTAATGTATATACGGTAGCCGGTCATTGCGGCACTTATACTGTGTTACACACTAAGTTGTTGTAGTGCCTAGGCTCAGCTGTATCCCACACCCTCAAAGGTGGTCTCCACGTTTCGATCTGTGCAGCACGTGCCGATAGTCCGTTTATCTGCATAGTTTAGTTTACTACGGTGTTTAGTATGGACAGGAACTGCGATTGTTGTGTGCGGATGCGAGCTGAGTTGGTGACACTTCGCTCTCAACTTCAGGCTGTGATGTCTTCGGTTACACAACTTGAGGCTGCAGTGGATGGGCACCACTGTTGTGGGCCGGCCGTGGGGAACCAACGGACGTCCAGCACGGCCGAGTCCTCCTATCGGTGCTCACCGGTGGACAGCCCAGTTACTGCTCGCACTGAGGTCGACCGCTCACCTATAGTCGAGTGGGGGGTCGCCCCAGGGTAGCAGGCGGTGAAAGACTTCCCAGGCCGCCGCACGTAAGGCCTCCCCGGTTTGTCTGACAAACAGATTCTAGGCGTTGTCTGTGGCTGACGCTGTCGCTGAGCCAGATACTGTCACATATCCTGTTACAGAGGAAACCTCTCAGCCTGCAAGATCCAGACAATCACAGGGGGTGGGGTTATTGATAATTGGGAGCTCCAACGTTAGGCGCGTTATGGGGCCCCTTAGGGACAAGAAGGGAAAGAAAACCAAGGTGCACTTCGTGGGCGTACCGGGTGGAGTCATTCAAGATGAGGAACGGGTCCTCCCGGATCCCATGAAGAGCACAAGGTGGAGCCAACTGCAGGTGGTTGCTCACGTCGGTACCAATGATGTGTGTCACTTTGGGTCAGAAGAGATTATCTCTGGTTTCGAGCGGCTAACGCAAGTGGTAAAGGCTGTCAGTCTCGTTTCCAAGATGAAATCAGAGCTGACCTTTTGCAGCATAGTCGACAGGACCTCTGGTACAGGGCCGAGTTGAGGGTCTGAATCAGAGGCTCAGGCGGTTCTGCGACCGTGTAGGCTGCTGATTCCTCGACTTCGCCAAAGGGTGGTTGGGTTTCAGGTATCGCTGAATAGATCAGGTGTCCACTGTATGCAGGAGGCGGCTACACGGGTAGCAGGGGCTGTTTGGCGTGGAGTCGGTGGTTTTTTTAGGTTAGAGGGTCTCGGGAAAACACAAGAAGGGCTTCAGCCGCATGGGGTGCAGTCCGAACACAGGAAGAACGTAGATACAGGAACCATCGGTATAACAGTTGTAAATTGTCGTAGCTGTGTTGGGAAAGTACCAGAGCTCCAAGCACTCTTAGAAAGCACTGATCCTCAAATCGTTATAGGCACTGAAAGCTGGCTAAAGCCGGAGATAAGCTCAGTCGAAATTTTTGCGAAGAACCTAACGGTGTTCCGAAATGAAAGGCTAAACACGGTTGGAGGTGGCGTGTTTGTTGCTGTTAGAAGTAATTTATCGTGTCGCAGAATTGAAGTAGATAGTTCCTGAGAGTTACTACGGGCAGAGGTCGTTTACCGACCTCCCGATTCAGATGATAATGTTGCTCAAAGGTTCAAAGAAAACTTGAGTTTGATTTCAAACACGTACCCGACTCACACGGTTATAGTTGGTAGTGACTTTAATTTACCCTACATATTTTGGCGAGAATGCTTGTTTAATTCCGGAGGTACGCATAAAAAATCATCCGAAATTGTGCTAAACGCGTTCTCTGGAAATTATTTCGAGCTGTTAGTTCAAGAACCCACACGAATAGCAAACGGTTGTGAAAACGCACTTGACCTCTTAGCAACAAATAACCCTGAGTTAATAACGAGCATAAAAACGGATACAGGGATTAGTGAACACAGGGCTGTCGTAGCGAGACAGAATATTGTAACCCCCCCCCCCCCCCCCAAAAAAAATAAACGGAAAATATACCTATTCAAAAAAAAAAGATAAAAATTCACTTGACGCCTTTCTGAGAGACAATCTTCACTCCTTCCAAATTAATAATATCAGTGTAGACCAGATGTGTCTTGAACTCTGAGAAATAGTATCGGTAGCAGTTGAGCGATTTATACCAAATAAATTAACAAACGACGGAGCTGATCCTCCTTGGTACACAAAACGGGTCAGAACATTGCTGCAGGAACAACGAAACTAACATCCCAAGATTGGCGATCTTTTGCAGGAGCTCGAAATTTAGCGCGGACTTCAATGCGAGATGCTTATAACAGTTACCATAACGAAACTTTACCGAGCGAAGTGGCGCTGTGGTTAGACACTGGACTCACATTCGGGAGGACGACGGTTCAATCCCGCGTCCGGCCGTCCTGATTTAGGTTTTCCGTGATTTCCCTAAATCGCTCTAGACAAATGCCGGGATGGTTCCTTTGAAAGGGCACGGCCGACTTCCTCCCCTAATGAGACCGATGACCTCGCTGTCTGGTCTCCTTCCCCAAACAACCCAACCCAACAACGAAACTTTATCTCCAAACCTGGCAGTAAATCCAAAGAGATTCTGGTCGTATGTGAAGTATGTTAGTGGCAAGAAACGATCAATGACTTCTCTGCACGATATCAACGGAGATACTATAGAAGAAACTGCTACCAGAGTTACTGTACACAGCTTTCCGAAATGCCTTCACAAAAGACGACGAAGTAAATATTCCAGAATTCGAATCAAGATCAACTGTCAACATGAGTAACGTAGAAGTAAATATCCTAAGAGTAGTGAAGCAACTTCAGTTACTTAATAAAAGCAAGTCTTCTGGTCCAGACTGTACACCAATTAGGTTCCTTTCAGAGTACGCTGATGCATCAGCTCCATACTTGACAATGATATACAACCGTTCGCTCGACGAATGATCCGTACCCAAAGACGGGAAAGTTGTACAGGTCACACCAATATTCAAGAAATGTAGTAGGATTAATCGACTTAATTAGCTTAATTACAGCCCCATATCATTAACGTCGATATGCAGCAGGATTCTGGAACATATATTGTGTTCGAACATTGTGAATTACCTCGAAGGAAACGTTCTATTGACACACAATCAACATGGGCTTGAAAATCATCGTTCTTGTCAAACACAACTAGCTCTTTAGTCGCATGAAGTGTTGAGTGCTATTGCCAAGGGATTTCAGATCTATTCCGTATTTCTGGATTTCTAGAAGGCTTTTGACAGTGCACCACACAAGCATCTTAAAGCGAAATTGCGTGCTTATGGGTCTCAGTTATGTGACTGGATTTGTGACTTCCTGTCAGAGAGGTCAGAATTCGTAGTAATTGACGGAAAGTCATCGAGTAAATCAGAAGTGATTTCTGGCCTTTCCCAAGGTAGTGTTATAGGCCCTTTGCTGTGCCTTATTTATATAAACGAATTGGGAGACAATCTGAGCAGCCGTCTTCGGTTGTTTGCAGATGACGCTGTCGTTTATCGTCTAATAAAGTCATCAGAAGGTCAAAACAAACTTCAAAACGAATTGCCGGCTGAAGTGGCCGAGCGATTGTAGGCGCTACAGTCTGGAACCGCGCGACCGCTACGGTCGCAGCTTCGAATCCTGCCTCGGGCATGGATGTGTTTGATGACCTTATGTTAGTTGGGTTTAAGTAGTTCTTAGTTCTTGGGGACTGATGACCTCAGAAGTTAGGTCCCATAGTGCTCAGAGGCACATTTTTTTTTTTTTTTTTTTGTGAAATGGTTTAGAAAAGATATCTGATTGGTGGGAAAATTGGCAGTTGACTCTAAATAACGGAAAGTGTGAGGTCATCCACATGAGTCCCTAAAGGAATCCTTTAAAGTTCTATTACACGATAAATCAGTCAAAATAAAGGCCGTAAATTCAACTAAATAGCGAGGAATTACGATTACTTAAATTGGAAGGAATACATAAAAAACAGGACTGACAGAGTACATCGAAAAAGTTCAATGAAGGGGAGCACGTTTTGTATTACCGCGAAATAAGGGAGAGAGTGTCGCTGAAATGATACAGGATTTGGGCTGTACATCATTAAAAGAAAGGCGTTTCTCGTTGCAAAGGAATGTTCTTACAAAATTCCAATCACCAACTTTCTCCTCCGTATGCGAAAATATTTTATTGACACCGATCTACATTGAAAGAAACGGTCACCACGATCAAATAAGGGAAATCAGAGCTCGTACGGAAAGATATAGGTGTTTGTTCTTTCCACGCGCAATACGAGATTGGAATAATAGCGAATTGTTAAGGTGGTTCGGTGAACCCTCTGCCCGGCACTTAAATGTGATTTTCAGAATATCCCTGTAGATGTAGATTTATATGTAAATACTGCAGGCGGTGCAAAAATGGTTCAAATGGCTCTGAGCACTATAGGACTCAACTTCTGAGGTCATCAGTCCCCTAGAACTTAGAACTACGTAAACCTAACTAACCTAAGGACATCAGACACATCCATACCCTAGGCAGGATTCGAACCTGCGACCGTAGCGGTCTCGCGGTTCCAGACTGTAGCGCCTAGAACCGCATGGCCACTCCAGCCGGTGCAGGTTGTGCATTTCGATGAGAACCGTGTTTTCTACGTTTTGTTCACAGTAGCATCCTTCCATCTCTCACCAAAAATGGCTTTTCTGCTATCTCCACGTTAATTTTAAGCTTCATTCTGAAAACTTGGGTGCGGAAATTGTGATTAGTATGCTTATAACACTGGTCAAGGTTGCGAGCCCATACCCTACCATAGCTCTATCTGCCTTTTAATACTAACATTTCAGTAATCAAGGCAAGATTTTTCGAATAATACTGTCTTATACACTGAAGCGCCAAAGAAACTGGTATAGGCATGTATGTTCAAATACACTGATGTGTCAACATACAGAATACGGCGCTGCGATCGCCAAAGCCTGTATAAGGCAACAAGTGTCTGACGTAGTTGTTACAGCTGTCACTACAGACTGTAGAAAATAATGGCCTAGCCTTGTGAACCGCTCTTCGAATTTCAGAGGACCTCTCATGCAAGGCTAGTTGCTAGTCACGAAAATGTGCCATTGGTGTACTAGTCAGTGAGATCACGGAGATACCACTGAAGCGGCTGTCTTTTAGTAGTAGGATGGCGTCGGATTGAAAAGCGTTGCTTTTGCGAGATTTGTATGTAGAAAGAGCGTCGCTATTGGGTCGTCGTGGTTTGCATTTTCCTGCTACTGGCGGGCAAGCACAACTCAGCGGTAAAAGATAGCAGGACGCAAAAAAAAAAAAATAAATAAATAGAGACTTCATGGGGAGAAGCGAAAGATGACCACAAATAAACTTTTTACGGCGACACGGAGCTGTGTGCATCTTGTGCATGCATGTCAGCCACGGAGTGGAAGATGGAGACCAGCACATGTGAGCAGGCGACCACGCAGGGGAGTTGCAGCACCAGCAACGCACCCTTATCTGCAAACGAGAGCCATTCGGACGACGATAGTGTTCACCGCAGCGGTCGGTGTAATTACGATGAGCATAAGTAGCAACGCCAGCATCATAGGGCATTGCAGAATTCTGTACGAGTACCTGTCTCGAATTCAGGCTTGGTGTGTTGAATGTGTGAGCTTTCCTGTTAGTCACCAGTTTTACAGTCACTGTTTTTCATGTGGGATCAACAGGTTTGCGATTGATTTTCTGATAGACATTAGTATCAGAAGGGCACACTTCCTCATCCACTCAAGTAACACTACTAATCAATTAAAGCCACTAATCACAATTTCTAGAATTTGTGTTTGTAAACAATTCCACATTTGCTCTATGTTGACTCATATGACTGATGCTTTTAGTGAATAAAGTAACCTCTTTAAATGAACTGTTTCTGTTACACACCCTCCCTTCAAATTATTCTATGAATAAATGCTCACTTTAGCGTCTATAGGAGGAGAAGGAGATTGGTGTTTAGCGTCCCGTTGACAGTGAGCTCATCAGAGACGGAGCACAAGCTCGGATTAGGGAAGGAAGAGGAAGGGGATCGGCCATGCTCTTTCAGAGGAACCACTCGGCATTTGGCTGATGCGATTTAGGGTAATCACGGAAAACCTAAATAAGGATGGCCGGACGTGCGGTTTGAACCGTCGCCCTCCCCAATGTGAGATCAGTGAAGGCTAGTCCAGTGTGCTAACAACTGCGCCATCTTGCTCGTTTTTAGCATCTATGGCTGGGACCAATAAAATTAGCGCTGTCCAATGAAATTGTGCACACTAAACTCGTAACGTAGATCTTGAAAGCGTGACCTTCTCATGATTAGTTTTGTGGGTTGGGGTAGCTTTCCGTATGCAGGGGTTTCAAAACGTTCATTAAGAACACGAGAAGTGTAATTAACAAACGTGTTACCAATGCTCTTCTGTACAACCAATATCCAGAATGAGATTTTCACTCTACAGCGGAGTGTGCGCTGATATGAAACTTCCTCGCAGATTAAAACTGTATGTTGGACCGAGACTCGAACTCGGGACCTTTGCCTTTCGCGGTCAAGTGCTCTACCACTTGCACTTGGCTGCGAAAGGTAAAGGTCCCGAGTCGAGCCTCGGTCCGACACACAGTTTTAATCTGCCAGGAAGATCAGATTTTCAACCAATATCCATCCTGTTGGAATGGAATATGAAAGTGTATCGAATATAATGGTACAATAGAGTATGATAATACAGCGAAGTTGGAATTATTTACTTGTTTCGTATTTGAGTAGTTTCTGTTATAACCACATGTAGCAACGAAAACATTGGACAAAAACAAAAACAAAAAATCAAATGAGGCGTCTATAGAGCCAAGAAAGAAAATAAAAACTTATATATGACGACAATGATCTCACTGTAAGGTTGCAAAATTTTTATAATTACGTAATTGTAATCTTTAAAGAGTCAATTGATTCAATAATTTCTTCTCTTCACCTTGCAATAAGTAAAACTGTAAAACAAACTTATACGAAACGCACACAGACTTAAGGACGCTATATTATTTGTAACAACCGGTACGCTTGACGACAGCATACCAGCAGAAACATGCTTGTAGTGATGAAATACTACCAGAACAAGCTATATTTTGATTCTAACTGGGAATCCATGTATATAAAAATGTAATTTTTGAGTCAACTGGGTCATATAATTGTCTCATAAGTACGATGCAGAAGGTGATAGATAGCAAGTCCTTTAGACCTGCTTTTCTTTCGCCTTATTTGCTCTGTCAAGCTGAGAACCACATGTTCCATGGTCATTGTGATTGTTAGGAGAGTTGACAGTGGTCGTAACGCTGAATTCAATCGTAGCTAGATGCCTGCAGTGACTTAAGATGGAGACGAGCGCTTGTCTTAGACGGACAACCACAGCCGTGGCAGGTGAGGCCAAATAATTCCAGTTCTGAGACCGAAACAGGCCACAGGTGTACAAAGGGCAGCCGGTCGGCTCTTTGTCACACAGGTGACGGTCACAGAGGACGCAGCCCGGACCACGGGGAGTCACTGGACTCACAGAAGTCGAAAGGCACCAGCAGCAGGGGCTTGGCCGTAATGTCGCTGTAGCCAGAGGAGAAATCCACAATTTCTTTCGCACAGCAGAGGGCCTCAAACTGTCTCCTGTTTCTGCTACTATCGATGTATACTTATTGGCGAAACATTTCTCGGAAACGCTGCTGGTAGCCGGATACTGGGTGGCCCAGAAAGCAGTGGCGTTTCTCCAAGTCACATAGATGCTCCGGCCCGCGCTGTTTTCCGCGTGTGCACAATGAACAGGTGTCGACTGGACCGCAGTCCACGACGAAAGAAATCGTAACAGCGAGCGTCTGTCGATTTCCTGAGCTTGGAGAAACAGGTTTTCTCGTCTTATGGTGGCACGCTGCACAACACAAGAAGTGATGCGCAACTTACACATGAGTGTTTCCGAAGCTTTTGATTAGCCGTTTCAATTTGCTGGTGAGATATCCACAGGGAGATTTCTGCGGCCTCAGAGACAGTTAATGGAGAATAGGGGATTCGGTCTTCATGCACTGAAGAGTGCGGACTACATTCGGTCGTGGTATGCAGAGGAGTGAGGAGTCCGGCTTAGACGGTAGATACGGTTTTTGAACTTGGAGTCTTGTGGAAGCTTGATCTGAGCGATAGGAGGTAACGGAGATCCACCATTGGACTTGAAGCCGAGGCGCACTGCTCATCACATTTCGAGTTTTCTACACGGTGAGAATTTCACAGCACTGGCACTTTCTCAGTTCTGTCCGGCGGCCGGTGTGGCCGTGCGGTTCTAGGAGCTTCAGTCTGGAACCGCGTGACCGCTGCGGTCGCAGGTTCGAATCCTGCCTTGGGCATGGATGTTTGTGATGTCCTTAGGTTAATTAGGTTTAAGCAGTTCTAAGTTCTAGTGGACTGATGACCACAGATATTAAGTCCCATAGTGCTCAGAGCCATTTGAACCATTTTTGAATCAGTTCAGTCCACGGCCAGTCAGTCAGTCTTATAAATCATAGTCAGATAGCGTTATCCCTTTAAAGTCGCAATTACGAGTTATCATCCATGGTTCAACTTCGTCAACTGAGAATGAGATCATTCTAGAATGAGATTTTCACTCTGCAGCGGAGTGTGCGCTGATATGATGATAGTTTCATATCAGCGGACACTCCGCTGCAAAGTGAAAATCTCATTCTGGAAACATGCCCAGGCTGTGGCTAAGCCATGTCTCCGCAATATCCTTTCTTTCGGCAGTGCTAGTTCTGCAAGTTTCGGTGAAGAGCTTCTGTAAAGTTTGGAAGGTAGGAGACGTGGTACTGGCAGAAGTAAAGCTGTGAGGACGGGGCGTGAGTCGTGCTTGGGTAGCTCAGTTGGTTGAGCACTTGCCCGTGAAAGGCAAGGGTCCCGAGTTCGAGACTCGGCCCGGCACACAGTTTTAATCTGCCAGGAAGTTTCAGATCATTCTACTTTATCAATATTATATATGATATAATCAAGAGTTATGTTGACCCACATTCCATTTAACGTCTATCTCTTTTTTTACATAAATCTGTCTTTCACTCTAGTTCACAAGAACCTGTGACCACTTTTAATAATTTATTTTATTTATGTAGATGTCCGCAGGTCGTTCTCTCGCGGTAGCGTTCTCGCTTCTCGAGCACGGGATCCCGGTTTCGATTCCCGGTGGGGTCAGGGATTTTCACCTGCCCCGAGATGATTGTGTGTTGTTGTGACGTGTTTATCATCATCATTCATCCCCGTTACGGTCGGAGGAAGGCAACGGCAAACCACCTCCACTAGGACCCTGCCTAGTACGGCGGTGCAGGTCTCCCGCATCGTTCCCCTACTCGCTGTGAAGAAGCATACGACTTCCTTTTCATATCCATGTGGAAGATATCAGCGGTAGTCTTTTATAGTCATTTGGTTTGATATCCATTGTGGTAGGTTTTCATAGTGGTGATTCTGTGTTAGAGTTATTGAGAGGCAGAATTTGATTAGGGGCATGCACGTGCCTGCCCACCAAAGATACATCTTGCAAAGGTACATTTGCGAACGAAAGCGAATAAATATTTTAGCTACTTAAATTTGGCTGTATATAAATATCAGCACGGACTGTAGCGACGAGCTCGAAAGAAACACGTATTGAAAGCGACTCGTAACGTGTCCTCAAGTGAAACTTTACTATTTGTGCTTGAGCGTTATCTCTGAGAACGTAAGTCTTCTCGCGTCAAAACAACGTCTTTGCTAGGTGGAAGTGTCATATAGTATTATCAAAACATATATCGCAATGTTTACCGTTCTGTATCCAGATCAAGTCGCACCCATATCAGAATTGAACGGTTTCTAAAACAGGTATTAAAAAATCACAAAGGAAATCTCTTTACATTTTTAACAAATATCTGATTCTTTATAGCTCAGACCATTTAACGAAGGGTGTTATTATTTTAGTAGAAATTTTAAGGTACAGTGACGAGATAAAATTTTATATTGCCTTAACACGCGAAAGACAACGCTTTTGAAATAAATTTGCTTTCCAATTTAGGGCTTAGCACTTCGATGAGTGGAGCGGATTCAGTGGTAACTGGACAACGCAGCGCCTTCTAGAAGTACTGATTGCATGCGGGACACGAAGGACTGAAATCAGGTACAGCCACATTTACGTAGTGCTTTTGTTGTTTCCATGGACACAAATAAAACCGCCACCCACACCCGTGGAATTTGCACTATGGAGCTTTTATGCATTGCAGGATTCTCATATACAGTAAGAAGCGATTTGCCAGGCGTGGACAACCACGACTTCTCCGCGTTATAATATTATATAGTATGTGTTACGTGTAAAATTTAATTTTTGAGGCATTACCAGTCTCGAAACTGAGTTATCATTTATATAAAAAAGTGGCGATTTGAATGTCCTGCCCAAAGCGTCTTTCTCACTCTCCGCCCCCCCCCCCAACCCCCACCAACCGCAGCTTTCCTGTCCCCACCCTTAGATAAAGTGTGAGGACGACAATGAGATACCACAGTCTTACAAACGAAGAACGTTTATTTAAATGTTCTTGGCTAAGCTAAGATATGTAAGTCTGTAACAACTTTCTTGGGTAGTTTTATATTCTGGCAACAACAAAATCCTGTTTTATGACTGTCGAAATCAATAATGTGTTCTTTATCGCATTGTCTACTGTACAACAGACCAGTTCGAAGTAAGATTTTTTTACGTGACCCTGAATCATGTAGCAGCAACATCATTGGTGCCTTTAATGAATTCAGTTAATGTTAGTTAAAATTCCTCTTTTTCTTCTTCTTCTTCTACTGCTGCTACTACTACTACTACTACTACTACTACTACTAATCCTTGGTTTACTTCTTCACTTCACTTCATGGATTAGGCTTGAAGCCGTTTCCGCCTCCATAAATGGTCCACTCATCTGTTTTTCGATCCCCTGCACCTCTTCTAATCGCTAATTTAGAAGCTAAAGCTAACTTTACTGTGTGTTGCAGTATGGATCTTTTATGCATTACAGAATTCTCATATACAGTAAGAAGTTCTTTTGAAGTCATAAAAATTAATACCCTTTACAGACTCATTGCACTTTCCCAGAACCCATTCAACAATGCTAACTCTTCCATTACGGTACTGGTTTCCCCGTTGCATGCAGCTTTTCCGTGTTGCTCCTATAGCTTTAAACGATGTGATATGTTACAGAAGTTCATTAGTAACCTTGTAATCGGAAACAATCTTGTTCTTCCACTTTATTTTTGGCGTTATTTTGCGTTGAACTAAATCGATAATAGCTGTCATCCACTGCAACAAATGGAAATCAGGAAGGGGGAGCGGAAGGGGGAGCGGATATCGGGTAGGAGTGGGAGAGTATCAGAAAGCACTTGTTGTTGGTGTTGTGGTCTTCAGTCCAGACGGGTGGTCTCGGCGGAGGTTCGAGTCCTCCCTCGGGCGTGGGTGGTTGTGTTTGTCTTTAGGATAATTTATGTTAAGTAGTGTGCAAGCTTACGGACTGATGACCTTAGCAGTTAAGTCCCATAAGATTAAACACACATTTAAACACTTTTCAGTCCAGAGACTGGTTTAATGCAGCTCGCCATGCTACTCTATCCGGTGCAATCTTCTTCATCTCCCAGTACCTACTGCAACCTACATCCTTCTGAATCTGCATAGTGTATTCATCTCTTGGTCTCCCTCTACGATTTGTACCCTCCATGCTGCCCTTCAATACTATATTTGTGATCCCTTGATGCCTTAGAGCATGTCCGACTAACCGCTCGCTTCTTCTAGTCAAGTTGAGCCACAAACTCCTCACCAATTCTATTCAGTACCTCCTCATTAGTTATGTGATCAACCCATCTATTCTTCAGAATTCTTCTGTAGCACCATATTTCAAAAACTTCCATTCTCTTTTTGTCTAAACTATTTATCGTCCACGTTTCAATTCCACACATGGCTACACTTCATACAAATACTTTTAGAAAAGACTTCCTGACACTTAAATCTATACTCGATGTTAACAAATTTCTCTTCTTCAGAAACGCTTTCCTTGCCATTGCCAGTCTACATTTTGTATCCCCTCTAGTTCGACCATTATCGGCTATTTTGCTCTCCAAATAGCAGAACTCATCTACTACTGCAAGTGTCTCATTTCCTAATCTAATTCCCTCACAATCACCTGAATTAATTCGTCTACATTTCATCATCCTCGTTTTACTATTGTTGGTGTTCATCTCACTTTCTCTTTTCTAGACAATGTCCATTCCTTTCAACTGCTCTCCCAGGTCCTTTGCTCTCTCTGACAGAATTAGAATACCATCGGCGAACCTCAAAGTTTTTGTTTCTTCTCCGTGGATTTTAATTCCTGCTCCAAAATTTTCTTTTGCTTCCTTTACTGCCTGCTCAATATACAGATTGAATAAAATCGGGGATAGGCTACAACCCTGTCTCATTCCCTTCCCAACCACTGCTTCTCTTCCACGCCCATCGACTCTTATAGCTGCCATCTGGTTTTTGTACGAATTGTAAATAGCCTTTCGCTCCCTGTATTTTACCCCTGCTACCTTAAGAATTTGGAAGAGAGTATTCCAGTCGACATTGTCAAAACAAAGCACTTATCCGTGCCTAATACCCGCTTTGGGAGTTCTTAGCTAATGTTAGGTGTTCTAGTCGGTGCTTTTCAGTGTCTTGAGTGTCGAAGGAGACAACGTACGAGGCATCGCAAACATTATAGTGTGAGGTACCAAAAGTCAGGGGTTATTTCCTAAAATCATATTAGATCTTCTTTCGGCCAGCGCAGTGCAGCAACTCACCATGGCATGGACTCAAGTCGTTGGAAGTCCACTGCAAAATGCTGTCTATACAGCCGTCCATAACTGCGAAAGTGTTGCTGGTGCAGAATTTTTTTCAGTAACTGAGCTCTCGATTACGTCCCATAAATCTCCGATGGGACTCATTTCGGGCGATCTGGGTGGTGAAATCATTCGCTCGGACTGTTAAGAATGTTCTTCAAACCAATCGCAAACAACTCTGGCCCACTGACATGGTGTATTATAGTTCATAAAAATTCCGTCGTTGTTTGAGAACGTGCAGCCCTTGAATGGCTGTAAATGGTCTCCTAGTAGCCGACCATAACCATTTGCAGTCACTGATCGTGTTAATTAAACCATTCCACGTAAAAACAGCCATCATGGACTCACCACCATGTTGGACAGTACCTTGTTGACAACTGGAGTGCATGGCTTCGTGAGGTCTGCTCCACTTTCGAACCCTACCACCAACTCTTACCAGCTGATATCGGGACCCATCCGACCAGGCTATGGTTCCAGAATGAGAATTTCACTCTGCAGCGGAGTGTGCGCTGATATAAAACTTCCTGGCAGATTAAAACTGTGTGCCGGACCGAAACTCGAACTCGGGACCTTTGCCTTTCATGGGCAAGTGAGCTACCAACTGAGCTTCCCAAGCACGACTCCCGTCCTCACAGCTTTACAACTGCCAGTACCTCGTCTCCTACCTTCCAAACTTTACAGAAGCTCTCATTCTGGAAACATTCCCCAGGCTGTGGCTAAGCCATGTCTCCACAATATCCTTTCTTTCTGGAGTGCTAGTTCTGCCGGGTTCGCAGGAGAGCTTCTGTAAAGTTTGTAAGGTAGGAGACGAGGTACTGGCAGATGTAAGGCTGTGAGGACGTGGCGTGAGTCGTGCTTGGGTAGCTCATTTGATAGAGCACTTTCCCGCGAAAGGCAAAGGTCCCAAGTTCGAGTCTCGGTCCGGCACACAGTTTTAATCTGCCAGGAAGTTCCAGGCTATGATTATTCAGCCATCTACTCGCGTCGGTTTTGTACTGACATAGTCCATTAATACTAGGTTTCGGGGCGCTATTTTAGAGCATACGTTCGTCGCATGTCCCACACTGATTTCTTTGGTTATTTCACGCAGTTTTGCTTGTCTATTAGCACTGACAACTCTACAGCGTTAAGAGAAAGCCGTCGGCCGCCGTATTGTCCACGATAAATTTGGATTTCTCGACACAGCCTGTGACACTGTGGATCCCGGAATATTGAGTTCCTCAACGATTTTCGAACTGGAAAGCCCATGCCCCAGCTGCAACGACCATCGGGTAATTGCCGTCGTGCTACCATAATCACGTCGGAAATCTTTTCACATGAATCACTCAAGTACAACTGACAGCTCCGCCAATGCACTGCCCTTCTATGTCTTGTCTCCATCTGTTTTCGAGCATATTGCTATCCCATGACTCGTCATCTCAGTGTAAAAGCTACCGATACGCAGCCCCCTGGTTTAAAACGTCCCCAGAATTGAGCGAAATGAAAGCAGGGATCTTACTTTTTTTCGAGTGTAAGAAGTCGTAACCATTTGGCCATTGTCGTAAATAATTAGGAAGAAAAAATGATTTAGACGAAAAGTTCTTCAGATTTGCTCTGGGACAGGCGAGCTCCTGGTGTGAAGAGCACGAGGCGCCCACAGAAAGCGCCGCAGGCGAGCTGTTCGGACTGTGGGAGACCTGTTGCACGGGAGGCGAGCTGCCATAAATACGTGGCGGTGCCGGCGGCAGCAGCAGCAGCTGCTGCTACTGTGTAGTACAGAGCCCGGCCAACCCGCACCGTACATCACCCGCTGCGGTCCGGCGCACACCGCCGCTCTACGGCACAGTGGACGGTCACTTCCGAAGTTCTTTACAAAATATCGCGTCTTACAAAGCGTGTCACGCATCATTTCCTGGAGACACCTGTGTTTTCGCACTGTGGCTATTGTATAAGTAGTAGTCGATTTCTGATTTCCGCGAGACGCAAGCTTTCACTATCCTGGAGACGACTGACCAGCCTTTCCCTAATCCTCTAAAATGGGCTGCGGTGGAGACCTGGGAGGCTGACTCAAGGACGCCTCATTTTCCATGGATGATACTGTATTGGAAATAAACGTCTGAAACGAACTGGTAGGAAGCAGTATTTTCCAACGGCTACTGAGTATCATGTGCCGAAAGGCATTAATGTTGTAACAGTTTTCGTGCAGTGATTTAGAGCTGTTGAAATCGGGGAGAAATCGATATTGTTGGCGAGGGTTAAGAACTGAAGCGTGAGCACTCTAGAGTCAGAGATGATGTATTACGAGGGTGAGTCAAATGAAAACCTTAAATATTTTTTAAATATTATTTATTGTGTAGGAGTGGTACAAAGCTGTATCACTTTTCAACATAATCTCCCCCACGATCAATGCAAGTTCTCCAGCGCTTACAAAGTGCATAAATTCATTTGGAAATAATACTCATGCACCGCGTGGCGCACCTCTTCATCAGAGCGGAACGTCTTTCCTCCCAATGCGTCTTTGAGTGGTCCAAACATATGGAAATGACTTGGGGCAAGGTCTGGTGAAAATGGTGGATGAGGAAGATACTCAAAATGCAGGTCTGTGATTGTTGCAACTGTTGTACGGGCAGTGTGGGGCCTTGCATTGTCATGTTAGAAAAGGACACCTGCTGACAGAAAATCCACGTCACTCTGACTTGATTGCAGGCCGCAGATGATTTTCTAGGAGATCTGTGTATGATGCACTGTTGACAGTGGTCCCTCTAGGCATGTAATGCTCCCACATGACGCCTTCTTCGTACCAAAAAACAGTAAGCATAATCTTCCCTGCTTGTGGTTCTGTTCGAAACTTCTTTGGTTTTGGTGATAAGGAATGGCGCCACTCCCTGCCGCTCTCTTCGTGTCCGGTTGGTGGAAGTGAACCCAGGTTTCGTCCCCAGTAACGAGTCTTGCAAGGAAGCCATCACCTTCTCGTTCAAAGCGCCGAAGAAGTTCTTCACAAGCGTCGTTCTCTCATTTCAGGAGTCAGCTGACGTGGCACCCATCTTGCAGATACTTTGTGAAATTGGAACACATCACGCACAGTCTGGTGTGCTGACTCATGACTAATTTGTAAACACGCTACATTGTCATTCAGTGTCACTCGGCGCCTTTCCTTCACTATGGCTTCAACTGCTGCGATGTTCTGTGGAGTCACAACTCGTTGTGCCTGACCTGGACGAGGAGCATCTTCCACTGAAGTCGCATCATTTGAGAACTTCCTACTCCATTCGTAGACTTGCTCCTGTGACAAACGTGTATCACTGTACTGAACCTTCATTGGTCGATGAATTTCAATAGGTTTCACACATTCACTACGCAAAAACTGAATAACAGAACGCTGTTCAAATGTTGAAATGTGTGTGAAATCTTATGGGTCTTAACTGCTAAGGTCATCAGTCCCTAAGCTTACACACTACTTAACCTAAATTATCCTAAGGACAAACACCCACACCCATGCCCGAGGGAGGACTCGAACATCCGCCGGGGCCAGCCGCACAGTCCATGACTGCAGCGCCCAAGACCGCTCAGCTAATCGCGCGCGACAGGACGCTGTTCTTCCCTGGTGCTAGTCGCAAGTGGGGCGGCCATCTTTATACTGATACTGCGGCGGTATGTGTGCATCTGCGCTACGCTGCCACCTACAGGCCATTCTGCACGCTGTTTGTGGCACGCTTACCAACTTACAGGACAACGGCGCGAAATTTCGATTTTTTATTATAATTTTAAGGTTTTCATTTGATTCACCCTCGTAATTGTTGCGTGTACGAAGTCAGAACTTATTGATTTTTCATGATTGGTGAGGTTATTTTTTTCAATACGAAAAGCCTACAAGCGGTCGAAAATGAGTTCTCTCTGTGTGGGCGCAGAATTCTGCTTAATATACAGGGAGTTAGGGGTGTAAGTGCAGACATGATGACTGAGAACAGTGTATTGAACAACATTACATTAGCATTTACTTTATTTGTAGACTAATAATTTTAGCTTTTATAAAGCGTACGTTTTTAGATTGGTTAATATGTACGACACAGTTAACCCACTAAAGTTTATTTTCCCCTGGGCAGCAGGTCGGGTACTAAAGTGTGGGAACGTGGAGGTAAAATTATAGTCCATATTGATAGGCGTAGTCCACTTCGCGTGCAGTTAGGACCACGCAGAAGATGCCAGGTAGCAAATTAAGTAATGCGTTGGCGTGTCGATTTTCTGACGCACGGAAAAAACAACTTACACACTGAAGGCGCCACATAATAAGACACAAATGATCACAATATCTGTTCCTAAAACCTAACATCCTTTATTTTTGTCATTTTCAATAAAGTCGTGCGGAATAATGTTCCCATTGTTCATAAAGGCGGTGAGAGAATATTGTGGTGTCCACTGACGATCCTCTTGTAGATATCTGCTTAAAAAATCTGGCAATTTGACAACCGCTTCGCAATACACACCATCAGACCAACACATACACACAACCGTCCCTCCCAACTACGTAATGCGCAATTGAGCACTACATGTAACTAAATGCGGACCCGCCGGTATAAAAGGGATTGGGGAGAATCGTGTCTTCAGAAACGAAGCAAAGGCAGAATGGGTCGGTCGGGAGAGCTTAGTGACTTTGAACGTGGACTGGTAAGACCCTTCAGGGACATTTCAAACCATCTAAAGCTGCTCGTGATGCGATGTGAAATCGAAACGCGAAGGAACGACCATGGCTAAACCATGTACTAACACGAACCATCGAGCATTGCGGAGGGTGGTTGTAAGAAATCGCATGAAAGCAGTTGATGGAATCACTCATGAGGTACGAAGTGCTACAAACAGTCCAGATAGCAGAATGAGTTTATTTATTTATTCGTATGGCTTGGGCCCCCATCGGGCAAGCCGATCACAGGGTGCCGGTCTTTCAATGTGACGCCACTTTAGCGACCTTGCCGTCGATGAGGATGACGATGAGAACAGCACAACACCCAGTCTTTGGGCGGAGAAAATTCCCCGGCGCAGTCGGGAATCGAACCCGGGCCCCTTTGCACAACATCCCGCCTCGCTGAGCACTGAGCTATCGAGGCTGACAGTTGGCATTGGATGACTGGAAAACAGGGACGTGTTGTGATGAATCACACTACACTCAGTGACAATCCGATAGATGGTTGACTTGGCGATGTATGGAAAATTGAGCACCGATGAGCAGCGAACAAGTGTCTGCAGGCGCCTCAATCAGCGATGGGATACCAACCTGAATGTTGCCC
This sequence comes from Schistocerca gregaria, assembly GCF_023897955.1. Lineage (NCBI taxonomy): Eukaryota > Metazoa > Arthropoda > Insecta > Orthoptera > Acrididae > Schistocerca > Schistocerca gregaria. The sequence continues at coordinate 482,451,311 of NC_064920.1, read as the reverse complement.
GCCATACGGCCCGACATCCAGTAGTGGTGGTCTGCGGTGCCATTTCATTTCGTTGTTGGACCACTTTGGTTGTCATCCACGGCACTTTTACAGCACAGCATTACGTCGACGGTATTGTACACCCCATTTTGTTGCCCTTCATGGCAAGCCATGCTGAGCTTAAATTTCAGCAAGATAATGCCCGACCCACGAGGCAAATATTTCTACTGCTTGCCTTAATGCTTGTCAAACCATACCTTGGCCAGCAAGGTCACGTGATCTCTCTCCAATTGAGGGCGTCTGGAGAATTATGGGCAGCACCCTTCAATCAGCAAGGGATTTGACGATCAAACGCTCCAGTCCCTTAGGAGTACATCCAAATCTATCAATCTATGCCAGTCCGAATGATTGATTGCATAAGGGCCCGATTGAGATGCACCCACGCGTTAATTTGTGACGCTCGTTCTCTTGGATAAATAATCCAATTTTTCTGCAATTGTAGTCGTTTGTTTGTCTGTACATGCACATCACATCTACCGATTTCTGTGCCATTCGGATAATTGCTTCACTGTACGCCGTGTGTTTCGTCTTAGAGTTTAATTGTCCGGATACCTTCTATCACATAATATACGTATTCGCTCGTGACATTTGTTGTAAATAACGCTCTACAGGTCAAAAGGAACACTAATGAATACAATTACATTTGCAGATGAAAAGATGACGCTTATTTTCCACATTAAGGTTCTCTTTAGCGCCACAGAGAGTGCACAATTATGTCACAAAAATTTTTGATTTCTGAGTCAAGTTGAAAAGTTTAAGCTTGACCGCTTCTTCTATTGCGTAGATGAATTTTATATTTAGGTTATAAGTAAAAGGTTTTGGGTAGGAATTACTAACTCGCAGCTGCTTTTAGAAACAAAACTAATTTGTAAATGTGTAGCAGGTACAAGTATGACGTTGGAACAATCCATGCGTTCTCAGAAATGATAAGTTCACAAAGGTACAAGTATGACGTTGGAACAACCTAAATAAAATGTTCAAACGTACCTACGTTCTGCATTTTAATTTAAAAAACCTACCTGTTACCATCTGTTCGTCTAAAATTGTGAGCCATATGGTTGTGACTATTACAGCGTCATCTATCACAAAGCGAAAAAAGTAGTCCAACTAAAACATTCATATTTATTTACGTACTACACGAATATGTAATAAAAAATGGGGGTTCCTATTTTAAAAAACGCAGTTGATATCCGTTTGACCTATGGCAGCGCTATCTAGCGGGCCAACCGTAGCGCCATCTAGTTTTCCCCTTCAAGCTTGACGAGTTTCGTTCTTTGTAGTTTTTTCGTTTGATGCTTATTTCGTGAGATATTTGGCCTTGTCACTATCAATGGACCATCCTGTACACTTGATGGTGCGCGGTTTACGTGGGCGCGTTATAGTGATCTACAAGATCCTATTCTTGGCAGAGTTCTTAGTCAAGTACTACAGACTTTCATAAATGTGGTGAAATTTTTTAAAGGTGTCCTCAGAAAAACAGATTTTTTAGACAAATAAGTCACACACATCTCTCTCTCTAATTTTATAGCACCACTCGTTAACTGTCCAGGGGAAATGAATTATCGCACGTTTTTTGAACTTAGGAGACGTGTCTCTTCTTATCTGAAAGAAGAAAATTATAACAGTGCTAAGTGACTGACTTTCTATTAAAGATCACATACTTTCGTGACATACTTGAGAAGTCAATTCACGAAATAAGTCTCTGCAAGGAAGTGAAACTCATTACATTCATCTTATTGGCAAAGGTTCGGCTTCCAAAAAGAAGCTTATTCTTCGGAAGACAAAAATGAACAGCGGAGGAGAAACTGACTACTTTCTATGTTCGCAGCATTTTATAAACGTCAAAGACTTAGCCCTTAATGCTGATATTTTTTCCATGATGTAATGTCACTTATGTGAACTTCATTTTGAAATCTGCTTTCCTGAAACCAGTAATAGATTCCAGTGTATTCAAAATCCCTTCAGTAATGATTCTCTTGAGTTCCATACTGCAGATGGTAGGACTTTCATGATATTCTTCACTAAAAAATGACAGCACCAAAATTTTAGTATTAAGTAAGAAAGGAGTTTACAAGCTTCAGCAAGAAAGTACTGAAGGTAATAATTCCTTTTGTAACCTCCTATCTTCGTGAGAGTGTCTTTTCACCAGTGGTATAACTGAAACCAAGTGCACATGAAGACTTTGTGTGGAGAAGGAATGAAGGTATGTGCATCTCATTTGGTGCGTGAATTTGACAAACTGTGTAGCAAGAAACAAGCTCCAGTGTCGCACTGAGCTAAGCAGTATTTCTTCGCGACTTTTATGTTGTCAGTTATTTCAGTTTGTACAAGGTGTCTTGCAGAGTAGCCACGGAAACAACTTAGTTGGTCAGGGCAGCAGCGAACTCAGAGAGGTTGAAAACCATGGCTCTAGGCGATGGTTACGGTTTTTTAAGCTCCCACGCGATCAGTAGGCAGTTGCCTTAACTTCACATCGCGGTTCTAATAACTGGAGGTGGTGGTCAATGAACGAAGCGGACTAGGCAAGGTTTAGTTCAACCTATTAAATTACATTTATTTGCATGGGAATGTGAAGCGTGGTGTTTCTTCCAATTGATTTTGAACTATTTCCTGTTTTCTTGTTGTTCTGGAGATTATTAGTTTAAGTTGCTGGGAGGCAGCTGGAGACGGTGTAAGACCTGTTGGCGGCATAAATATTCCAGTTGAGTGGTAGCATATCGGAATCTTTATGAAAATACACTCTAACACACAAAAAAAAGACACAACACGAAGAAATTTATCCGAATGGGACGTAAATCGATCGATATGATATACATGTGCAAACAAATGATAGCACTTACAGAAAAACTGGACGCCTGATTCAAGAGCAAGAACTTCACAAACTGAGCACGTCAGGAGCGTGTCGACCCATATTTGGCCCTTACGAAAGCACTTATTGGGCGTATCACTCTTTGAGTTGTTGAATGTAGTGTTTCTCATAAATACCTCGCCGATTTCTGTTCAACTGGTATGTTGGATCGTCACACCACCACTAGCAAAAAACGAAATTAGTCAAAACGAGAAACATCATAATATAGCTTGTTTGGTAATAACAAGCTGCGAGAGCTAACTGTGTTTACTTGTCGACTATCTGATCATTAACAAGGTAACGACTTTTGTTTGAAGTCAATCTTTGAAACGCACAAGTTTGTCATTTTCAGCTTTATGATAATTTCTTTTTATTTTGCTGTTATTTGTTATATATTCTCTTAGAAATGTCGTCAAAGATGTCATTACTGTAAGCTGTTAGACGGGTATAGTGTACATTTGTTTTTCACTTCGAACCACATTCGTGGGACATCAGATCTGGTTCGTTTAATGGAGGACTGGTAATTACTCCGAATAAGGCTCTCATCTTGTACGATTGAGTTGCTATTTGTGGAATATAAATTTACAGAAATGATAAAGCGAGAAGTTTATTTTGTTTCAGAAATAACAGCTTGTATTGCACCGACACGAATATGCGATATTTGTATATTTGCTCCAATTTATGAGAGACTTCAGCGCAGAGGTAAGTTCCTCGCGTTTAGACCGGTAGTGTATTGCCAGTTCCAACGTGGTAATATTTTCCAGTTTTAACACACCTGCGGAAGACCCAGAAGTTTACGCTGAAGAGAATACAGTTAACATGTGCTGAAGTACGAGTGGAGGACCAACAGGCAGTCACAAGATATCTCTGTGAACCGTAACCATTGAGGACGGATAGCAGAGAAATAACATCTAAGTGTTCCTCTTGTCTTGACCTTCACCTGCAGCTATTCATAAAGCTCCGACTCCGATTCCCACAGTTCTTGTCTGTATCCAGCTGCGGTCACGATATTTCACGAGCGTTCTCTTAGGCAACCATTCTTCCGTGAGAACTCGGAGTAATTCTGCTCTAATTGGGCAACGGCTAGTGCAGAGGTGAGCAACTTCAACAGGGAATGAAATACGAGCCACAATTTTGATCCGTCTGAAGGCAGTTAACATTGCCTTCAGGTGACACCATACACATGGTGGCTTGAAGTGTTTCATTTACGAAGTATGTTTACTCCTCTCTCAGCTTAATATAGCGATCAGAATGTCAGTGGTGCATTCACAGAGAGTTCGAGACACGGAAGCACCGTTCCATACTCCCAGGGTAGTCACAACAGTTTGTGGTTTCTGTATGAGCTATCTGGCCTACACTGGTTGACTACATAATTCATTACACGGTTCGTCACATTAGACCGTCCCACAAATCCGTTCGGAACCGCAGTGAAATAAATTCCTACTTTTCCACCCTTCTTTAACACTTACTCCTCGTTCCCCTAACTTTACAGTCCCCAATTTCTTGGCTAAATTTTGAGAGAAAATATTCGAGGTAGACTGTACAAGATTAATATATTTTTTGCGTGATCCTTTAGAAGCTGCCAAACGTTAGGGAAGGAAGATTTGTGTTTAATCTCCCGATGTCGATAAGATCGCCTGAGGACTGGAAGAGAAGAGCTAAGAAAGTTATTTTAGCCCTCCTAAAGTGATTTATGGAAATTTCGGTAAACTTACCTGCCGGATGGAAATGTGAAAAACCCTCCTCCCGAATGGGAGCCACTTTTCTTAACCAGATATAGTTGCAGATGCACGGGTCGTGAGAGACAGACTACTACAGAGAACCAGAGGACGACGACATTTCTTACTCCACACCTCTGACACTGCCTTCGCGTCGACGCGTCTAATGACGAATCCAGGCCTGTTATCAGCAGTCATGTTGGGCAGCCAGCTATACTTCGATTAAAACTACTCTATGATTTACGTTTCAGCGGATCTAGTGGTAGTGACCAGCCGCTATCCAGCCGTAGTCCTTCTCGGGCGCCACGTGCTCGTCGTGTTGTCTGTTTTGCATGTTACATGCAGCGCCTTGCCAAGCGTGGCTGCCTGCAATCTGGTAACACTGACAAAGTAATTTTTACTGGAGTATAGCACTGTAATTTGCGCGCAGTTCGCCGTCTCTGTAATCGCCAATACTTCTGGGAGGCTCTGGTGTCGTGCTGGGTCTTCCCATCCGCTTCTCTTCGCCTGCTGAAAAGTCTTGATTTTCTCCATACCGCACATTAGCTTTTGCACTTATCTATTTCTGTTTCTAATCCCATTTACCTAATGCATTTACTCCCTTTCATTGTTTCAGTACTGTATTTCAATTTTCGTTATTTTTTTCTTATATTCCCTCATACCTATGCAATTGTGGGGCTTAACAGCTTGATTGAAAGCTTTCTAATTTACTCTACTTAGTCTTCAGTGACAGCCGGCCGGGGTGGCCCTGCGGTTCTAGGAGCTACAGTCTGGAACCGCGCGACCGCTACGGTCGCAGGTTCGAATCCTGTCTCGGGCATGGATGTGTGTGATGTCCTTAGGTTAGTTAGGTTTAAGTAGTTCTTAGTTCTAGGGAACTGATGATCTCAGAAGTTAAGTCCCATAGTGCTCAGAGCCATTTGAACCATCTTCAGTAACAAGGTCTTTAATTAACACGTCTGAGTATGATGAGTGCGTGTACAATTGATTGCAATGTCTGAGTTGTTGTTAATGATCATGATGAAGATAATGATAAAGGTAAAAGAGAGAGCGATATGTGGCGTCAGAAGATAGTTCAGTTATGCGAACAACGCCAAAGGAACAACCGTTTTCCAAATCTCCATCCGACGGTCGGATCACCATTACACGTCTTCACTCCATGACTTGAGACACGGAAGTTTCTCCAGGATGCATGCCTGAAATCTTGTAATCAGGAATTTTATTGTATTACGTATTTAATGATGACCATGCCGATAAATTCGAAAATTTAATTTTATCCATACTTTGCAGATGCACACATGACTGTATTCAATACACTGGAAGTTTGAGTTAAAGAGGGCTTTCAGTCTCCAATTTTCGTGTTTTATTAAATTCACAATGCACCTCGGACCCTATGGGTCCATCATCAGGTGTAAATCGTCTTAACAAATGATTTATTTTTGTTCTTGAATAAGCTGAAATCCAAATTCCTGTCATGAATAGGAATGATGTTAGATTATGAATTTCGTAAGTCAGATGCGCAAAATAAGTGCGAAACAGGTGAAAAATAAACAGTGTAAACTTACCACACAATCCAAGAAAAGCATTTTTAACTTTTTAAAATCATCATACACCGTTTTCTCTATCCTGCTCATGCCTATCACTTCGTTCAAGAGGCACATTTTTGTAAACACTCCACAGAATTTGTTCAGCATGGTGTGAATAAGGATGAATTACTTTATCGTGTCACAGATCTAATTATTAAACGTTTTACGTATGCAGGTAATCACTTTGGAATAGGTCTTCAAAGTCGCTAAAATAACTGTGGCTTGCGAAGTCTGTTTGTTCATTTAACGTAGATTTTGTTTTTATTTTATTTTATGGATATATATCTCGAGCTGTTCTAACACGTTTAAGCTCTTACCATTGACTCCACTGTGCAATGCTACCATTCTTTTTCTAGACTGTTGATAATATGTTTCGTTTCCGACATATATAGTGCAACAATTGATTTTTCGTAGTGGCAGAATCTAAAAGCATTTGTGTCTTCTAGGAAACGGAGTTTGCCATTTCTGCCCGTGTTCCCTATTTAGTAGGCTGCACAATTGGAGCATGATAACTTATACACTCCACTGCTGTTGAATTATTGTGTATTTCATTTTATGTTATGGACGAGTAAGTTCTCTAACTTATTATTAGACGAGAATACAACGGTTACAATTGTTTTTTGGAAAGGTTAGCAATTTTTTGTGATATGAGGCTCAGGTATGGGGTACTGGCAAATATTTTCTCTTCTTTCACAGTGTGGCTATTTGCTGTCTTACTTTTGTGTATTTTTCTAGCACATTTGTCAATTGTTTTGGCCGTGTAGCCATTTTTTATGGCAATGCCTTTTATTGTATCTAGCTCATTCCTAAGGCTGTTTTCCTCTAAATCAAGAGATTTAGAAGAAAGCAGCCTTAGGAATGAGCTATACACAAAAATTCAACAGCTGCCGAAGTACAAAGTATCATGCCCCAGCTGACCAGCCTACCAGGGAAATCAGGCAGAAACTGCAATATCCGTTTCCCAGAACACACAAATGCCTCCAGCCACAGGTTGTGGGATCATATACAACCATTAATCCAGATCATTGGAAATTGAGCCACCTTTCCCATCATCTACTTGAGTAATTCTTGCCTGGCGCATCCACTTTGTGGGGGGGGGGGGGGGGGGGGGGCGCCCTTCACATCGGTAGGCTGGTGCGAAAGAGTAATTAAGTTCAGGCAGGGACCAGCTTCACAGGATATACGGAGTATAACGTGGAGAACAGGCACCTTAAAAGGCTACGAGAGTAAGCCCTGAAAGAAATCGTGTGTGTTAGGACCAGCAAGTCAGCAAATGAGCAAATAAATACTGCTTTTAAAACTAAACCAAAACTCGGATGGAAGAATGAATTAAACAGAAGACATGACAGCTCTAAGTAATTACTGGCAAATGCCTACTGCTTATCGGAAATACCGGGTGAATAAAATCCTACCAAAAGAGAACGACTGAAAATTGGTACACCCAGTATTCTCACTCTCACCAACCAAAGTGAAGAACTTCTTGAGGACAGGTGTAAGCCCAGGATACGACGGTTGAATGAGAAAGAGTGTAAAATATGTGGGAAGATATCACTGAGAAATTGATATGTGCTATTCTGGAGTGGTAACAATAGTGAATCCAAAGTGAAGTTGGCCCTCTCCTCCATAAAGATATAGACAAACAGATGACGTCAAATATGTGAGTGACAGGATCATCCAGATGAGACCAAGGGCTGGTATTGCACAGCACATTGTCTCGCAAGTATATGCACCACAGACAGGATGTACCAAGGAGGAAAAGAGCATAGCGTCAATGAAGTTGAAGAACAAATTACAGAGGCTAACACCATTATCATGGGCAGTCTGAATGCTCAAGTTGTTAGAGAAAGACAAGGAAGCGAATACGTAATCGGTCCTCGTTGTTATGGCAAGAGAAACTCGGAGGAACAGAATCTAATGGATTTCTGTTTGCGAACCATACACAACGCAGAAGAGGAAAAGTCATAAAATAACGAGATACAGCTGAATGCTCTGACAGACTTCCTTATCACTGATAGAAAAGCTGATCAATATGTTACAGATGTTAAGACTTGCCTGTTGAAGGATATGGAAAAGAAATGGAACTATGAAGCACGAATAACACCCAAATTCTCCAAAACTGAGAATGGAGGAGTAGAAGAAGAATGATCTTTATTCAAAGAAATCCTTGTAAAAGCAGCCACGGACGTATGGAGGAAAACGAGTACCAAACCAAAATACACTCCTGGAAATTGAAATAAGAACACCGTGAATTCATTGTCCCAGGAAAGGGAAACTTTATTGACACATTCCTGGGGTCAGATACATCACATGATCACACTGACAGAACCACAGGCACATAGCCACAGGCAACAGAGCATGCAAATTGTCGGCACTAGTGCAGTGTATATCCACCTTTCGCAGCAATGCAGGCTGCTATTCTACCATGGAGACGATCGTAGAGATGCTGGATGTAGTCCTTTGGAACGGCTTGCCATGGCATTTCCACCTGGCGCCTCAGTTGGACCAGCGTTCGTGCTGGACGTGCAGACCGCGTGAGACGACTCTTCATCCAGTCCCAAACATGCTCAATGGGAGACAGATCCGGAGATCTTGCTGGCCAGGGTAGTTGACTTACACCTTCTAGAGCACGTTGGGTTGCACGGGATACATGCGGACGTGCATTGTCCTGTTGGAACAGCAAGTTCCCTTGCCGGTCTAGGAATGTGTTCGATGACGGTTTGGATGTACCGTGCACTATTCAGTGTCCCCTCGACGATCACCAGAGGTGTACGGCCAGTGTAGGAGATCGCTCCCCACACCATGATGCCGGGTGTTGGCCCTGTGTGCCTCGGTCGTATGCAGTCCTGATTGTGGCGCTCACCTGCACGGCGCCAAACACGCATACGACCATCATTGCCACCAAGGCAGAAGCCACTCTCATCGCTGAAGACGACACGTCTCCATTCGTCCCTCCATTCACGCCTGTCGCGACACCACTGGAGGGGGGCTGCACGATGTTGGGGCGTGAGCGGAAGACGGCCTAACGGTGTGCGGGACCGTAGCCCAGCTTCATGGAGACGGTTGCGAATGGTCCTCGCCGATACCCCAGGAGCAACAGTGTCCCAAATTTGCTGGGAAGTGGCGGTGCGGTCCCCTACGGCACTGCGTAGGATCCTACGGTCTTGGCGTGCATCCGTGCGTCGCTGCGGTCCGGTCCCAGCTCGAAGGGGAACGTGCACCTTCCGCCGACCACTGGCGACAACATCGATGTACTGTGGAGACCTCACGCAACATGTGTTGAGCAATTCGGCGGTACGTCCACCCGGCCTCCCGCATGCCCACTATACGCCCTCGCTCAAAGTCCGTCAACTGCACATACGGTTCATGTCCACGCTGTCGCGGCATGCTACCAGTGTTAAAGACTGCGATGGAGCTCCGTATGCCACGGCAAACTGGCTGACACTGACGGCGGCGGTGCACAAATGCTGCGCAGCTAGCGCCATTCGACGGCCAACACCGCGGTTCCTGGTGTGTCCGCTGTGCCGTGCGTGTGATCATTGCTTGTACAGCCCTCTCGCAGTGTCCGGAGCAAGTATGGTGGGTCTGACACACCGGTGTCAATGAGTTCTTTTTTCCATTTCCAGGAGTGTAGAAGAAACCACTTGGTGGGATGATCGGGTGCAGACAGCAGTAAAAGACAGAAAAATACTGAAAAGAAAATTAGACTTCAAAAAACAGAAAACAGATTATAGACGAAATGAATTAGCAATTGAACATATAGCACAGGAAAACCGGAGGAAGAAAGTAGCGGTAAAAAAAACTGATGCAGGAAGAAAACGAAAAGTGCTGGGAAGATCTTACTACTAGGACAGAGAGGGATTGTCAGGGAAGTAGGAAATTACTATACAAAGTAATAAAGAGTAAACGATATGAATATGCAAATATCCTTGCACTGGAAACCGAAGAAGGTATCAGGGATTCAACAGAAAAGTACTTCAACACTCTGCTAAATAGAGATGGGACAACACAACCATCAACGACTGTAGAGTGATTAATGACGCCAAACCAACGGCCACCCATTAACATGGTGAGATGTAGAAACAGCATTAAAGAGCATGGAGAATGAAAGGTCGACAGACTTTGATGATCTCAGCTCAGACATGATAAAAGCATAAGGCTCTGTAGAGTGTTATTAGTGATTTGGGATGAAAACATAATCCCAGAAGATGTTTCGAAAAGGAAAGTCGACAAAAATGTGGAAATTACAGAGGCGTCACACTGCTGTCACACATCCTGAAGCTTTTAGAAAATATCATTGAAATGAAACTTAGAAAGATAGTAGAACCTTTGCTTGAGGAAGAACAAAATGGATTCAGGGAAGACCGGGTTGCTATGGATCTTATATCCGCAGCAAGAATGCTGACAGAAAAGTACTGGCTATAAGGAAGAACTCTTGTGATTGTGTTTGTGGACACTGAAGAAGCGCAATGACATTGTCCCTCGAAACAAGATAGCGGAATGTTTGGAAGACGTAAAAGTGCCAAAATACCTAATTAATAAAAGTCAAATTCTATACCAAAAGCGTTACAGATGGGAACAAATCGGCAAAGGAAAATCAGAATGGTTTGAAACAAAGAGAGGTGGCCAACAAGGAAGTGTCCTATGACCACTCCTGTATGCAACAGTAAAGAACGACATCATAAAATGTGTCAAGAGAATAGAGAGCGAACCAAATACCCTGATTTTTGCTGAGGATTTGGTAGTATGGGGAGAGAAAGTAGATGAAGCACAGAAGAAACTTGATTGGAACAACACATTCAAAAAATTTCGGACTGAAAATAAGTAAAACAAAGGCAGTAGAAATGACTATCAACAGGCAAGGAGCACTATCAAATATATTTTTAGAAGGTATCAAAGCAGAATCTATTTCCCATTTCAAGTTCCTAGGAAGCTTGATCTCGAAAGACAACACCATTAAGCAGGAGGTACTCAGCAGGAAGTAGAAACCACCCAATTTATACAGTCAAATCAGGAATCTTCTCTGGAACGATAAAATGCCACGAAAAGCTAAAGCGGCAATGTACCACACCTATTTCGTACCAATCCTCATATATGGTTAGAAACATGTAGTGTACTAAACAAAGTCCTCAGAGGAATTCAGGCAACAGAAATGAGATTCATTACAACTATGAATCAGACAACTAGAAACGACAAAATGTGGAATAAGGTGAATAGAAATGTAGTTGGTATTGACGGTCCTATTAGCAGTGTCATATAGTAACGCAGGCTTCAGTGGTATGGGCACATAATGAGAAGCAACAGCGAAAGACCTGCCAGAAAGTATTTCAACATGAACCTCGTAGGAAGAACACAGGGAAGACCAAGAAAAATCTGGATAGAGACTGTAAGATCAGATTGTAGGAGAAAGGACACAAATGGGAAGTTGTCTTGGAACAGAAGACGTATGAACACAGAAGGAGATGGCGAGCGCCTGTACACCACATCTGGGGAACAGGAGCTAGAATAAATGATGATGACATGTGCTTTCAGGTTCAATCACTTCGCAAAATCAGTTTTTGCACTACGTATGTTGGAAACGAGACATACTGACAACGCTCTAGAAAAAGAATTGCTAATAATGTACAAGGAAGCCAATTATGATCGATCAAGAATTATTTCTGGTAACACAGGTGTGATTAAGCTTGTTCGAAATGTACAGTACACCTGATTATCTCATTCAAGGATTTTCATATTATACGTGCGTGTAGTGTATTTCTGAGTTTGTGGGATGTTATTTGAGCCTTGCTTTGCTACCTACGTAATTAACGCTTTCAGGTACGACGTGTTTCTCTGTGAACAGTGATTATAGCCTATACACCATCGAAAAATGAAATGTAATAAACTGTGTAATGTCGTGACTGGACATTAACGAACCAGGCTAAAATCAAGGTGTTGGCGAAATAGGCCCCGCCAAAGTGGCGCAAAAATTTACCGTGTAGAAACAAGAAAAGAAGACAATTTGAAAATTTACGTGTGTTCCCCTATGCCTCGTGTTCCTTCATGCTGCCAACGACAAAACCTTCCATCGGCTAGCGCCAGTAAACACATGTAGTGGTGAGAATGCCATTTCGTTCAAGTAGTGTCATAAAGAAACGATTATTACCGAACAGTAAAAACAAGTCCTATCAAACTCCGTAAAATATTCTTTGACTGCGACGATCACTGCCATGTTTGATGAAAATTTCTACGCAGGAAGCCAAAGTTTAGAGTTAGGGGACAAGGAGACGTCACTTGGGGCTACGTGTGGTGAATAGGGTTGATGGAGAACCAGTTCAAGTCCCAATTCATGCATTTTCGCCACTGTTATCGCTGATGTGTGGGGTGGTGCATCATCCTGGTGCATATTTTTGCATACCAATCATGGCCTTTTTTCGGCCAATTTAAGTTTCAAACGATCCAACAATGAAACACTGCGAATCCCAAAAAATCCTGTTCATTACCTTAACAGCTGACGAAATGGCCTTCGCCTTCTTCGATGCACTTTTAGCAGCTTTTGTCCATCGTTTTGACCGCCTTTTTGACTCTAATGTGTAATGATGCACCCAGGTTTCACCAACAATCACAAGTCTGCCCAAAAACTTTTGCTGATTGCGATTGAACATCACCGGACATTGGGTTAAACTGTTGTGCCGGATACGCTTTTGGTCGACTGTGAGCAATCGCGGCACTCAAATCGCACAGCTTCTTCGTAGACAATTCTCTGTGCAGCATGTTACGCACTCGCTCAGCTGAGACAACTACAGTCTCAGTAATCACACGAATTTTTGTTCGGCGGTCTTGCATTTCCATATCGTGGATTTAGTCAATGGTTTTCATTGTGTTGGCCTCGATAGGACAGCCGGAGGGCGCTTTCTTCAGTGCTCGTTCGATCACGTTTAAATTCATTAATCCAAAAGTAAATTGCCTTCAGTGATGGTGCAGAGACCGTGTGAACGTCTTCCAATTCTGTTTTGATTTGTGTGGCAGTCCAAAATGTTTAATAACAGGTCGCTGTCGACGCACTGAGCAATTCAGACGGATGTCAAGATTGAACTGTGCTATGTACACCGTTGAAATTCTTAAAACGATACTGGGAATAATGAAGTTTACCAAGCGTGAAGGCGCAACAAAAAATGTTCCATTCACTCATGGAAATTTACCAGATTTATCAAACCACCTTCGTATAACTGCACCACGCATATTTCATTTCGTAATGTGCCGTGTACGGAGCAAAGCAGCGCGGTACAGTATTCTCATTAAACAATACCGATACATAACGAGAGGTGTTCACACAAAGGTGCAACTCGCCATTTTCACATTTGCAAAAGGTTCCTGGTAAAAACACTAAGATTGAGTGGAGGTGGCACGTGAGATATTTGAATCTGTGATCTTGCATTTAGCCACTGAGAAACCGATCCAAGTTGGACACCATCTGTAACGTGCCACTGGAATAACCCTAAATAGTTTTTTCGTGAACGAGTGGGAGAGGCTGCCTTGATATATCACCCATTATGCTTGAACGCCGGCGAATTCGTGACACTTGCTGTCAGGCCCTCTCCAAGTGGCGACCTTGTTTATCGCTGCACAGACGGCGGCGCAGAACAGAAGGGGCAGAGGGAGGGAAGGGCACAGAATTCAGGTGCAGCCTTCACCTGGACAGAGCCGTCATCCCATCGCGGCAGCAGCCCGGTTTCACTTTCCCTCGCGAAGGAAAACGAGGTCGGGCCGTCTTCTTTTTGTCGGCGGCTCGCGGCCAGCATCACGCTCGGCCTTGAACGGAGCCAACGTAATCGCCGGCTGGGCCCCCTCCTTTTCCTCTGGTGCCGGTGGCCGCTTTCTCGGTTCACGACCGCTGCCTGCCTGCTGGCCATACAGCTGCTGGTCTCGCCGTTACTGCAGGCGTCCGCTTTAAATGCCCGGAAATGGAGCGAATCTTTACTATGGCGATACACGGTTAAATAAGGGGTTTTGGGCGCTTGGGCGGAGTGGCATTTCTGCGGACTCGGCTTTTCAAACGTAGCATTCGAACGCACTTGGAAAACGTGCTTCCACATCCACATATATACTCCGCTAGCCACCAAGCGGTGTGCGGCGGAGGCCAGAATTCGCGCCAAAATCATAACGCCTCAGTACGAGCTCTTTTTCCCTTATCTTTGAATGGTGAGCATTGCGCGATTTCCTCGTGGTCGTGCGGTAGCGTTCTCGCTTCCCGCGCCCGGGTTCCCAGGTTCGATTCCCGGCGGGGTCAGGGATTTTCTCTGCCTCGTGATGACTGGGTGCTGTGTGATGTCCTTAGGTTAGATAGGTTTAAGTAGTTCTAAGTTCTAGGGGACTGATGACCATAGATGTTAAGTCCCATAGTGCTCAGAGCCATTTTTGAACTATTGCGCGATTTGAAAGTTGGTGGTAACCACATATGCTCTACATCCTCGGTGAAGATCGGATTTAGGAATTTAGTGACCAGCCCCTTCCGTTTAGCACGTCGTCTGTATGCAAGTGTGTCCAATTTCATACTTTCAATGAAATTTGTAACGCTCTCGCGAAGGCTAAATACACCAATCACGAATCTTGCCGCTCTTCTTTGGACCTTGTCAATCTCTTGAATCAGACCCAACTGGTAAGGGTCCCAAACAGACGAACAGTACTCTAAGATAGGACGAACTAACGTATTGTAAGAAATTTCCTTTGTTGAAGGACTGCATAGTTTAAGGATTATACCAATAAACCGCAATCTAGAGTTCGCCTTGCCCGTTACTTGTGTAATCTGATCATTCCATTTGAGATCATTTCGAATAGTCACACCCAGATTCTTGACGGACGTTACTGCTTCCAAAGACTGGGCATTTATTTTGTACTCGTACATTAATGGGGATTTTCGCCATGTTATATGCAGTAGGTTGCACTTACTGATATTGAAAGGTAACTGCCAGTCATTACACCACGAAAATCGTTATTGATTTGTTCACAACTTTCGTGTGATTCTACTTTCCTGTAGACTACAGCATCATCGGCAAACAGTCTCAGGCCGCTGTCAATACCATCAACCAGATCTTTTATGAAAATCGTAAAAGGCACAGGACCTATTACGCCGCCCTGGGGTACACCTGAAGTTACGCTTGTTTCTGTTGAAATCACCCCGTTCAGGACGACATACTGCTCCCTGTCTGTTAGAAAACTTTCTATCCAACCGCATATGTCATCGGATAAACCTTAAGCGCGCACTATTTGGAGCAAGTGACAGTGAGGAACTGGGTGTAACGCCTTTCGGAAGTCGAGAAATATGGCATCAACCTGGGAGACTGTATCAAGAGCCTGTTGTATATCGTGCACAAAGAGGGCATAACCGTTGTTTCCTAAAACAGTGCCGGTTCCCGCAGGTGAGCTTCTCAAAGTCTAGAAAGCTCATTATGTCTGAACACAAAATATGTTCCATGATTCTACAACAAATCAATGTCAGTGAAATTGGCCTGTAATTATGTGCATCCGATTTTCTACCCTTTTTATAGATTGCTATGACCTGGGCCTTCTTCCAGTCCCGTGGAACTTCCCGCTGTTCCAATGATCTCTGACAGATGATGGATAAGAATGGTGCTATAAAATATTACGGGGATACCGTCTGGGCCAGATGCCTTCCTGGCGTCTAAGGATCTTAAACTTTCGTTTGTTCGATAATTGTGGTGAGAGACTAACCTGTAGCTTAGCTCGAGATCTAGGTTAGGTTGGATTGTGACAGTTTTACTGTGAATTGGCGAAGCCAACGGGTGTGAAAACAAGAAGCCTGGCTGTGTTGACAGCCTGACCTATAGCTTAGCTCAAGACTTAGAGTAGTTTGTAATGTGATAGTTTGGTTGTGATTTGGCTACTCAAATGAATTTGGAACCAAAAAACCTGTTAGTAGTTACAGATTTATCTGTAACTCAGCCTGAAGTATAGGGTGGACTGGAATGTGACAGTGTGATTGTGAATTGGCGAAGCTAACGAATGAGAAAGCAAAAACATTGGTTGTGGTGACAGACTGATCTGTAGCTTATCACGAGCTCTAGTTTAGGTTGGAATGTGACAGTTTGGTTGTGAAACGGCGAAACTAACGAATGTGGAAACAGAAAACCTGGTCGTGTTGACAGACTGGTCAATGGCTCTTCCCGATGTCTTGGCCAGATTAGAATCTGACAGTTTGGTTATAAGTCGCCGAAGCCAACCGACGTCAAAACGGGAAATCTATGTGCAATGTCTTGAGCTTCGCAGTAATGTCAGTTAATTCCACCTCCGCACAAGCGCCGCGTTGCACAACAACCAGAAAAATGCAGTTGTAACTGTCGAATACTCACATTTGAGAATGACCAAGAGCTGCCTATGAGATAATGATTTCACTACTAGTTTCGTTTAGGTACGTTCGATGATCATCTGATTTCCAAAATATCAATGATGGGAGTTTAAAATTTGATAATGGAGTCCCTGCAGCAAGACAAAATACTGAACATTGATGGTGACACAAAACAAAAGTTCCAGGATGAAATTTTCACTCTGCAGCGGACTGTGCGATGGTATGAAACGTCCTGACAAACTAAAATTGTGTGCCGGACCGAGACTCGAACTCGGGGCCTTTGCCTTTCGCGGACAAGCGCTCTACCGGCTCTTCCAGGAGCGCCACTTCTGCAAGTTTCGCAAGAGAGCATCTGTGACGTTTGGAATGTAGGAGACGAGGTACTGGGGGAATTACACCTGTGAGGACGGGGCGTCAATCGTGCTTGGGTAGCTCAGGTGGTAGAGCGTTAGCCCGCGAAATGCAAAGGTCCCGAGTTCAAGTCCCGGTCTAGAACACAGTTTTATCTGCCAATAAGTTAAAAAAACGCTTGTGAGTTATTTTTAGGTCTAAACTAATAATTTTGTGGACGTGCCTAGCGTACAACAATTTCTGGATCGTTAAACGTGGTCATGGTGCGGTGAGGTTGTTTCTCTTTATGAAGACTTACATTGCGATGACTGACGGCACTAGCTGTTTAAATAGAAGGCGTATGTCTTCGGACGAGCCGCAACTCTACAAAAAGTGTGCGAGGAGTTTTTCAATGGCAATTTCAACAATGAAATCTTTAATTAGATTACATTCAATATTTTTGTGACCTAAAACTCTGTGTGCTTATGTCATCTTACGTTCATGACAATGTAGTTGCGCTAAGCATTTTGTTGACTTATAACTCTTGCTGACTAGGTTGGCTGCGCTGAAAAAGCTTTTAGTACCGACAGAGATAACTCGAAGCAGCTACTCCTTTCCGCGCCGTAACCCTTCATAAAGTGACCAAGCGATGGTGTGTGCCTGTACTTTTTGAAAAATTTTAAATTTGTATGAAAGATACTTCGAATTATGCAAATACATTTTCCCGGTTATAGTAAGTAAGACTACATTTCACCCACGTAATATAAATAGCTACATAAAGGAAATCAACATATTCACAATTAATATGTGACAGATGTTTCTGTCCTGACAATTCTCGAATAACTGTTTTCTTTTTGTCTGTTGCTTTGAAAAATAATTATTACGAATAATGAGAATTTGCAACTCTCTTTCATTTCTGGTCTGTCAGTGTTAATATTAAGACGATTACGAAATGATACGACGGTGTAGGGACACCATACTCACCGACGAGCGATGTCAGCGTTGTTGATACTTCATTTTTTTAAACTCAATTCTCTTGCGAAACGCATTAAAAAACTGCAGAAGTACTGTGTGATACGTTAAAGTGGAGTGAGCGGTAAGAATCCATTTGCACCTGGATCATTGCTCTATTTATTGATTAATAAATAGGGTATTAGATATATGTTGCTTTTTACGCCAATCTATATATTCATTATTTAACATTAATTTTAGCAAAGTTCAGTGTCTTGGAACCGGTTGTTATCGGCTATGCACTTTCAGGCTTCGATAGTGTAATCCAAATTAGCATCGATGCTTTGCTAACATTGCAAATCACTAGTTACGATCGTCCAATAATCACCAGCTCCTGCTTTGTCCAGCTAGGAACCACGTGACAATCTAAACTCATTCTTATTTTCCTCCAGAATCTCTCGTTTTTCTACTGTGTCTCTTTATTTTTTTATTTAGGTTATTTCACACTTGTTTTCTCACTGACATCAAGTACAGAGGCCCAAAAATGTCGACGTCGGCATTATTCTGTTGCAGAATAATGCCGGCCCACAAGTTGCCAAGGTTGTTTCTACTACGCTACAGTAGTTTCGCTGGGAAACCTTTAGACATCTTCCATATAATCCTGATTCTTCGCCATTCAATCTCAGTATTTTTGGATCCGTGATGGAAGACATTCATATCAGTCGATCTGCTTCGGACTAAGAGGTGCACACCGGAGTACAATCATGGTTCCGCAGGAAACCGTAAACATTTTTCCGTGACGGCATTGACCATCTCGTTTAGAAGTGGGATATATGTGTTACCAATTATGGCGATTACTTTTGTAATAATAAACAGTTTACTTACTTTTTTCGATGTGTCTCTCTTTCATTTGACTGCCTCGTACAGTTACAGTTATGACAACTGATAATGTAAGCCGCCAAAGAGATTCCAGCTATGGAAGTTGCATATAGCTGTGACGTCACTCATTCATTCGTTCATTACTCGTATCTTCCCCTTTAATGTCTGTGATTAATATTCGTAAATCCACCGAATGAGCCTTTTGTTCTTCAGAAATTAATATACGCTATTAGACTACTACATTGTTATGATTAAAAGAATGGAACGCGCCGTAATATGAAGTTCGGCCCGCATGCCGTTGAGATCTGTAGATACGCCTCCTGCTTAGAGACTCATTTCAGTGAATGGATTTTTTTTTATTTTTTTTTTTTCATTTCATGCAAGGGCGGGCGGGTATAAGAGCCGTATCAAAGCTCGAAAGAGAAATGTAATTACGAAGCACTATGTAATTTTTATCCAACAAAGGCACTTTTTGACAATGAGCTGCACTTGTTCTGGTGAAAGGATTTCCCTGCACCTATCAGAAGAGATACTGGTGTTGTCCCATCATTTATCAGAGAACACAGTAGATCTGACGTGATAGCACGCCTATTGAACTGTTTTTATTCTTTGTTTCCTGTGCCATAAGAGAATACTTCATGGAAGTTTCCATACACTTGTTGCAACTGACAGTGAAAACTTGGGTGTAGCTTTGGATGAGTGATTCAACTGGCCAGGGAGTACTGTCACCGCAACGTGCAAGACTTCCACTTGCCTCTATGCTCTTAAAAAGTTACAGAACATATTTTTAAAATGTGTGAAACGTAAACTCGTGCAGTCATTCGCTCTGCCGAGCCTCCAGCTTTGAGATGTAACTGAATACAACGCGAGCGGTAAGAACACAAGAGCGTCACTAGACGGTCACAACTAACCATTAATGATCGTGTGCGTTAGGTTGACAACACCCGTCTATTTGATCATGGCAGTGTTTAATACACCCAGTTGGGTTGGTAGCGACCCGACCAGTTGCATGACTGCCATCCTCAGTCTGTTTCGTTTGCTCCTCAGTACGCATGTGCCCCAGCAACTCGAATCAGGGATTAACTGCCTTTCACCTCATCACAATCGAAACACAAGATCTCGCTTACCTAGTATCCTAGCTACACCCATTAAAAAAAAAAAAAATTCGTCAATCCATTCGACGTACTTGAGGACAATAATCTGGAAATGGATGACAATGTAGATGAAGACGAAATAGGAGATACAATTCTGCGTGAAGAGTTTGTCAGAGCACTGAAATACCCGAGTCGAAACAAGGCCCCGGGAGTAGACAACATTCCATTAGAACTACTGACGGCTTTGGGAGAGCTAGTCCTGACAAAACTGTACCATCTGGTGAGCAAGATGTATGAGAGAGGAGAAATACCCTCAGACTTCAAGAAGAATCTAATAATTCCAATCCCAAAGAAAGCAGGTGTTGACAGATGTGAAAATTACCGAACAGTCAGTTTAATAAGCCACAGCTGGAAAATACTAACGCGAATTCTTTACAGACGAATGGAAAAACTATTAGAAGCCGACCTTAGGGAAGATCAGTTTGGATTCCGTAGAAATGTTGGAACACGTGATGCAATACTGACCTTACGACTTACCTTAGAAGAAAGATTAAGGAAAGGGAAACCTACGTTTCTAGCATTTGTAGACTTAGAGAAAGCTTTTGACAATGTTGATTAGAATACTCTCTTTCAAATTCTAAGGGTGCCAGGGGTAAAATAAAGGGAGCGAAAGGCTATTTACAACTTGTACAGAAACCAGTTGGCAGTTATAAGAGTCGAGGGACATGAAAGGGAGTGAGACAGGTTTGTAGCCTCTCCCCGATGTTATTCAATCTGTATATTGAGCAAGCAGTAAAGGAAACAAAAGAAAAATTCGGAGAAGGTATTAAAATCCATGGAGAAAAAATAAAAACATTGAGGATCGCTGATGACATTATAATTCTGTCAGAGACAGCAAAGGACTTGGAAGAGCAGTTTATCGGAATGGACAGTGTTTTGAAAGAAGGATATAAGATGAACATCAACAAAAGCAAAACGAGGATAATGGAATGTAGTCGAATTAAGTCGGGTGATGCTGAGGGGATTAGATTAGGAAATGAGGCACTTAAAGTAGTAAAGGAGTTTTGCTATTTGGGGAGCATAATAATAGACGATGGTCGAAGTAGAGAGGGTATAAAATGTAGACTGGCAATGGCAAGGCAAGCGTTTCTGAAGAAGAGAAATTTGTTAACATCGAGTATAGATTTAAGTGTCAGGAAGTCGTTTCTGAAAGTATTTGTATGGAGTGCAGCCATGTATGGAAGTGAAACATGGACGATAAATAGTTTGGACAAGAAGAGAATAGAAGCTTTCGAAATGTGGTGCTACAGAAGAATGCTGAAGATTAGATGGGTAGATCTTATAACTAATGAGGAGGTATTGAATAGAATTGGGGAGAAGAGGAGTTTGTGGCACAACTTGACAATAAGACGGGACCGATTGGTAGGACATGTTCATCAAGGGATCACAAATGTAGCATTGGAGGGCAGCGTGGAGGGTAAAAATGGTAGAGGGAGACCAAGAGATGAATACACTAAGCAGATTCAGAAGGATGTAGGTTGCAGTAAGTACTGGGAGATGAAGAGGCTTGCACAGGATAGAGTAGCATAGCTGCATCAAACCAGTCTCAGGACTGAAGACCACAACAACAACAACAACAATTCATTCTTTGTTGCTGCTATCCGACTTTGGATCAAGCTGTCCTGCGCTCTGCACACAACCAATTGCCCTGTTGTTTTGAAGAAGATATGTACTCCTGTCATCCTCATAACGGCCCCTAAAAGTTAATGCATGTGGCCCGTTTTCTCTTTGACAAACAGTAAAATAAATGCTCCTATTGTCTTCTTTTTAAGACATTTAGGTTTTCCGTGGTTTCCTTAAACATCTTAACGCAAATTCCAAATGTCTCTTTGAAAGGGTACGCCCGATTGCCTTTCCCTTCCTTCCGTAAACCGAACATCTGCTTCGTCTCTAATGAGGTCATTGTCGACGGGATATTAAACACTAATCTTCCTCAGTTAAATTTTCGCTCTAAAGCGGAATGTGCGCTGATGTGAAACTTCCTGGCTGATTAAAACTGTGTGCTGGACCGAGACATGAACTCGGTACCTCGACGTAATGATCGATGTAAAGCTGTGAAGGCGGGTTGCGTCGTGCTTAGGTAGCTCAGTTAGTACAGCACTTGCGTAAGAAAGACAAAGGTACCGAGCTCGACTTTCGGTCCGGCATAGAGTTTTAATCTGGCAGGAATCTCCCATTTATACGCGTTTCTCTTTCCGTATCGCTATCAACCACGTCACTTTCTTTTCCCCTATTTTCATAATATTATGTTTTTTCAGGTTAACCTTTATCTCGCTCTTATACAGTACATGCACAAACACAGTCCGCAAGCCACCGCACGATGCGTGACGGTCTGGTACCTTGTACCATGACTAGTCATTTCCCTTCCCGTTCCACTCGCAAAAACAGCAAGGAAAGCGACTGTTTACATGCCTGCGTACGAGCCCTAATTTGTCTTATCTTCAAGGTCCTTACACGAAATGTACGCTACTGGCCATTAAAATTGCTACACCAAGAAGAAACGCAGATGATAAACGAGTATTCATTGGACAAGTATATTATACTAGAACTGACATGTGATTACATTTTCACGCAATTTGAGTGCATAGATCTGAGAAATCAATACCCAGAACAACCACCTCTGGCCGTAATAACGGCCTTGATACGCCTGGGCATTGGCGTGTACAGGTACAGCTGCCCATGCAGCTTCAACACGATCCCACAGTTCATCGAGAGTAGCGGCTGGCGTATTGTGACGAACCAGTTGCTCGGCCACCATTGACCAGACGGTTTCAATTGGTGAGAGATCTGGAGAATGTGCTGGCGAGTGCAGCAGTCGAACATTTTCTGCAACCAGAAAGGTCCGTACAGGACCTGCAACATGCGGTCGTGCATTATCCTGTTGAAATGTAGGGTTTCGCAGGGATCGAATGAAGGGTAGAGCCACGGGTCGTAAAACATCTGAAATGTAACGTCCACTGTTCTAAGTGACGACAATTCGAAAAAGAGGTGACTGAGACGTGTAACCAATGGCACCCCATACCATCACGCCGGGCGGTACTCTAGTATGGCGATGACGAATACACGTTTCCAATGTGCGTTCACCGCGATGTCGCCAAACGCGGATGCGACCATCATGATGCTGTAAACAGAACCTGGGTTCATCCGAAAAAATGACGTTTTGTCATTCGTGCACCCAGGTTCGCCGTTGAGTACACCATCTCAAGCACTCCTGTCTGTGATACAGCGTCAAGGGTAACAGCAGCCATGGTCCCCGAGCTGATAGTCCATGCTGCTGCAAACGTCGCCGAACTGTTCGTGCAGATGGTTGTTGTCTTTCAAACGTCCCCATCTGTTGACTCAGGGATCCGGACGTTGCTGCACGATCCGTTACAGCCATGCGGATAAGATGCCTGTCATCTCGACTGCTAGTGACACGAGGCCGTTGGGATCCAGCACGACGTTCCGTATTACCCTCCTGAACCCACCGATTCCATATTTTGCTAACAGTCATTGGATCTCGATCAACGCGAGCAGCAATACGATAAACCACAATCGCGATAGGCTACAATCCGACCTTCATCAAAGTCGTAAACGTGATGGTACGCATTTCTCCTCCTCACACGAGGCATCATAACAACGTTTCACCAGGCAACGCCGGTGAACCGCTGTTTGTGTATGAGAAATCGGTTGGAAACTTTCCTCATGCCAGCAGGTTGTAGGTGTCGCCACCGGCGCCAACGTAATGTGAATGCTCTGAAAAGCTAATCACTTGTATATCACAGCATCTTCTTCCTGTCGGTTAAATTTCGTGTCTGTAACACGCCATCTTTGTGGTGTAGCAGTTTTAATGGCCAGTACTGTACATTGGAGCCAGGAGAACCGTTTTGCAGTCTGCTTCAAATGCCAGATCTCTAGATATTCTCAATAGTGTTCCTCGAAAAGTCATCGCCTTTCGTCCATGAATTCTCATATAAGTTTCCGAAGCATCTCCGTAATAGTTTCGTGTTGTTCCAACCTACCGGTTATAAATCTAGCAGCATGTTTCCGAACTGCGTCGATGTCTTCCCTTAATCCGACTGGTGTCGATCCCAGACACCTGAGCAGTACTCAAGAATGGCTCGTACTGGGGTTCTATATGGGGTTTCCTTTACAGATGAACCGCACTTTCCCAAAATTCTGCTAATAAACCAAAGTCGACCATTCGTCTTCTCTACTACAATCCTTACACGCTCGTTCCATTTCATATCTTTTTGAATCGTTCCGCCTAGATATTAAGTCGACGTGACTGTGTCAAACAGCACAATGATAATGCTATTTTCGAAAATTGCAAAACTGTTTTTCCTATTCACCTGCATTAACTTACGTTTTTCTACATTTGCAGAAGCTGTCACTCATCACAGCAACAAGAAGTTTTGTCTAAGTAATTTTGTTTCCTCTGCATCCAGTTAAAGACAAGACCTTCCGGTACACCAGAGCGGCATCAGCAAACAGCCCCTGACTGCTGCTGACCCTGTCCATTAGATCATTTATGTTCACGGAAAATAACAGGATTGTTCAACTGGTTCAAATGGCTCTGAGCACTATGCAACTTAACTTCTGAGGTCATCAGTCGCCTAGAACTTAGAACTACTTAAACCTAACTAACCTAAGGACATCACACACATCCATCTCCTAGGCAGGATCGAAGCTGCGACCGTAGCGGTCGCTCGGCTTCAGTCTGTAGCGCCTAGAACCGTACGGCCACACCGGCCGTCAACAGGATTGTTGCGATGTGGGTGGCTGGTGGTTGTATCATCGTACTGTGCACCGCACCGGCTGTATGCACATCACCATTGCCCATTATCGGCGGCAGTCGATACAGAAAGGCACGCATGCACGACATGTAGGATGTGGACGTCCGACACGAACCACAAGGAGGAAGGACCAACGCATTATCCGCCACGCACGAACATATCCAACGACAAAGACAGGGGTCATTCATGCCTTCTATACGACAACCCGTAAGTGCCAGTAGCATTGGCAGACAGTTGCATGCCGCACGGCTCACCGCTCGCCGACCATTGCGACGGCTGCCACCCAAACCCCTGCAGCATTGCGTCGACGCATCTAGTCTCGGTGACTACGAACCCTGGGCCACGCACACTCGCAGCGGGGTCATTCTTACTGATGAGTCCCGCTTCTGCCTTGGAGGCTACCACCACCAGCTGCGTGTCTGATGGCGCTGTGGAGTGGTTTACGGTCTCCCACCGCACGTCCTGCCAGCCTGGTTTGCTACCCGTTAGAGTTCCTCACGATCTACGTGACAGCCGCAAGGTACATGGACGAGGTCCTTCAATCGGTGGCTCTGCCGTACTTGAACGCCCGCGCCCATGCTCCGTTTCAACAGTACAACGCTCGTCCTCTTGCCGCTGCCACTCCAGAGCGTGCCTTGCAGCTGTGGGTAATCGGCTGTGTCGATCGCATCGCCCTATCTCTGCCTGGTCGAGAATAAGTGCGCTGTCATGGGATGTGTTGTCAGCTTCCACCTCCATCCATTAAATTGCGGGAACTGCGTGCTTGGGTGCAAACAGCACGGCGATGGTAGGCAATGGAAACCTCAGAACTTCATTCCGGTAACTTCTGCGCGTGAGGCAAAAACAGTTTCTTAAAATATAATCTAAAGTGATACAGAAAATTGCTACATGACTCTATAGTAGAAGTCTAGTTGTTGACAGACAAGAGGAATCCAGGTATTTACAAATCTCTCCCTTTCAATATGGAGTTACTTTTTACTGGAATTACGAGTTTTCACAGACAGATGGAGTCAAGAGGTTTTCATTGCCTGCCATCGATAGGTTGGAGTATCACAAGACTGCATCTAATGCGTGTAAAATTCCATGCTGTGACATCTGAACGCCATACAAACAAGTACGTTTTGGGGCCCTATAGCGTAATAAATGTTGGTCCTTCAAAGTTAAGCGTGTAATGGTTTCATACGTGTAGTACAGTATACCTGCAAACAACGAACACAATCGTCCTTGTCCTTCTGGGTGCTCTTCTTTTGGAAAGATGAATGTACGCGATGGAATATTTGTTTGGACACACGTACTCTGCTCCTAACGTCAAGGCAGGTGTACGGTATCAGGGACATTACCACCCAAACGAACCGGAAGTGGTGGTGGGACACGCCCTTTCAGTGTGCGTGCAGCGGTGGGCCGGCTTCTGGCAGTCCCACGGGATAACGCCAGCGAGGGCGCAGTGCGACGAAGCTAGCTGCGAATCCATATGGCCCAACAGTTCGTTACTTCGTAGAAATTTTAAGACATCTTTTATGGTTAAAATAATTTGTCTCCTAAAGGAGTGTCCTTATCATCAGAAGATTCACGTTAAAAAAAAAAAAGTTATAAAATGTTGGTGACGGGAAGTACCATCAACATACTGCAGTGATTTACAATGTCCCCCCCCCCCCCCAAAAAAAAGAACACAATCAGAATTCCACTATAGTGTTACAGCAACATATTAAGAGGATTCGACTTGAAATCTTAAAACAGTCATATGGTGTTATTGTCGAGCACGTCATGTCATACAAAAAAATGGCTCTGAGCACTATGCGACTTAACTTCTGAGGTCATCAGTCGCCTAGAACTTAGAACTAATTAAATCTAACTAACCTAAGTACATCACACACATCCATGCCCGAGGCAGGATTCGAACCTGCGACCGTAGCGGTCGCTCGGTTTCAGACTGTAGCGCCTAGAACCGCACGGCCACTCCGGCCGGCGTCGTCATGTCAGACAAAAATAGGTAATTAATCAATTACGAACGGCTGTCAACGCCGAATGTAATGCAATATAGCACGCAGCCCTTAAGAATAAAATAAGCAGTAAGGGTAGAGAAAGACGTAACCCTGACATACGTTATTCGTCTTTTCAGACAAACCGACTAGCAGTCCTGGTACAACATGATGCACCAACATTGCTAGCTGCTGTGTCTGAGAAAATGTTCTACATATCTCAGCGTTACGTCATTCTCTGTCTCCACTGGTTATTTTACTCATGACGGTTTTGCAGCCTGTGACGCCAATTTTTCGTTGGAGGATAGGGGACTTCCTTTATTAATCCTTACGAAGTTTTAAAGAACATTATGTATTGAAAGGATACAGTTTTGTTACCTGAAGAAATGACAGCAATATCATGAAACCAGTCGTGATTGATAAATCATTTTGACGTAGCTGATGCTGTTTTCACCTATCGAAATGGCCATTAATTTCTTTTCTTTTAGTAAACTTCGTACAAATCTGAACAAAATCCTTTGGGTTTTAGGTTGCGTCATTCTGAAACACTAAAACAAACGTAAAATCGACGTTTCGGTCGCCTTTGCAGTGATCTTCTTTAGACCTTTAGTAGTTTAGTTCCCTGAAGATGGCCGGCGCAAATGTGGGCGAAACGTTGATTTTATACTTGTTTTAGTGGTTGATAATGACCCAGGCA
This sequence comes from Schistocerca gregaria, assembly GCF_023897955.1. Classification (NCBI taxonomy): domain Eukaryota; kingdom Metazoa; phylum Arthropoda; class Insecta; order Orthoptera; family Acrididae; genus Schistocerca; species Schistocerca gregaria. The sequence goes on along the minus strand of NC_064920.1, from coordinate 482,424,013 downwards.
AACATAAAATGATTTACCAGAATGAGATTTTCACTCTGCAGTGGAGTGTGCCCTGATATGAAACTTCCTGGTAGATTAAAACTGTGTGCCCGACCGAGACTCGAATTCGGGACCTCCTCGCAGGAGAGCTTCTGTAAAGTTTGGAAGGTAGGAGACGAGGTACTGGCAGAAGTAAAGCTGTGAGGACCGGGCGTGAGTCGTGCTTCGGTAGCTCAGATGATAGATCACTTGCCCGCGAAAGGCAAATGTCCCGAGTTTGAGTCTCGGTCGAACACACAGTTTTAATCTGCCAGGAAGTTTCATAAAATGATTTTATATAAATTAAAACAGGAGGTGGAAGCCTGCGCACTTACGATAAATCTTTTTTAACAAAAGTACATCGCATCTCTCGTGAAGCATAAGGTAATAACTGACCCGATCAATGCAATAAGGTCCGCAAACCTTGTCACACCGGAGGTTGTTATGTGTTTAATGATTTTCGTTATAAGTTTAGGACCTTTACTTCTTCATATTTTCTTCCTTTATATTAAACTGCTTTAGTGGTTATCATATTATCATTAGTCTCTTCGTAATTCCCTCGTACAAGCTCTTGATCACTTCCTCATGCACTGGAGCTCAAATTCCCTTTCGTCAATCCAGGGTTAGGTTTTCCTATATCTCTTAATACAAACGGCGGAATGGTTCATTTGCTAAGGACATAGCTGGTTTCCTTCCCCATTTTTACTCAGCTTGCTTGTAGTCGATTGGGCGTTAAACTTTACCTTTCTTCCTTAGTTTCAGATAGTGAACAATTTAATGTGTCAGAAAAAAAAGCAAGGTAGCATTACATTTTCCGGTTTCCAATACTACCACGGGGACGATGAGCTCTGATTTCTGTTCCCACATGTCTTTTATTTCATATTCAGAATCTCTGTATTTTCGCGATATTCCACTGTATGTAGTTTGGCGATGGTGGTTATTGGGAAGTGTGGCGTCTGTAACTGATATGCTATTTCAAAAGTGGTTCAAATGGCTCTCAGCACTATGGAACTTGACTTCTGAGGTCATCAGTCCCCTAGAACTTAGAACTACTTAAACCTAACTAACCTAAGGACATCACACACAAATCCACGCCCGAGGCTGGATTCGAACCTGCGACACTAGCGGTCGAACGATTCCAGACTGTAGCGCCTAGAACCGCACGGACACCCCAGCAGGCTATGCTATTTCAGAACGATTGCATTAGACAGTTTTATCAGTTGTTGCGCTGCGATTCCAAAACATTTTGTTTTTCATTAACAAGCTACAGTCTCTGTAGAGTGGAAGAAATTCTTTCATTAATGGATCCCAGTGCTTCACGATCTGAATTATTTCGGTAACCACATCATGCCTTTACAAATATCTTGGGGGTGCTAGGGTTTTACACCTACGTGTGAAGTATGACATGGTCTCATTCTGACCCCCGCACTTCCTGGAACCATCATGTATTCCTTGCTGCTTCAGGATATACTTCCGACACTCCCTCGTCTAAATGACCTCGTCTTGTACAGTTTCGAGAAAGCTCTCAGATTCTGTAGGAAAACGTACGTTCATTAAACGGTTATTCGAATCTTATAAATGGACGTTATCCCAAACGTCGTCGTTCGCTTGTTTCCCGCGCAATTCTATTCCAGTCCGACATACCATCGTGGTGTCATGTATTTGTGCCTTGGATTTTACGGCAGTGGCAGACGTTTTTGTCAGACTGAGTGGTGTGTAGTTAATGTCAGCGGTTACCATCGCTGTATGGAATGATAAGTTATTGTCGTGAAAATACAACATCAGCTTCTAGAACTACTTTCCCTGCACCTGCTCGACATACACCGTCGGAAAAAATCGCAACAGCAAAAAATAATTAATGTAGAGTAATGAAATATTTGGGAATACTTTTGTCTAGGAAACATATTAAAGTGATTAACATTACAAGGACACAGGTTAATGTAAGAGCGACATAAGCCATTGCACAGGTCAAGTGCTGGTATTTTAATAACCGGTGTAACCGCGAGAGTATTGAATGTAAGAATGAAAACGTCCATGCATTTGTTGTACAGGTGTTGGCTGTCAGTTTGCGAGAAGGAGTTCCGTGCCTACGGGGCTTGGTCGGTCAGTATCAGGGACGGTTAATGCTGGTTATGGATGACGCTGGAATTGTCGTCCTATGATGTCCCATATATGTGCTCGACTGGAGACAAATTTGGTGATCGAGCAGGCCGAGGCGAGATGTCTACACTACGCAGAAAATGTTGGCGAGCGTTAGCCTGCTGGATAACACCATGGAATGCTGTTCATGAATGGCTGCACAACAGGTCGAATCACCAGACTGACGTACAAATTTGCAGTCAGGGTGTGTACGATAACCGTGAGAGTGCTCCTGCTGTCGTACAGAATGGCACCCCAGGCCACAGCTCTAGGTGTAGGACCAGTGTGTGTAGGACGTAGACAGGTTGGTCGCACGCCGTAAACGGGCCTCCGTTTCACCAACACAAGGCATCCACTGGCAACTACATCTGCATCTACATCTAAATCTCCATCAACATCTATACTCCGCAAGCCACCGTAAGGTGCGTCATGGAGGGTACCTTTCTTGTTCCACTTGCAGATTGAGCCAGGGAAAAACGACTATCTATATGTCTCCGAAAGAGACTTAATTTCTCGATTCTTCGTGACCTTTACACGCAATGTATGCTAGCAACAACAGAATAATTCGGCACTCAGGCAGAGCCAGCTTGCATCAGAATTCACAACGGACCCCCATCCTGCCCTCCAATGAGCTCTCCCGTGACGCCACTGAAGTCGCAAATGGTGGTGTTTTGGGGTCAGTGAAGTGCACGCTACAGAAGGTGTCCTTGAAGAACCGATTTGTAACAGTTCATTGTATCACTGTGGTGCCACCTGGTGCTCAAATTGCTGTTGTAGATGCAGTACGATACGCCACAGCCATATGTTGTACACGATGGTTTCCCTCACGGTAAAGCCACATGGTCGACCAAAGCCTCGTCTTCTTTCGACCATTCATGGTCATAACCACCGCTGCCGACAATCATGTACAGTGGTTACATTCCTATCAAGTCTTTCGGTAGTATCGCAGACGGGATATTAAGCTTCTCGTAGCCCTATACACGCCTTCGTTCAAACTAAGCGATGTGTTGATAATGACATCTTTGTCGCCTTAAAGGCATACTTGAGTAACGTCAAGTCAAAGCGTCCAATCTCAAAGGTAACTAACGCTCACGACTATTGCAGTGAGTATTTAAAGTAACTTGATTTGGATTATCCTAGCGGCGATACCAGCGTCACTCTTATGCGACTGGTGCAAAATCTGAACAGCCATCACCTCTCATATGTAGAAACACGTCCACCAACTTTCGTTTATGTTGAACAATCTCTTGGTGTCGCAATTTTTTTCCGTCCGTGCATGTAGATCCATCGACTCTTTCTCATAATTACTGTTTATCATTATTATGATATGTGATTCATTTTCTACGCTAACTGTGAAGAGAAGTTATATGTATTCCTGGCACATGTAAGAGAGTACATGAGTACCGTGATGCTGTCTCGTAAAACAAATCCATAAGAACATAGTTGGTAAAAATGTCAGGTTTAGAGATGGAATGTTCAAAAAATGTTCAAGCGAGTGTGAAATCTTATCGGACTTAACTGCTAGGGTCATCAGTCCCTAAGCTTACACACTACTTAACCTAAATTATCCTAAGGACAAACACACACACCCATGCCCACGAGAGGACTCGAAACTCCGCCGGGACCAGCCGCACAGTCCATTACTGCAGAATCTTAGACCGAGAAATGGAATCATCTCGGTGCTGACAACATGTGAAGTTAAACGCTTCCTCGTAGCTAACACTTTAATGGCTAAGTAGAACCATGGAAAAGCAGGATAGGGAGACAAGCTACAGTTGAACTATCTATTGATACTGACTTCATAACAGACGCAACACTAGTTGGTTAGACAACGACGGTCATATCAGCCACCCTAACAGTCGTAGAAATAAAGTCGGGAAATCACAGCAGGTCTATAACACATGTAGGTGAAAAGAGTATGTGAACACCTACTCCTCTGGGAAACAAATCCGTTTCTACAACCACAATGTAATCTCGCTACGATGTCTATCGCGACGTAATCCTTGCATAAAATGTCTCGGGTTAGCTTGTGTGGCAAATTCGGATAAAATCCTAAGCTTTGTCTGGCTGTCGTGAAACTGTTTTTCTTTTTCGTTATTGTTATTTCATTCCCGCACGCCCCATATCGACAGAGTGGTTGGAGGGGGAGAGGGGGAGGATGACAGCGATACAAATAAACTGCTCTTCAGCCAGCAGAACTTGCCTCAAACTTAGATCCTAAAACAAAGAAACAAGGTCACATGTGTACTATGAAGTTAGCACTATTTTATTGACGTGAATGGGAGAGACATAAATAATGAAATGTTCCCTTCATGATTCGTGACAAAACTGTGGATGGACAACAAATTTAAAAACAATTTAGAAACTGTTAAAGAGCACTAAACACTTGAAAATAGACTTGAAAAATATTGAACATGACAGAAGATTCACTAATCAATAAAAACGGAGCACCGTGCTCTTTCAATAGAACTGGAAAACACCTTGCCCTGGGACAGCAGACTATAGATGAAATAAATGTGGGTATGGAGAGATATAGAAGAGTGGTGGTGATGAGGACTGAGGGCTGGTATGAGGTGCTGACGATATAGGGGTGGTTGTGGGGAACAGGGAGAGAGGGATAACTGGTACTGGGATCTACAGATTGGCGACGAAGAGAGGGTGATGGACGACAGGTAAGAGGAAGAGGAGGGGGAGGAGAAGGGAGGATGGGGTGGGGAGGGATAGTGTAGGTTGGATTCAGAGTTGGTAGGCTGGGTATACATTGCAGTAGAGTTCATGGTGCGGAAGAGGGAGATGGTAGAAATTTCCTTAAGAGAGAACGTGGAGGGTGCGCAGCTGGAGGGTTGGTGGAATGTGCAGACAGAGGCACAGTAGCACACAAGGACTGGAAAGAGAGGAGACACAATAGAATTGTTGGAGTCGAATTTACAGACGGGGTAGTTTGTTCAGAGGTGTCGAGTGTCATAGAGGAGGAGTGGGAATTTGATGAGTTGGTGAAGTATCGTTGTGGGGGAAGGTAAGCGGAAAGCGAGGTGGAAAGCGTGGTGTTCGGGGATCTGGAGGGATTTACATAACTTAGAAGGGGCAAATACCCATGCAACATTTACATAGCAAAGGATGGAGCGGATCAGCGATTTGTACGTGTGACGGGCAGTGGAACAGTGTGGTTCCCATGTTCGACCAGTTCGTAGTTATAGTAGTTTTAGCTCGTTGCAGGCTTTCTGTTGTATGGTTAGTAGGTGAGGTTTCCACGTTAGTTGCCGGTCGAAGGATAGTCCAAGGTATTTTAGTGTGTTAGGTGGATGTGGCTGTCTAAACGGTGATGTAGAATTCATGGAGAAGGAATACTTGGGTGTTGTGCTCTGTAATTATTGGTTGCGTGTTGGAGGGGTTAATCTTAAGACGCCACTGGTTACACTAGGAAGTAAACTGATTGAGGTGGATTTGGAGGGATCGTTGGGATTTCTGGAGAGTGGAACAGAGGGTGAAGAAAGCTGTGTCATCAGCTGTTAAGCTGGCTAGGCTCCCACTCTTATATCCAGAGCACGGAATCTGAATGGCTGCAAAACATCAGAATGATAACATGGAAATGGTGCATACTGAGATGGTGCCGTCTATGTCCATAGATTTTGTTTGCGCTATCTATCCATCGTTGCTTGCAGCGCCATCACTCGCATCAAATTGTTCAAACGGCTCTGAGCACTATGGGACTTAACTGCTGAGGTCATCAGTCCTGTAGAACTTAGAACTCCTTAAACCTAACTAACCTAAGAACATCACACACACCCATTCCCGAGGCAGGATTCTAACCTGCGACCGTAGCGGTCGCGCAGTCCCAGACTGGAACCGCTCGGCCCCCCAGGCCAGCTCACTCGCATCAGGCGGTAAACTTCGAGAAGTCATCCTCTGCGTTCATTCTTTATCAGCTGCACGCTTGCATGCATTACCAGCTGCATAGCTGTTTCGACAAACTCCCGACAGTTCGATGTGTGAGCAAGTATCCGCGTTTGGTCAAACAAAATCTTGTGTTTAATAGGCTGTGCTCGTCCACCACAGAACTTCCTAAATACCTGTATTTAAGGAGAATCTGATGCTCAATGCAATGTACAAACTAAATTCTAATCACCTCATTGTCTTCTCTCTGAACACCAAGTTTGGTATGTTACCCTGCCTTCACAAACAGATGGTTACACTAGGAAGTAAACTGACTGAGGTGGATTTGGAGGGATCGTTGGAATTTATGGAGAATGGGACACCTATCAACACTCCATATTCTATTCTAAAGCAAGTTCAACCGATTCCTTCTTCCAGACAAAGAGATCTGCCCCGATATTTATCCGTCCTACCAACTTTAACTTTTCCCCAACTACTCCATTCCACATCTGAGCTCCTCATACCTTTTCCCTCTGCATCCATCCCCACCCCTTTCCTCTTCGAACTACTGCCCTACCACACAACACACTACTCTTCGCTCTCTATCCTTTCCATCGACTGTATTCCTCACTATGCACCTGAACTGCTACCTCTCATTCCCATTGTGTTCCTACCTAAAAGCCCGCTATCTTTCTATCCCCTCCCCTCAACCCTATGCAACACACTGTCTCTTCCATCAATACTTCTCATTGCAGGGCAGGACCTTCAGATTTTAAGTGAAAGTTCAGTGCTCCAGTGTTTTTTTCACAATAATTTCACCTTTCTGCAATGTATTTTTGAAATGTATATTTTTCATTTTTCTAATTGTTTGTCTTTGAATTTTAATTTAAAATAGAAAACAGCCTCAAATTTTGCTTCTATTTCACACAAAAAAATTTTATTTATTATTATTCTCTTGGCTGAAGAGCGGAGAGCTGTACCGCTGGCAGCCCACCCTGCATCCCTTCCACCACTTCTCGCACGCCCATACAGAGCAAGGGGCATGAAATAACAATAAAGAAAAGAAAAAAAAAAGAAAAACACGAAGCATCGGCGACGAGTAGCAAAATGTCTTTAATTTTCCTGGCTGGCCGGAAGACTGATCTCATTCCTTGCCTGTTTAGGACTCTGCCTATTTTATTAGTCGTTGCCCTCCAGAATGTACCCTGCTGCACCACTGCAACCATGATATACCTTCCATACACCTTCATGCCTTATCCATCCTCTCCCGACGGAAATTCAACCAACTCAGACTCCCCAACGATGTAAATCCATGCCACAATGTGACTCTCTTTCCGATCCTAGCCACGACACTCCACCTCACATGATCCTTGCATTTTCTCCTTCCCCTTTCCTCCACCCTGCTGACTTTTAATTGCTACCGGCGGTTCCATAGGTCCCAAGTCACCCTCATCTTTCCAGTATCAAAATGTCCCTTATCATTTTCAACAGCATCACGATTACATCATGACATCATCCACATTAACATCAGTGGCTCTCGTGTTTTAAATGTTATACAAAATTATCAAACAAGTTTTAAGAATCATCAGTCTCCCCCCCCCCCCCCCCCCCTTCCATGTGTGTTTTCTGTAAACATTTACTTACTATCATTTGCTTTTGTGTTCGCCAATGTGTTTTTAACAAAAATAATGAGTTATTCTGATTTTTTTGTATCTTTTAACCATATATGAAGTATATGTAACTTCTGGTTGAAGAGCGATTGTTATCCGCTGCCAGACCGCCCAGTTTGTGGGGAATCGAAACAACAATAACAGAAAAGGTTCACGTCATCGAAAACTTTTGACACGGCAATTGAATCTATAACTTAATTTTATCCATATTTTGCAGCTTCAAACGTCACTCTATTCAATACACTGGAGGTATGAATTAAAAAAACGCCATCAGTCACAACTTTTCGCATTTTATTAAATACACGATGCATTCCTGATCCTGCGGGTCCATCATCAGGTGTAATTGGCCTTAATACATGTTTTATTCGTTCTCTTGAATGTGTTGAAAAGCATATTCCTGTCACGAAAAGATTTCAGAAAAACAAATGTAACAGTGGCATTCTCAGCTAATGATAAGTTAGGAAACTTACTCGTCCATAACGTACAATCAAATACGCAAACATACAAAGTATCATTTCCCAATCAAAATATCCACGGGTGTACTGCCGGTCTACAGTATCCAACGGGCACAACATTTCGGCGATCATACATGTCGCCACCATCAGATGAACTGACGGACTGAGATCCTGTGTAAGTGCCGGCACGGAGATCCGTACGCTATGACTGCTCAGTTCCCTCTGAGCAACCATAGCGTACGGATCGCCGTGCCGGCAGGTTCACAGGAGCTCAGTCCGTCAGTTCACCTGATGATGGCGACATGTATGATAGCGGAAATGTTGTGCCCATTGGACACTGTAGAAAGGCAGTACACCCGTGGATATTTTGATTATCAAATACACCGGGAGGAACTCAAGCATCATATCGCGTCCAATTGTCCTCCTACTATGCAGGGAAAACAATCAGAAACTTCAAAACCCGTTTTCAAGATCACATAAAAGCTTTCAGGTTCAATCATTTCGAAAAATCAGTCACTACATAAGATATGTAGGAAACGAGTACTACATAACGAAGCCAATGTTAAGACTCTAAATATGTTAGAACAACTGGAGATATACCTCCACAAAATCAAAAAACCTGAATATTTGTTAGATGAACAAACAGATTTCGTAAACCATATAATTTTAAAGACCTATTCTAAAGTTATTTCCTGTATATGTCAATTGTTTAATAGTTACATCTTTAGCACTATTAATAAATTCATCTTTGACAACACCATGTACAAAAACATCTATGAAGTGTTTACAAACATGTCTGTGCAAACGTGCCTCTTGAATGAAGTGACATGTACGAAAACAACGGAGAAAAGAATGTTTGCTGGTACTAAGACGTTAAAAACGCTTTCCTTGGATTATGTGGTAAGTTTACACTGCTCATCTTTTTCACTATTTTGCACATATTTTCCGAGTTCGACTTACGAAATTCATAACCTAACATTAAACCTTTTCGTGACAGGAATATGCATTTTATATCATTCAAAACAAGAAATAAAACATGCATGAATACAAACTACACCTGATGATTGACCGACAGGGTCCGAAATGCATCGTGTATTTAATAAAATAAGAAAAGTTGTGACTGAAGGCGTTTTTTAATTCATTACCCCAGTAAATCTATAACTTCTTATGTGCCGTGTAATCTCGCTCCGACAGTTTTGAAAAAATAGGTTGGAATTCACAAAGATGTAACTTGAAATTTGACGATTTTAAAAAAAAATGTTGATAAACGTTTGTTAAACAACAGCATAGGCGCTTGGATCCCCAACCCTTAGGTTGTTCAACTAGTGGCTAATTCTCAATAACGTTTCTGTACACCAACATTAAAAACTAATTTGGAGAAGAAAATCCTTGATGGGAGGCAGGAGAAATAACATTCACTGCGCAAAACATTCCACGAACACAGCGAGGGCATCTGAAATGCAACTGCGAACTAAATTAAGGGTTTTCTTTTTTTGTGGCATATTGAATCATTTACGGATTTACACGCAACTATCAACAGAAAAAGAAGACCCAAATTCGCCGAGGCCAGCAATTTGAAGGTTCGGTAAGTGGTCCGCAGTTAGCTGTGGAGAATGCGTCTGCAGCAGGAGGGGCGATTATTACGAAGCATTCCTCCAAGGTACGGAGACGGACCGTGAACTCGAGTTCCCAGGTGCCACCAACGACCGCGAAAATAGCGTCATTACCTTGGCTGCGCAAGGCTGTCACGAGCGAAAACCAGCCACTTCTCTTCCCTCAGCAGTGATTCCTCATAGCCACCTCTGGCTTCAACGGAGCCTGTGTGTGTTCTTACGATTTATGGTCCACGACAAGTACGACACTTCTTTTGAAAACTGTCGATGTACAACAGGCGTAGATTGCCATCCAAAGAGCACGGTTCCCGTAGGTATCATGTCATGGTCATGACATGACATGGTTGTAAGTAGGCTGTATTAATTTTTTATGTTGGTAACACCATGTAGCGCTCTGTATGAAACTCACAGACTGTGCTGTGTGCAGTCTGTGGGTGGTTAGCGTTGTTGGAATATTCGCTATTGTGGTGTTGGGCACTTGGATGTGAACAGCGCGTAGCATTGCGCAGTTGGAGGTGAGCCGCCAGCAGTGGTGGGTGTGGGGAGAGAGATGGCAGAATTTTAAGAGCGGACGATCTGGACGTGTGTCCGCCAGAAAGAGTAAATTTGTAATACTGGATAATATGAACTGATTATATATAAATGACTTTTGAATATTATTAAGGTAAGTAAATTGTTCTATATCAAAATCTTTCATTTGCTGACTATGCCTTCAGTAGTTAGTGCCTTCAGTAGTTAGAATCTTTTATTTGGCTGGCAGTAGTGGCGCTCGCTGTATTGCAGTAGTTCGGGTAACGAAGATTTTTGTGAGGTAAGTGATTCAGGTTATTGTTAGTCAGGGCCATTCTTTTGTAGGTATTTTTGAAAGTCAGACTGCGTTGCGCTATAAATATTGTGTGTCAGTTTAGTGTTGAATAGGGTTAAAATACACTGCTAGCATTAAAACTGCAACCCTATGAAGAAGACTCATGTAGCCGTCAAATTAGCTTGAAGTGGAGCATACGCAAATGACTAGCATTTCAGCGCACACCAAAAAGGCTATCTAGGAGTAAGGAAAGATTATGCAGCGAGTTCATTCAGAAATAGTATTTGAATGATGTATATGTCTGAGAAGAATTAATTTAAGGCAAATGGGCAAATGCCAGGACTGATCGTTTGGACAGCACACAGTCGGTTTCCTTCCCTGTCCTTTTCACTTTCTATCTTGCGTCCCATTTTATTTTACATCGTCGTCTACGAAATGCGACAGTCTTGAACTTCCTTCTTTTTCAGCTTCATCGTCAATGTCGATATCAACATCGTCATGTCCTACATCACTTAAAGTCGACTACTTGTTTACGAATTATTTCTGTCCATGTCCCACTCTACTTGGCGATAGATTAATAGGGCCATTGGTGCTACCACAAAGGTTACCTGGAGCGCATTATTTTGACTTTCTCATTAAGTTATTGCCTAACTTGCTGGAGGCTGTTCCATGCAAATACGAATACAAATGTGGTTCATGTATGATGGCGCACCGCGCCTGTCTTATTTTGTGGGCAGCCACAAACCAGGTTCTTTTACATAGCTGTGAAGTAATTCACGACGAAGTCTCAAATGTTCGCTTATTGTCTGCCATATGTGCGATAGTAGCTTTATCTATAATTATGCATTTAGCAACTTACTTCTGATTATGTTAACTGCATATTTCTCCTTCCAACTTCCTCACTATTTCTTCCACCGTCGTGTCCGTATACTACTACCTCCATCAAATTTGCATAATTACATATTCAGTCAAAATTTAGTTTCTTAACTCAGATTCATGTATAATTAAAATTATTCGTTATACCTGTCTCCTTTAATACCAATTTTATGTGAGTGTACTATTATAGATATTGTGGTTGGCAGGAGAGTCAACACCGTGTTACTAGAAGAGCCGAAAGGCACGCGATTTAGCTCACGCAGTCTGGCGTGAGCTCTGGAACAGGACAAGGAAGTTATACTTCAGAAAAACGGACGTAGCTGGTGGAATACTTAACTTTAATCCATTAATGACGAACGTTGCTCTTTACGGTACATGATTCACAATATCAATAGTAACTGAACATGGCGCCTTTGCTAGGTCGTAGCAAATAACGTAGCTGAAGGCTATGCTAACTATCGTCTCGGCAAATGAGAGCGTATTTTGTCAGTGAACCATTGCCAGCAAAGGCGGCTGTACAATGGGGCGAGTGCTAGGAAGTCTCTCTAGACCTGACGTGTGGCGGCGCTCGGTCTGCAATCACTGATAGTGGCGACACGCGGGTCCGACGTATACTACCGGACCGCGGCCGATTTAAAGGCTACCACATAGCAAGTGTAGTGCCTGGCGGTGACACCACAACAGAAACTAATTCTATACAACGCACTAAGGAACAAATTCATCACTGTGATCGTTTACTTGCGCTTTTCCGTTACCTACAGTTCTTCAAATCTGTAGCTTTTATTGTACTTCTTTATAATGTTGTCACTATTCTTTTACAGAGACGTTTTTAATATTCTGCTTAAATGTCGGTACATAAAACTTAGTACCTATTTCCTTTTTGAGAATTATGTATGAAAAACATCATTCAAATAGTCATAATTTTCATATTGGCAAATACAGTTACTTTCAGAGCATTTTCGATGGCAGTAGGCGATTTTTGCTCCTAAACGTTGGCTTATGGCTCGAATGTTCGTGGAAATAAACAAGATTTATTTCTGTAAACTGTTGTTTCTAAATATCGCTATGAAAAAGAGTCTGAGGCCGTAAATCAAGTAAAGGCAGAGGACATTCAATTTCAGTGCTTTGCCAGATTATTTTCACCGATTTTTTCCTCACGGTCCTGCTGGATGGTATGTTATGATTACCTTCGTCCGCCAGTCGTCACAAAAATGTTAAAGCATTCAGCTGTACAGGGTCCCATTGACTTTATTTGGCTGACCTTCCTGTTCTTCCAAGGAAATATGTTTCGACAACTCTTACCGCCATAACACAACACAAAGACGTTCATTTTTGGGGATGCAAGTGATAATGACGAAATGCTCTCCAACTTTCAGTACCCAAAAATTGGTAATTTTGTTTTCTTATATATCCGTTAAATGAAAAAGGACGCCATCACTCATTATCACGTTCTACAGAAAGTTGTCTCTCACTAGTTGTAAAAATGAAATGATATACTGTAGGCGCTACTGAGTATCTTTGGGATACTAACGCTTAAACTGTGTCATTCTGGTATGCCAACATTTTCAATTTCACATTTACGTATACCTGAAATGGCTTTCTGGTGGTGAATAGTTGAGCATGGAACCTCAATGGGACACTTCAACGGCTGCATCGATTCACAGACCATGCTTAGGACCTCTTGTAGGAATAGCGCTGATTGATCCATCTTGTCGCTAGGAAATACCCTGCATTCTCTTCTGTGTTTCAGTACTTGATTTCCCACAGAAAGAGAAAAACTCATTGAGCTTTCCTTGTTGATTGACAGCACACATAGCTCTTTTAATATCCAAAGCATGCAAATAACCAAAGCATGTAAATAAAAGAGAAAATAAGTTACCTTAAAAACAGTAAGTTGCGACGTTATTTTCAAATCCGTCAGTCATTCGGTGGCTAATGTGTTTCACAAAAAGGAAAATGACTTGTCGTTTCTTTGTTGAAAATAGGCTTTCCACTTGGATATCATCCATTGCCTTTCCCAAACATGAAATCTATACAGTAACAGATCAGCAGGAAATCCCCGATAATGAGTACGTAATGATTATCGTGTTAGTAACGTTACTTATTAATGTTGTTTCAAATGAAGGGGTTGTGGAGACAACAAGGGCTACCTTTACCCATGAAAAGTGACTTTTCTGAGCAGGCGTTGGTAACGGTCTAAATAATTATTTGGAGCTACCAGAGTCAGCGCTATTTCCTGATCTCGCAGATATTTAGCCTATCGAGATAGTAGGAGGAGGCTATTTTGTGAGACAGCTCGTAAAATGTTAGCATAGGATAGGTAGTTGCCGCATCCACCACGGCATTTCTTCGTTGCCCGTAAGGCGAGCCGTATGTAGTGGTACCACCCTCACCTCCTTTTTGTGCATACTTTCTCCCGCTTTCCCGCAGAGATCTTCCCGACCTCTTAACCTCACCACTGGCAGCCTCTGCAGGTGTTCAGCGCGATACGCACGAGCTCAAGGCTTTCCCTTCTATTGACTTCGAGTCACGGAAGTCATCCTCACACACAGTGTATGTCACCATTCGCAGTCTGCAGTCCTTGTGACAAGACTAAAGTTCTTATGAGTCAATGAATTTTGTTCAACGGTTATTTAGTGAGGTGGTTGCATTCTACATGTTTCCCAAATACTCATCGACACCTACAACAACTTTTTAGATGTGGTAGTAGGTAGAAAGCACTGAGACGGGAATGAGATGAATAAGATGGACGTTCACACTATTCATATGCCACAATACGAGAGATTTACTGGCGGAAAAAAGCTTTGTGGACAGAAGCTATGACCTATCCTCATGTGTTCTTCACCAACTTGATGAGGAAGAATTGATCAGTGTTTAGCGGATATTACTTTACTCCTTTCTAATTAATCGATGGAAACAACCCTTCTTGTGTCCCAGAAAACCTTGGTCGTAAACGGCAAAGCAGTTTTTATCTACTGACAAAGAAGACAGTACGGCGGCTGCGAGGTCGTTGCAAATGAGAAACTAGTTCGAATTTGATGAGTATGCGTAAAGAAGCCTTCCATTTCATTTTAAAAGGATTTATTCCGACATTTTCGTGCGCTGAACTAGGGAAACGGTGGCTGACATAAATGTTGGTAACAGGACAACTACATTTCTGGGCATTAAAATCGCAATGCCAGGCAGGACAGCAAATAACAAATTCTTACCTATGGGGCATACACACTACAGTAAGAAGAATACATGGTTAAATCGATTGAGTCTGTACGTTGTTTGTGGATGTACAGAGTGAGAAATGTAATACACAAAGCTGCCATCTCCGGCAGTCAAACTAAGCTTGAGTGACAGATATGAGTTTGTCATTCCATGTTGCTTAGGCTCTGTACAACAGATAATCTGTCGCGGTGCCAGGCGAGGAATGGACGAGAGACATGGAGGACTTGTATTGAGGTAGGTCAGGGAAATATTAGCACGAACGGGAGTTTCAAGCAGTGATCTCCAGGATTCTCGAGCAGTATGTTACCCAGTGCGGCACTTCGCGCGGCACCATAAGTGGTGGTGGTGGTGGTGGTGGTGATGGTGGTGGTGGATTTATTGATGGTGGTGATTTTCTGTTAAAGATTTGAGTTGTGTACATACGCGAAAGCGGGTGATTACTGCCTGGCGAATGTGTGTGTTTGTTACACACTAAAAACATTACGTGAATGAATGTCACCTTGGTTTCCAACGACCACCTCACCTAGCCGACTGCTCAACATGAAATAGTTATGTTTGATCTAGGTTTATACACCGAAAATGTGAACTGCACTACACCGTACCACTCCGCTAAGTAATTTCACTTCCAATTATTTTTAATTACGTACAGCTGTTGTTGGGAATAATTTTGAGTATCTATAACTCTTACGTCAACGTTGTCCGTGCGTGTTCTAGACAGGAGTTTCTGGATCTCGTATCATTCGTAGTTAGTGAGCCAGGTGATGCGGTGATTAACACATTGGACTCGTACTAGTTAAGAGAGATTTTCATATCCCGTCCAGTCGTCCACACAAAGATTTGCCTTAGTTCTTCTAAACCACTTTAGACGAGTACCAGGGCGGATACTTCTAATAGAAGTGAGCCGATTTTCTTCCTCTCCTTTGTCTAACCGAGGCTGTGCTGTGCCTCTAATGACCTCGTCGTCGACTTGGCGTCATAACCGTCTTATAACAAGTTCTAATCTGACAGGAAGTCTTTAAAGAGTGCATACTTCGCCGTATCGCGACAAAATCATTCAGCAAGCAAACTATCGCCTGGTCTGTGGTTAAGCCGTCTCTCTGCAGTACCCTTCCACTCGTGAATGCAGGAGAGCTCCTATGAAATTTGGAAAGTAGGTGAGAGTTCTTGGCAGAATTAACGCAAGGAGGACGGGTCGTGAGTTGTGCCTTGTTACCCCTGTTCGAGCACTGCCTATGAAAGGGAAAGTACCGGTTTCGAGTCCCGGACTGCCGCGCTGTTTTAATCGGTCAGTAAGTTTCAAAATACTTCGCAGCACACTGAAAGATACATCTCGTAGTACATTTTGTTTGACAGGTACAATATGAAAATTATAGGAATATTTCGAAATTATTCATATGGTTACTTTTTCAGTAAAGATAATTACTAATTTTTCGAAACAGAATATTTGAAATCTATCCACAGGTATTAGTGAAATCGGTTTTCCAGAACACAGTTGTCTTGGAGGTACCAAGTATTCTCCCGACTTAAAAACGAGCGCCACTTTCGACTGATTAGGAGTTAGCGGTACTGCTCTGGTCCAGGAAGAATCAGTGATCCTTTAAAACGAGTCCAGCTAGTCTAATATACACGTTTCTGGGCAGCGAACAATTGGGAAATGTTATTTGAAATAACCTGCTTTTGTAGTACGACTCGACGTAGAATGTAATCAGTTGAGCAACGTATTTCAACCATGCGGTATTTTACATTGCGCAAGGGTGCTTAGCTTTCAAGACTGGTAAGGCACCTGTTCAGACTCCTAGCGGAAGCTGCTGCGAACTTATATTAGATTCTTACTGGAATGCACCGATGGCTTGAGTCGCCACCGTCCTCCCATACGAAGTGCATAGCTGGTAAGGCGGAAACAGCACTGACAGTCTTCGAAATGGATGATTACACAGAAAAATCAGTCAGATTCATATGGCTCAAAACTCCTCTGCCAATTCTGGAATCAGGAATACAGATAGTTAACAATAAAAATAACAACATTCCAGCATTAAGCCCTCATGACATTTTTAAATTAATAGGATGTGGTTCATGGTGTGGGTTCCTGTAGTCATGTCCTAGTTCATGAGCCACGGGCAACGTATGAGTGGCCAAGTAAGTGGTCCCGACAGTCCGGATAGCAGTTACTTTGGAATAAGGCAGAGCATCTCGGACATATTCTGAGTCGTGGTCACCTTTGTGCTCATACGGCAAAGACTACCAAAACCACCGGTTAGTCCCTCAACCGTTAGGGCTAATACCCAATGGGACTCGGGGCAAGTAAGGCTAGCAACCTGCTTCCCTGGTACTTTAAATATGATGATGGCAACAATCAGAGTAAAATGCCTAGGACCTTTGGAGGTGACGGAGTCCCACCTCAAACTGACAAACCAGGGACTCCTAAGATTTGAAAACAAATGGTAATGAGATGGGGAGCTATTAATATCAATGGGGGCTACTCTGGGAAGAAGGTAGAGCTGGCAGAGGCTGCAAGTAAGATGGGGCTGGACGTTTTAGCTGGTAGTGACATTCGGGTAAGGGGTGAGAAAGAAGAGGAAGTGGGAGAATACAAGGTCTACCTGTCAGGAGTCAAAGCAGGAATAGCACAATGGGGCGTAGGGCTTTACATCAGGAAAGAAATGGAACCCAGTGTAGTTGCAATAACGTATGTAAACGAACGACTAATGTGGGTAGATTTGGCAGTGTCTAGCAAGAAAATTAGGATTGTGTCATTATATTCGCATTGTCAAGGGACAGATCAAGATAAGATGGATAGTTTTTATGAGGCACTCAGTGATGTAGTTGTTAGATTAAAGGACAAGGACAGTGTTCTGCTCATGGGTGATTTTAACGCCAGGATTGGAAATCGAACAGAAGGGTATGAAAAGGTAGTGCGTAAAGTTGGAGAGGATATGGAGGCCAACAGGAACGGAAACAACTCTTGGATTTCTGTGCCAGTATGGGCTTAGTAATCACAAACTCCTTTTTTAAACATAAGAACATTCACCGGTATACTTGGGAAGGGAGGGGAACCAGATCTGCCATTGACTATATAATAACAGATCAGGAATTCAGGAAGGCTGTGAGGGACACACGGATATTCAGGGGATTCTTTGATGGCACTGATCATTATTTAATCTGCAGTGAAACTGGGATTGTGAGGCCGAAAGTGCAGGAGGTCAGGTCCATATGTACGAGGATAAGAGTGGAGAAACTTGGGAAATCAGGCACAAGAACATAACAGCGATCTCAGAAATGTACCAGTTAGTTGAATGTAGTCAATTACAGTCACTGGAAAAGGAATGGGCAAGGTACAGGGACACAGTACTAGAAGTGGCTAAAGAATGGCTTGGAACAGTAGTGTGTAGGATGAAGCAAATAGCTTGGTGGAATGACACAGTCAAGGCAGCCTGTAAAAGGAAAAAGAAGGAGTATCTAAAATGCCTACATACTAGAACTCAGGTAGACAGAGAAAGTTATGTTGAAGAAAGAAACAAAGCCAAACAGATAACTGCAGCATCCAAGAAGAAATCTTGGGAAGACTTTGGAAACAGGTTGGAGACTATGGGTCAAGCTGCTGGAAAACCATTCTGAAGTCTAATTAGCAGTCTTCGAAAGGGAGGTATGAAGGAAATGACAAGTATTTTGGACAGGTCAGGAAAACTGCTGGTGAATCCTGTGGGTGCCTTGGGCAGATGGAGGGAATATTTTGAAGGGTAGCTCAATGTAGGTGAAAATACGATCAGTAAAGTTTCAGATTTCGAGGTAGAATGGGATAGGAATGATGATGGAAATAGGATCACATTTGAGGAAGTGGAGAAAATGGTCAATAGAGTGCAGTGCAATAAAGCAGCTGGGGTGGATGAAATTAAGTCGGAACTCATCAAATACAGTGGAATATCAGGTCTTAAATGGCTACAGAGGGAAAATTGAAATGGCCTGAGAGTCGGGACAGGTTCCATCAGACTGGACAAAAGCAGTAATCACACCAATCTTTAAACATGGAAACAGAAAAGATTTTAACTACAGAGGTATCTCTTTAATCAGCGTTGTGGGTAAAATCTTCTCAGGTACTGTTGAAAGGAAAGTGCGAGTATTAGTTGCGAACCAACTGGATGAAAATCAGTGTGGGTTTAGGCCTCTTAGAGGTTGTCACGACCAGATCTTTAGCTTACGGCAAATAATGGAGAAGTGTTATGAGTGGAACAAGGAATTGTATCTATGCTTTATAGATCTAGAAAAGGCATATGACCGGGTTCCTAGGAGGAAGTTATAGTCTGTTCTACGAGATTATGGAATAGGAGGTAAACTTTTGCAAGCAATTAAAGGTCTTTACATGGACAGTCAGGCAGCAGTTAGAGTTGACGGTAAATTGAGTTCATGGTCCAGAGTAGTTTCAGGGGTAAGACAAGGCTGCAACCTGTCTCCACTGATGTTCATATTATTTATGGATCATATGTTGAAAACAATAGACTGGCTGGGTGAGATTAAGATATGTGATCACAAAATAAGCTCTCTTGCATATGCGGATGACTTAGTTGTGATGGCAGATTCGATTGAAAGTTTGCAAAGTAATATGTCAGAGTTAGATCAGAAATGTAAGGACTATGGTATGAAGATTAGCATCTACAAAACGAAAGTAATGTCAGTGGGAAAGAAATATAAACGGATTGAGTGCCAAATAAGAGGAACAATGTTACAACAGGTGGACGGTTTCAAGTACTTAGGACGCATATTCTCACAGGATGGCAACATAGTGGAAGAACTGGAAGCGAGGTGTAGCAAAGCTAATGCAATGAGCGCTCAGCTACGATCTACTCTCTTCTACAAGAAGGAAGTCAGTACCAAGACTAAGTTATCTGTGCACCGTTCAATCTTTCGACCAACTTTGTAGTATGGGAGCGAAAGCTGGGTGGATTCAGGTTACCTGATGAACAAGGATGATTGCAGGTACTAGTAGATGGGAAAAATGGCAGGAGGACGTCCACAATGAGGAAATCAAAGAAAAACGAAATGAACTCTATAGATGTAGCAGTCAGCGCGAACAGGCTTAGATGGTGGGGTCATGTTACACGCATGGGAGAAGCAAGGTTACCCAAGAGACTCATGGGTTCAGCAGTAGAAGGTAGGAGTCGGGGCAGACCAAGGAGAAGGTACCTGAATTCGGTTAAGAATGATTTTGAAGTAATAGGTTTAGCATCAGAAGAGGCACCAATGTTAGCACTGAATAGGGGATCGTGGACGAATTTTATAAGGTGGCTATGCTCCAGACTGAACGCTGAAAGGCATAATCAGTCTTAAATGATGATGATGATGATGAGGATGTGTAATAAAAGCAATGGAGCTTTTACATGATAGCGTTTCTACAGAAATGGTTATAACTGAAGGTAAAATATAATGCGAAGGAAACTTGCAAGATTATTTTTAGCGTGTTTTTGAAATAAGACAAATATCACAAAACTACGTGTAATTGTTCTATCTGACATGGAAAAAGACCAACAAGATACAAAAAAGATTTTTAAAGATCATAGACTTTCTCTCTGTAAACTAGAAGATAATTACTAAAATTATCAGGAATCACACAGAAAAAGGTATGTTTTAACCAGGCAAGGGAAAAAACCTGACAACTGAAGTCGTGAACGGAGTTATAGAACGCTTTTTCTGTGGGTCTAAGATTCTGAGACAGATGTTGACTCTGCTTCACGAAATTTATATACAATACACGGAATTATATTTTTCATACTAAATGGAGAATAATGCTGTCATTGAATAACGATCGAAAGATATGAACAGCTGTATCGTACGCTCGCATGAAGGTAGTTTCAATATATTGCTACACAATGATACAGAAGAAGTTTCTCGCTGTAATCTGTGGACTAGGAGCTCCTCAGTTACGTAACCTGCAAGGAGACACGCGTGACGTGGAGTCAACATTGTCGTACTCAAAACACCTGTCAGCGTTGCACAACGAGATAACGCGGCACGGACCGACAGTAAAAAGGTCTTTAGAGTTTTCGCAACGCCGCTCATCGTCCACATTGCATAGCACAGCGAAACAGCATACGAAGGCAAAGGAATTACTCGGAGGCTAAATAACTTTTACACATAAATCATCCAGGGAAGGAAAACTATGATTTAACGTCCAGCTCGCAACAATGTCATAGAGGCAGAGCTAAAAACTGTACAGGACATCGACACGGATTGTTATCAGTCACGTCATTTATAAGGAACCAACACGGCATTCGCTTTTATCAGTTTACAAAAACCTTGGAAAACCTGGAAATCATGATGAGTGATCGGGGCTTTCAATACAGCTCCTTCAGCATGGAATTCCAGTGTGCTAGCCCCTGTGCCACTTAGATACGTTTATTTAAATCAGTGCTCTACAATTAAGCAATTTTAAACATTAAATGACAATTTTACATCAAACAATGGAACTACGTACATGTTTTTGGAAGTATGACAACTATAATTTGCTGCTTTAGTGCCAGAGTTGTCCAACTGAGTGTAGAGAAAATATGTAACGGTTTTGTTCAATTTGTTAACCGTCGCTAGATGCTCGTTACCTTCGTGGAGTAGACAGAAAAACCCAGTGATTTTTCCTATCGCGGAAATGACTACGTACAAAGATAAGAGACCAGAAGTAATACCGAAATTCTCATCAAAATGACACAAAAAATTCATCAAGTGATACTTAATGGAAAAGGTACAAGAATTATTCTCGGCCAGAATGGCTACGTTTGTTAACCGTGACTGTGAGGGATAATTATTTAGTTCTAATTTCTGCCACCAGTCACTTTTTAATTTATGTTTAATCTAACATAATACAAAGCGTTTCGAACATGTTCTGCTCATCTTCAGCGTTTGTACGTACATACATGCAGAGAAATGTTACTTAAAAATAAAAAAAATCTTAAACTAGATTAATCTAGAACTCTTTGTCCATTGTTTGTTACTGTTGCGGCTGGTGTGCCATTTGGGGGAAGGAGGGGGGCAGCGGACAGTTGATCACGAAATCGTAAGTAATCTACTGTCATATAAAAGCCCTTCACACTATTTTCGTGACACATATCTGATGCAAATCTATCTGCATATCATACATAGTGAACCCCAAGAATGAACACCAACAGAAGACAGCACTGATTTCGATTTCTAGCCATCCATTGCCCCCTTCCTCCCCCCAAATGGCACACCACCCGCCACAGTAACAAACAAGGGACAAAGAGTTCTAGATTAATCTAGTGTAAGATTTTTTATTTTTAAGTAACATTTCCCGGTATGTATGTATAAACGTCTGAAGATGAACAAAACAATTTGTAAACGCGTTGTATTATGTTAGATTAAACATAAAACAAAAAAGTCATTGGTAGCAGAAATAAGAAATAAATAATTAAGGCACTAGAATGTTGGAAACTATAAAAATGCAATCAATTCCATTGAAATGTACCATGTGTAGAGAATTGAACCATTTTTCCGTATTATCTAAAAATATACACGACTCTGGTTAACAGCTTTAATTCGTCACCGATAGTTTAACAGGGATTTAGTACTCCAAATGGTAGTGGCATGTGCTTGGCCCACATAAAAATAGGTAGTGTATTGACGGTCTGCAAGAATGATTAGTTTTTTAGGTTTAGAAAAGTCGTTCAGGACAGAAGCACAAAAAAATGTTAAGTGTTTCATGTGCAATACATTTTCAGTGATTTGACAACGGAAAAAATGAATGCTGTTCAGTGGATTGCCATTATCCGCCACTGGAAATGCTAGGGTGTGCATTTCATGAGTCGCTGAATACCCGAAGCCTGAAACGAATGTACCAAGAGAATAGTCTGTTAGTCTTCCCAAACAGAAGGAGTAGTAAGTTCACAGCCATACTTTGCCTGGCCGGATCATTATACCACATACTCATGCTGGAAAATATCTATCTGTAATGGGTGAAGTCTTCAACGGAAAATACCGACAGAGGTTAGGCAATGATCTCAATTGAGGACGAACTTGGTTTCAGCCCAGTAGAGTCAGCCTAATTTGCGGTCCCCACGTATTCCCTGAATGACTTCAGGCTATTCACATACGTACTTACATACATCGATACTAACTTTTTTATAATATGAGGGACGATGGTATAGTTTCTGTTCGACAGCTGTACATTCCAGAATTGGTAAGCCAATTGGGCAAAATCACTGTGAGCATTGAGGCAATCTGACCACCAAAGCACCTGATTGAAAATACGCGTTTGGCAAAACACCGTATTCTGCTGTGTGGGGAAGTCCGTAACTGTCTGCTACAAATCCTCGTCCGACAGGAAACTTCGACATTTCAAGGCCTTTTTTAAGGGGCAGAAGACGTGATAATTTCATCGGGAGAGATCAGGACCAGAAGACGGGTGCAAGAGTGTTTCCCACTTGAGTTGGTGTAACTTCGGCGTTACGACATTTGCGATATTCTCCTCCGGTAGACAAGAAAAGAATAGCAGCACCCGGGTCCTGTTTGTGCGCATTTGGTAATACAGTTGCTATAGTTCAGGCTTCCGCATTTACCGCACGCACATCGGAAATGAATGCCATCCTAGTCCCTTGCCTACATGTCAGTGCTTATACAGGGTGGTCCATTGATCCTGACCGGGCCAAATATCTCACAAAATAAGCATCAAACGAAAAAACTACAAAGAACTTGTCTAGCTTGAAGGGGCAAAACCAGATGGCGCTATGGTTAGCCCGCTAGATGGCGCTGCCATAGGTCAAACGGATATCAACTGCATTTTTAAAAATTAGGAAACCCCATTTTTTATTACATGATCGTGTAGTACGTAAGGAAATATGAATGTTTTAGTTGGACCACTTTTTCGCTTTGTGATAGATGGCGCTGTAATAGTCACAAACGTATAAGTACATAGTATTACGTAACATTCCGCCAGTGAGGACGGTATTTGCTTCGTAATACATTACCCGTGTTAAAATGGACCGTTTACCAACTGTGGAAAAGCTCGATATCGTGTTGATGTGTGGCTATTGTGATCAAAATGCCCAACGAGCTTGTTCTATGTATGCTGCTCGGTATCCTGGGCGACTTCATCCAAGTTTCCGGACCGTTCGCCTAATAGTTAGGTTATTTACGGAAACAGGAAGTGTTCAGCCACATGTGAAACGTCAACCACGACCTGCAACAAATGATGATGCCCCAGTAGGTGTTTCAGCTGTTGTCGCTGCTAATCCACACATCATTGGCAGACAAACTGCACGAAAATCGGGAAACTTAAAAACGTCGGTGTTGAGAATGCTACATCAACATCGATTGCATCCGCACCATATTTCTATGCACCAGGAATTGCATGGCGACGACTTTGAACGTCGTGTACAGTTCTGCCACTGGGAACAAGAGAAATTACGGGACGATGACAGATTTTTTGCACGCGTTCTATTTAGTGGCGAAGCGTCATTCACCAACAGCGGTAACGTAGACCGGCATAACATGCACTATTGGGCAGCGGAAAATCCACGATGGCTGGGACAAGAGGAACTTCAGCGACCTTGGCGGGTTAATGTATGGTGCGGCATTATGGGAGGAAGGATAACTGGCCCCCATTTTATCGACTGCAATCTAAATGGTGCAATGTATGCGGATTTCCTACGTAATGTTCTACCAATGTTACTTCAAGGTGGCTCTGAGCACTATGGGACTCAACTGCTGTGGTCATTAGTCCCCTAGAACTTAGAACTACTTAAACCTAACAAACCTAAGGATATCACACACATCCATGCCCGACGCAGGATTCGAAACTGCGACCGTAGCAGTCGCACGGTTCCGGACTGTGCGCCTAGAACCGCGAGACCACCGCGGCCGGCTACTTCAAGATGTTTCACTGCATGACAGAATCGCGATGTACTTCCAACATGATTGATGTCCGGCACATAGCTCGTTTGTGGTTGAGGCAGTGTTGAATAGCATATTTCATGACACATGGCCCGCACGTTCACCGGATCTGTCGTCCCCGGATTTCTTTCTCTGGGGAAAGTTGAAGGATACTTGCTATCGTGATCTGACAACATGCGTCAGCGCATTGTCAATGCATGTGCGAACATTGCGGAAGGCGACCTACTAGCTGTTGAGAAGAATGTCGTTACACATATTGCCAAATGCATTGAGGTTGACGGACATCATTTTGAGCATTTATTACATTAATGTGGTATTTACAGGTAATCACGGTGTAACAGCATGCGTTCTCAGAAATGATAAGTTCACAGGGTACATGTATCACATTGGAACAACCGAAATAAAATGTTCAAACGTACCTACGTTCTGTACTTTAATTTAAAAAACCTTACCTGTTACCAACTGTTCGTCTAAAATTGTGAACCATATGTTTGTGACTATTACAGCGCCATTTATCACAAAGCAAAAAAAGTGGTTCAACTGAAACATTCATATTTCTTTATGTACTACAGGAATATGTAATAAAAATGGGGATTCCTATTTTTAAAGAAACGCAGTTGATATCCGTTTGACCTATGGCAGCGCCATCTAGCGGACCAATCATAGCGCCATCTGGCTTCCCCCTTCAAGCTAGACAAGTTTCGTTCTTTGTAGTTTTTTCGTTTGACGCCTATTTCGTGAGATACTTGACCCAGTTACGATCAATGGACCACCCTGAACAGCCGCATCCAATTCGCGCTACGTTGCATATGCGATGGAGCAACGCCTTCAAACGGAAACTTTTTGATCTTACTCTTTACTCTTCACGATCTTAGTGGAAGTGGTCTGACACCGCCTAAGAATAAAATGCTAGGACCAGTGGGGAAGAGAACACAAAATTTTTGGATTTGTATCGGCCACTTATCCGCATGACCACAAAGTTTGTACGAAAACAAAGTGACTGGGCAGTTTGGTATTTAGTGACTGCCGTGTAGTTTGCGTGTGGCTGTAGCGCTGGGCGTGATATCGTAACTACAGCTGCGGCCTGTGCCTTATCTGGGGAAGCGGCAACCGGCGTCAGGCTTCGTGGTACCGTGTGGCGCCAGCAGTCCTGCTCGGAGCTAGCGATACGCCAGTACAGTAGCCTCCATTCACGAGCAGTCGCCAGGCGGCAGAGAATACTGGCACAGCACGGCCGCAGTACTGCTGCTGCTCTGTTAGTCTACCCGTCTTGTAAGTGTAACTCACGTTATCTCGGGTACAAGCGGAACTCGAACAAGACTCGACAAACTAAAGGGATGGTTAGGAGAAGATTGGCTGGGGTGAGGTCAGGGAGGGGGGGGGGGGGGTGTCACAGGTTAAAGGGAGGCTACACTTTAATACCACTCACTATGTATCGATTGGTTACAATTAAAAAGCAGTTTCTCATGCAGGTCCAGTGTGGGCTGCAATTGTCGTACGGCAGCGAAACTTGGCAGATAAGCTCATGAGTTTATGCGGAACCGATTTATACCAGAAAAAACTGGTTTCCATTTTGGCCGTCAGATTCAAATCTGGCACAGTATACAGTTTGTACGAGAGTGTGACATACACGCTGTTAGAATTGGAAGGAAAATCAGCATTGGCCGTATTCTGTTGGTGTACTGGTAGCAAAATCGATTTTCAGTCACTTAGTGACCATCCTCAGTGCTGTAATATACAATTAAAATTGGTAGGCACTGGTATCAAGCTATAACCACAAGCTTAGAGCTCTAAATAAAACAACAGAATACGGCCACAACACTCCATGGAGTCGCCAGTCAATACACACTGTTATTTGATAATATGACCGTGTGACGTTCACGCTGTCATTTGACAAGCCGTCAGTGTGGTTATCGTGAAGAGAGACCGTGCACTGCTAGTGAAACTGTTTTATGTGAACGGCACGAAGTACAGTGCTGCATTGATGCAGTGAGAGAGTATCGCCAACTGAAAGGTCTGAGGCGAGGCACAATATCACCAAATGGTTTAAAGAAGATGATAATGAAATTCGAAAACACGAGTGCACTTGGTGTGGCACCTGGAAGAGGAAGGCGCCCTATACCGGTTGAACTGATTCATCTACATCTACAACATACTCCACAAGCTACATAATGTTGTGTGGCGGAGGATACTTTCGGTACCACTATCTGACTCCTCCAACCCTGTTCACTTGCGAATAGTGCGTGGGAAGAATGATTGTCGGTAAGCTTCTGTACTGGCTCTAATTTCTCTAATTTTCTCTCGTGGTCAATACGCGAGATATATGTGGGGGGAAGTAATATGTTGTCCGACTCCTCCTGAAAAGCGCCGTCACGAAATTTCATTAATAAGTCTCTACGTGATGCATAACGCCTCTCTTTTAGCGCTTGCCAGTGGAGTTTAGCATCTCCGTAACACTCTCTCTCCAGCTAAACAATTCCGTGACGAAAGCCGCTCTTCGTTGGATATTCACTATCTCCTCTATCAGTCTTACCTGATAGCGATCCCAGACAGATGAACAATACTCAAAAATCGGTCGAACAAGCGCCTTATAAGCCACTTCTTTCGTGGATGAGTTACGTTTCCTTAAGATTCTTCCAATGAATCTGAGTCTGGTGTCTGCTTTTCCCACCATCTGTTTTATGTGGTCATTCCAGATAAGGTCGCTCTGTATAGTTACGCCTAGATAATTTAAGGCAAACGCTGTCTCCAGCTGTTTGTCATCAATAGTGCAGCTGTACAGTATTTGATTTATTTTCCTATGTAAGCGCAATATGTTACATTTATTTACGTTCAGGGTCAACTGTCATGACCTACACCGTTCATCAATTCTCTGCAGGTCGTTTTGCAAATTCTTACTATCTTCTGGTGTTGTCACTTTGGTATAGACAAACTGCATCATTTGCGAATAGCCTTAAAGAGCATTCGACGCTTGATACTAGATCATTTACATATATTGTAAACAGCAACGGTCCTATCACACTTCCCTGTGATACCCCAGATATTACCATTACATCTGTCGATTTAATTCCGTTAACAGCAACGTGTTGAGTTCTGTCTGCAAGAAAGTCTTGAATCCAATCACAGGTCTGCTCCGGTACTCCGTAAGATCTTAGTTTTTTCATTAAACGTCTATGGGGGACAGTGTCATGTGGTTAGGTTAGGTTAGTGTTGTTGAACGTCCCGTCGACAACGAGGTCATTAGAGACGGAGCGCAAGCCCGGTTTAGGGAAGGATGGGGAAGGAAATCGGCCGTGCCCTTTCAAAGGAACCATCCCGGCATTTGCCTGAAACGATTTAGGGAAAACGGAAAACCTAAATCAGGGTGGCTGGAAACGGGATTGAACCGTCGTCCTCCCGAATGCGAGTCCAGTTGGTGTCAAATGCCTTACCGAAATCGAGGAATACGGCACCAATCTGAGTGCCGTTGTCCACTGCGCTGTGGATCGCATGGAAGAACGGAGCGATCTGAGTGTCACAGTATCTCTGTTTGCGGAAACAATGTTGATTTTTATAGAGGAAATGTTCATTTTTCAAAAACGTCATATCTTTTGAACATAAAACATGTTCCATAATTCTACAACAGATTTATGTCAACCATATAGGCCTATAATTGTGTGGATCTGTCTTACGACCTTTCTTAAAAACGGGAATGACCTGCGGTTCTTTCCAATCGTTAGGTACCTTTTGTTGCTCAAGCGGTCTACGATAAATTACTGCTAGAAGGGGAACAAGTTCTTTCGCAGAATCTTTATAGAATCTTATATGTATCTCATCTGGTCCTAAAGCCTTTCCGCTACTAAGCGATTGTAGCTGCTTTTCAATTCCGCGATCGGTATCTCAATATCTGCCATTTCGAAGTTCGTACGACGACTGAAAGGAGGGACAGTGTTACAACTTCGGAAGACAGAATTCAGTATTTCGGCCTTCTCTCTGTTATCTTCCGTTTCGGTACCGGTGTGATCGCTGAGAGAATGAAAAGATAATATTGACCCACTTACTGATTTTACGAACGATCAAAATGTCTTAGCGTTTTTACTCAGGTCGGTTGACAACGTCTTACTTTCAAAATCATTGAATGCTTCTCTCATTACTCTCATTACGCTCATTTACGCTTCTTTCAGCTTTTGTTTGTCAGCTAGGTTTTCACTTGTCTTGAATCAGAGATGATGGTCTCTTTGTTTACGTAGCGCTTTTCTAACGCGGCTATTAAACGATGGTGGATCTTTCCCATTCCTTAAAACCTTACTCGGAACGTACTTGTCTAGGGTATATTGAAAGATGCCTTTGAATTTTTTCCCCATTTTTCCCCACATCTTCGTCCTCATCACCGAATATTTGATGCTGACTGCTGAGACATTCTGAAATTTGTTTCCTGTCACCCTTGCTGAGCAAATACATCTGCCTACCTTTCTTAACATTCCCTGTAGGATCCGTCGTCATAGATGCTGTCACAGCCTTATGATCACCGGTACCTTCCTCTACTTTAACTGATTCGATAAGTTCAGGTCTGTTTGTTGCCAGGAGGTCTAAGACGTTACCCGCACGAATTGGTTCCGTACCTTCTCAAGGTTATTTTAAGATAAGACATCCAGAACAATTCCACACGATTCCCTGTCTTTTGTTTTGATGGCATAACGGTCCCAATCTATACCTGGCAAGTTGAAGTCACCCCTTATTACAACGGCATGATCAGAAAAAATTACTAATGATATTCTGAAATTTCTATCTGAAGCGCTCAACAACTACATATTCTGACTCAGGCGGTCTATAAAAGCATCCAATCACCGTTTTTGATCGTTCTTTGATACTCAGTTTCACCCACACTAATTCACATTCGGAATCCGTGATAACCTCGCTACATTTTATCGAACTTTTTACTGCAATAAACACGCCACCACTATTGGGCTCTAACCTTTCCTAACGACAAATATTCCAATCTGAACTTAGGCTTTAGTTGTCATTGACGTCTGGTTTCAGCCAACTTTCTGTTTCCACTACTATCTGTGTATTATAACCTTCAGTGAAAGACACTAATTGTAAGACCTTTCCTTGGATGCTAATCTTTTCTATCTCTAATCTGAGAGGACCAAGATCTCTGAGGTCGCTGGGGTGATTTAACAGGCAAATCGTCCTTGATCCCAAGGGAGACTGCTGTCGCTGTAACTGACCACGTTGCACGTACCCTGGCTAGCGCTAGTGGTCCTGCAGTGTCACGGTAATCGGCCATCCCATGGTCAACAGTACGGAAAGTTTTGCGGACCTTTTTACATTGGCATCCGTACAAGGTCCAGGCGTACAGCAACCGAAACTTCATGATGCGCAGCAATGTTGTGAATTTGCTATCGATTTCTGGCATGCATCGCAATTGATGACATGTAGCCGAGCAATGTTCTGTGGGGTGACGAGGCACATTTTGCACTAGAGGTTGCAATGAGAACAGAGGACTGTCGAATTCGGAGTACTGTTTAACCGAATGTTGTCCACGACGGGCCATTGCACTCGCCGTATGTGAATGTCTAGTGTGGAGTCACAAGCACCTTTACTTTCGGTCTTTGGAGAGAATACACCCAGAGGGCCTGTCAGGTGTACCGTGATGTCTGCTCGTTATCGAGACTTTTGGCTATGGGGCTGTCTGAAAGAACGCGTTTACCAGGAATACGTTCTGTGCATCCCTGACCTGAAGACCAGTATACAGGAATACGTTGCGCAGATTCCACCGCAACTGCTGCCAGCAACTGTTGATCTAGTCGTATGCAGCATCTCGGCGACGTCTCCGGTGGTCATATTGAAGAAATTGTGTAAGCGACAGTTAATAATAAAATCAACATTATGCCTTTCTCACTTGTTTGACCTTCTCTGCCCACGTTCCGTTCGTAATCCATTCCACCTGGAAAGGTTTCTACGCTTCTTTCTTGCATTCAGAGCTCCAGCTGGTGGCTGAAATCGGAACTTTTTCCCCAACGTAAATCGGCCCCGCGTTAATTCACTGGAATACCTACAAAGGTTCGCTGCCTTACGGTAATTACACCGAGCGAGGTGGCGCAGTGGTTAGCACACTGGACTCGCATTCGGGAGGACGACGGTTCAATCCCGTCTCCGGCCATCCTGATTTAGGTTTTCCGTGATTCAGGCAAATGCCGGGACGGTTCCTTTGAAAGGGCACGGCTGATTTCCTTCCCAATCCTTCCCTAACCCGAGCTTGCGCTCCGTCTCTAATGACCTCGTTGTCGACGGGACGTTAAACACTAATCACAACCACCACCACCACAGGTAATTACAGCCAACACTGGACCTACGTAAGTGGCTACAGTTTCACTGCAACCACCAAGTACTTCGATAATATTTTCATGTTGTGGCCCATATGATTGTTTTACGTATCGTTTTCAACGCAAACCTGAGCAATGGGTGATATTCACTGGCTGGTGCTTTTCGAAATTTGTCGCCTACTAAGGTTTTCAATTTTCAACGTTGCTTTCCTCAGTTCACTTTGAGCTCTGAGAGTAATAGTATCGCTGCTTCTGTGAACCACCGATAGTGCATGTGTCACGAGGCTCGCTGTAATCACATCTCGAACAACAGTATGATCTCAAACTATGTCCACAAACTGTGTGTTGCGTTAAACAAATGTCTTGCTTTCAAATATCAAATGTTTCAGCAAACCTTTCTCTGTCGTATTCTCAACATCATGAACGAATGAAGTTTCTTTATGGAACATTGCCCTTCGAATTAGTGTGCGAATGAAATACAGATTTTGCTACGCAGATGAGTTCTAGAAATGATGATAAGGTCTCCCAACCACGGAGGCAGAGCGTCGATATCTGGCAATGGCATCACAGCTCTATTCTAGTTCGAGCACATCTTTGCGACGTTGCACTATACCCCCCTACCATCCTATCCTGGCTCCGACAGAATTATTCCTGTTCCTGAGCTTCGATACCGTTCTCAGAGGAGCTCGTTTTGGGAGCATGAAAACCACCAGAACTATATGTAAAAATGCGAAAACATTTGTAGATGCCAAAGAGGATTTTTTTTTCGAAGACTTTTATGCGTCTGTATTGATATCTTGAATTTTTTTAATAAATGCTGTTGACGTCTTCAATTTCAAGACTGGTTTTGTGCAGCTCTCCGTGCCCGTCCATGCTATCAGGCCTCTTCATATACGTATATTCTGCAGTTAGTGGACAAGCGGTTAACGTTGCTACATCTGATTTCGATACATGGTAGGGTGGATATTTTATCCACTCGGCGACTACGTGTTGTGATTTTCTCATTATCGTTTCATAATCGTCATCGACGGGCAAGTCGTCTAAATGGCGTCAAATAAAAAGACTTGCTCTAGACGGGCAAACAATGCTAGACGGCATCTACCGGCCAATGATGCAATACAATCATTGAATTCTACTGCAATCTACACCCTCTTGAACCTGCTCACCGTGGATACGCCTAAGCCTCACTCTACAGTCATTTAATCCTCAAACTTCCCTCCGTCATTAAACTGACTATTGCTTAATAATCCCAAAATCTGTCCTATCAATCTATCTCTTCCTTTAGTCAACCTGTACCATGAACTTCCGTTATCCTCAAGTCTTTTTCGTACCTACTAAAAAGTTACCCGATGTCTCCAACTAACTGCTCTGTAGTACCACACATCAAGAGCATATGCTCTCTTCCCATCTGAATTATTTATATCCACATTTCACTTCCGTACAAGGCTACACTCTAGACATAAAATTCAAAAATTACTTCCTTACGTTTATATTTATATTAATTGTAAAAATATTCCTCGTCCTCAGAAACGCTTTTTAGGCTATCGCCATTCTGCATACTTTATGCTCTCTATATAAGCTATCGTCAATCATTCTGCCGTGTATATAGCAAACCTCATCTAGTACTTTCAGCATGCCATTTCCTGCTCTAATTCCATGAGCATCAGCTAATTTAATTTGGCTCCCTTACCCTTCATTTATTTTTGTGGATATTCATCTTATAATCTCTTTTCGACATAAAACCCATTCAGTTCAACTTATCTTTCAGTTCTCTTGTCGTCGCTGGCCGATGAATTGCATTACTTTCCGAGCACACCCTTTAAGCAGACTGAGGAATAAAGAATTGAATAAAGTACGAGTACTTTGCAAGTATTAGCCGAGTCGGTACCCGTATTCAAATCGTGCTTATTTTAAACCACGAAAGATGGGCACGGTTGCATTCAGATACGTTTTCGGCCGGAAAAAGCAGTCGAAGCAAATTAAATAAACATTCACTAACAACAAAATTGCAAAATACCATTCCGAAGCGCGTACATGAAATAGCTGACAAATGAGAAACGATGATCGATGAAAATTAAATAACAACGGAGGAATGTCTTTCAGTGTTCCAAATATCAGGATTTTAATTATTAACGGAATTACAGTTGCGTGCCGTTTATTTCCGCAGCACGATGCACGAAACGCAAAACAAACACGTCGATTTCTATGTAGCCATGTAGTGTTGTTCGTCACGCTAACGGGAATGTGGAGCTTAACGGACTCGGTGGCAGCCGTAGTTCAGAAGCAATCACGCTGTTTCTTGTGAAGGGATAAGCACCGTGAATCGTTGATATGTTTCACGGAAAGAAGCCGACTTTGATATTGCTTTACTAGCGAAAAAACGCTCATATGGGGTATGAAACGAAATTTGTGACTGGGTTAAGCGTTTCTTGCCAGGGAGGATGCAACATTTATCTTCGATGGATAACCCCCACAGAAGTGGAGCTGTAACTACTGGCGTGCTCCAGGCTTGTGGGGACTCTCACTGCTTATGCTATGTATTAACAAACCGACGACAATAAAAGCAACCACAGAGTTTTTGCAGATGACGCAATTATTTATAATGAAGAATCGACTGAAAAAAGCTGCACAAATTCTCAGTTAGGTCTTGGTAAAATTTCAAAGTAGCGGAAAGATTAGCAACTTGATTTACACATGCACAAATGTAAAACTGTGTACTTCACAAAACTGAGAATCTTACGGCCACAACATCAGTTGGTCAGGACTGGAATCATTTAACTTGTACAAATACCTGGGCGTAGCTATCTGTGGCGACGTGAAATGGAATGACCCCATCGGCTCAGTTGTCGGTAAACCGGATGGCCGAATTTGTTTCATTGACAGAACACCGGAAAATGCAGTCTGTCTACGAACGGTATGGGTTACAAAAGACTTGCTCTTTCTACCTTATGATACTTAGCAAGCATGTGGGAACCATATGAAATGGGACGAACAGGTGATATTAAATGCAAGGGAAGCACAAACAGTTGAAGGTGTGTCTAACTCACGGGCGAGTGTCACAGAAATGCTGAAAAACTTGAATTGGCAGATTCTTTAAGACTCACACCGACTATCCTATTAAACCTTACTTTAAAAGGTTACAGATACACCATCAGTTGAAGCACTCAGACACATACTACCAATCTCCATATATCATCGATGTAGGGATGGCAAAGACTAGATTAGACTATAATGCGCACTGAAATATTTGAAAAGCCATTCTTACCATCTGGAAGAAATTCTGGCGTGTGGAAAAATGCTAAGTACCCACTCTTGCTTGTGGAGGTGCGTAATCTAAGGAGTGTCAGAGGGTTGCGTACTCTCAGGCGCTAGAGCAACGGCGAAGCGCCACTCAGCTGACTGGATGTCTAAGGCTATGTACAGGTACATTTTTAAATTGGTCAACAAACGTGCCTGGATGGCACAGGAAGTGTTGATGAACTGAGAGGTCCTAGTAGGACGTTTTGCCATTTTCTTCACATGCGTTTCAAAGCTGCAACCACCCCTCCCTCCCCCTGATGATCAGGCAACAGGAGGGTTGAAAAAGCATGATCACCCCGATGCTGCCTCGGATAACTATGAAACTTCGTCGAATGATTTCGAACGGTCCGTAGTGGTCCCATCCTGTATACCAGAGCAAAAGCTGCTGTCGCAGTACACCCCAAAGGCGTCAGATCACCTTGCCCAGAGTGTCCTTAGGGAAGGCTTCAATCTTCCAGAGGCTGTCGGCAGTGTCGAGCAATGTCATTTTCGACCGCAAAATTTGTGGGAATCAACGCCCCAACGGAAGTGGCGGTTTCACTGACTTCCTTTTTGCCATTTCCTGAGGCCTTTTTGTGTAGATTCTGAACTGCAATGTGTCTGGATAGTTTTCCTTGATCAACCATAAGGAAACGGTATGTTTTCAAGGCTGGGAGTTGGGATTCTGACCTCCATCGCACAAGCGTCGCAAGGGGTGAAGTAAGCGTAAAAGGAAATGTAACGACGTTTGACTGTCTGAAACGCCCATGGTGGAATTGGGCTGAATTGTGGTGAAATTTGGTGCCAATGTGACACCATTAACCCACCTTACACATCAAATGAACTTCCTGAGTTGTAGCCTCGCTGCCGGTAGGGTCACCGATCCCGAGGATGACGTCGCAGTAAGCCACGCTTTTGCACCATGACAGATGAAGGCTGTAGTCACCTTAGCTCCAAATTGCAAACGCCTGTATCACAATGGTAGACAATTACGTGGTTTAAAAAAGTAACCCTTCAATTGGGTTGCCTGTGTAGTACATTCAGAGTGGTGATCACTGTTTAGCTCTTGGATACTAATGTTCATGTAGACGGATGATAAACTCCTTGAAAATGCGCTTCCCATCGATATATCTTGATATCAGACTCTTTCACTGATTTGGTGGAAAGACGGAAGGAATTTATCGAGGTAGTTTAAATAGCACACAAGTGTTTACGTCAAAAATTTATTGTGGTTAAACAGTACATTGACGGAACAGTGGATTTGACGAAAACGACTCATCTACGACCAGAGTTCTGGGACGTGGAAGTAATGTGTACGATCGTAGTTCAAACAAGACAGTATTCAAAATATCGTCCAATTCATGGATACATGTGATGAGCTTGAAAAAGTTTAGAAGTGTGAAGGTTCAGAACCTATGTAGGGTACGGATACGACTCATTGATATATATCTTCTACTACGAATGAAGAATATTATTTTCCAGACAGCTGTCTTTGTATATATTGATTTCTACGTTCTGTAGTGGCTTAGCGACAGCCGCTGTTAGGACATTCAGATCGCCTAACGTCTTCCAGTTATCCTTTATAACGATAGTCTTAACCACTTCCGAAAGCGGTTTGGTTTTGCGTAATTCTATAGTCCTTTTATACATTGTTTACAACAGATATGTTTTCTGGCCCTTATCAGCAACTATAAATTCTGTAACTAAAATCTTGTTCAACGTCTTTAGGGGAGTCAACGTTCCTCCATCAACATTCATGCCTGGAAGGGAACACACGCCTTTTTTGTGGTAAGTTGCGTAGGTGGGAATCGCTTCACCATTTCACATCTTTCCCATACAAGCAAGCATTTCAACATCTAGCAGTACACCCAATTTACAGCAGCCACCCTTCGACAGACTGAAGCAGAGTTTACTGATATGTCCATCAAAAATTCTTACTCTCAGTTGTAAAATTCTCTTGGTTAGATGTGATGTATAGGAAGGTTCCACCGAGTGTGAAGATTCATATCATTAATGTAACACCAAAACCGCCCTGCAGAAAGTGTCAGTTACCGGATACTCTCGCACATGGATTCATTCATTCAGATACAAATGGAGTTTCGTCGTGGGCACAGAAGAAATTGCTTGTAATTATCACACCGAGCCCTACCACCATCGACCTGAACGTCGTTTTCCAACCGGACTGACACATGTTCCCAGGGATAAAACACCGGTTATTATCGAATAACGTGGCTCATTTCACTACTACTTGATAACCAAAGTTACTCCGGACATACTTATCTTTCAGTCTTATCTGCAACAGTAACAATGGATCCTGTGACAAACATGCGACAGAAAATATGAAAAGCGATATCAAAAGTTTTTAATCGATTCTCTTGGTTTATACTGACGAAGAACAGAAACTGAAATTTATTTATGACCAGGGCGCTGATGGTCTTTGCAGGGCCTGAACGAATATCAGAATCCGAAGAGATATACACTCCTGGAAATGGAAAAAAGAACACATTGACTCCGGTGTGTCAAACCCACCATACTTGCTCCGGACACTGCGAGAGGGCTGTACAAGCAATGATCACACGCACGGCACAGCGGACACACCAGGAACCGCGGTGTTGGCCGTCGAATGGCGCTAGCTGCGCAGCATTTGTGCACCGCCGCCGTCAGTGTCAGCCAGTTTGCCGTGGTATACGGAGCTCCATCGCAGTCTTTAACACTGGTAGCATGCCGCGACAGCGTGGACGTGAACCGTATGTGCAGTTGACGGACTTTGAGCGAGGGCGTATAGTGGGCATGCCGAAGGCTGGGTGGACGTACCGCCGAATTGCTCAACACGTGGGGCGTGAGGTCTCCAGAGTACATCGATGTTGTCGCCAGTGGTCGGCGGAAGGTGCACGTGCCCGTCGAACTAGGACCGGACCGCAGCGACGCACGGATGCACGCCAAGACCGTAGGATCCTACGTAGTGCCGTAGGGAACCGCACCGCCACTTCCTAGCAAATTAGAGACACTGTTGCTCCTGGGGTATCGGCGAGGACCATTCGCAACCGTCTCCATGAAGCTGGGCTACGGTCCCACACACCGTTAGGCCGTCATCCTCTCACGCCCCAACATCGTGCAGCCCGCCTCCAGTGGTGTCGCGACAGGCGTGAATGGAGGGACGAATGGAGACGTGTCGTCTTCAGCGATGAGAGTCGCTTCTGCCTTGGTGCCAATGATGGTCGTATGCGTGTTTGGCGCCGTGCAGGTGAGCGCCACAATCAGGACTGCATACGACCGAGGCACACAGGGCCAACACCCGGCATCATGGTGTGGGGAGCGATCTCCTACACTGGCCGTACACCTCTGGTGATCGTCGAGGGGACCCTGAATAGTGCACGGTACATCCAAACCGTCATCGAACCCATCGTTCTACCATTCCTAGACCGGCAAGGGAACTTGCTGTTCCAACAGGACAATGCACGTCCGCATGTATCCCGTGCCACCCAACGTGCTCTAGAAGGTGTAAGTCAACTACCCTGGCGAGCAAGATCTCCGGATCTGTCCCCCATTGAGCATGTTTGGGACTGGATGAAGCGTCGTCTCACGCGGTCTGCACGTCCAGCACGAACGGTGGTCCAACTGAGGCGCCAGTTGGAAATGGCATGGCAAGCCGTTCCACAGGACTACATCCAGAATCTCTACGATCGTCTCCATGGGAGAATAGCAGCCTGCATTGCTGCGAAAGGTGGATATACACTGTACTAGTGCCGACATTGTGCATGCTCTGTTGCCTGTGTCTATGTGCCTGTGGTTCTGTCAGTGTGATCATGTGATGTATCTGAACCCAGGAATGTGTCAATAAAGTTTTCCCTTCCTGGGACAATGAATTCACGGTGTTCTTATTTCAATTTCCAGGAGTGTATTTTTAAGTTCTTTTACTTTTTTCCATTTTGAAAAGGTAGAAACTTAATTTATGGAGTTAAGATTAAATTACTCTCTTTGCAATTATGAAGGAGGCAGGAGTAAAATACGGGAGTGAAAGGCTATTCACAATTTGTGCAGAAACCATATGGCAGTTTAAGGAGTCGAAGGGCACGAAAAGGAATCAGTGAATGAGAACGGAGTGAGACAAGGTCGTAGCCTATCCCAGATGTTTATCAGTCTGTATTTTGAGCAAGACACAAAAGAAACAAAAGAAAAATTAGGAGTAGCAATTAAAATCTGAAGAAAAGAAATAAAAAGTTTGAGGTTTGCCCATGACATTGTATCTCTGTCAGAGACAGCAAAGGACCTGGAACAGCAGTTGAGCGGAATGGACAGTGTCTTGAAAGGAGGCTATAAGATGAACATCAGGAAAGGCAAAACAAGGAATAGGAATGTAGTCGAATTAATTGAAGTGATGCTGAGTGATTTAGGCTAGGAAACGAGACTCTGAAAGTAGTAGATACGTTTTACCACTTGGACGGCAAAATAACTGATGACTGCCGATGTAGAGAGGATATAACTCGTAGAGCGGCAATTCCACGGAAAGCATTCCTGAAGAAAAGAAATTTGTTAACATCAAATATTGATTTAAGTTCAGGTAGTCTTTCTGAAAGTATTTCTATGAAGTGGAGGCATATGTGAATGTGAAACATGACGATAAACAGTTAGGATAAAAAGAGAATAAAAGCTTTCGTAATGTGGTGGTGCAGGGGATGTTGAAGACGGATAGATCAGTAACTAACGAGAAGATAGTGAATAGTATTGGGGAGAAAAGAAATTAGTGGCACAACCTGACTAGAGGAAGGGATCTGTTGATATGCCACTGAGACATCAGGTTATCACCAGTTTAGTGCTGGAGGGAAGTGTGTGTGTGTGTGTGTGTGTGTGTGTGTGTGTGTGTGTATGTGTGTGTGTGTGAGGGGGGGGGGGGGAAGTAAAAATCCTAGAGCGAGACTAACAGACGAATACAGTAAGCAGATTCAGAAGAATATAAGTAGAAGTAACTATTCACAGATGAAGAGACTTTCACAGAGTGGAGCAACATGGAGAGCTGCATCAAGTCAGTCTTCTGACTGACGATCCAAAAACAACAAAAACGGAAAAGAAGGGAAGAAAAAGGAAAAAAAAAGTCTTTGAAGAACACAGCGTGACAAGCTAGCCAAAGAAGGCATTTTTGGAGAGAGGCAAAATGGGCTACTATGGGCGATGAGAGATTCCTCGCCCCCACCTCATCCCCCCCCCCCAAAAAAATAGGAACCATAAGTCACTGGTTCGATCGCCTGTCACTTCTATCCTTTTAATCTGTTACTTATCGCTTCCTTCACCTCTGGCAGTGTTTGTTGCAGTAAAGAACCTTGAATTGCACTGAGGTTCAAGTCCACGTTTCCCTGTGGGACCCCTGTAACTTCAAGACCTAATCAGTTCAGATTCTTGGGGAAGGGAAACGACACATGCCCTCCAACAGACTATGCCTAGCAAAAGTACTGTAACGTTGAAACCAACTTTGTTTATGACCGCTTTACTTTCTGTTCCACAGCTCGAGTGGTTGATGTCTGTACTACATTTATGAAATTCAAGGTGTTCTTATTTGCCCACTTCTACATTCCTGTAGACAACGAACAAGTCAGCGCCTGGACGTACCTGTGCCAACTTTTCGAAATGAACCGAAGTAGCATTGTTTCACTGCTCATATCACATGGCTTCGCAGTGCAGAACTATCGCTGTGAGGAAAAGGAAGCAGGAAGTAATGTTTTGAGTGAGAGCGAAGTAATCATGTTTGCTTACAAATAGATTGTTTTTGGAGGAGGTCTGCCTCGAGTAAAAGGCAGTTTTAGCTTTTCTCTTATTTCCCAAACATTATTCGCTGAAGTTTTGGCATCATCTGTGGGCTTTTATTTTCTTTCTATTTAACAGGAAAAACGCTCTTTGCTACCTGTACACGTATAAATTTGAAGAACAGACGAAGTTTTCTATGTATAACTTGTTACGTCATGCTGTGGTTTCCATGTTTTTTTTTTAAGTTTTTTTGTTGCAGTGGTTTTTTTTTCACAGTTGGTCATCTGCAGCCATATAAAACTTAATGTAGAGAAGTTGTTTACTTCGAAATATTACGAGTGGGAACGTTATGATTAGGCCTAACATTAACTAAGTGTGTGTGTGTGTGTGTGTGTGTGTGTGTGTGAATGGGTTTTATTTATTGTCACTATTTTAAGTAGTTTTGTATGAAAGTGGGGAGGAGAGGGGTTGATGGCTGGGTGTGTATATGGGTTAGTGTTGACTGATAGTTCTTCTCTGCCTTCAAATAACTATTAGAAAACACCAACTCATAAACACACCCACACATATACACACACGCAAACGCACAACATATAGGACTACATTAATGGAAAAAAACCCACAAACCTAAAGCTACTTACATAAACACACACACAATCTTCCACATGGAAATGGTTAATGATAGGCCTAGCCATAACATTTCATGTCGTAAAATTTTGAAGTAAATAACGTTTCTACATTAAGTTCTTTGGTTGCAGACGACAGATTGTGAATGAAAACCAGTGCAACAAGTAGATAAAACACCAGGAAAACCAGGTATGTGTACAAAGCTTTGTCTGTTCCTCTAATTTGTAGATACTATGTTAAAAACTCAGATTTATGTGTGTACGAGTAGTAAAGAGTATTTTTCCTGTTTAACACAATGAAAATGAAAGCCCACTAATGATAATGGAACTTTAGTGAAATATGTTTGGGAAAAAGAAAACGTAAAGTCATGTTTTGTTCGCAGCGGACCTCTTCCAAAAGCAAATATGAGAAAGAAGTATTTACATTAAAGGA
The DNA here is from genome assembly GCF_023897955.1 of Schistocerca gregaria. Taxonomy (NCBI): domain Eukaryota; kingdom Metazoa; phylum Arthropoda; class Insecta; order Orthoptera; family Acrididae; genus Schistocerca; species Schistocerca gregaria. Next base: position 482,383,072 of record NC_064920.1, on the reverse strand, counting down.
CAGAGGTAGATACGGCCCAGGCATACGAAATACTCACCACCACTGTGCGAGGTGGCTCAGTGGTTAGCACACTGGACTCTCATTCGGGAGGCCGCCGGTTCAAACTCGCGTCCGGACATCCTGATTTAGGTTTTCCATGATTTCCCTAAATCACTCCAGGAAAATGCCGCGACGGTTTCTCTGTAAGGGCACGGCCACTTCCTTCCCCATCCTTCCCTAATCCGATGGGACCAATTTCCTCGCTGTTTGGTCCCATTCCCCAAACCAACCAACCAATACTCCCCACCGTTAACAGACAACACCGGCAGCACCTTTATCATACTTCGGCGACTACCTGCAATGGCCTACGCCATCAACAAAATTGCCAGTCCATATCGCAGTATTGCTGTGTATCGCAGCTACATTGCAGCAATATTGACACAATACTATTGCCGCCACAACTTGCCACAAAATGCGGCCCGTGTAAACGCTCCTTCACAGACCCTCCGGGAACTTGAGGAGAGGTGAATTCTTATGGCCACTGCTGTTCCTGACGCAAGAGTGCGCAAGCAAGGTGACGCAACACCGGCGGGCGACGGTCTGCGCATGCGCGAGTCGGAGCTGGCGGCACGTCCGCTGCCTTGAACCTGGCCGTGCATGCAGCCGTGGGGTTCGCACGCATGCTTTCCTTCAGTTTCTGCAAATACCTTGCCACGTGGCGGACGAAGGAACTGCAGGACGAGCGCACGTATCGGAGCAACAGCTTGCCCGTAGCTTCGGCGCGTCGCCGCCTTGGTACTCGAGTGTCCTGTCCGCTGCCTAATGGGAAATCCATGATGTGCGCTGCCGCCGCCGGAGCTGGCATTAAAATCGCATTAACCGGAAAGCTTTCGCCGCCGCAGCGACGTTGGCAGTCGTAGAAACCGAGAGTGCCCCCGAATATTAAGCTCCCATCTGGTTTTTCTACGTCCTTCTTCTGTCCCCCCTCTGCCGCTATTAGTCGCTGCGAGGTCGATTGCAACCACGGATGTCCTCTCGCCACCGACAAACATAGCATTACCAAAATTCAAGAGACGAGTCACCATTCACCAGCGCTGTTCTAATTAACGCTGTTGCAGAACTCTCCTCATACCCGAACACACTGTGCACATTTCGTCAAAGGAAGGAAAAACAGTAAAGGAAACTACATCGCCGGCTAGATCTCCGAAGTTAATGTGCATACAGTCTTTAAACTCCAAGTTTTGAGTTTCTGTGGTAAATGAAGTCGTATGGCAACACACGCTAGGAGAGGCCAAGTGGTGAGTAGAACCGGGTTACTTGCGCGGTCGGCAATTTCAGGGTGCTTGGTCTATCGATTGTTCCTATGACTTTTAAACGCTTCGCTGTTGGTTTTTGAATATTTTGATCTGAGGACATTCTCTCTGGATTCCAGCGGCTATCTGATTTGGTGAAGGCTGCCGGTCTTGCTTACGAGATGAAGGCAGAGCTCACCATCTGCAGCATCGTTGACAGAACCGACTGCGGACCTTTGGTGCAGAGCCGGGTGGAGAGCCTGAATCAGAGGCTCGAACGGTTTTGCGACCGTGTTGGCTGCAAATTCCTTGACTTGCGCCATAGTGTGGTGGGGTTTCGGGTTCCGCTGAATAGGTCAGGAGTTCACTAGACTCAGCTGGCGGCTACACAGGTAGCGCAGGCTGTGTGGCGTGGACTGGGCGGTTTTTTAGGTTAGAAGGCCTCGGGAAAGTACGGGGTGGGCTGCAATCTCAAAGGGTGCGTGGCAAATACAGGACGTACTTGGATCAAGGAACAGTCGGAATTGTAGTTGTAAATTGTTGTAGTTGTGCTGGGAAAGTCCCTGAGCTTCAAGCGCTAATAGAAAGCACAGAAGCTGAAATCGTTATAGGTACAGAAAGCTGGCTAAAGCCTGAAATAAGTTCTGCAGAGACGTTTACGAAGTCTCAGACGGTGTCCAGGAAAGATAGATTAGGCAGAATTGGTGGTGGAGTGTTTGTATCCGTTAATAGTGGATTATCTTGTAGTGAAGTCGAAGTAGATACTCCGTGCGAATTGGTATGGGTGGAGGTTATACTTAACAGCCGAACTAAGTTAATAATTGGCTCCTTCTACCGTCCCCCAGACCCCGATAATACAGTTGCGGAACAGTTCAGAGAAAATTTGAGTGTCGTAACAAATAAATACCCCACTCATACGGTTATAGTTGGATGGGACTTCAACCTTCCCTCGATATGTTGGCAAAAATATTTGTTCATAACCGGTGGTAGGTAGAAATCATCTTCCGAGATTGTCCTACATGCTTTCTCCGAAAATTATTTCGAGCAGATAGTCCACGAACCCACGCGAATTGTAAATGGTTGCGAAAACACACTTGACCTCTTAGCCACAAATAATCCAGAGCTAATAGAGAGCATCATGACTGATACAGGGATTAGTGATCACAAGGTCGTTGCAATCTAGCAATATCGTTCGCTACCGCATGGGGTATGGGAAAACTGACGATGTCGGCGTGGCCGTAGAAAAAGGTATGTGATTAAGCGCAGACAATTGCTACTCCTTCGTGTGCATCAGTCGCCAACGAGCCAGTCCTACAACGCAGTCCATTTTGGAGATTTAACATGAAAATTACGGAGAGTTAATGCGAAGTACTTCGAATGTATGAGTGGGCAATTTATACAGTAACGGTGATAATGACAATCACTGTAGCCGAAGTTTCAGGAATACACACGGGCTGCCGATTTATCTTCCTCAGGCAGTGCCTGTAGTTGCAGTCTAGCAGGCGGGCAATTTGTAAAACAGAGGGCAGCTATGTTAGTCGTTTAATAGCTGCTCGGGAGATTTCCAAAGTATTTTAAAAGTCTTTCAAAATAAATAACAGTGAAGCACTGACTAGAAATGCAGAAACTTTACAAGCGACTGGTCAGTATTATAGAAAAGCACTGTATTTTCACTGTGCACTGTGATATCCGAGTGAGAAAAACACAATAATTTTAGGAAAAAAATGATGTACTGTCCATGGGGGTTACGTGACTGATCGATTCTGTTCTTTTACGTTGTATATTTTTACGACACTATCGCAAGGACGTTTCACAGGGCCGTAACCGATTTCGACCGGTCAGTGGTCGTATTCGAACTAAAGGCACATTCTGTAAGCGGTTCCTGTAGAGCTTTAAATTATAGTAAAGGCAACCGTAGGTTAGCAAAAGAGCAAGAGACAGGCAATGAAATGTCTGACGCGTCGTGCGATGCCTAAACCAGCAAGGTGAGGCCAACAAAAAAATAACAAATGAATGCTCCACGTATGAATGGTACACTTGTCAAGTAAATATGCCGACGTATACTTTTGGAGAGAGCTGTAGGTAGCTCGCGCCCCACTTCGCTCCCGGTGCGGTAGTATTTCGTGCCCAAAGCTGGTGTGCTGGAGTGGAGGGCGTGCTGGCAGTCCGCGCGTTATCTTATCGCTTAGCACACAACACCACGCGCACACACACACACACACACACACACACACACACACACACACACACACACACACACAGAGGGAGGGAGAGAGAGAGAGAGAGAGAGAGAGAGAGATCAAAACCGCTACATCAAGCCACAGAGCGTGGCGACAGACGCTTATCCGTGGTTGCCGGCGTTGTCACTACTGGTTACTTTGTTATTAAAACTTCGATTGTGCTCCCTGCTACACCGTACGCTTAAGCGGCGCCGTCGTTCGTATAACAAATGATAATGAGATCAGTTTTGTCTTATAAACAGTACTGTACTCGTGAATTTTTATAGTGCGTGTCCGAAACTAGATTCAGAGCTGCACTGCAAAACGCCTTCTAATACAGACAGGTGTCTATAAAATATTTCTGTTTTTTTGTGATACCATATTAGTTGCGAAGGGTATTGAGGTAGAAAGGAAGACCAGAGAACACCCATTATGTTCGAGTATAATGACTTTTCTGCAGACTATAAATCTACCCTGCAGGAATCAGCACGGGTTCGAAAAAGACGATCGCGCTATTCGTCCACGACACTCAGAGGGCCGTAGACACGAATTCCCAGGTAGATGCCACGTTTCTTGACTTCCGCAAGGCGTTCGATACAGTTCCCCACAGTCGTTTAATGAACAAAGAGCGTATGGACTATCAGACCAATTGTGTTATTGGATTTAAGAGCTCCTAGTTACCAGAACGCAGCATGTCATTCTCAATGGATAGAAATCTTCCGAAGTAAGATTGGTTTCAGGTGTGCCGCAGGAGAGTGTCATAGGGCCGTCGCTATTCACAATATATATAAATAACCTCGTGGATAACATCGGAAGTTCACTGAGGTCTTTCAGGATGCTGCTGCAGTATATCGAGAGGTTGTAACAATGGAAAATTGCACTGAAATGCAGGAGGATCTGCAACGAATTGACACGTGGTGCAGGGAATGGCAATTGGGTCTCAATGTAGGCAAATGTAATGTGCTGAGAATACATAGAAAAAAACGTCCTTTATCATTTAGCTACAACATAGCATGTCAGCAACTGGAAGCAGTTAATTGCCGGCCGGAGTGCCCGTGCGGTTCTCGGCGCTACAGTCTGGAGCCGCGTGACCGCTACGGTCACAGGTTCGAATCCTGCCTCGGGCATGGATGTGTGTGATGTCGTTAGGTTAGTTAGGTTTAAGTAGTTCTAAGTTCTAGGGGACCGATGACCACAGCAGTTAAGTCCCATAGTGCTCAGAGCCATTTGAACCATTTTCTTTTTTTTCCAGAGATTGAGGTCGCGCAGCCGTCGAGGTCATTGGAGACGGGGCACAAGCTCGAATTGGTTCATAGATCGGGAAGGAAATCGGCCGTGCCCTTTCAAAGGAAACATCCTAGCATTTGCGTGGAGCGATTTCGGGAAATCACGGGAAACCTAAATCTGGATCGTCGGACACGGATTTGAATCGTCACCCTCCAGAAGGCGAATGCATGCTGCTTACAACTGCGCCATCTCGATCGGAGAAGGATGTTGAGTGCAACCCAGTCAGTTTACCAAATAGTGCAGTTAAGACATAACCTCATTGCTTGCAGGAAACAAACTGTTGCTAAACGGCAGTAGCACTCACTTTTTTAAGGTTTCTAATTCACCGAAGACTGATACTTTGACTACATAGAGTGAGCATATGGTTAGTGAGTTCGAAGAATCCAAATTCGTCGGTTTTCAGATCGATTTTAAGTTGTCCTGGAAAGCTTATGTTCAGGGTCTTGTACAAAAACTAAACGCTGCTGTATTTGTCATTAAATATTATCTGCAATAAGTAATAGTCCCACATGGAAATTAGTCTACTTTGCCTATTTTCATTCACTTATGACATATGGCATTATATTCTTGGGTGAATCGTCCCCCCAGTAGTTCGAGCAATAAGTGGTGGAAGTTCAGGGACTTCTGGCCGACCTAGTTAAGAAGTCTGGGTGTTCTGACATTGGCTCTCAATACATTTTTCTTTATTGTCGTTTGTTACTAACTATATGAACTTATTCAAAAGAATTTGCAACTTTCACTCAATTAATAGTAAGCAGAAATCCAATCTGCATTTTCATCACATCTTCTTGACTCTTCGGCAAAAAGGTGTACAGTATTCTGCCACATCCATTTTGAATAAGCTGCCATAAGCGTTAGAAAATCATAGTTGTAACCATGGCACTCTCCATTCTAAATTGATGAACTACCTCAAGGCTGATGCCTCGTAATTTTTCTGGGAGTCAATGGAAAAATTTAAGCAAATGCCTGTGTTATTTGCTAATTGTGCTAGTATACAAGGTGATTCACGAAGGTATGCAAATATTTTAATATGTTATTCTACAAGCAAAACTAAAGTAAAAAAAGTTCATTTAAACATGGGTCTGCAAATGTTTAGTTTTGGAGTTACGGCTAATAAAAGATTTTGCCTGAAATTTGGCAACTTCCCTAATATGAAGCCATCGCAAAACTGTATGAGGTTAAAGTAAAGCACGATTTCAATTTATTTTCTTGTTATTGATATGGTGAATCTAATAAAACAGGTCCCAGGTGTGTATCTGCAGTCGTTTTCCAGAACATCCATAGAAGAAAAGAAGTATTTTCGTAAAATTTTTAATTTATTAACTACTTGGCGCAATTACTTTTTAAATTCCAGACAACTGCATTCGTTAACTGCAGCCGTAGCGTTACCATCACATTTGTCATAAACAAACAACATATCGGCGTATTGCTCTGTTGTCAATTTGAAAGGCATCCCTCTTTCGTAAATAATATACAAAGGACAACAGTTACTGTGTGGTTTCACTTAAATACACTGTTGTTGTTATGTTCTTTCACTGAACAATACAGAAAATTAACTGGTTTAGTTCGACTGAAACAGCTCACTAACGGTTGTCAACAATTACATAAATGTTTCCACATCCTTAATGGAAAGTAAACAAATTTACTTGTAAATTAATCTCTTGCTTCTCTGTATGTTCTGGAAAAGTGCTGCAGATACACCTCTGGGACATGTTTTATTATATTCACCAGACAAATAACTACAAAAGAAATAGAAATTATTCTTTACTTTAACCTCGTACAGGTTTGCGATAGTTTCATTATAGCGATGTTGTTGAATTTCAGGCAAAGCCTTTCATTAGACGAAACTCAGTAACTAAACATTTGCGGGCCTATGTTTATATGAACTTTTTTATTTAGTTTTACTTGTAGAATAACATAATAAAGTATTTCCATATATTCGTGAATCACCGTGTATACTCAACAGCTTTCCTGCTAACATTCCTGTAATGTTTATCTCATACAATTTCATGTGCTGACTCGTTCTAAGGCTATGGGGATTAGCTGTTCAGTTTGGCCCTACGGAATTAGACGTCTAAATACAGAAGTAAAAAAAGTAAATAGTAAAATGCCATGTGGTAAATGGAATCGACATTTTTGGTAATCTTCGCACAGGACGAGGAGAGTAATATGAGAGACATACAATAGATAAAAAGAGTATAGTAGTCATATCATTTTTTTTCGCTTCTTCGTCAACCCTCCTATGTTTTCGAGTGTCGGGGTTACCTAGCTCAGTAGACATATCACGAAACTTGGCCAACCTACCGAGGGAAGTCAAAGTAAGATGCTAAACAACAACTATCAGCAACGACATGCGTGCGATTTCCAGTGATAAAGTTGAACAACAGATCTTATAAACGGACTGCGAAAGAAGAAAGGTAATAAGAAATACAAACATCAAGGCAGTACACGTACGAGAACATAGAAACAACATCATTACGGTTACATAAGGGTGATAAACTACAAGTTGTTGATGATGAATGGTAAGACTGCAATATGTTTAAGGTGGAATAACTACAACTTTTGTGAAAATTTAAACAACGACACTTGACTGAATTAACATCATTTTGTACATATATACCTGACATTACATAACTGATTACGATTACAGCACTGGATGTGATCCTTGGGTGCGTTATTTTCAAGGTGAGACCTTGAGAATTCTTTATGGTGTGAACCCTGCACGTGATACAAGCAAGCCGCTTCATTGAATCAAAGCAGACTTGGATTGTCCCTGAGTAATTTGGCTCCACACTGTTTCCGAGCGAGTTTACGAAGCGTCAGCAATAGTTGCTGGAAGATCGCCACCAGCAAGTTTTCGACCAGCCGGACATTGTCGGCAGGCGACCATATAGAACAGAGAATCAGCCGAGAAGACTACCGTACAACGTGCCAGATGTGACCGAGTGACATTTGCAGTTTCTAGGGGGACAGACAGATGCCGGACACTAAAACTTCACTGATGCGGTTTCATCGGTGACACAAAGTTCACACCAGTCCAGTATGTCACAACAATGCAGTTTTCCAGATTGCGGTCACTATGGCACCGTCCAACAGGTCTGTGGCCAGCATCGTATTTCAGATTAAACTGAGACTTTGCCGAAAACACTGCACTTTGCCTTCAGGAGGCCAGATGCAGTATTCATGAGCCCATTACACATTCAGGCATTATTGTTCTTTGTACAATGGAAGGCGACGCAATGGTATGGGTGTCACCAATCCGGCGCGTAGTGAACGGAGCCACCAACGACAAGTACACATCCGTGCCAGTGTTGAAGAATCGAGCCAACGCTGTGACCGAAACTGTGCAATCAATCGAGAATAAGATGGCGGCACTCCCACACTGTGGTCACATTGTGAAGTCCACTACACACTCCTCAGATCATACGCCACTTTGCTATTCACTGTCTCTGCACGTACGTCACTGCCTTATAAGCACATTCCTTCCAAGGTGAAATTTCAGAGCGTGAAACACATAATTCTGCCTATTTGGACCTCACTTTTCTTACACCGATGTTTCTGGTCACACGAGAAAGATCACTGCCGAGTCTACGAGTATACTACATCTGTTATATCTTAATCTTCCACTGTTAGTGCGCAGCCGTTGTCTTCTTTGGAGTTTGGATTAATTTCGTCCACTGTCTGTCGACGTCGCAGTTTTCACAATCGTCTAGATTAAACAAATCAGCGATGATTGTAAAGCAATTGGCATTTGAGAAAAATATCCATAGACTGTTGTTCAGGATAGCTCTGCCTACACGAGATTAGTGTGAAGTTGTAAGTTTTTGGTTTGTGGGGCGCTGAACTGCGCGGTCATCAGCGCCCATACAAATTACCATTCTGTACATAGTCCACTCTAGCTACTGTCACGAATGATGAGGGAATTATGAGGACAACAAAACCATCCAGTCCGCGGGCAGATAAAATCCCCAACCCGGCCTGGTATCGAACCCGGGACCCAGAAACGCTGGCCACTAGACAACAAGCTGTGGTGAAGCTGTGGGTGAGCTTACACCAGATCAGGATGCATGTCATTGCATCGGAAAGAAGCAGAACGTGTATGAAAATAAATGGGTATTTAGACTCATGTGTACAAACTGAAGAAGTCGCTTGTCAAATGTGATAATTCGGAAATAACCAAATAAATAACAATAAGCGTTGTCTGATACTCTATATCAAAAACGTAATCAGAAATGAAAAAAAGTCTGTACTGCTGTGAAAGAGTGTAAACGGAAGAGCTGCGATTGCCACAGGAATCGATTAAAACGAATCTACTGTTGTGTGCCTCGTGGCATCTAGATTGAACTGCTTTGCGGCGAACACAGTGTCTTCAGGTTACCACTGCCGTAAGTCTAAAGTTCTGAGCTGAAGCACAATATTGTCTTTAAAGCGCTTTAGGTGTGACATGTAATACGTAGCAAGATACAATGCAAAAGGAAATAATTTCAGAATAAGCATAAATAATTTGGAGGTGTGTGCATTTAGAGACTTTTGAAAATTTAAAGTGCGTACTACATTATCTGTGAATAAGAAATTTAAAATATAGGAAGCATCAATCCAGTGCTTGCGCTGACATCTAGATTATCCCATTGTCTTCGATAACGATGAGATCTGTTCTCTAATGGTGTGTGCTTTTAGTCAGAGCAGCCGGCGTGGTGGTCGTGCGGTTCTAGGCGCTGCAGTCCGGAACCGCGGGACTGCTACGGTCGCAGGTTCGAATCCTGCCTCGGGCATGGATGTGTGTGATGTCCTTAGGTTAGTTAGGTTTAAGTAGTTCTAATTTCTAGGGAGCTGATGACCTAAGATGTTAAGTCCCATAGTGCTCAGAGCCATTTGAACCCTGTTTTTTTTTTTTTTTTTTTTTTTTTTAGTCAGAGCACCATAGCGTAACGCAAATGACTTATTGTGGAAGGCTGTTAACTGAACACTTAGTTCTTATAATATTGAAAGTTTTGATCAGTTTTAATTAGACTTAAGGGCAGATCAGAAACATTTCCAATGTAATTGCCACAGAACACAGACAGAGCAACAAATAAACATAGTCATCATCGTTATGTTTTGGTCTAAACCCTACCAGTTGCGATTTGTAGGCAGGACTGAAGAGAGTTTCAATTACGAGAAGATATAATTATCGCGAAATGAAATATAGTATACATACAGGAATATTACACAGCTAATTTCGAAGTTTTATAAATGATCTATTTTACTCTCTCACCCTCTTCATCAGGAGGTGATAAGCATCTTAAATTGAATAAGAAAGGGATGCCTGATATACTGTACAGTGACTCATAAATGACAGTAGGTCCTCGTTAGATAATGGAAATCTAATTTCTTTCCGATCACAGATATTCCTAAAGAAGAGGGCTTTGGCGAAATGTCGGGCAACAGAAACACTTGCAGAAGACAGTGACGAACTAAATCAAGCAGACTCCTGTGCTATATTGCTGATTAGGTAGTATGTACTCAATGGCTTGTTGTCTGCATAGGATTCGTCTAATTTCTTTATCTTTTATTAACTTTCCTATGTTAACCTCGTGTACTGACTCGTTCCATGACCACGGACGTCTGCTCTTCAGTTTGGCTCTACAGAACTAGACGTGTAAAATAAGAATTATGACGCATATAGCGCGGAATATATTTGATGACTCTAAGGAGTACGCAAAAGTTCTTCCTTTGTAGTAGAAATTTGCTCCCACATGTAGCGGCTTGTAGGTAGACATTATCGTGTTCCAGACTCTCGTCACATGATGAGTAAAATGACAATCGCATTCGAAGGAAATCCTCGACTACCTCTTACCATTTTCAGAAGAGCATTAGCAGGGTAAGACGAGACACACTCTCAAAACACCCGGCGGCTAGAACACTTGAAGAAGTTGGCAAGATGCGATGGTAAAATACTACAGTGAACGAATGCGGTAACTGGGAGCGACATGCGAGAACCGTTAGCATATGAGTGTAGATAACCTTTACTGGAAAACTAATAAAAGAAGGTACAAAAGAAACGTATATAGTCCAATACTCGAGATCGATTAACAATGACATTAATGAAATATGCATTTCGACAATAAGATAAAGGCGCATCTGTAAGAATTCTGAACTTCAGTAAATTCAGATATGGAAACTTTTTTTGACCGTCACCACATATTGCAGAACCTGCAATTTTTACAACATTTCTTACGGTAAATGATCAATTTTATGTATGTACGCAGGATTGTCTTCAGAGAACTTCCGTATACATGACGAAAGTGTGAATAGAAGTGAAAAAAAAATTGAGTGAGTGTGAGTGAGTGTGGGTGTGTGTGTGTGGGAGGGGGAGAGAGAGAGAGAGAGAGAGAGAGAGGTGGGATGAGAAAGAGAGAGAGGAGTATAAGGTGAGCAAAAGATAGACCTACAAATATTGTCAAGGAAAAATCACCTGCGGAAAAAAAACATGGCTGGATACACAGGTGGCCTCCAAAAAACAACGGAAACCCTGGTGGGCGGCGGCCACCTGTTGCTCGCCAGTAGAGGACCTGTTGTTGTTCATACTTAGCAGGGCGTTCGTCTTTTTACTTTATTTTGCACATCCCTTACACGTTTTTACAGACGCAGGTGCTATATTCTACACAAGGATGCTCCTGATATGATGCGCACACACAAACACACACACACACACACACACACACACACACACACGTATACGTAGAAAAGTGTTTATCATGGGTAAAATTAAAGAATAACGAGGAGGGAAACGCTGTATCTTAAACATGTAGAGGACAGTAACTCATCGGAAATTTTGCTGCCGGGCGGTGTCACTTCTGGGTGTTCTGTGTTATCTCGGGCGCCATGTTAGACATCACGTGCCTCTTACAGCACGTGGTGTCAGCAGTGAAGCGGTACTCGCACAGGTATTCGTGTCAACGCCCACCGCTAAGCCCACGACGCAAGCAGTCATTTGCAATACACGTACGGCGGGTGTTACTGGTTGTCGGAAGAAGGGCATGCAGAACAACACATATCGGCGGGTCTGGAGAGAGGCGCAATAGATTCAAGGCGAGTGAAATATAGCGTTAGACAGCGGTAGCCACTTACACGAACGACAGTAATAAAGAAAGAGTAGAAGTATACTACTTACCAAAGGCAGATTACTAAGAGAGTCGAAGTTAGGTTGAGGAGGCGGTGGGGCTGCGCCGGCGCAATGCACTCCACACCACCACGAGCAAGACAGAAGAGGGCAGAAAACGGAGCAGAGGGGAAGACAGAGCGAACGGTCACACAAGAGAGAGAGAGACAGACAGAGAGAGAGAGAGGGAGAGAGAGCAAGCTGGCACGGCGGGACCTCCGGAGGGAGAGGAGAGCGTGTGACAGCGAGGACAGAGACGCGCCTGAGGCACACGCGAGGCAAGTAGCGGCGGGCGCGTGCTTCGCCACACAACGACGGCGACAGACTACTAGGCCAGCCCGTCGGCGTCGCCTGCCACGCCGGCCGCGGCGACCTCTCTTTTCCGGAACGGCAAACACTAGCGGCGCGCGGAGGTGGGGGAGGCACCGCACAGCACAGCACGGCAGCAGGCAGTCCGCTATCGGCCGTCGCCAGGCTAGCATCAACGGCCTGGCAGAGGCTCGCCGCACAGCCGAAGAGTGTGCGCGCACTACACTGCGCTGCGACCGGCTGAGACCGGCTGGCTATTCAGCCGTTGGAACGACGCCACTTGCAGCAGTGTGGGCGGCGGTGCGCAGAATACGAGCAAAGTAAACAGGTGTTCGGCGTGATACCACGTACAAGGCGCAACAGCACTGCTGCTCGTTTCAGGTCTACACAGCGACAGCAGCGCTCCAAGCGGCGAATAAGTCACACTGCTAAATACGAAACAGATGAATCCGAATAGGAACGTTTATTTATGTTAATTTATTGGCCCTTGGCATTAGCCATTTGGCCAGACAGGCCAGTAACTATAGCTCTGGCATATAATAGTATACATGGTGAGTCACCTGACATTACCGCTGGATATATTTCGTAAACCACATCAAATACTGACGAATCGATTCCACAGACCGAACGTGAGGACAAGGGCTAGTGTAATTGATTAATACAAACCATACAAAAATGCACGAAAGTATGTTTTTAACACAAACCTACGTTTTTTTATGGAACCCCGTTAGTTTTGTTAGCACATCTGAACATATAAACAAATACATAATCAGTGCCGTTTGTTGCATTGTAAAATGTTAATTACATCCGGAGATATTGTAACCTAAAGTTGACGCTTGAGTACCACTCCTCCGCTGTTCGATCGGCCAATACTGACATAGTCCATTGTGGACAGTTGTCGAAGCACGTCCGTCACAGGTGTAGGTTGGGGAACTCATGCTCTGATCAAGGCCTAAGAAACTTCAGCGTTGTATATCATAGTGCGAACACCCTAGTGTTACACTGCTGTGGTCTGCAGTCTCAGTTGGATGGACTTCGCAATACGGAGATGCTGAAATTTTAGCCTGTAAGGATGTGATGTATAACAGCCTGATCCTGCTGGATGCGCGGTGTAGTAGTGGTACGACGTCTAGTTAGCTTGATATGGGAGAACCAGATTTCTCCGTAATACTTGGCTGTAGGCAAGTGTAGTAAGGCTGGCCATCAACCACACTTTGTTTAGCCAGATGGTCCCCCACTTCGTTACATGAGATACTGTCCCATGATCCATAACAAGCGAACGTTTATTAAACTTCCGGTTAAATTAAAACTATGTGCTAAACCAGGACTTGAACCTGGGACCTTTCCGTTTTGTACTCTACTGAGTGAGGCATCAAAGCTCAAAAACTATCCTACCGCAATGGTGGACTGGGAGGCTGAGAAGTCGCCGTATCCCCGTAAACCCTGTTTAGTTCAAAATGGTTCAAATGGCTCTGAGCACTATGGGACTTAACATCTGAGGTCATCAGACCCCTAGAACTTAGAACTACGTAAACCTAACTAACCTAAGGACATCACACACATCCATGCCCGAGGCAGGATTCTAACCTGCGACCGTAGCGGTCGCGCTGTTCCAGACTGTAGCGCCTAGAACCGCTCAGCCACTGCGGCCGGCCCCCGTTTAGTATCAAATGTTATTATGCAGGTCGGTAGGTATGTGACTTCTTATCAATTTAAACTACTTGGCAGATTAAAACTGTGCGCTGGACCGAGACTCGAATTCGAGATGTGTGACATTCGCGGGAAAGTGTTCTACCTAGCCTTGCAAGTTCCGCAGGCGAACTTCTGCGAAGTTTGCAACGTAGGAAACGAGGTACTGGAAGAAGTAAAACTGTGAGGACGGGTCGTGGGTCGTGCTCGGGTAGCCCTGCCGGGTCGGCATCTAAGTTTGTTCTGTCAGGGGGTTAGCTGCTCTTTGTAGTAACAAGAAACTGAGTAAATGGATCAACGATGAACTTGAACGTCCGCGCCAGATAAATGAAACGAACAATAACGAACTGAATGAGATTAAAAAAAAGGTCAGTGGAGCAGATTCCCAGCCAGAGGCAAAGGTCTCGATTTCGATTCTCGGTCGGGCACACACTTTTAACCTGACAGCAAGTTTCATAACAGCGCACACTCCGCTGCAGAGTGCATATTTCTTCTTCTTATCAGTTGTTGAAATTCATGTCTACATGTCGCAGTCGTGTTTTAATGTGTAGCCATGGCAAAAGTGAGCAGTCATAATTGCACTACTGAGGAGCGCTTAGTGACAAGTGTATAGGAGCACGAACAGCAACACATGGGGCAGACAATAACACAGGTTACGGGAGCATTCCAAGAAAGATTTAATAAGTTTCCACCCGAAAGGCCACATTTCTGGGTGGAAAAGGCATGCTGTTTCTTTTGGCAGTGTTAAAGACAGGCCGCGGAGGGGAAGGAAGGAGACACGAGAAGTAATGCGTGCCGGAGTCTCTGCTTCAATTGAACTATCTCCTATGATGTCGACAAGTAAACGTGCTTCGGAACTTAGTATAACGAGGACAACAAAGCGAGATCACATTAAAAAAGACCTTAAGGTCAGACCTTTTCGGCCGACGTTCGTAAAGGAGTTATTGCATACAGACTGGAATGAGTGCGTTTTCGCATGCTGTTCTTTGTTAATTTCCAGTCGTGCCAAGACTATGTTTTCAGATGAATGTGGTATTTATCGCAGCTCACGTGGTGGAAATATTATCATTTGGGCGAAAGAGAATCCTCATTACACAGTCGAGTTAGAAAGGAACCCGGCTCACGTAATGAGATGTGTAGTGGTAACATCACAACAGCTGCTTGGACCGTACTTTTTTGAAGGTACTGCGAATGGTGCAGGTTATTTACACCTGTTACAAACACGGTTAATAGCTCAGCTTGACGAAAGGGGGCACACAGAACGCATATGATTGCAGTAAGACGGGACGACTCCTCACTACTTTCTTGCAGTGTGCGAGTTCCTGAATGCACACTTCCCAGGACGGTGGACAGGTCGTGGTTCATCAGCAACACCACTTCCCTTGAAATGGCCATCAAGAAGTCCCTACGCCACCACACCTGACAATTCATTACGGAAACTTATCGTGTTACGTTGTTATGCTACAAACGAAGAATGTGCATTTCTGTTGAGGATGTATTTTGCACTGTAACACCGAACATACTCAGAAGTATGTCATGAACAACATGGAAAAGTGTTTACAGCGTGCTGGGGTCGTGATTCCAGATGCGATAGCCCATCGGTAGAACATTTTGCGTGAAAGTAAAAAGTCCCGGCAGGCCGAAACACCGTTTTAATCCAACAAGAAAATGAGCGCACAGTCCTCTACAGACTGAAATTCATTCTGCAGTAACGTTTATATTGATATGTAACAATTCTTTTTTATTTTATTTTTTGACTGTTTAGATTCTATCCTCTTCCTCTTTTGGAGCACGTAATGGCTAGCAACCATTGGAAGACGTCACCTTTTGCCGAAAGATGCCATATACTACATAATAACGTGAAGTTCTGTTTGCTACGCTTTGTGTCACACAAGTTTAAGAACGTGGAAAAGTGATAATGAATACAGTACTAAATAAGCTGTTACTGTTGTCATTGAACAGAAATTTGCCACACAGCCGTATTAATCAACTAAAAAAAGCAATAAAACTGTTTCTCGACAGAGAAGACACCAGTTCGATAATTGTTCCTATATATGAGCCAGAAACATCAACGTCTTCAAGGCAATGTATTCTGAAGAGTAATGAATTAAATTAAACAAAATTGTTCATAAGTTGAAAAATCTAGTGCAGTGTGAGCACGTGCAAATCATTAATTACTGTGCAAAATTATTATTTGGCAAGGGACGTGTCTATCATAATAACAATGAACAACACATTAATATGTAACACCACAGAAGCCAAGCGAAGAAAGACAAGAACATTAACAAAAAACGGATCCAGATACATCAAACAGAAATAATTTTGATTTATTGTTATGGCAGATCAGGACGCCACTGAGGGAAAACATGACGCAACATGGAAAGACGAGAACCAATTCAAAGTATTTTTCGTGAGTATGTCACATAGTACGGACTTTTGACTATGTTAACATTTATTTTACGGTCGTTCATGTGTCTCGATATTTTACTAACGCTCGAGGTGCGAAAATGCAGGAACTGTTTAGTGAATTACCTATAAAAAATGAGAAACAAGCGTGAAATGACGACATTTGTACTTCCTGACGAGACCGGTGACCTTTTTATCTGATTATAAATTTCAATGTCTTAGTCAGATAATATTGTATAAAATTTGATTATCTGTTTCGGTACAGGACACGTAGGAGCTCAGTCAATACATTTATTGAGAGGGAGTGACAACGTTCGCCGGTCTGAGTGGCCGTGCGGTTCTGGGCGCTACAATCTGGAACCGGGCGACCGCTACGGTCGCAGGTTCGAATCCTGCCTCGAGCATGGATGTGTGTGATGTCCTTAGGTTAGTTAGGTTTAATTAGTTCTAAGTTCTAGGCGACTGATGACCTCAGAAGTTAACTCGCATAGTGCTCAGAGCCATTTGAACCATTTGACAACGTTCCTATGTGGCGCTGCTAAATTTTTGGATCTTACACTGGTCGTAAAGGCGAAACCGATTACAAGTCACAATGAAATGTTGTACTACCAAGACACTGAATGTTGTAATCTAGAAAGAAGCGTTACTCTCAGCGTGCACATGACGGTAGTAAGTGTTTGGTTTTCTCACTGCTGGAGCTACTCGTGTTCCTCCAGCTCTAAGGTTTCAAGTAGTAAATGTTACAGTAATTCCGCGAATAAAAAAATGTCGGAAAGACAGTTTCAGACCATTTTGGGGTCTTAAATGCATATTTGATCAAGTAATGTGAAGCATTTTACCTCGTTAATGCAACTTTCTATTTATTGTACGTTTCGAATAACCAAGGAGAGAAGTTAATGATCTTGAAAGACTGCTTTCATAATCCAGCGTATCCCTGAATACAGACTGATAAAACTGATGTTCCGTCTATGTTCTCTTCTGAAAGCGCTGAGAACATATTTTGCTATGTTTTCTCCGTTTCCAGTCTTCCCTTATCGCAGAGAGCTTTTCGTGTTCAACCGACAGGAAATCTAAAGTTACATGACAGAAATAAAAGCATTATAGTAAGAGTAATCGGAGAAACCAAAACGTATGTGTATAAAAGAAGCCATCGCTTGAATAATATTCAATATAATATATTCAAAAATTTTATAGCTGCAACTGAGAAAGGAAACACGAAGTTATGTGTGATACGAGACCTACCGTCAGTTAATAAAATCATGTATTATGGTATGTTCAGTATACATACTAAACCTTCGTCCCTCTGACAAAAATAGTGTACCGAAATGTTTCTGGTCTTCAACTTAGAAAAACCTTTCAAAATTTCATCTGATGTATTTACTTCAATGTATCTCTTTCAGTATCTAAAGTTGCAATGAATTCAATACTTCTTTAGAAAGTGCTCACGCAGGCAATGTCTTTATCAAACTGAATTTTTAAAAACCCCTTTCACTACATGTAATGTGCTAAAATAGTATTCCATAATAATTTTTGTTGATTGTGTTCCACAGCTTTGATTACTCTACCTTTACACAGAAAAATATTAATTGTAAATATAGTATTTTGTCATTCGTTTTTGTTATACTAGCTATTAGCCACACTGCGCTCGGGTGTCAGTAATTGTGTTAAGCTGAGTGACGGTGAGTAAGTAAGCTATTGTTCGTGCAGCAACGTCAGCTGCCCTCGTGTGTCAGCCCGTTCCGGTAATCACTGTTCATGATGTGCGCCCCAGCCTCCGCCTCCAACAGTCCCATCGCACAACGACGCGTCATGCGTGAAGTCGCAGCCGACCGGTGCGTACGGAGGAGCATGGGCAGGAGTGCAGGAGCGTGCATCTACACATCGTGCTATTGACGTAGCTATACATTATACAATATGTACACGGTGCATCAAATTTACTAATTTTTTAACATGGTTTATGTTCATTGATGTAAAAAAGATATTCCAGTCCCCACTTCACCCTTTTAATAGGTAATCTTTTTATTTATGTTAATTTTATTTTATTTTTACTTACTAAGTTCTGGAGAGGCATTCAGGGTAGGTTCCCTTGGCTGATGCAGTATACACTGAAGAGTCAAAGAAAATGGAACACCTGCCTAATATCGTGTAGGGCCCCCACGAGCACACAGAAGTGACGCAGCACAACTTGGCATGGACTCGACTAATGCCTGAAGTACTGCTGGAGAGAACTGACACAATGAATCCGCAGGGTTGTCGACACATCTGTAAGGGATCCCAGATATACTCAATAATGTTCATTTACGGGGAGTTTGGCGGCCAGCGGAAGTGCTCAAACTCAGAAGAGAGTTCCTGGAGCCATTCTGTAGCACTTCTGGACGTGTGGGGTGTCGCATTGTCCTACTGGAATGCGCAATGGACATGAATGGATGCAGCTGATCAGAGAGAATGCTTATGTACGTGCCACCTGTCGGAGTCGTATCAAGACGTATCAGGGCTCCCATGTCACTCCAACTGCACACGCCGCACACGATTACAGAATTACCACAAACTTGAACAGTGACCTGCTGACATGCAGGGTCCATGGATTCATGAGGCTGTCTCCATACCGGTATACGTCCATGCACTTGATACAATTAGAAACGAGACTAGTCCGACCAGGCAACATTTTTCCTGTCATCAACAGCCTAATGTCGGAAATGACGGGCCCAGGCACGGCGTAAAGCTTTGTGTCGTGCAGTCATCAAGGGTACACGAGTGGGTTTTCGGCTCCGAAAGTCCTTATCGATGATGTTTCGTGGAATGGTTCGCACGCTGACACTTGTTGATGTCCCAGCATTGAAGTCTGCAGCAATTTGCCGAAGTGTTGCACTTCTGTCACGTTGAACGATTCACTTCAGTCGTTGTTGGTCCCTTTCTTGTAGATTCTTTTTCCGGTCGCAGATTTGGTGATTTGGCGTTTTACCCGATTCCTGGTATTCACGGTCCACTCGTGGAATTGAAGTACGGGAAAATCCCCGCTTCATCGCTACCTCGGAGATACTGTGTTCCATCGCTCTTGCGCTGACTGTAACACCAAGTTCAAACTCACTTAAATCTTGAAACCTGCCATTGTAGCAGCAGTAACTGATCTAACAACTACGCAAGACACCTGTTGTCTCATATAGGCGTTGCCGACCGCAGTACCGTCTTCTGCCTGTTTATATATCTCTGAATTTGAATACGCATGCCTATACCAGTTTCTTTGGAGCTTCATGGAACCGGAAACAATAGGCTTTCTGGACACTAGTAGCACATTGGCGCACTAATACATCAGGTGCTGTAACTGAGATATCAAGAGTAACTGGCAGAGGATGAAATAATTCATTTTATTGTTCGTCAGGGGATATACGTTACTCCTTATACCTTTTTGAAAAATTATGAAACTGAAAGAACAAAGTGCTTCGTCTTTTTCTTAACTGCAACATGGAACTGAATTGTGGATGTAAATCAGGATTGCATATGCCAGTGGCTAAGACAACAACAAAGAACTGCGTAAATATATTGTTCTATGGATGGGCACAGGTAGGCCAGGTGCTTAGTCGCTGATGCACGCCCAATGAGAGGCGGATGATGCCAACATACTCATGGAGTCCATGTAAACAGTAAAAAAGTGTATGCTGTACTGCACTCTTGACATATTCCAAACACCTCTTAAGAACAGCACACTGTTTTTGACATAGGAAGGGAACACACCCATTTGTTCTTTACAAACTCAACTGTCTCCGTTCTCTAATCCTGGTAAAAGACTTCTTTGATGTAAGCATATTTTCTATGCGCTTGTACACATTCGGGAGCTCAGTCCAAAACAAAGGCGTCTAAGGTGTTCCTAATATTGATGCCGCAAAATATAAACCGTGTCTGTCACACCCAAGGCCTCACATGCCCCAAAGTAGAAATTAAATAGCTGGCATTGTGGTGATAAACTTACGCGCGAAATCTGTTGTTGCTTCTACTTCTGTGTCTTTGAAGTTCTATATTTAAAATAAACTACGGTTGAACCTGTGGTTTACAAAAATTATGTAAACGCTGCTGGAAATATTTCGGATAGCGAAAGATAGATTGTACAGCACCAACCTTCAGTCTTCTGCCACTTACATAGTTCGCAAGGAACAGTTTCCCCCGAAATGTTCTGAGCATAGAAAATGGTTTTCTGTCGTCGGATACCTTCCCTCCTGAAGCTTTTAACCATTTTTCTGCAGGTAAATAAATGTTCATTATATTATAACGCTGTAGACACATTTATCAGGGAAGTGAATTTACATACTAAACACCTACGAAAGGCGATATTGGATTGTTTCTCGAATTCAGTCGAGCAACTAAACGCTGTACAACTTTGCACGAGTTTTCTTCTGGTGAACTTGAATGTACAGGCAGTACAATTACGGCTAATAAATGCTGTATATATCGCCCGATAAATACATAATGTTTGATCTGTGTCCTTACAAATTACAGTACACTTCTGCGTAACATGATTCTTACCACCACCATGGTGTCCAACCGAAGGTTCAAAATATCCCGCGACGGCAACGCCCTCAGGGGGTCTTGCTATTTTTACACAGTCTTTGTCACTGCACTGTCATTCAGTGGCTATGTAACTGTGTTGTGGCAGTAGTTTCGTGTGTACTAAAAATGCGTCGTATGACATGTTTGCGCTTGATTCAGACAAAAGACGAGAGAAGATTGCGCCATACAGTCCGTGGGGAAAAAGGAAGTTGTCTACCGGGTGAAGCAAAGAACACAGGGACGAATTTGTTTAAGGTGCCTCGCGTGCCTTTGCGGTGACACGATGCGTAAAACGAGGCATTCCGAGCCGCCCCGGCGTCGTGCAGGTGAGCAGTGCGCCAGCTATTCTCCCCACATTCCCCGCTGATAAAGCGCCCGCGATTATCCGGGCGTCGGCGGTCTGAACGGCTGAGCTGCGGCCCGGAAGGTTGGCAGCGCTGGGCGCGCTAATCAAGACAAACAAGCGGCTGCCGGTGGGTCGGCTAGGCTCGGCGCGGCGCGGCTCGGCTCGGCACGACACGGCACAGTGGCACTGACAGCGTGGCCAACCGCCAAAGCGGCGGCCAATGCCAGCGCCCGGATTAGACCGACACATGGTGCCACTGGCCGCGATTGTTCTCGCGTTTGCGGGAATGCCTTTGTCGCTGATTGTCTTTGACGATTGAAACCCGAGCCGCATGCGGCCCAGTCGTCTCGGCTTGTTTAGCGTCACAATGGGACGGCACCGAGGCTCACGGAAGGGGGGTTAAGAGTTTATCGTCCAGTCATCGTCGAAGCCTTTGGTGACGTCAGAGCTCGTAAGTTGGCCGAAAAAGTGTAAATGTCGTGTGACTAGGGCCTCCCATCTGGTTGACCGTCCGCAGAGTGCAAGTCTTCCGATTTGACGCCACTTCGGTGACTTGCGCGTCGACGTGGATGAAATGATGATGATTAGGACAAAGAAGCGGAGACAATCACCGACCACTCAGCTACCGGGGGCAGAGAGAGCTCGTAAGTTAGCCGATAAGATGGAGGACAGGTTGCGACGTAAGGCTACTGGTGTTCCTGTCGAAGCCATGTAGCTTTCAAGTAATTACTGAACATATTAGCAATGCAATTTATAGAGATCAGGCCAAGCAAAGTGACACAGTGTCGAAAATTGCAAGGATGTGCTGCATGGGTTCAGATGCTGAAATCGAACACGATTGATTTATGTATATACATTGGGTGTCATTCGTTTGCCATATTTTTGTTGTACAGGGAGTAAATGGTTCAAAGGGCTCTGAACAATATGGGACTTAACTTCTGAGGTCATCAGTACCCTAGAACTTAGAACCACTTAAACCTAACTATCCTAAGGACATCACACACATCCATGTCCGAGGCAAGTCGCGCGGTTCCTGACTAGCGCCTAGAACCGCTCGGCCACCCCGTCCGGCGGTGAGTAAATATATCGCTCTAAACCTCCTTGTACTAGTGATTAACAAAAGACTACACATGTATTATAAGAATGGTTGAATGTATGTACGCGCTCGCTTGTATGTGTGATTCACAACTCCTTCTAAACCACTTTAACAATTTCAAACAAACTTCGTGCACAAATCCTTACTACAGGCAACAATCGCTGCCAATACAACAGCCAATAACCTATCACTATTCATGAGATATGACGTCGTAAACAATGAGATAGGCGAAAACTTGCCAAATTATATATGGCGTTTAAATATATTAGTTCTTTGCTACTATCTATATTCGCAACATATTTCGCAGACAGTATCCACATATGCTGCTGGATGTACATACACAAATACATCACTGTGCGACACATAGTTCAAGAGAAATGACATCGTAATTGACATACTAATTATTTTCTACAAATAAAACACACTCCTACAGTCGAGTCAACTTATGCAAATATCAGCCACCTGGTAGTGTTTTTGACAGCATTCAACAACGAAGCGCCGGCCAGACTTGGAACCGCGCGACCGCTACGATCGAATCCTGCCTCGGGCATGGATATGTGGGATATCCTTAGGTTAGTTAGGTTTAAGTAGTTCTACGTTCTAGGGGACTGATGACCTCAGACGTTAAGTCCTAAAGTGCTCAGAGTAATTCTTTTTTTTTTTTTGTGGGCGAAAACAATAGAGCTATGAAGAGACGTTGCCATACAGACGTTTACTAAACCGTGCTGTAAACATGCGAAGCTGCTGCGCCCAACTGCCTGGATATTTGAGTAGAAATTTTATTTATAATCAAGTTTTGAGCTAAATAAAAATTACGGAGAATTTGTATTTTGCATTCTATGTTTCTTAATTTGGATGCTGTAGTTACACATTTGTGCATTATGCATACATCTTTGCACGAATGTTTCATAATTTAGAGAGGTGTTTCACGAATACATGGAAATGAAATTTTTACCATATTACATTACAAACTAAGCTCGTTTTTTTCTCGTTTCTAAAAGAAACTTGACAAAATGAATACCCGGGCAATGGCCAGGTTTGTTAGCTAGTATCTTCATGTATATCAACAAGGTGCCACAGTACTCAACCGCGAACGAAGACGGATGCAAATGCACGGCCATAAGCGAAAAATAATGGATAGTACGTACTGTAGGCATACGTTCCTCTGTGTTTTGTGTCTTGACTGCACTTGGCAGTAATGTTGCAGTTACGCTTACACTTAACGTGCTCGTCAGCTTGTGCTGCTTGTATTGTGATGAATGGCGGCAGAGAAACGAAACACAAACGAGGCTGTGACTAAAATCTTATCTACGTAACAGAAGAACTACACTGTGAGATATTACGCAAATTTTAGATGAATGTTACAGCAAGATTTTGATTTTCTGCTTTAGAAACAGAATAACAGTGTATCTACGCAAGACTGTTAGGCGTACTGCAGGCTCTTCGAGATGAGGCAATGGACGTAAATACTCCGTACCGACCAGAAGTCAACCAGCTTGTAGCAGTCCCGTCGATCCCAGGAAACTGCCAAAATATATTACGCGCACAATACCAATTTGAAGGAATTAATTTGCGTTTCAAACCAAAATTGCACAGCATTTATTTTTGAAGCTGCGAAAGAAGTACTTAGCGGTTACGTGAAGGTAACTTGGCTTCCATTACATAATGTGTATTTCATTTTGGAAAAAAAAAAAAAAAAAAAAAAAAAAAGAAAATGTTTACAAGGCCGGCCGATGTCGCCAAGCGGTTCTAGGCGCTTCAGTCTGGAACCGCGCGTCCGCTAAAGTCGCAGGTTCGAATCTTGCCTAGGGCATGAATATGTGTTATGTCCTTAGGTTAGTTAGGTTTAAGTAGCTCTAAATCTTGGGGAGTGATGAACTCAGATGTTAAGTCCCATAGTGCTCAGAGGCATTTGAACCATTTTTTGAACCTTATAGCATCGCTTTGTTATCTGACTATCTGACGGTCTGCCCGACTGATAAAAATCCTTTTTCCCGTGAACGTTTAGTCACATTATTCGGTCTATTATGGTCCCTTGGTGGTGCTAAAAAGAAACTGAAGCTTCTAATGCCCTGCAAACAAAAGATATGACTGTTCAAACAAATTTCGGGCTTGCATCCGGTTGTCGTTCAATACCTTGCACGATATTTCAACTGGGCACCTCCCAGTCATCATCAGGTGAGCTGTCGCAGACTGGCGAAAATGTCTTTTTTCCCATTATTGTTATTTCGACACCTTTACAATAATGGTAGGCCGGCAGCGGCATATCTATGCCGCTCTTCGGCAGTAGAGAACACATACAGGAAATAGGAAGACAGAAAAGCAAACAAACATGTTGGATAAAAACGGGAGATGGATATAGTGAAATAAATGAAGCCGTTCATGGGCGTACAGTTTATATAAAAACATTCATCACTCCACAACGGAGTAGACAGAGTCTACACACGTGAACAGAGGAGCACAAAATCGAGAGACACTGAAGCACCGACGCGAAGACAAACACGTGCACTGGCGACGATCTCTGGCGCACGAAGATGCACCGTTCACACGAAAAAGCCGCGTGCCTGCCAGAGGGAAGAGATGAGGGTAGGTGGGAGAGGGGGAGGGGGTTGATGCCAGTAGGAGAGGAGAGGGGAGGGGGAAGGGAGAGGGTAGGGGAGGTGTGGAAGCCCAGCAAGGAGTGAGGGGAGTGAGGGAGGGAGGAAGAGAGAAGGGAGAGAGGGTGCCCAGGAGAAAAACACAGGAGGAGGAAAGGGAGGAGCTAAGTAGGTAGGAGGGGTAGATGTAGTGGATGAGGGAATCACCAGGGAGGGGGAGAAGGCAGAAGCCACCTTGAGCAAGGGCACGGAGTGTGGAGAGATTGAGTGTGGGTGGGATGTGGGAGTACAGGTGCGGCAGCATATGGGGGGGTGGGAAAGGATGGGAGAGACAAGCGGGTGAGGGGATCAAGGTTGCGGGAGGTGTAAAGGATCAAAGAAAAGGAGGAGGTGTGGGAACGGAATTAAGTCGCAGAGGATCCGCGTGGGAGAGGGGAAGGCAAATGTCATAGGCAAGGCGGAGTGCATGGTGTTCCAGGATTTGAAGGGATTTGTAGAAGGGAGGAGGAGCGGCTATCCAGATGGGATGGAGATAACAGAGGATAGGGTGGATGAAGGATTTATAGGTGTGGAGGACGGTGAAGGGACCCAGACCACATGTGCGGCCAGAAAGGAGCGTTAGGCGGCACAGTTGGGAGGGTGACTTGGCTTGGATCGTCTGGAGATGGGGGGTCCAGGAGAGGTGACAGTCAAGGGTGACGCCAAGCTACTTGAGGGTGGTGGTGAGGTTGATAGGATGGCCGTAGATAGTGAGGTAGAAATCGAGGTGATGGAGGGAAGGGATGGTTTTGCCTACAATGGTCGCCTGGGTCTTGGAAGGATTGACCTTGAGCAGCCACTGCTTACACCAAGTGATGAACCAGTCAAGAATGGATTGGAGAAGGTGCTGGGAGCATTGCCGGGTGGGGGTGAGGGCAAGGAAGGCAGTATCATTAGCGTACTGGAGAATGTGTAAGGGAGGTGAAGGTGACAACATGTCTGTCGTGTAAAGAAGGTAGAGAAGAATGGAGAGGATGGAATCTTGGCGCACACCGGTAGAGAGGTAGAAGGTGTAGGAGTGCATGTAATGGATGGTGATGTAAGAAGGATAGTGGGAAAGAAAGTAGGCGATCAGACAGACGTAGTTAATAGGAAGGGCGAAGGTTTGGAGCTTCAAGAGGAGACTGGAATTCCATACAAAGTAGTAGGCACGTTCAAGATCGAGGGAAAGGAAGATGGCAGAATGACAGGAGTTGAGTTGTTTTGAGAGGAGGTGAAGGTGAAGGTGAAGGTGAAGGTGAAGGAGAAGGTCATTGGCAGAGAAGGATGGCCAAAAGCCACATTAGGTAGCGGGAAGGGGGTGGTGCTGGTGGATGTGTTGGGTGAGGATGGATTCCAGGACCTTGCTGAGGCAAGGCTGATGGGAAAGTAGGAGGAGACAGCAGATGGCAGTTTGTCAGGTTTGAGGAACATCAGGATCTGGGAGGTTTTCCACAGGTCGAGGTGGAAGCCAGTGGACAAGACCACATTATATAGTCTGGCCAGGGTGGAGAGGAAGGTGGCTCCATGGAGGTGGCGATAGGTAACATGATCATGACCAGGAGCAGTGCTGCATTTTGTACGGAGTGTAGATATGATATCTTGAGTAGTGATTGGGGCATTCAGTTCGGTGTGTGTAATGTTGTCTAAGTACTAGAAGCCAGGAGCGAGTGGAGGGA
This sequence comes from Schistocerca gregaria, assembly GCF_023897955.1. Lineage (NCBI taxonomy): Eukaryota > Metazoa > Arthropoda > Insecta > Orthoptera > Acrididae > Schistocerca > Schistocerca gregaria. Next base: position 482,356,472 of record NC_064920.1, on the reverse strand, counting down.
CAGAGGTGTCAGTTCGATCGTGGAAATCAGGGAAGAGGGAGTAATCGAACTGGGGATCGGCAGGGAGGTTAAAGATATTGGAGAGGTAAGAAGCAAAATGGTTGGCCTTACTAAGGTTATCAGGAAAGGGGTGGTCATCATGAAAGAGAGGGTAGTAAAGGGAGGCGGTTAGATCCAGTAAGGTGGCATAAGGCTGACCAGTACTTAGACGAGTTGACGGGTAGGGTAGCATTAAGATGGGTGCATGTCTGTCGCCAGTTCCAGCGTTTCTTGGCTACAAGCCAGTTTCGGATGTGGCATTGTAGTGCATCCTGGTCAAGTGTGTGAAGGAAGGCATGGTATAGATGGTGGAATTCATGGAGGAAGACAACCTGTGGGGTTAAGGTGGGATGGTGTGGGTGGATGGCGATGGTAGGGATGAGGGCATCCACTGCCTCAGACAAGGTATGCTGGAGAAAGGAGGCAGCACAGGTAATGTCATCAGGGTGGTGGTAGGCGAGGGGCTGGCTATCAGTCCGGGTAGTGAAGGTATCCCAGTAGCCATTCCAGTTGGCATGGGAATAGTCATGGGCATATTTTGGGGGAGGGTCGATGCGAGGGTCGTGATGGGTGCGATAACCGTCTCATACAGTGATAGGGAGATGATCACTGGCAATAGGGTCAAGGACGTCCACCACTATGTGGCCAAGGAGGTTAGGGGAGGCCAGGACGACATCGGAAGCAGTATTGGATTTGGGGTGGGTGTGTTGGGGAATGGGAACGTGGTCACCTTGGAGGGTGGAGAGGAACCGACGGCACCGCCGTATCTGGGCAGTGGAACGACTATGGATGTTGAGGTCAGTGGCAATCACATAGGAGGAGATGGTACAGTCGATGTGAGAAAGGAAGTCAAAAGGAATAGGGGCAGAGGGACGGACATAGATGGTGGCGCAGGTAATGGTAAGGCCGGGGAAGAAGATACTAAGGATCAGGTGTTCCGTGGGGTGAGGGAGGAGGGTTCGGAGACGAGCAGGGATCTGGCAGTGGTGGTCAATGGCTACCTCGCCACGCGCTATCGGGAGGTGAAGGAGGTAGGGCAATGTGTGGACAGGATGTTGGGGCTGGAGAAAGGTTTTGTTCAGGAGGAAGACTTCCATACAGTGGGTCGTGAGGGTATGCATGACGATATTCTTGTTAACGGGAAGGGAGTGGATGTTGTTGAACAAGATACGTTACTGTTGCACCATGACTGGAACTTAGACGAGGGTGTCGAGACGGTAGAAGGTGAAGTGGGCTTATTTATGGGAGTAGGTGGTGCAATAGCGGAACTCAGTCGCCGTCTGCGTTGCTGTTTTTGCCGCGGCCGTCGGCGCACTCTGTCGTCTTCGACTTGAGCAAATCGTGGAGATGATGGGATTCCATGCACTGTCCATCTGGTAGCCGCTGTCACGGTTCAACAGATTTTCCGCTGCGGACTGTTTAATAATAGATCCCAGAAAGATGTTTCTGTGGACAAAATCATTATTTTCTCTTACTCCGTTGAATGACCAGTGGAGATACAATGTTCAGCAATGGCGGACTTGCTTGGCTGCAAGACGCAGGTGTGACGTTGATGTTCAGTGCAACTTTGTTTCACGGTACGTGTGGTTTGACCTATATAAGCCATACCACACTGGCACGGCCTTTCGTAGTAACAGATTGTCTTTACTGATTCCAAAAGGTCCGCAATCTTCAATGGTGGACGGAAAACCATTTTTACCTGAAATTTCGGAGGATTCCTGCTATTAAACGAAGTGTTGCCAACGAAAGGAAGAAAAGCTAAAGATTGTTCTGGCATTTTCTCCTCTTTATCCACTTTCTGCTTCTTGGTTTTAACTGTTAGTGCCCTGTTAATCTGCCGGGTAGAATACCCATTTTCGCTGAATACTGTCTTTAGATGGGCGAGTTCGTGAGGTAAGATATCTAGATCTGAGAAAGTATGAGCTCTATGAACAAGTGTTTTAAGCACACTCATGGCTTGCGATGAGTGATGGCAACTAGATGCGTGTGGTAAAAATCGGTATGAGTGGGCTCCTGATAAACGAACGACGACCATCTGAAGCCCTAAATTTGTTTTCACAGTCAATTCGCCGGGAATATATTAAAAGTCACAAAAGATACGTCTATTTACGTAACATATTCTGATACTTGGAAACTCACTCATCAAAACCTATGGGGTACTTCTCGTTCACGTAAGACCAAGTAATTTAGCAGAAAGCAAGGTTTCACAGCACAATCAACGGAAACTGTAAACTTATAATGTCATAACAGAAAAAAGAAGTTTCTGCTATTTGTTATCCCTCGTTCTTAATATAAGGTAGTTCAAGTAAGTCTAGTGTGTAAGTCTAGGGACCGATGACCTCAACAGTTTGGTCCCTTAGGAATACACATACATTTGAACATTTTGAAATCAAGACATTCTCGAAAATCTTGGAATCCCTGGGACCGAAATCCTGCCAGATCCAATGACGAGAACGTGTAAAAATGGTCGTTATTCTCTTGGAATTGATGAACTGCTTATGCACATAATTGATTTTGTACGGAACCCTCAGTTTGGGAGTTTTATTCGTATCTGCCCATTTTTATTTATTTACATTATCGATTCCCTGTGTTTCAATTACTAGTATTTTGATGAAGAACTCCAAATCTACCACTATTTCAGCTGTACAGATGTCGGACTACATTTTTGTGCTAGTAATTCCTAAAAACACAAAAATATCATTCTCGTTTACGCAATTGTGTTTTCCTACTATGACGCTTATCGTATTTTTTACAATGTCATAACCGGATACCTGTTTTTGTTCCAACCAACTCGAGAATGTAGTTAGTGCTTAGGATGTGGTACCTGCAGTTTACATCAAATAATCGCCGCGAGAGGAGTTCGCATAGACATCTCATGTCTGGAACCATGTTCACAGCTGAGATAAAACATTATGACCACCTGCTTAGTAGTGTACTGGTTCGCCTTTGGATCGCAATACAGTAGCGATTCTGCGTGGCAAGGGTCAGACAAGTGTTGGTACGAGGGGCAGTCAAACGTAAACAGGTGATTCCGTTCGACATTGTTCCTGGGCGCTTTGACTTTATGGCTCGTTGCAGTTTCTGCAAAGTGCGTTCATAGCTCTCCGCACTGATTGCTGTTCCACGCTCGAGGAACTCGACGAGCAGAAGAAGCATTCTGTTGCACGCTGCCAATCTGACGCTTCGACAGTTTGGTTGGAAAACACTGCAACGTCCTCCGTAGAGCCCGGATCTTTCTTCCATCGTGCGATTTTCACATCTCTGGCAACATAAGGAGAAAAGAAAATGAAAAGTGCGTGGACGTGAGTTGAACGAGAAAGGGCAAGAGTGGGTGCACTTGAGGATCCGTCAACGGCTGACCGCGTTCTACGGTACAGGAATTGATTGCCTCTCCCAGCGGGATAAATGTCTAAACGCGCTTGTTGATTAGTTATGAATGGAAGCACTCCATGGTCCCGTTGTTGCAGGTCTTCGGTGTTCATTTGGCTGCCCCTTATAGTTTGCCTGCCGTGAATTAAGCTGCCTTGAGACGCATATACCGAGAGAGGTGTCGCAGTGGTTAGCACACTGGACTCGGACTATGGAGGACGACGTTTCAAACCCGCGTCCGGCCATCCTGATTTAGGTTTTCGGTGGTTTCTCTAAATCACTTCAGGCAAATACCTGGGTGGTTCCTCTGGAAGGGCACGGGCGAGTTCTTTTCCCATCCTTCCCTAATCCGATGAGACGGAAGACTTCGCTGTTTGGTCCTCTCTCCCAAAACAATCAACCAACCATCAAGAAATGTATACAGTATCCAAATTTAAGACTTGACTTATTGTGTTAAACCTTTAACAACAGGATGTCCGTATGTTCATGCACCATTATGCCTCGCCACCTCATAACACCTGGACCACCAAGGCGATGATATTCGACAATGGTCCTGGGTGCATTACGCATTTCCACCACTTGCCACATGAGGGCATGCCCAGTATAGTCCAACATGATCCAGGTATCCAGAATGATCACAAAAAGCGCTTTTTCACAGTGAAAATCGTTGGAGCTCTTCCATCAAATAAAAAAATCAATTATTCATATAATCTTCATTGGTATTTACAATTGTATTTTAGCATCGACTTCATTAATTCTACATAAGTGATTAAGCTGGAGTTATTAGTTCAAGTGAGTTCATCACGCACCTGCAAGTAACCTTTATACATAGACACCCTGAAAGCTAAGAGCATGACTTGAAAAGGCTGTTAGGAGTGGAACTCATCTATGGAAGCGAAAGTTGGAATTCCAATGTAGTTTACTGGTTAATAGTGGATCGAAGCCATCCAATTCTCCGTGGGAAGTACTGTAACCTACAGTAGTGTGGCCTAGCAACTATTACGTCACTCAAGGGGTTTCCGTTGCACATTGAAGATTCCTCGTAGTGTCTACGGTGATAATTTCAGGCTATAGATTTCTTTCTTGGCCGTATACATTCTCCTCTCCCGGAACTGCATACCTCGACTCTTTGCTAAGCCTTGACATTAACATTCAATTAATATACGACAGTGATACTTCACAAGGTACTTCACCGGAGGCACACAAAACCATACAGAAAACAGGTGGTTAAAACAGTGTCATCTCTACTAGTATTTAACGCAGTCTTCTATTCCCTTGAAGAATATTGGATTTAAGTAGTCGCCGAACGTGGGCCGAAACAAATATTCAAATCTGGAAATATCAAAGAAAATGATGGTCAGCTGCGGAACGTAGTAAAATTTACAACAAGTAGTATTTTGAACGAGTGCTGACGTTTTGCCGGCATCTCGGATGATAACATGAACACAGATTCTGAATGCTCCTCTCTCTCATTTTCCACATTGCTAGATGAGAAATAATTAACAAGTTTTCAAGATCGTCACTTGTAAAGAGCTGCTCGATGGTAGTCATACAACATTACCATAACCACTAATTAAAGACGTATTCTGTTGGTAATTTACGCCTCTTAAGAGTTAAAATCGTATCGCTGGCAGAGCTCGGCGCTAGATTTCAGTGGCGGCAGCGACGAAACTCAGGCAGCTGCGGCACCAATATCGCCAGATTAAAAGCGATGCCGCTGCGCGCCCGTTCCAAACTTTTAATCCGCCGATATGGATTGGAATTGAAGTATCAGCTCACTTGTATGCTGGCTCACGACAAATTTACTCTTTCGCCTCCAGTTCTTCTGTTGAAGCTTTATTAAAGAGAGTACTATGTCAATTTTTTCGCAGCGCTTCGAATGTGACAAATGAAACCCACGATTGGTTTTTACGCAGAAAATACATTCTACATCTGTTTGTACACGTCGCTGTGTCTGAATTCTCTCAGACAACAGACTCGCATTGAGGAGGAACGTCATTCAAATTCTGATTCGGCATTGTAGTGATTTCTTTGAAGCTCGAAAAGTTAGTGTTGGATGGTTCTTTCCACCCCCTCCCCGTCTGAACAGGTGTTCCGTCTCTGCCAACCTAATTTTAAACAACAGGCGCCCTCCTCCTCCTCCTCCTCACTATCTTTCTTTCCCCTATCCTCCTGTCTTTCCTCTCGCTCCCTCTCTCCTCTCGCCCTCAAGCGAGGGTTCCAATAAGTCGAGAGACTGATTTTATTCGCGGTGTATAAGCGACGTCAACGCAGGAACTAACAACTGTAAACGACAGATGTACAGGGTGTTCAAAAAGTCAGTATAAATTTTAAAACTGAATAAATCACGGAGTAATGTAGATAGAGAGGTACAAATTGACATACATGCTTGGAATGACATGGGGTTTTATTAGAGCAAAAAAAAAGTTCAAAAAATGTCCAACAGATGGAGCTTCATCCGATCAGAATAGCAATAATTAGCATAACAAAGTAAGACAAAGCAAAGATGATATTCTTTACAGGAAACGCTCCAAATGTCCACCATCATTCCTCAACAACAGCTGTAGTCAAGGAATAATGTTGTGAACAGCACTGTAAAGCATGTCCGGAGTTATGGTGAGGCATTGGCGTCGGATGTTGTCGATCGATCACGATACACTTGCGATTTCAGGTAACACCAAAGCCTGAGGTCTGGGGGCCTGGGAGGCCAAGCATGACGAAAGTGGCGGCTGAGCACACGACCATCACCAAACTACGCGCGCAAGAGATCTTTCACGCGTCTAGCAGTATGGGTGGTTCTAATAAAACCTCATGTCATTCCAAGCATGTGTGTCAATTTTTACCTCTCTGTCTACATTATTCCGTGGTTTCTTAAGTTTTCAAATTTATACTGATTTTTTGATCACCCAGTCCATTCCACTATATCTTGTTCATAATAAGAATAAACCTGATGTAAGCAAACACAAACGAGATGATTGGTCAGCAGCCGTTGCACACGTACCCTGGTGTTGTTACGCTCATGGAAGTAGGTCCTATTTATGAGTTAGATATCTTGTTACTATGTTACCGCAAATGAAACTTTTAAGGTCTTCCGATATGTTAACAGCTGTCAACGTTTTTCTTAATCGTGCTTCAGCTATGTAGTTTTCATTTCAGACATCGTGTATTGTCGCAGTGTCCGTACTGTTGTGATCTGTTGGTCGTGCTGGTAATAAATAGGGTGAAAATAGTTGACGCTGTTTCCAGCGCCGTTGTGAAACACGCGTACGGAACATCGTTAGAAAGTGTCGAGAAACAGACTGTTCTCGAAGACTTTCAGAAATTTACAGAAAGAAATCGGCTTTGTAGTTTTCCGAGAACTAAATGTAAGACGCCTTCTTTAACGGGGTGTACAACTGAATTGTAGCGTTGTGGAATTGTAAACTGGGATCAGTCCATAAACCGCTGGTTCAAATCTCGCTTTGATCTTTTTCTCATTCAGTTTGGAAACCTACATCTTGAGAAGCGACCTCCGAGTTTCCTTCGCTACCGTGAAACAATGTGCAAATGGACTATTTGCTGAACTCGGAACTCTATTATAAATTCCCCCAACGCGATTCTTGTGCGCTTTACGACATCTGTTGAAGAATCGGATTGGATGGGTTCGCTTGCCTCATAGAAAGTTAGTGATGGAGGTAAATTATTAACATCAAGGGAATGCCACCAAAACTACTGACTGGGTTCTAAGATAGGGTTGTTGTGTTAATACAAGTAGTCTGAAATGTCGAGAAAAATAATCAGATTTATTCCATTTGACAATTTACATGTGCTCATAAATCGCATTAGTGAGGTGATGCCTCTTGAATGTGGACATATTAATAACTCAGTAACGAGAAAGGAGTATAACACGAATCTACAATTATAATTCCGAATTATGTGAAATGATACTTCCCCTTAAGTGAATGAGAGCACGAAATTCTAGATCACGTACACATAATTGTATCTAATCACAGAAACAATGCGAGAATGTGCTGCGCTGCTCAATTGGTGAATGGCCACCCATTTAACATCAATGAAGTGCAAGACTGATCGTGCTACGGCCGGAGCTGCGAATATTACCAATTCCGCCGGCTGTTCTCATCATTTTGTTATGCAGATCAGGTGTGATGTCTCTACAACCACAGCCGCGAGCGTACGCGACACAATCCCACGAAATCATCCGGAGTTCCGGATAAGGTACACAGCTATTCCACAATCACTCTGTATCGCCCCATAAAGAGAGATGCTGAAACGCAAGTCTCATTTCTACCAAAAGTCTAGCGGGGCAAGCCGCTCCGCTGGTGTGGCTGTCCAATCGCATCATTTTAACAAATTTTTCACCATGAGCGCTACTCCCGATCGACTGTAAGTGCGTGGGGAACACCGCTTACGTCACGTCGACCCGGCCAATTGCGGTCGTCTGTGGGAGTCGCCGCTTGTTCGACGAACTTTCCAGACGTTTAGTTGGCACCAGCGTCTAAACGAACACATTTCGCTACTCTGTCCCACACTCAAAATAATACGGAGTGAGGGATTCGCGGAGGTTCATTCCTTGCTGGCAATGCGCCTGCGACGCTTTTGCGAGCCCGGGGCGACACGGCCAAGGGGAAGACAGTGTCTCCCTGCGTTATTCGCTTTGGGGAGACATACTGCTTGCCTCGCAGTGTTCTGCGAGGTAAGCAATGCTCTGCCGAAAATGCCGCCTGCCTGTCCGGCAACATCAAAGACTTGCCGCTGGAGACCGCCCCAGCGATGCCAGCTCCTCCTGGGGTGTTGGAGGCTGTTTTCGACATTCCGGCTAACGTGCTGCTGGATTCCCACCAATGGCACCCTCAGTACAGTCGGGCATGAAACTCTATCCGCAAAAATTATTTGCACTTAACGCAATGGAGTACTTTCTCTTTGATAATCCCTTATCCATCTCTGTTAGCATAGCTTGGTGAACCGCAAATTTGTTCACATCCATGCCGCTATTTGTCAGTGCTGCCCTAATTAATTATGCAAAAATTCAAAGTGGTGATTGATGTGGGCGTAGCACTAGCAGTGTTTAGCCTGTATAGTTGCCACCTTGAAATCTTTTAAATATAAAATTCATAAGATATATGCTAATCAATACATATCCAGTCATCAGTTTTTAAGAAATACCCAAGTAGTCTTCTTTCTAAATACGTATTATACGCAAATGTCTAGTTATCATTTGCAAATACAGACTGCTGCTTATCCAAGACAGTTTAAATCAAGAAAACATAACAAATTAAAGTTTAGGACAAAATTTAAAAAATTAAATACTCTTTATTTGGGCTATGTTCATTGTTTTACACCATAGATGTGGTCTGACATGAACCAGAGTGATAAGCGTCGTAGAAATATGAAAAAAAAATTTTGACGGTGTTTAGGTTACCATAGAAAGGCTACCGTTTTACAAAAAAAAAAAAAAAATGGTTCAAATGGCTCTGAGCACTATGGGACTTGACATCTGTGGTCATCAGTCCCCTAGAACTTAGAACTACTTAAACCTAACTAACCTAAGGACATCACACACATCCATGCCCGAGGCAGGATTCGAACCTGCGACCGTAGCAGTCGCGCGGTTCCGGACTGCGCGCCTAGAACCGCGAGACCACCGCGGCCGGCCTACCGTTTTACACTTTCCACCGTACAATTGCAGAGTGAAACCAACAGAACTGATCTGGAGCCAGGTTAAGGGATTTGTCACGGGAAATGGCAAGGCATTTAAGCTGCGAAACATACTCAAACTAATGTACGAATCTTTCTCACACGTCACTGCCGAAAACTGGCGGGGTAGAGAACGGCACGCCATAAAAGAAAAGGACAAAATGTGGCGTTCAGATAACTTCCTGCATTATATTGTTGGTCGATTTGTTATCAACGTGGCAGTTATAGTTCCAATGTTGAAATGTATTTGGCCGAGTGGTTCTAGGCGCTCAGTCGGGAACCGCGCGACTACTACGGTCGCAGGGTCGAATCCTGCCTCGGGCACGGATGTGTGTGATGTCCTTAGGTTAGTTATATTTAAGTAGTTCTATGTTCTAGGGGACTGATGACCACAGCTGTTAAGTCCCATAGTACTCAGAGCCATTTGAACTATTTTTTTTAATGTATTTCTCGAATTCGGATATGGGTGGAATTTAGAATTACGAGACGAGTAACTGTAAGTAATAACGTCAGTGGCTTCAGTGTTTAACTATACGATGAAATCCCTGCAGTTCACTTTTGAGTCACGTATACCTCTCTCTAAAAAATTACCCTGTATTCATGTTAAGAATTTTCGTTCCTCAAGTTTTTAATTAAAATACTACATGAGCTAAGAACGAGATCATGTTACGCTTTCCGTCTGCACCCCTAAGAAGCGAGCCGTACTGCTGAAATTTTCCGAATATTAAGCACAGTGTTTAAAAATTAATTGACATTCGAACGTATATCGTTCTCTGCTCGTCTGCTTTTACGTCTTACTGCAACGTTTCACTTCACTGCAGGTTTGTTAGACCTCTTGGCAAACCAGTGCTGTCCACGTTAAATGCGCCGGTAAAGCGGTTGTCCCGTATTATCGCCCAGTCGACGTGCACGTAACGTACAGCAAGAGAGGCGTCCTTATTATCGTACTTGACTGTACTCGAGACAGCTGGGTTTCCGCTCCAAGTGAAACGAAATCCACTCAAATTCCAGCGAACGTGGAATGACATGGTGTAATGTTTACGTCGGATTTATTCTTACGATGAACATCCTACAGTCTGTTGTGAGCAGAGAATGTTAAAGTGGTGGACGTGTGGCAGTAGTGTGTCAGTGTTGTTGTGTCACAAATCCAAATGAAGCAACACCTGGAAATCAACTGTTCAAGTCATTTTCGAGAACGTTTTCAAGAAGAGAAAAGTTTGGCAAAGTTTGACTCCCTGACACAAAGAACTGCGCGTGGGCGCATCTGCGACCTGATTGAATGCAGACAATTCTTTTCTGAAAATATCATCACGGCGACGAACCACGTAAGTACAACGTGCAGAAACCGCAGGGAGAGTCAACGCTTTGACGACATAACGACTTGTCAAGCAGTGTGATGTGGGCATTGAACAGCATCCAAAATAAGGGCGTTTCTGACAGTTTCACATGGTTGTTTGAACGTTCTATGCGTTGCACTGAAGAGGGGGGGGGGGGGGGGGGGGAAGGGGTGGAGGGAACTACATACAACATGCGAAGCCTTAAAACTGCGATCTTAACTTTTCTCTGTTTTTAAACAAATCAGTCTCGAAACTTTTGGACTGACGGGTAGGCTTTTCATTCGATGCAAAACTATCACTCACAGCTGTGACTGTCTGCGAATCTACTGAACTGCAGATAGGCTTTCCATACATTAGAAAACTGTCACACGCTTGCATCTGCGATTGTCTGAGAATCTCCTGAACTGCAGATGTAAAGCTGCAGAGCGCGACGGGAAATACAGGGTGTATCAAAAAGAATCGTTCGATTTGGCACGTCTGTATTTCTAAAACTAATAAACAATGAATTTTGTTTTTTTATGAACGAGAAACTAAAAAAGTTTTTTCATGTCTTTTCATGGCTGTTCAATATGCCCCCTTGATATGCACAGCGTATGTCAATGGTGTATTGAAATTGTTCCCACACAGCAGCACGTCTTGAATTACAGCTTCTACAGCTGTTGTCATGTGATGTCACCGGTCAGTCGTCGTTGTTGGTAACGGAGGCACATAAACAAAGTCTTCTGTAAACCTCCACAAGAAATAATCACATACAGTCAGGTCCGGTGACATTGGAGGCCAGCAAAGTAAGGCTGAATCATTTGGTTCAGTGCGACTGGTCTATCATTTAGTAATCCTTTGATTTAAAACCATCCTACTGGTAAATGAAATCGGTCGAATCACTCTACAACAGTAGAGAAGGAAGTTCTGAAGCCTCCTGTGTTCTCGGCAAATAAAAACTGACCATACACCTTTCCCTATGAAACTGCACAAAACACATTAAATTTTGGAGACTCTTTCTTATGTTGTAAAACTTCATGTGGTTGTTCTGTAACCAATATTCTAACATTATGACGGTTCACCTTTCCATTTAAATGGAATGTTGCCTCGTCACTAAATACTAAGCATGAAAGAAAACTGTCATCCTCCGTCTTGCCAAGAACGAAATTACAGAAATCCACACGTTGTTGTTTGTCACCTTCATGAAGAGCATGCAGTAGCTGAATTTTGTATGGTTTCATGTGTAAACGTCGACGCAACACACGCCGGACGGACATTGGTGGCAAGTTCAGCTCTCGAGCGATACGGCAAACAGATTTCCGCGGACTCCTTGTGAAACTATGCCCGATGCGTTGGACGTCTGTGTCAGACACCCGGGTATGAGCCGGTGATTCGCCTTTACACAAACAACCTGTTACTCGGAATTGTTCATGCCATCGTCTAATGCTCTGTGCTGTAGGAGGATCCACACCATATCTAGTACGAAAGTCGTGCTGAACAGCTATTACTGACCCGCACGGCGCAAAACGTAGAACACAAAACGTTTTCTATCGTCCCGAAACCATTTTTACTAAAAATGAAGTAGGGGCACACTCCTGCTACCTAGCGGTAACCATGTAAAATCAAGAGTTCGCTCTTTCCCAAAGTACATTGTTTATGCACGTATTTCAAATAACGTAATAGTTATAGTATTTTTAAATCGGATGATTCTTTTTGATTCACCCTGTACTACGACTCTTTTTATTATGCAGTGATGGTTCAGCTGTGTTCCCCAGTCAAGATTAATGATAGAACCGTTCTGAAGTAGAACCTCTAATCCTTTCTCTGTCTCTTCCTGACACAGCTCATACTGAGTTGCAAGAAAGTTCGGGTAGGACACCCAGCACAACACAAACGTGGCAGTGGAACTAAATCGTAACTCTACGTGTCCGTCATCCGTCCCCAGTTCGCCCAAGGACGCCTATTCCTGTCGCTGCAGAACGTAATCACAGCAGTAGCTAACCGTTTCTCTGTGGACGAAGATTCGTGATCGTCACCAGAGCAGCTGTAGTTCCATTTGAACAACACAGCCATGTGGCTGAACGTTGGACTGTGCGGCTGGTACCGGCGGAGGTTCGAGTCCTCCCTCGGGCGTGGGTGTGTGTGTTTGTCCTTAGGATAATTTAGGTAAAGTAGTGTTTAAACTTAGGGACTGATGACCTTAACTGCTAAGTCCCTTAAGATTTCACACACACGTGGACAATTTTTTTTTTTTTTTTTTTTTTTTTTTTTGTTGGACGTCAGCACTTAAACTGTGAAGCCAAATGAACCAACACCTACAGACCTAAAGGGCGTGGAAAAAAAGCAACAGCTATCCCGGCAGCACAACGTTGGGCGTCCTCCAGTGCCATCCAATTCTGGCCACTTTAGCGAAGTGTTTTCGCAGCCCTAACTGACACCGCTCTTACACGAAGATGCACAAGAAACGACGTGAGGACCATTGCAGAAACGGCGGAACGCACTTCTCCTTTGTCGAGAACATTTGTCAGTGCTTCGGTTCGTCGCAGCTCGGCGAAACAGCTGCAAAAAGTTCTGCTTCCGGCCTCTGGGACAGTATGCTGTGGCCCCTAAGTTTTAGAAATTTGTGGTAAGTTCTTATGGGACCAACTGCTGAGGTCATTGGTCCCTTAGGCTTACACACTACTTAACCTAACTTAAACTAACTTACGCTAAGGACAACACATGCACACCTATGCCCGACGGAGGACTCGAACCTTCGACGGCGAGAGCCGCGCGAACCGTGGCGAGGCGCCATAGACCGCTTGGGGGCTGTGGCCCACTCCGCGCTCGCCGCTTCCGTGCCCAGACGACTCTCTGTGGTTCAGGCTGTGTCCTCTGTCGCAGCTTCCACTGTGCAAAAGTTCATTCGAGAGTCTCCCTCTGCTCTGTCAATGCCTGCTCTGGTGATCCCGCCATGTTCCACAAACTGGTAGCAGTCAACCTCCGCCGACACAGCCGTGGCTATCCGACAAAACAAGCGCTCAATTTCACCTCGTCTAATGACGTCATGCACCTAGCTACCATTTAATTCCGTATGACAGCCACTATCGACCCTCTTTAATAGTCTCACTGCCCATAGGGCAATCCTCTACTAATGAAACCGAGGGGGTGGCGCAGTGGTTACCAAACTGGACTCGCATTCGGGAGAACGACGGTTCAAACCCGTCGCCGGCCATCCTCATTTAGGTTTTCCGTGATTTCCCTACATCGTTTTAGGCAAATGCCGGAATGGTTCCTTTGAAAGGAGACGGCCGATTTCCTTCCGAATCCTTTCTTAATCTCCGTCTCTAATAACCTCGTTGTCGACGGGACGTTAAACACTAACCTCCTCCTGCTCCTCGACTAATTGAAAGCACCCTATCTGCTCAACTGAATAACTAAAGTGTTAAAGAGAATAGAACTCATGGGCGATAAATTCCCAAAGTTTCAATTTCGAAATCACATTCGAACTGTCTAAATAGTAATCAGATGAGCTATGCGACATTCCTGTCACGCCCACTTTCTCAACCCACACTGCGATACTAGCTTGGTGAACAACGATGCCGTGGATTACTTCCAAGGAAACCTGCACGGGATGCATCTAGAACGCTGTAATATATACTCTTTGGTTTTACAGACTATATGTGATTCTGATCCGTATCTTAGAAAGAATAACAAACCAGCTGCGTTGTTTGTGAAGAAAGAATCCTCGTTTCGCCACATTTTCATCTGCCACAGTTGTCAGAATTGCAACTTTTGTTGCAGTTCTCGTAGTGAATAATGAGAAAGTACGGGACGATAAAGGTATTAGAGAGAATGGTCTTTAAGATAGGAAATTTCACTCAAGATATCTTGAGGAAAATAGCAAAAAGTCACTTTAGGGCTTGGCAAAGGAAAGAAGGCAGAAAAGAAAAAACCAGAAGCCTTGAAGGTAAAAAGAACGCTGAGTACAAATCTGGGGCCTTCAAAAGTGATGAGACAAGAAAAAACGTTAGGTTGGACATTAAATTGCATTTCATGAAAATTACGTTTTTTGAAGTTTAAATACCTTTTTCTGGGAATCTGTTAAGGCTACAGTTATGAAATTTGGTACGCTTATTTCTACAAACCCAATAAATTTTGCCTCAAGAGTAAATTTTGAAATTCTGAGGGGTAAGCTGAAATTTGGGGCAAAGTGCTCGTGTAAGTAGGCTGTTCAGGTTTTTATGTCGGTAGCGCCACGTAGCACTCTATATGAAAATCACTGACTGTGCTGTATGAAGTCTGTGGCTGGTTTGCATTGTTGGAATATTCGCTATTGTAGTGTTGGGCAGTTGGATGTGAACAGCTCGTAGCGTTGCGCAGTTGGAGGTGAACCGCCAAAAGTGGTGGACGTGGGGAGAGAGATGGCAGAATTTTAAGAGCGGACGATCCGGACTTGTGTCCTTCAGAAAGAGTAAATTTGTAATATTGGATATCATGAACTGATCTATATAATGACTTTTGAACATTATTAAGGTAAATACATTTGCTTTTTCTCTACCAAATCTTAAATATACCTACCAGTAGTTAGTGCCTTTTATTTAGCTGGCAGTATTGGCGCTCGCTGTTTTGCAGTGGTTCGAGTAACGAAGATTTTTGTGAGGTAAGTGATTCATGAAAGGTATAGGTTATTGTTAGTAAGGGCCATTCCTTTGTAGGGAATTTTGAAAGTCAGATTGTGTGTCAGTTTAGTGTTGATCTGAATAAGTAAAGAGCGAAATGTCTGAGTACGTTCAGTTCTGCTCGCTGTTTGAAAATCAAATAACGTAGACGTTTTAAAGCACAGTAATTCATTAATTCTTTGAAGGGGATGTTTCACTTGGAATTATGCATGCATTTTATATTATACTTCCAAAAAAATTATTAAAATTCTCCAATTCAAAATATTCAAAAAAACGTCATGGAGAAGCTTACTGTAATCAAAGAGATTAATCAGAGAAAATTTTGTAGATATCTCTTTAATAGTTTCTGAGAAAAAGGTGCATATATTACTTTTGGAAAATAAAATACATAGAAAGTTAAAATACACGTAATCCAAAGAAAGGGCACGGCCGCTTTTCTTCCCCATCTTTCCCTGCTACGAGCTAATGCTCCGTCTCTAATAACGTTGCTCTCGGCGACACGTTAATCCTAATCATCCTACCTTCCTTCCTTCCATACAATCCCACAGAGTGTCCCTGTGTCGGTGGTAGTGACACTGCCTCTTCTAGCCGCTAGGTCGTTAACCACGGAATGCAGCAGCTTGTAGACCGAGGCTGTGCATGAAGGCCGACCGCGGTGGCGTGTCCTCGTGGCCACGCCGATATCGGCCTCCCACGCGCACACACTGTTTGCCGGTGTACTTGCAAGCAGGCAGCGACTGTCCCCCGATTGATTAACCGCACGCCACCCGCGGCCCTCCCACCCTCTCAACCCGCAGACCCCCCCCCCCCCCTTTCCACGGACCGACCTGCCACTCAAACATCGCCAAACACAGCTGCCAATTCCCCTCGCGGCGTGTCGTGTAACGAACCAAGGTGCGAGCCAACTCTAGTCATCTACATCTACATTTATACTCCGCAAGCCACCCAACGGTGTGTGGTGGAGGGCACTTTACGTGCTACTATCATTACCTCCCTTTCCTGTTCCAGTAGCGTATGGTTCGAGGGAAGAACGACTTCCGGAAAGCCTCCGTGAGCGCTCTAATCTCTCTAATTTTACATTCGTGATCTCCTCTGGAGGTATAAGTAGGGGGAAGCAAGAAATTCGATACATCATCCAGAAACGCACCCTCTCCAAACCTGAACAGCAAGCTACACCGCGATGCAGAGTTCCTCTCTTGTAGAGTTTCATGAGCTCATAAGCGTCCGCGGTGCTTTCGTCGACCTGTGGCCTCTAAACTTAATAATCTCGATATGCAGTCTGTCTTTCATGGAAGGACACATCAAAACCTGAAATTTTATTATTGTAAAGAAATTTTTCTATTGGGAACTTAAACGAGATTTTTTCTGTTGGGAGGTTAGAACGTCACTCTTACATATGATTGAGGGACAGACAAATACATTGAGAAAAGGCTTCCTAATTATTAAATTTATATTACATATTGAAATAATTCTAATTTTCATAGAAGATTTTCTCGCTACGGCCAGTTTGCATTTTGTATCACCTTTACTTCTGCCGTCATCAGTCACTTTGGTACCCAAATACCGAAGTTCCGCTACGACTTCTAGTGTGTCATTTTGTAATCTGATTCCCTTAACATCACTGACTTAATTTTCCTGCATTCAGTTATCTTTTGTTTACTTTTACCTTTGTTCATTTTATATTCTCTTTTCGGAGCATTATTAACATTTATCCCAACTCTCAAAGTCCTTTGCTATCTCTGACAGATTTATAATGTAACCGATAAATTTTTATTTCTTTTCCTTGCGTTTTAGTTTCTTTCCCAAATTTCTCCTTCGTTTCCTTTAGTTTCTCCCTTTGAGGAAGCTCACTGCAGAAATTGAGTAACACTGAATATATACTACAACCCAGCCTCACTCTGTTCTTTACTTCTGCCTTAATTTCAGGTCATCCGACTCTTATCGCTGTATTCTGGTTTCGGAACATGTTTTACGTAACCGTTCCCTTACTGAATTTTATCTCTGATGACTTCAAAATTTAAAAAAATACCCTCTCATCACGTTTATCAGAAGATTTCTCTAAAACTACAAGTGCTGTAGCTTTGCCTTTGTTTACCCTATTTCCGAAGATCGGTCACAGGGTCATTATTACCTCTCACGGTCCTACATGTCTCCGAAACCCACATCGA
This sequence comes from Schistocerca gregaria, assembly GCF_023897955.1. Lineage (NCBI taxonomy): Eukaryota > Metazoa > Arthropoda > Insecta > Orthoptera > Acrididae > Schistocerca > Schistocerca gregaria. Next base: position 482,339,225 of record NC_064920.1, on the reverse strand, counting down.
TCCTCTTCCAGACTGGTTTCTGTAAGTCGTTACATTGTTCTGTACATAAGTTGCGTTACCATTTTGCAACCATTATTTATAAAACTCTCAGCACCAGTCTTCTTTTGGTGTTGTAATTATTACATTCTTCTTGAAGAGTGAAGGAATTCCGCCTGCTGTGGGTATTCCGTGTGTCTCAGCCACAGAGGTGACAAAAATCACGGGGTACATGTACAGATGGCGGTAGTGTCGCATACACAAAGTATAAAAAGTCAGTGCATTGGCCACGGGAATTAACAGACTTTGAACGTGGAATGGTAACTGGACCTAGACGCAAGGGACATTCTATTTTCGTAGTCGTTAGAGAAATCGATATTCCGAAATTCACAGTGTCAAGAGTATTCGAGAATATCAGATTTCAAGCATTACCTCTCACCTCGAACAACGCAGTGGCCAACGACCCTCACTTAACGACCGAGTGCCGCGGCGTTTGCGGAGAGTTGGCAGTGCTAACAGAAATCAATGTCGGACGTACGACGAACTTATCCATTACGACAGCGCAGCGAAATCTGGCACTAATGGGCTATGGCAGCAGACGACCGAAGCGAGTGCTTTTGCTAACAGCACGACATCGCCTTCAGCGCCTCCTCTGTGCCCGTGACTATATCAGTTGGACCTTAGACGACTGGAAAGCGGTTACGTGGTTCGGCGAGTCCCAATTTCAGTTGGTAACAGGTGATGGTAGTGTTCGAGCGTGGCGCAGTCCCCACGAAGCCATGCCCCAAATTTTCAACAAGGCACTGTGCAAGGTGCTGGTGGCTCCATAATGGTGTGGGGTGTGTTTACGTGAATTGAATGGGTCCTCTGGTCCCACTGAACTTCTCTCATTGACTGGAAATGGTTATGTTTGGTCACTTGGAGATTATTTGCTGCCATTCGTGGGCGTTATGTTCCCAAAAAACGATGGAATTTTTATGGATGAGAATGCGCCTTGTCACGGGGCCACAGTTGTTCGCGACTGGTTTGAGGAGCATTCTGGACAATTCGAGCGAATGATTTGGCCTCCGAGATCATCCGACATGAATCCCATCGTACATTTGTGGGATATAGTAGAGAGGTCAGTTCGTGCACAAAATCCTGCCTCGGCAACTCTTTTGCAGTTATGGGCAGCTATAGAGGCAGCATGGCTCATTATATCTGCAGGGAAATTCCCACGGCACGAGTCCACGCCACTCCGAGCTGCTGCACTACGCCAGGTAATAGGAGGCCTGAATCGACATTAGGAGGTATTCTATGACTTTTGTCATTTCAGTGCATATCCTGCGTACCGGGTGGAATAGATTGTCCATGGTATTTTCTCCCTAGAATCTCCAAACTTTTTACTCAATGTCGTCTACTCAAAGGACCTGTTTTCATCTTAGAGCTTTCAGTGCCCTGTCAAATTTGTCTCGCAATGTCACATCTCCCATCTCATCTTCATTAAATTTCTCGTCCTTCCCAATATTTTTGTCATATATATTTCTTTATATGGACCTTCTGTAAATTCCTTCTGCTATTCAGCCTCAATTTCTTCTCTTAGTACTAGCTAATCATCTGAACTCTTTATGTCCATTCAATTGCTTCTCTTTCCTCCAGACTCACATACGTGGCTGCACAGCATCTGGGAGGCGGAGTTTTTGACTTGTCCACTACTTCTCTCCAGACAGTACTATACAAGGAGGGCGATGCGACCTTCCACAGTACCCACACTTCCCGCTCAAAATTCCCAAGAAAAAGACTATATAAGGCGCTACGCCGTGCTACTGTGCACACACACAAAAAAAAAGGCTGCAGACACTCATACCAAAACTCTTCCCGCTTGCTAACATGAGTGTCTTACCATATCAGGTTGCTGAAAACAGGATGCAGATGACCACTGATGGATATCAACATCTACGTCCATTCATTGCAAATAACCATAAGGAAAGTGGTAAAGGGCATCTTTTACCACGGTTAATCGTTCCATTTCTTGCTCTAGTCACAAATGGAGCGAGAGAAAAACGACTGGCTATGTGCTTTCATACAAACCATTATTCTTCTGAACTTATCTTCCCGGTCCTTAAGCGGGAGGTACATCGATGGCAGTAGGATCATGGTGCTAAATTTTCACAATCGTACTTCGCGAAAAGGTCGCCTTCTTCCCATCGAAGGTTCCCATTTAAGTTTACGTAGTGTTTCTATAATTCTCGTGTGTCGATCGAACCTACCGATAACACATCTGTTAACGCCACTCTGAATTGTTTCGAGATCTTCTTTTGAACAGATCTGTATCTCAAATTTCCGATCAGTATTCAAGAATGGATCGCACCAGTGTTCTGTACGCGGTCTCCTTTACATATAAGCTTCCCACTCCTAGACTTCTCCTAGTAATCGGAAGTCGATCATTTGCCTTTCCTACAACCGACCTTACGTGCTCGTGCCGAGTTTTGACGTTTTGCAACGTTAGGACTACATGTTTAATCAATGTGACTGTGTCAAGCAGCACACAACTAACACTGTATTCTAACATTGCGGGATTGTTTTTGCTGTTCATCTGTATTGACTGGCACTGTTCCACATTTAGGCCAAGCTACTACTCTCACACCAAATCGAAATTCTGCCCAACTCATCCTGTGTCTCTTACAGTCACTTACAGACGACACTGTTATACAGTCTGCTGAAGTATCTGTAAACAATCACAGACTGCTGGTGACCCTAACCGTTAAATGTTTTTTGTTTATATAAACGATCTTTCAACGTCTTTGCGTCAAACATGATATATTACGTCATAGGGAATAACTTTTGTTAGAGACAAAACACTCTCTGACACTTCGCGGCAGCCAGCCGGAGTGGCCCAGTGGCTCTAGGCGCTACAGTCTGGAACCGCAGGTTCGAATCCTGCTTCGGGCATGGATGTGTGTGATGTACTTAGGTTAATTAAGTTTAAGTAGTCCTAAGTTCCAGGGGACTGGTGATCACTGCAGTTAAGTCCCGTAGTGCTCAGAGCCATTTGAACCATTTTTGAACTTCGCGGCAACTGTAGGCGAGCTTTTATATCGTGTATGCCGCTGAGAGACGGCTGTACGTAGGCACACTGCTGTGTACGTATGCAGTGTGTGTTGCCTACAATACAGTCATCTGCTCCCCGTGAAAGGGGCTGGGCCGTGCGAAGTTACAGTGCCTGATTCGCTTCTAAAATGTCGTTTTCACTTACAGATACTTATTCTTATAGTTTTCTTCACAGAAATCAGTCTATCAGTTTACTGTGGTTGGTAGTATACAGTACACCTGGTTAGTAGACCCAGCTAGTTCGGCGAAATCTGAGATTCCCCGGACCGGCGACACTAAAGGACACCTAGATTCACCGGGAAGCGTCAGCGAGCAGTTTCTCGCTTACACACGGTGTTCCCCATGACGTAATCTGTCATGTTTGCTGGCAAAGACTCTGAAACACCATAAATACAAAAGAAAAGCGGTCCTGCAACAGTCTTCTTGTGGACCCCTGTTGATACCTTTATCTCTGATGAACATGCATATGTACACACTTGGCAAAACGATATGAAGTTCATGGCAGAGGGTATGAAGGTTGGTACCACATGTTAGAATTTCTTCCCGTTCCCATCGAGTATTGAGCGTGGCAAGAATGACTCCTCACATGCTTCTCTGCTTCCTGTAATTAGTCTAATTTTGTCTTCACACTCCCTTCAGGAGAGATGAGTATGGAAAGGGGGTATATCTTTAGTTTCTCTATGAAACTGGTTCTTGAAATATTGTAGTAAGTCTTTTGCGCCATGATTTGCATCTATTTGCACACTTCGAGTTCGCTATGAATGTTCAAAAATGGTTCAAATGGCTCTGAGCACTATGGGACTCAACTGCTGTGGTCATCAGTCCCCTAGAACTTAGAACTACTTAAACCTAACTAACCTAAGGACATCACACACACCCATGCCCGAGGCAGGATTCGAACCTGCGATCGTAGCAGTCGCACGGTTCCGGACTGCGCGCCTAGAACCACGAGACCACCGCGGCCGGCTACTATGAATATCTTCAGCCAGATCATTAATATAAAACATGGGCAGCAATACACTTCTCTAGGGCACGAAAGAAGTTTCTTCTACTTCCAAGACAATATGCTGTGTACTGTCGACCAAGAAATCCTCAGGCCAGTAGTAAATTTTGTTTGATAGCCCACACAATAGTACTTTCATTAATAAACGTAGGTGTAGTGCCAAGTAAAATGCTTTACGAAAGTCAAGAACTACTTCATTTCCCCGATTTGCTTAGTACATGGCTTTCAGAATGTAATGTGAAAAAAGCCCAAGTCGAGGTTCACAGGTGGAATTTTCGGAATCTATGGAGGTTACTACTGAAGAGGTCATTCTGTTCGAGACACTTCATACTCCTTTTAACTCTGAACACTTTATCTGTTGCCCAGCGCTACTGACACTAACGTCTGTATCACCTATCTTTGCAGCGAGTGGTAAAGTGGACCAGTAGATCTCTATTTTCCTTAGTAAAGGAATATTTGAAAAAGGAAATCTCAATTCCTGCTATGACTCTGCTATCGTCAAATTCAGTTACTGTCTCGTCCACATGTGTCTGGACAATAACTGTGGAGACAATTGTAAGTAGGCTGTTTAAGTTTTTTTATTGGTAACGCCACCGCCACGTAGCGTTCTGTATGAAAATCACTGGCTGTACCGTGTGCAGTCGGTGGCTGGTTGGCATTGTTATAATACTCGCCATTGTAGTGTTGGGCAGCGGCAGCTGGATGCTAACAGCGCGTAGCGTTGCGCAGTTGGAGGTGAGCCGTCAGCAGTGGTGGACGTGGGGAGAGAGATGGCAGAGTTTTGAAATTTGTTAGAATTGGTGTCATGAACTGCTATATATATTATGACTAGTGAGGTAAATACATTGTTTGTTCTCCATTAAAATCTTTCATTTGCTAACTATGCCTATCAGTAGTTAGTGCCTTCAGTAGTTTGAATCTTTTATTTAGCTGGCAGTAGTGGCGCTCGCTGTATTGCAGTAGTTCGAGTAACGAAGATTTTTGTGAGGTAACTGATTTGTGAAACGTATAGGTTAATGTCAGTCAGGGCCATTCTTTCGTAGGGATTTTTGGAAGTCAGATTGCGTTGCGCCAAAAATATTGTGTTTCAGTTTAAGCACAGTGTTGTATAATTTTTCAAAGGGGACGTTTCATATAGACTAGTCGTGTATAATTTTTCAAAGGGGACTTATCATATGTCGACCCTTAGCCAAGGATACCTCACTGGAATCTTCTGATTTTTTCTTGTAGTTTGTGTAATTAGTGTAGCTTTTGTTTATTGCTAGCGCGTAATCATAGAGAGAATTTCCTTTGTAGTTGCAGTCTTTCATTGTTGTACAGTAAAACAGTTGGGGCATGCATGTAGATCTGCACCAAGTATTTCGCAGCTGCGCTTGCAATTAACGAGATATTATTTTCAATGTTATGTTAATGTGTTTTCTTGTTTTGCTCTTCAAATTGTGCTTTTTTGTGTTGTCGTGTGAAATATTGTGACTATAATGGCGTGTGAAAAACGTAATAATAGGCTCCAAATTAAACTGAGAAATGACAGTGAAGACGAAAGCAGTGTGTTAGCGCCACCATGTAATGAATTAACTAATGTTCAAAGTAGTAATCTGGTAATTGTACATAGGGAAATGGAGCGGGCTGCAAACAATGGTGTAGACAGTGAAACAATAAGTGAACAGGGAAGCATTATCGATCGATCGGTCGGCAACAGCTCGCCTCAGGATTCCGAAATGACAGGACACATTCTTGCAAATACTGTAGATTCACGTTTTGCGTCCTCACCGTTTTCTCAAATAAGTCAAGATACATTTTCTGTTTTTCAAACTGCCGGTTCAAATGCATTGCCGAATAGCACTAAGAAACATGTTTCAGACACCAGTGCACTGTTACTACAATTAATGCAACAAATGGGACAAAAGCTTCAAAAGTTAGACACAATGGAACAAAATCAGAGACAAACACAGCAAAAGCTTCAAAAGTTAGACACAATGGAACAAAATCTTCAAAAGTTAGACACAATGTAACAAAATCTTCGGAAGTTAGACACCACACTTGAACAAACACGTGAAGATTTAACTACTGAGTTACATAACATTGAATCGAAAAGTCAAAAAATCTGTTATGACGTAAAAACACAAATTTGTGAGCATTTTCAACCTATTTTTTCGCGGCATGTAAACGCATTACAGAATCACGAAGCAGCCATAAAAGAATTGCAAACTGTTGTTCGTGAAAATCACGACACCTTGCAAGCTAAAATGGACTCAGTTGCATCCACCGATTCGGTTAAGCAACTTGCAAGAACTCAGGAAAACTTAAAGGACACAGTAGATTCGATTTCAACACAAATGGACACTCTGAAACTTGGTTCAGAAAAACACACTGAGGAAATGTGTTCACTATCGGAGAAAGTAGCCGAACTTTCGGATCAGTTCACTAATTTATCTACGAAGGTAGATGATAATCTGAATGACACAAAACCGGTAGTCTTTAATGACACAGAAGAGTTCGAACAAATTAGGAAATTCAAACAAAATCAGAATCAAATTAATACGCAATACAAAAGAGAAATCCGGGAAGTACAAGATCAGTTGACGCAGGTAATACAAAAATTACATATTTCAGAGGACACTCGCGCTCCAACACGGGAAGAGGAACTTAGAAACAGGGAACCGCCACAAAATAATAACACAGGGCACTTTGGAGATTATGAAAGAAATTGGCAGAGTACACCGAATTTTGAGATGGAACCGCCGAAACGACGTAACAATGACCGATATGCGACCCGCCGACACGATGATTTTGACTATAAGATGTTCATTACTACACGTAAATTCAAAACATTTAAGAATTCTGGCAACGACATTCATCCACAAGCGTGGCTCCATCAATTCTCTCATTGTTTTCCTCCCAACTGGTCATTAGAGCACAGATTAGAATTTAAGTGTGGCTACTTGGAGAATGAACCAGCTGTAAGAATGCGATCGGTCATTCACGATTGTCATAGTGAAGGAGAATTTTATCATGCCTTCCTCTCAGCATATTGGTCTCAAGCCACACAAGACCGAGTAAAACATGGCATCATAATGATGAAAAATTTCGAACAATCTGAATTTTCAAGTCTTGTGAAATATTTTGAAGACATGTTACATAAGAATCAGTATCTTTCAAACCCATATAGCCCTTCAGAACTCATCCGCATTTGCATAATGAAATTGCCGGAACATTTAAGGAATATTATTTTGACAGGACGTTGCAAAGACGACATTGAAGCTTTTCATGGGCTCTTACGAGAATTAGAAACTGACACTGACAGTCGCGGGATGCGAAAACAGGAAAACAATCAGTACAGGTCACATCCGTCGCAATTCCGAGATGAAAGAAACAATAACTGGACACGACAATTCCATTCTCACAACACAAATCGTGACCAAAACAGACACTACCCATATGACAACCACTGGCAGAATAATAGTTACAGAGAAAGATCGCATTTCCGTAGTAAAGACTATCATAGAGACAATCAGAGAAACAGACAATACGGAAACCAAAAAAATTATTGTCAAGGGAGACAGAATAACTTAAGACGCAACGGTCCAGCGTGCAGTTACGATTCAGGGAGAAATTCTCCACCACTTAACCGACAGGAAAGAAACTACAGGAACTACCGACATGACGACAGACGATATAATCATAACGACAGACCGGAATTTCATCAGAACTGGCGGGATTCAAACAGAGCTGGGCCTTCTCGGCAAGGTGAATTTGTAGAAGTTAGGTCTCCTAATCCCAATAACGGCGCGCGCCAACAAAGAGACAGACAATGACTCGCACCGCAGGCAGCCGCGTGCGCCGGCTGGCTCAGAGAAAAATAACATAAGCTTACCTTGAGCAAAATTCTAATGTTCCTTACCGACGTAATCACATGATAATTGCTTTTCAGTTGACAGTCTGCGTACTAGGAAGAGTACAGGTTCGCACCACATTTCACATGTAAAACCGTTTATTGAAAGATAATCTGCTTTTTAACTTTGTCTTTGCCATAAAATATTTCACTTCACGCTACTAGTACAATTTGTCAGACTTAGAATCTGTTAACATGCAACCATGTTTGAAGTTAAATATCCAGTCAAGAACCAAGAGAACTTATTTAAACAGAAATTACGAATGCATTGTTATAGTGAACAGACGTCACAGTGTTAGTGTGCATGTACATTCTTGCTTGTTAGTTGCACGATTACGTAACGACTATAAGGATGACATATTTAGAACAGTTACCAGTACTGCTAATGAGATATTAATGCAACATTTTGGTTTACTTGAAAATAAATTCTGGATTTAAAGTACTTTCTGAGAGATAGCAGATGACACAGTGGTTAGTTTATGTGACAGCTACACGATTATATCAATACGCTACTAATGTGTGACACAATTTACATTGTGCTTTTGCGGTGTATCTGTTTTATATCTGCACAGTTTTTCTGAATTATTCTGGAAAGTAAAACATGTTTTAGTGGTAACTTTTGTGGTATAGCTACAATTAGACAGCCTTTTCCATAGCACAGCAATACGTTACAGCATAGTACTGTCTTCATCACGGCAATAAGCATAATAACTAAGATATTTATACGCAAAGCAATTCACTTCATTTATTACGAGGTAAGTACATTGACTTCAGCAGAACTTTGCTTACAGAGGACGATAACTACGACACTTCCACATAATTATCTTACAACAAGACGCACAGTTTATCGCTACAGTACACGTCTTTGAGTGATTAATTTTGTACTTAAAACATTTATTTTTAAAGATATTTGAAGTACAATGATACAAAGGTTTTCGGTGATACATTTCATTCCATTGCTGTAATCTGTAACACCTGAGGATATAATCACATTAATCCTCAGGGGGGTACACGCTTACTTTGTGTACCATGTGTTTGGCAAGCACAAGGAGCCCTAGCTAATATGGTATTTGTTTATACAACTTTACACATCGGTACCATATTTCTCTAACACATAAATTACACAGCCATCTGATCATTTAACTGAGAGAGACAAACATTTACTTTACTACATCAGTGACAGATGTTTACGTAATTACACCATTGGATAACTTCACACTTACGAAGTTGTATTTTGTCTGTACTTTGTGGACTGTTCATATTTTTTCAGAACCATTGTGATACTATGAGAGCTTTGAATGATGTATTTGGTATGGGGTCATGATTTTTAAAGTACGTTTGAGGTAGATGACACTTTTGACATGAGCACAGATTTTTTTTTTTTAGGTTTTGAAATAGGAAGCCACGACGATTTTGAGATTTGGCTGAGGTTTTATGATGTTATGATGACGATGTGTATTACGCTGTTGTGGTATGTTTATGATCAATAGGGTGATGCTATGTGAGGAATTTGATTATGCTATGTATTTCTTATGATTAAATATTGAAGTAGTGTCGACAGATATGTATATGTGTAATAAAGCAAGGAATAATGAGTAGTGGTTAGGGACTCTGGTTTGTGCAAAAGGTTGTTGGAAACCAAGAATCGTACTTTAATAGTTATGAAATGTATGTAAATGCGTGAATGTATTACAATGCCGATGAAAATTTTTTGGACACTATTATATTTAAAGGATTTTGTTTCTACAGATTTGTAACGCAAATTCTCAACCTGTGAAAATATTTTTATATGTGACTGTCACTGTAGCGGAAACTGATGTAAATTTTTCAGTAAGAAAGGTAAGTGACCACCTGCACGTAATGCGTCGTGGGCACCCAGCTGCGCGACAGGCGCCTGGAAAAAAAGCCATTAGTGTGTGCCTGTCAGAGGCAAAGGTGAAAAAAAAGAGGCCATTATCCTCGCTATTGACATTCCTTTGTAGAAAGCATCGTAAATACGACACCCTCAAACTTGAAAACATGATTACACTGTAGAGTTCTTAATTTATGATATTTACTGAAATGAAATGATGAGAAATGTTTCATGTCTATTGTCTTGCTAGCTAGAAGACTGTTTAGTGCATTATGAAATGCCTTATGGCTAGCGAATGACGTTTCACGTCTTGCTTTGCCTATTTTGTTTAATATCTAGTTACTTGTTACAACGCAGCATTGTTTAAATTAAAATTTAATACATATACTAATATAACTACTTTCTGTCTACAGACACAGTTAAGAATCATTTTATGATGTACTTCCTTAGAAAAGAGAGCACAAATAGACATTTCCCTTCACAGGACTTACAAAAATAATTTTTTTTACGATTTGGTAACTTATCTGCTAGTGTATGTTCTAGTGATGCATAACTCTAGTGTTAAGGTGTGACATAGGTATTACACATTATTACTGTAATATTTTTTCTGCTTCAGCTTTTCATGTTTAGGTATAAGTTATTACATTTATTGCTGCTTGCTTTGCTTACTTGCATTTTTTTGTCATTGCTGTTTGTATTTATTGTTTTGTGCTGCTGCATTGCCTCGTCCCTTAGTTTAGCATCTGAGCTCAGTAGATTTAAGTTAGCTTAAGATGGGGTAGGCTATATAAGAGAACGAGTTATGAATTGGAAGAAATGCATTGAGAAGCTATAAGAAAATGATTTGGCCAAAAACGTAGTGTACAGTGGAGAAAAACTATTTTTGAAAGAGGATGTGAGCAAAATACAGAAAGCATGCTTGGATAGGATATTTTTGGTGGAAACAAATGTTGAGATATGACGAAAGATCTACAGAATGAAGTTTTGGGTTATACTGCAGTACCAAACGTTACACTGAAAACAAACCCTGTCCTTTCCTTTTGTGTTATCCCACTATGTGTTTGTGTACCCTTGTGTATTTATGTTCTTCCTGTCTTTATATGTTCATCTGATAAGACTTATGTTGTAGAATTTTCTAATATTCAGCTACATTCACTATGATGAGGAATACTGTTATCCTCAAATACACTCCTGGAAATTGAAATAAGAACACCGTGAATTCATTGTCCCAGGAAGGGGAAACTTTATTGACACATTCCTGGGGTCAGATACATCACATGATCACACTGACAGAACCTCAGGCACATAGACACAGGCAACATACCATGCACAATGTCGGCACTAGTACAGTGTATATCCACATTTCGCAGCAATGCAGGCTGCTATTCTCCCATGGAGACGATCGTAGAGATGCTGGATGTAGTCCTATGGAACGGCTTGCCATGCCATTTCCACCTGGCGCCTCAGTTGGACCAGCGTTCGTGCTGGACGTGCAGACCGCGTGAGACGACGCTTCATCCAGTCCCAAACATGCTCAATGGGGGACAGATCCGGAGATCTTGCTGGCCAGGGTAGTTGACTTACACCTTCTAGAGCACGTTGGGTGGCACGGGATACATGCGGACGTGCATTGTCCTGTTGGAACAGCAAGTTCCCTTGCCGGTCTAGGGATGGTAGAACGATGGGTTCGATGACGGTTTGGATCTACCGTGCAGTATTCAGTGTCCCCTCGACGATCACCAGAGGTGTACGGCCAGTGTAGGAGATCGCTCCCCACACCATGATGCCGGGTATTGGCCCTGTGTACCTCGGTCGTATGCAGACCTGATTGTGGCGCTCACCTGCACGGCGCCAAACACGCATACGACCATCATTGGCACCAAGGCAGAAGCGGCTCTCATCGCTGAAGATGACACGCCTCCATTCGTCCCTCCATTCACACCTGTCGCGACACCACTGGAGGCGGGCTGCACGATGTTGAGGCGTGAACGGAAGATGGCCTAACGGTGTGCGGGACCTTAGCCCAGCTTCATGGAGACGGTTGCGAATGGTCCTCGCCGATACCCCAGGAGCAACAGTGTCCCTAATTTACTGGGAAGTGGCGGTGCGGTCACATAGGGCACTGTGTAGGATCCTACGGTCTTGGCGTGCATCCGTGCGTCGCTGCGGTCCGGTCCCAGGTCGACGGGCACGTGCACCTTCCGCCGACCACTGGCGACAACATCGATGTACTGTGGAGACCTCACGCCCCACGTGTTGAGCAATTCGGCTGTACGTCCACCTGGCCTCCCGCATGCCCACTATACGCCCTCGCTCAAAGTCCGTCAACTGCACATACGGTTCACGTCCACGCTGTCGCGGCATGCTACCAGTGTTAAAGACTGCGATGGAGCTCCGTATGCCACGGCAAACTGGCTGACACAGACGGCGGCGGTGCACAAATGCTGCGCAACTAGCGCCATTCAACGGCGAACACCGCGGTTCCTGGTGTGTCCGCTGTGCCGTGCGTGTGATCATTGCTTGTACAGCCCTCTCGCAGTGTCCGGAGCAAGTATGGTGGGTCTGACACACCGGTGTCAATGTGTTCTTTTTTCCATTTCCAGGAGTGTATAATTTGCATTAATAATATGTCGTTTTCTTTGTAAATATGTTTAGAAATTATTTATTCTGTTCTGTTTTAATGCTCATGTGTGAAGTTGATGTTTCAAAAGTTATTCTGATCTTTTATGTATGTACTTATGTCGTAATTTTGTAACACTGATGTATTTGCTATTTCGATTCTTTTGTAAAGCCTGTACTACTGCTAATGTTATCTGTATTGTTATGTTCTTTAATGATGTATTTTGTACCTTTGTTATTGTATTCTTATGTTATAAAATTGTAATTGATACCAGTTCATCAAATTAAGTAACTTGTAAATTATATTTCACTGCACACGTTTCTGTTGGTCATAGTATATGGACAATATGTGAGAAGTAGGGACTGATAGTGTTTGCACGTGTGTTAATAATTCAGTAATGGACTGCATAACAGCATTGCTGGTTCTAAGGACATTTCAAAAACAATTTTTGTGAGTGCACAAATGGTGGTTATGGACTTGCTATATTATCCGCAAGACTCTTCAATGGTGATTGTGCGCCTGCACAGTCAAACAGATGGCTGCGGGCCATCTCTACAAGGACTACAGTGGGTCTACACCTTTGATGGTCCACCAATAGCATTATTTCTACAAGGTCTACAGTGGGTCTGTATCTCTGGTGGCCCACCAATACTGTAATCTTTACAAGGACTACAAGGCGTCTACTCTGTGATGACCTACCTACCAATAATCTTCAAAACTTCGACTGACTCTGCTGTGGGTTTGCTCTGTTGTGGCCCATTACCTGTCTGCATGTCAAGAGACAGCACTGTCTTTCCGTTGGAAGGACAACACTTCCTCAAGACTGCATGGAAATCCACTACTTCTGTGTGCATTTTCTTTTACTACTCAGACTTTGAGAAAAACACTGCAATTTTACTTTGATGAATGATCAGGACTGTCTTTATGGACTGTGAGAAAATTTTAGCTTTTGACCAACATTGTATCGATAAGTGTGTGCATTTCATTTCTTTGTTATTGTAATTATGAAAAAAAATTTCAAATCTGTATTGGCCACAGCCCAAAACAATTTGTAAATTTTTTTGTGGGGAGCATGGGGGCTATGTAAGTAGGCTGTTTAAGTTTTTTTATTGGTAACGCCGCCGCCACGTAGCGCTCTGTATGAAAATCACTGGCTGTACCGTGTGCAGTCGGTGGCTGGTTGGCATTGTTGTAATACTCGCCATTGTAGTGTTGGGCAGCGGCAGCTGGATGCTAACAGCGCGTAGCGTTGCGCAGTTGGAGGTGAGCCGTCAGCAGTGGTGGACGTGGGGAGAGAGATGGCAGAGTTTTGAAATTTGTTAGAATTGGTGTCATGAACTGCTATATATATTATGACTAGTGAGGTAAATACATTGTTTGTTCTCTATTAAAATCTTTCGTTTGCTAACTATGCCTATCAGTAGTTAGTGCCTTCAGTAGTTTGAATCTTTTATTTAGCTGGCAGTAGTGGCGCTCGCTGTATTGCAGTAGTTCGAGTAACGAAGATTTTTGTGAGGTAACTGATTTGTGAAACGTATAGGTTAATGTTAGTCAGGGCCATTCTCCCGTAGGAATTTTTGGAAGTCAGATTGCGTTGCGCCAAAAATATTGTGTTTCAGTTTAAGCACAGTGTTGTATAATTTTTCAAAGGGGACGTTTCATATAGACCAGTCGTGTATAATTTTTGTAAGGGGACGTTCCACAATGATAGCCTATCCAAACTGATGATGATGATGATGTTTGATTTGTGGGGCGCTCAAGTTCGTGGTTATCAGCGCCTGTATAAAGTCCCAGCTTTTTCACAGTCCAGTTTTTTTCACAGTCGAATCTAGCCACTGTCATGAATGATTAGATGATGATGAAATGATGAGGACATCACAAACACCCAGTCCCCGGATAGAGAAAATCCCCTACCCGGCCGGGAACCGAATCCGGGACCCCGTGATCCCCTTTGCAAATTAATAGAATGTATTGGGTTATGTAAGAGATCTTTCGATAAAATTTTTCTATAATAATCACTTAGGGCTTCACGCATTGTCGAACGCGTTTCATTCAGCATTTCCCTATCTATGGCCCTAGGCGTCGGTTTACACCTATTATGCAGAAGCTGCTGTTGCCTTAGGATTTGCATTAATGACTGTATACTGTGACGACCCCTATCACTAACTGTCCTACTCGGTATACATCAGCGTAATGTATGGGAAACTACTCTGAACTTGAGCAATTCTTCTGCACGCACTTGCTCAGGGATAAATATTTTAAGATTCTCTTTCAGGTGTGTCACGACTGTCTCCGTATGTAACTGTCAGAATATGTGAATCTTTCTCCTTGTTTTAACTACCCTTTGTACTTTAACAATCATTGTTGTTAAAACTGTCTGCCTGTCACTGATACAAGGTTGAATTTGGACTACTCACAGAGGTCTGGTCTACTTGTTGCCATTAGAACAAATAAATATAAATCACTGGTGGGCCCCAGCATTAGCTGTTATCGGAACATTTCAGAGAAGGTATATAGTAACGTTTATCAGGAGTTGATACGCTCACCACTTCGAAACTATAACTATCCCACTTGAGTGTTGGACGATTAGAAGTTTGCTCTGAAGATGACAGTGTGATTTGGTAATTTACGTACCAGCAAACTTAGATTTTCGCGAAATCGTTCGGTTAAATCTGGGGTGAACCTGACGATCAATAGAAAGATTCGTATACAAGTTTATTGCAACCCTTGATATTGACTCGGGTGCAAACCATCTCACATTCAATTTCGATTTATGTCACGGTGGGATTACGTTTCTTGTTTACTGCGACAAACAGCCATCACGCCGACCCCTCCCCACTTCCCTTAAGATTATTCTTTTGACATACATTTAACTTTTTTTCCAAAAATTTCACTCCTGTCAATTTGGGATTTTAGACAGCTTCTTGTACCTGGTGTTATACGAGTTCCCCTGATTTTGGGCTGTTTTAAACTCAGAGTTTTGGATGCAAATGCTTCGCCAGTCTTTGAATAGGATTTCAACCTTTTACAAATGTGGCGGCCAATTATTTTAAAATTAATCTAATATATCGGGATCTTCTACAGCTGTTATCTGAAATGGATGGAGATTCGTCTAAGCTAAAACACACACAGTCCGCCACAATGGTTGCAACTCCGGTGTTCAGTGTACTCCTGACCCATTTAGGTGGAGCAAACAATTGTCAACGCCATGACCCAAGTTCAGGAAGTCAGAGCCTAACTCGTCACAGAACCTTCGAAGTCTTCAGTCAAGCCTTCTATTCGGCTGTGAACCAGAGGGCTCAGACCAGTTCTAGGGACAATGCTGTAAATTGTGAGCTCCGTTAGAACTTAGTGACCAACGGTGGTGTTCTGAACCTCCTCTGCCAGTCACGAGAATGATTCAACTATGACCTCAGACCTGAAGATAGCCATCGTTCGTTCCAAGTTATGCCATCTGCAGTTGGCTGCATGTTTTTCCTTCAATCACTCCAGGAGTAGCCTATTCAGTATACTGAATGAGGGGCCAAGACATGCACCGAAAGCACACAAGATGAGTTTTCCCATCCGCAGCTGAGTTTCCGTAAGTGTTAACATTATTTGAGCTACCGAAGATGGATAGAACCGTAGACCTTTTGCGTTTGCCTCGCCTTGACACATGACAAAGCACTTTTTTCAGCAGGTAAATTGTCTCTCTGTGGCTTAGGTTCCATTTCTGTAGAAGACAGCACGTCAGACTTATTAGTTAGGTGGACGTGTGGAATACTCACAGTCTCTTGCTAGGTCCTGCCTCCCCCGTAAAGGGCCTCTAGACCTACGGCTGACAAGCCATTTACAGTCAAGTGAACGAACTGTGATAAATACTGTACTTCTTGCAGAGTAGACAGCATCCTTTGGAGACGATTTTTCGTGTGGTAACTTTGGTAAATGTCTCTCGGTGTTTCACCAGACACACCCACTCAAAGTTGCTTCCAACTGATTCACAGCAAGCCTGCATTCCTACTGGTTTAAGTTTATCTGAACATTGAATAACGAACTTCAGATTAACCTCACTGGTATAGTTTTTTTTTCAGAATCCGTTACACCAAAAGCTTTGCAAGTTCTCTTTAAAGTGTGAAGGCACATCGTTCAGGAAGATTGTTTGCCAAATTAATGGAAGAAGAGAAGAAAAAAAAAACAGACAGATTCCCCGAAAATGAATTAGTTTCTGAATGTCTTTCGAGATTATGGTGACTAACAAAATCGTGTAACAAAATCTGAAACAATGTTAATGTATGACAAATACTGAAATTAACTACTGTTGATGTGGGAAACTACAAGCTGCAGCCAGATGAAGAGAAGACAATTGCAAAAATAGTAGGTAAACTTTTATACTTTCAAAAGTAAACACCGTAGCTGTTAATACACTACTGGCTATTAAAATTGCTACACCAAGAAGAAATGCAGATGATAAACGGGTATTCATTGGACAAATATATTATACTAGAACTGACATGTTATTACATTTTCACGCAATTTGGGTGCATAGATCCTGAGAAATCAGTATCCAGAACAACCACCTCTGGCCGCAATAACGGCCTTAATACGCCTGGGCATTGAGTCAAACAGATCTTGGATGGCGTGTATAGGTACAGCTGCCCATGCAGCTTCAACACGATACCACAGTTTCTCCAAGAGTAGTGACTGGCGTATTGTGACGAACCAGTTGCTCGGCCACCATTGACCAGACGTTTTCAATTGGTGAGAGATCTGGAGAATGTGCTGGCCAGGACAGCAGGCGAACATTTTCTGTATCCTGAAAGGCCCGTACAGGACCTGCAACATGCGGTCGTGCATTATCCTGCTGAAATGTAGCGTTTTGCAGGGATCGAATAAAGGGTAGAGCCACAGGTCTGAAATGTAATGTCCACCTTTCAAAGTGCCGTCAATGTGAACAAGAGGTGATCGAGACGTGTAACCAATGGCACCCCATACCATCACGCCGGGTGACACGCCAGTATGGCGATGAAGAATACATGCTTCCAATGTGCGTTCACCGCGATGTCGCCAAACACGGATGCGACCATCATGATGCTATAAACAGAGCCTGGATTCAGCCGAAAAAATGACGTTTTGCCATTCGTGCACACAGGTTCGTCGTTGAGTACATCATCGCAGGCGCTCCAATCTGTCAACGGTAAACCGAGCCATGGTCTCCGAACTGATAGTCCATGCTGCTGCAAACGTCGTCGAACTGTTCGTGCAGATGGTTGTTGTCTTGCAAACGTCCCTATCTGTTGACTCAGGGATCGAGACGTGGCTGCACGATACGTTACAGCCATGCGGAGAAGATGTCTCTCACCTCGACTGCTAGTGATACGAGGCCGTTGGGATCCAGCACGGCGTTCAGTATATTCTCCTGAACCCACCGATTCAATATTCTGCTAACAGTCATTGGATCTCGACCAACGCGAGCAGCAATGTCGCGATACGATAAACCGCTATCGATAGGCTTCAATCCCACCTTTATCAAAGTCGTAAATGTGATGGTATGCGTTTCTCCTCCTTATAGGAGACATCACAACAACGTTTCACCAGGCAACGACGGTCAACTGCTGTTTGTGTATGAGAAATCGGTTGGAAACTTTCCTCATGTCAGCACGTTGTAGGTGTCGCCACCGGCGCCATCCTTGCGTGAATGCTCTGAAAAGCTAATCATTTCCATATCACAGCATCTTCTTTCTGTCGGTTAAACTTCGGGTCTGTAGCACGTCATCTTCGTGGTGTAGCAATTTTAATGGCCAGTAGTGTACATTTACCCATCGGGAGATATAACGATCAACACCTTCATTGAAAAATTTATCTGTTGCCTAGGAAACGTTGACTGTAAGCACTCATGCGCTTCTTCGGCCGAAGCAAATGGACGGTCACGAACAGCTTTCTCCAGGGCTCCAAATATATAAAAATCAGTTGGGAAGAGGAAGTGCAAGGGCTTCCCAGCAAAACTTCTGTAGCGTAGTCGAAACAAGAGGTGCGCAAATTCCGCCATGGGCCCGCTGCTGGTTGACTTCCATGAACACGGCGCCACAATTTACGCACAATGGAACGTAGACGCTTTGAAAAATTTAAGCGTGGTAACAAGACCAAATGCCCAGAAATACTGACAGTCGCATCATTCTGTTTCAGGGTAACAGCTACCCACATGCTGCCAAGGTTGTTTGGACTACGCCACAGAAGTTTCGCTGGGAAGCCCATCACATCCTCCATTTAGTCCCGATGCTTCCCTTCGCGATTTTCATATTTTTGGAGCCCTGAAGAAAGACGTTCGTGACCGTGGATTTGCTTCGGGTGAAGACATCTACATGACTACTCTGCAATTCACATTTAAGTGCTTGGCAGAGGGTTCATCGAACCACAATCATACTATCTCTCTACTATTCCACTCCCGAACAGCGAGCGGGAAAAACGAACACCTAAACCTTTCTGTTCGAGCTCTGATTTCTCTTATTTTATTTTGATGATCATTCCTACCTATGTAGGTTGGGCGCAACAAAATATTTTCGCATTCGGAAGAGATGGTGACTGAAATTTCGTAAAAAGGTCTCGCCGCGACGAAAAACGTCTATGCTGTAATGACTTCCATCCCAACTCGTGTATCATATCTGCCACACTCTCTCCCCTATAACGCGATAATACAAAACGAGCTGCCCTTCTTTGCACCCTCTCGATGTCCTCCGTCAATCCCACCTGGTAAGGATCCCACACCGCGCAGCAATATTCTAACAGAGGACGAACGAGTGTAGTGTAAGCTGTCTCTTTAGTGGACTTGTTGCATCTTCTAAGTGTCCTGCCAATGAAACGCAACCTTTGGCTCGCCTTCCCGACAATATTATCTATGTGGTCCTTCCAACTGAAGTTGTTTGTAATTTTAACACCCAGGTACTTAGTTGAATTGACAGCCTTGAGAATTGTACTATTTATCGAGTAATCGAATTCCAACGGATTTCTTTTGGAACTCATGTGGATCATCTCACACTTTTCGTTATTTAGCGTCAACTGCCACCTGGCACTCCATACAGCAATCTTTTCTAAATCGCTTTGCAGCTGATACTGGTCTTCGGATGACCTTACTAGACGGTAAATTACAGCATCATCTGCGAACAACCTAAGAGAACTGCTCAGATTATCACCCAGGTCATTTATATAGATCAGGAACAGTAGAGGTCCCAGGACGCTTCCCTGGGGAACACCTGATATCACTTCAGTTTTACTCGATGATTTGCCGTCTATTACTACGAACTGCGACCTTCCTGACAGGAAATCACGAATCCAGTCGCACAACTGAGACGATACCCCATAGCTCCGCAGCTTGATTAGAAGTCGCTTGTGAGGAACGGTGTCAAAAGCTTTCCGGAAATCTAGAAATACGGAATCAACTTGAGATCCCCTTTCCTTTTTGTAAATAAACCACATCGGTCTGATTTGTTTCGTGGTTGTTCTAAGGCGAATACGGCTATTAAGTTTGGCTCCTACTCTTTTGCTTCCCGTCCAATATGCAGCGTCATGTCAGTTGACCTAAACCCTTTGCTCCCGGCGACAGTTTTCCATATCACGACAGAAAGATCAGTTTTAAGAGCCACCTGGCGAATTAGTGTCGAGATCCGACGTGCTTGCCAGCCTGTGGGTGGTTTTTAAGGCGGCTTTCCTTCTGCCTCGTAGAATACGAGCTGGTTACCCTTACTGTGCCTCAGTTACACTATGTCGGTGATTGCTGCGCAAGCACTGTCTCCACGTACGCGTACACCATAATTACTCTACCATGCAAACATTTGGGATACACTCGTCTGGTATGAGATGTTCCCAGGGCGGACTGACCACTGCGGGCCGAACGACACAATAACCCTGGGTTCTGGTGGGGTGGAGGTGGGGTAGGTGGACTGCTGTGGCCTGTTGTAGGGTTGTGAACCATTGAGGGCTACGGCGAGACGAAGCCTCTCCGTCTTTTGTAGGTTCCCGGTTCAATACACACAATACACAATCGAGGTTCCGTAGTGAACCGAAAACAACTTTCCATGAAGGTATTGACTGTCTTCTCTCACAGTGGGATGAATATATTAACAACTATGGCAATTACTTTTGGAATAATGAACAGTTTATTTACTTTTTTTCTCATCTGTGTCGTTTTCATTTGATTGCTCCTTGTGACTGGAACACGACACGAAAATAAAGTAGCGAAACAGGGAGATTGGATTAGTATGAGCTTTGTATACGTCGTGATCATTTGTGGGATTGGCTGAGGAGAAGCGCACGTCAGCACCATTCAAAGATCCTGCAAGA
Source organism: Schistocerca gregaria (assembly GCF_023897955.1). Taxonomy (NCBI): domain Eukaryota; kingdom Metazoa; phylum Arthropoda; class Insecta; order Orthoptera; family Acrididae; genus Schistocerca; species Schistocerca gregaria. The sequence goes on along the minus strand of NC_064920.1, from coordinate 482,318,479 downwards.
CGTACGGGAGGCCCTCCTGAAAGAGCGGAAGATGATTTCTCAAGAGGACATTGCAGCATTAATCAGGATACCTGAAAAGCTGGATGCCGTGGTTGCTAAACACCTATATGGATCCGTGGCCCAATATTTTGTCTTGCCACTGCTTTTGGTTATGAAAAATTGTGTAACAGGGCAGATTATTATCACGTTTATACTCGTCGTATGCCTCTCATATTTAACAACACAATAAACAACACGGAATACGCATGTTTGGCAGGCGTCAAATATAAAATTTCATTTCCATAATAATCGAACGTGCACAACATGGTTGCTGTCATTCGATATTTCCTCACCAATGTGAGTGTACTAGCTGTACATTAGTGAGGAAATACTAAAGACAACAACTGTGTTGTGCATGACTTATTTATTACGGAAGTAAAATTTTATATCTGACAGACCCTTTCGGCTATAATTGCAATCTATTGCAGGATGCCACTCGGCACTTTTAGGATCATTTGGACGCGAAAGTACATGCCTGCTTTACCGCCATAGAGAAGTAAACTGTGTATTGATGCGACTATATTGTCAATCTTAACTGCGTCTTTCAGTTGACTTCTTGTCGTGAAAGGTGTGCCAGAAATGTTGCGACAACTTTCGAAGGGTTGTAGAAGGTGTCTTGAGATACAAATCGAGAACGGGAACCAGTTTCCAGAAAAATCATCCAACGGCGGCACAGAGCGCCGAAATTATACATGCCAGTCCCTGCCACACTGCTACCCCTTCGGCAGGAAACGTGACTTTGCAGGCTAACGGGCCGCAGGCGGAACGTCTCGCAACGTAATTTGTTATGCAGCGATGCCGGCTGATTGCCACTATCGCCAATGCAGAAGATCGGGCTAAATACTGCGTAGACAGGCCTTGTCTCATATGAATGCTATGCTTTTTTGCCTCAGTGGTTTCTGACACAGGTTTCCATTAGCAATCTATTTTTCTCTTGAAACTCTCTAAAATCTCCTGTGTTTTTCTGTATACAGCAGGAAAATAGACTACAAATGGAAACCTGTGTCTGAAACCGCCATCTACCAAGGCAACAGAGTATCACATTCGTAGCAGGCAAGGCCTTTCTGCCGGCCGCTGTGGCCGAGCGGTGCTAGGCACTTCAGTCCGGAAACGAGCTTCTACTACGGTCGCAGGTTCGAATCCTGCCTCGGGCATGGATGTGTGTGATGTCCTTAGGTTAATTAGGCTTAAGTAGTTCCAAGTCTAGGGGCTGATGACCTCCAATGGTAAGTCCCATAGTGCTTAGAGCCATGTTTTTTAAGGTCTGTCCATGCAGCAGCTAGCTCCATCTCCTCCACTGGTGATTGCGGTAATCATTTGCGATCACTGAATAACAAACAACATTGCGAGACGTTCCACCGACAGTCCGTCAGGATAAAAAGTCACGTTTGCTGCCGAACGGTTAGCATACTGGCAGATGCTGTCCCCTGTTACTTTGGCGCTCTGTAGCGACGTTCGATGACGTTTCCGTACATGGGTTCCTGTCTTAGATTTGTCCCTCAAGACGCCGCGTACAAACCCTCGAAGTCTGCTAAACCCTGTATATTCCTATATTCCTACAATTATGAGCTACCTGTCACATTACTTGTCAATAAAACGGCATTGTTCTTGAAGGTATTGCGTTATTTCCGGCAGTGTACCCAGATCATTAGAATTCCTGTGGCCAGTTTATCTCTACTGCCTCTGCAAACTTGTTAACGCTACTTTCGTACTAGCCGCCCGGTGAGCGGCGGGGAGGGAGGGGGGCACTAGCTGAAGAGAAAGATGCGAAATTATTTCTTGCATGTCGAGCCACGGAACAGTAGAAGCGTACAATGTGAAATATGCGCACGTACTTGGTTACTTGGTTAGCCTTTCTGTGCGTCAGCAGCCACTTGAGCGGTAGCTTAAGTAACGTTAATTCTAAGTCACGTTCCGTCAGTCTCGCAGCAAATTTTCAGGTTAATCTCTCCGTCCCTACTCTTCCCCTTTTTTTGTTTGCCTGAGAGACGGTGTGTGTGCGGAGGGAAGGCAGTGGGAGAAGAAGAAGTAGCGCGTGTTGTGAAGGCGGGGCCACAAACGCTGCCGGCTTAAACAAACAAACTCGCTGTGCGGTATGGAGGGGGCAGCATCAGCAGCAGCAGACGCCGTTTATAAACCAGACGGAAATACGCCACACTCGCTACCGAGCAAGCTCCGTCGCAGACGTCTGGCTGCAGGCGAAAGAAGTGCGCTCGCCGGAACACATCGCGCCCCCCTCCCCCTTCACCACTCCCCCCACCGACACTACTGTCTTCTCGGTTATTTATATGATAATGGGTCGCGCTCTCGGGAAATGAATAGGTGCTTTTCACAAAAAGAGCTCGGGTGGGAGACAATAATTGCGAACAGGTGGGCCACTTTATTTCAGAACACAATAAATCAGTGCGTCTTCTGCTAGTGCTCCTTTTGCTCTGGCTCTAATTCGCTTTCGCTGTGGCGGCGCTTGCGTAATAAGTCGGGTGGTGGGGCGATGCATAACGGCAATAGCTAGGTGATGTATATGAGTAGGAAAATTATCGAATACAGTGACAGTGGTGTGTTGCTGATCACAGTCGCGTCGATTAAATATCCAGGGGGAACGTTCCTGAGCGACATGAAATGGAGTGGACACGTAAGGTTGGCTGTATTAAAGCCGAAAGGTCGACTTCGGATTGTTGAGAGAATTCTATGGAAGTTCAGCTCATCTATAAAGGAGAGGCCCACAGGACACTGACCATAGTAGTCTGGTCCCTTTAATCCCACAAACCAACCACCAACACTCGTGCGATCCATTGTTGAGCAGTGCTTGAGTGGTTGGGGGTCATAGCAAAAGGGATTAAAGGAAGCTTCGAAACAATTCGGAAGGAAGGAAGGAGAGAAGTTCCGTCGACGACGAGATCATCAGAGACGAAGCACAAATTCGCGTTGGGGGGGGGGGGGGGGGAATCGGCTGTACCCCTTGCAGAGGAACCATCCCGGTAGCGGCCTTAAGCAATTTAGGGGAAACTGGATGGCAGGACCTACATTTGAACCGTCGTCCTTCCAAATACGAGTCCAGTGTGCTAACCACTGCGGTACCTCGCTCGGTGTAGCAGCGCACAGGCGTGCGGTTGGATTTGGTACTGGTAGCTTCGCTCAACAAGCGTGTGTTGCGGAATTTCTCCGGGAGCTCAAATGGAACTCAGCAGGGTGAAGAAGCCATTCTTTTCGGGGACCGCTGTTGAGAACGTTTAGAACGCCAGCATTGAAGACAGGCTGCTGAACTAAACTACTGCCACCAACGTACGCCTCGCCTAAGGACTGCGAAGGCAATAGAAAACCATCAGGGCTCGTACGGAATGTTACAGTCAGTCGTTACACCCTCTTTCCATTTGTGGGTGGACAGGAAAGGGAATGGCTAGCAGTGGTACAAGATGCACTCTGCCTTGCACCGTTTGATGTGGAATATGTATGTATGTATGTGGATCGTCCTCCCAGGTCGGTTTATAACGTATGCTTTGGGGTAAGCGTAGAAATTTTTGTGTTTGCGTAAATAGTGGCTCCTCATGATGGTGATCCCAGTGTTATCAGTTACCAGCAACGGCTGCAGCCCGCGGCGCAAGTAGAAAGCATCACGCCCCCTCCCCCCCCCCTTCTTATCCTTCTAGTCACCCAACACGCCACACTATCGTTTCTTTTCACATTTCGACATTTTTACTTTTCACAAATTTTGTTATTACTTCACTAAAATAAACTTTCATACAATCAATAATAGAATTCATTACGAGAAACTTATCATCGTCCCTTAAAACTTATCTTTCTGTCATGAAATGGAAAACTGTCACAGGGAGGAAAGGATTTAGCTCTACTTCCATGATGCTGCATTTTGGATGGGAAGCAAATGAGCAGGAGCGAAACTCAATAGCCGTATTCGCCTTAGATTAACCACGTAACAAATCAGACCGATGTGGTTTATTTAAAAAAAAAGGAAACGAAAGAATTTAATACATTTAAACGTGCCATCGTCGTCCAACTCAAAGATGACCGAATCGCTGCGCTAGTGACACTACTACCGGCTTGCCTTCCGTATTTACATTTTTTTGGTCAAGCCTAGCGAAAACAGATGCGCCGATGGATGTCTGTCGGCGCTTCTTTTACTTTCGGCGCCACCAGCCTAAATAACATGTAGTACCGTTATCATCTTCCTACTTCTCTGTTCCATTTGCGAGAAATGTGTGCAAGATCGACTGTCTGTAAACTTTCGGATGAACTTTGATATTTCTGGTTTCCTAGTCATGGTCACTTCGGTACTTGTTTGTTTACAGAAGTAATATTCTGCCTTACTCTTCCTGGAAAGCACGCTCTCGGAATTCCAACACAAACCTCTGTGTGGCGCACAACACTTCTCTTGTAGGAACTGCTACTGGAGTTTTGCGAGCATCTCTGTAACGCACTCGCGCCGGCTAAACGATCCCGTATAGATACGTGCTGCTCTTCATTGGATCTTATCTGTATCTTCTGTTAATTATACTGAGTAAGTGCCTCAGACCGATGAACAAAACTCAAGAAACTGTTGAACAACCTATAAGTTACGTCTTGTACTCAGTAGTAGAGGTAGAAAGCAAGTGCTTCGGTCAGATTCACCAACGTCGACCCATGACTAAAGAATATCGTCAGGAGTTCACACAAAGTCATAGTGAAACACGTTTTGGCACGTACAGTGTAAGACACTAACCGCACAATAAAGCACGATACCCGGAAGTAAAGAATTCAACGAGACGTTTATTTCGTTGTAGACAGTGACTATGGAGGACAAGTTTACAATTATTTAATAATTGAGAAAGGAATATGTAACAAAATTTTAAACAGTAATATTTGTATTTTATATTAATTAAGCCACAAAAAAGAACCGCCTACCAAATGGAAGCATTCGTGGGGGTGAATCGAATGGGATATTCAAACGTTTGTTTATGCAGTTAATTATCTGATGAGAAGAATTTGAATTAAGTAATTAATTAAAGTAAAAATAATTAATTATACAAAGCACACACACACAAACGCACACACAAACAAATAACACACACACACACACACACACACACACACACACATATATATATATATATATATATATATATATATATATATATATATATATATATATTCCTGGAAATTGAAATAAGAACACCGTGAATTCATTGTCCCAGGAAGGGAAAACTTTATTGACACATTCCTGGGGTCAGATGCATCACATGATCACACTGACAGAACCACAGGCACATAGACACAGGCAACAGAGCATGCACAATGTCGGCACTAGTACAGTGTATATCCACCTTTCGCAGCAAATCAGGCTCCTATTCTCCCACGGAGACGATCGTAGAGATGCTGGATGTAGTCCTGTGGAACGGCTTGCCATGCCATTTCTACCTGCCGCCTCAGTTAGACCAGCGTTCGTGCTGGACGTGCAGACCGCGTGAGACGACGCTTTATCCAGTCCCAAACATGCTCAATGGGGGACAGATCCGGAGATCTTGCTGGCCAGGGTAGTTGACTTACACCTTCTAGAGCACGTTGGGTGGCACAGGATACATGCGGACGTGCAGTGTCCTGTTGGAACAGCAAGTTCCCTTGCCGGTCTAGGAATGGTAGAACGATGGGTTCGATGACGGTTTGGATGTACCGTGCACTATTCAGTGTCCCCTCGACGATCACCAGAGGTGTACGGCCAGTGTAGGAGATCGCTCCCCACACCATGATGCCGGGTGTTGGCCCTGTGTGCCTCGGTCGTATGCAGTCCTGATTGTGGCGCTCACCTGCACGGCGCCAAACACGCATACGACCATCATTGGCACCAAGGCAGAAGCGACTCTCATCGCTGAAGACGACACGTCTCCATTCGTCCCTCCATTTACGCCTGCCGCGACACCACTGGAGGCGGGCTGCACGATGTTGGGGCGTGAGCGGAAGACGGCCTAACGGTGTGCGGGACCGTAGCCCAGCTTCATGGAGACGGTTGCGAATGGTCCTCGCCGATACCCCAGGAGCAACAGTGTCCCTAATTTGCTGGGAAGTGGCGGTGCGGTCCCCTACGGCACTGCGTAGGATCCTACGGTCTTGGCGTGCATCCGTGCGTCGCTGCGGTCCGGTCCCAGGTCGACGGGCACGTGCACCTTCCGCCGACCACTGGCGACAACATCGATGTACTGTGGAGACCTCACGCCCCACGTGTTGAGCAATTCGGCGGTACGTCCACCCGGCCTCCCGCATGCCCACTATACGCCCTCGCTCAAAGTCCGTCAACTGCACATACGGTTCACGCCCACGCTGTCGCGGCATGCTACCAGTGTTAAAGACTGCGATGGAGCTCCGTATGCCACGGCAAACTGGCTGACACTGACGGCGGCGGTGCACAAATGCTGAGCAGCTAGCGCCATTCGACGGCGAACACCGCGGTTCCTGGTGTGTCCGCTGTGCCGTGCGTGTGATCATTGCTTGTACAGCCCTCTCGCAGTGTCCGGAGCAAGTATGGTGGGTCTGACACACCGGTGTCAATGTGTTCTTTTTTTCCATTTCCAGGAGTGTATATTGCAGCATGTGTTAGAAAACGTAACCACACACAATAAATAACATTTAGATTGCAGGTTTTCAGTACTGAATTGTCGTTTTTGCTTAATTAATTAGATTATTCCGTAGTTTTGCTACATAAATTATGATGATACAAGCCGAAAGAGCAGCTCATTCCCTATAAGATCGATGTGCCACTTGTATGCAAAAAAATATTGAAAGCACAATTCATTGAAACTACAATGTATTAAACTGGGGACCTAGAAACGACGGAGAGCTTTCGTCGCGCCTTAGCCCTCAGTACTTCACAACCCAACAACAGGCTATAGCAGTCCACCCAACCCACCGCTGCCCCGCAACGAACCCAGCGTTATTGTGTGCTGCGGCCCTCAGTGGACCCCCTCCCCCCCCCCCCTCCCCGAACGTCTCATACCAGACGAGTGTAACTGCAAATGTTTGCGTTGCAGAATAATTATGGTGTACGCGTACGTGGAAACTATGTCTGCGCAGCAATCGCCGACACAGTGTAACTGAGGCGGAATAAGGAGAAACATCCCACATTCGCCGAGGTAGATGGAAAACCGCCTTAAAAACCATCCACAGGGTGGCCGGCACACCGGACCTCGACACTAATCGACCGGGCGGATTCGCTCGGGAAGCAGCGCGTTAGACCGTGCGGCTAGCCGGGCGAGCCCAACTACAGTGTAGTCCCAATTATATTAAAATTGCTTCAACGTTAATTACGATGCGGGCGAAATAGGTATCTTAAAATTTATTAAGGCATATCATTTTAATCGGCGCATCAGCATGCATATTTTGGGGTCTTCAGTTTTAATATGCACTTAATGATAGAAAGTTATAATTCCAAAGGTGAATGACAACACGAGTTGCTTGCCGCAATAAAGGGGAAACGCGAGTACCATCTATAATGGGGTCAGGCATACTAGTCTCTGGGGAGTCTACTGGAAGCTTTTGAAGAGGCAACATCTGTGGTACTTAAGGTAGTGGTTTAGCTGCCTGGGGCTTTTAAACATTTTCGTGCCTGTTGACTCTTGAGAGTGTTGGTGAACGCTGTGGGTCAGTACGTCAACTCTGGCAGAACAGTGCGCAGCAGGCAGTAGATCTGGACTCGTGTTTCTTTCGTACGGCCCAGCAAAACTTTGAATTCTAAAAGCTGATATAGTTGTACTCAAGTGTAAGCAGTACTGAAACCTTGTATGGGGACTTGGTGATGTTTAGGCGGCACTATGACAGCAGTTGGTGAGTCTTCACCAGTAAAATCTCGAATGTGTGGAACTGATTTAATAAATAGTGGCAATTTTAATTACTGAGCACACGGCTGACATTATTTATGCTCCATTTATACAACCGAACAAACTTATTTTTCTGTTTGTGCACATCAGTGAGAATTAATTTAATTTTTATAGAAAGAAACAGAGACAAATATTTTATTAATCACGTTAATAAAAGGAAAACGCCATTAGCTGCTGATGGGCACTGAACTAAATTAGTGGGGAATCCCTGTTCCAGACCAGGACACAATCTCCGGTTTTCCGATTCTTGCAAACGCTTGGTCGTCCTGACAGCGTCGACCAACCTGACGCGGTCCTTGACCGATTCAAATTCCCTACGTATCAACACACCACTGACGTAGTGCCCGTCCCCGTTGCACTCACTACTAGTACCGGTCTCTGATTCCCGTAGAGGTTCAACATGGTTCAAATGGCTCTGAGCACTATGGGACTTAACTGCTGAGGTCATCAGTCCCCTAGAACTTAGAACTACTTAAACCTAACTAACCTAAGGACATCACACACATCCATGCCCGAAGCAGGATTCAAACCTGCGACCGTAGTGGTCGCTCGGTTCCAGACTGTAGCGCCTAGAACCGCTCGGCCACTCCGGCCGGCTTCCCATAGAGGCTCGGGCTTTTTGTACAACTGCATTATAAGGGTCGTGACCATCTCGCCCTAGTTATACCGGGTGTCTCTCTTAAGAGTCGTCAGGCGCAATTTCCCCGATGTTTCGGCCGAGATTTACATTTCGTTTTTGCAACGAAAGCGGGGTGCATTCAGCGCTTATGAGGCAAACTGAGGAGCTCCTTGATGGAGAAGTAGCGGCTCGGTCTCGTAAACTGACTTACGGCCAGGAGAGCGGTGTGCTGACCACATGCCTCTCCATATCTGCTTCCAGTGTCGCCTGTGGGCTGAAGATGGCACTGCGCCTAGTCGGTACCGTTGGGCCTTGATGGCCTGTTCCGACGGAGTTTTTTTTTTAATTTTTTTTTTTACGGAGAACTAGAGGCAGCCCAAATAATTACTGCTCGTCATGTCTTTCATGCGACGTCCAGTGCCAACGGGAAACGTCGATTTTTAACCCACTGCAAACAAAATTAATTTTAAATCTTAATTTTAAGTGTCAATTCGATGAAGTGCTCCAAAATTAATGAAGTTGGGTCGGTATGTACTAACAGGAACAGTAAAACACGAAGAACAAACAGAAATCCAGCAGCGTCTCAAAAGCGGTGCACTCCTCGTATTAACAGTCAGCGCGCACCAGGGAAGTGCTATTGCTGCTGGACTACCGGTTATTCTTCGAATTCTGTTGTCCTTTTAAGACACATCGCTGAAACACGTATCTCACTAGATTAAGCTGGGACTGATCTATTGAATGCGCAGGTAAAACTGTTGTCGTTGTTGTGGTCTTCAGTCCTGAGACTGGTTTGATGCAGCTCTCCATGCCACTCTCTGCTGTGCAAGCTACTTTACCTCCCAGTACGTACTGCAGCCTACATCCTTCTGAATCTGCTTAGTGTTTTCATCTCTTGGTCTCCCTACGATTTTTACCCTCCACGCTGCACTCCAATACTAAATTGCCGATCCCTCGATGCCTCAGAACATGTCCTACCAACCGATCCCTTCTTCTATTCAAGTTGTGCCACAAACTCCTCTTCTCACCAATTCTATTCAATACCTCCTCATCAGTTATGTGATCTACCCATCTATTCTTCAGCATTCTCCTGTAGCACCACATTTCGAAGGCTTCTATTCTCTTCTTGTTCAGACTATTTATCGTCCATGTTTCACTTCCATACATGGCTACACTCCATGCACATACTTTCAGAAACGATTTCCTGACATTTAAATTTATACTCGATGTTAACAAATTTATCTTCTTCAGAAACGCATTCCTTGCCATTTCCAGTCTACATTTTATATTCTCTCTACTTTGACCATCATCAGTTAGTTTGCTCCCCAATTAGCAAAACTCCTTTACTACTTTAAGTGTCTCATTTCCTATTCTAATTCCCTCAGCATCACCCGACTTAATTCCACTACATTCCGTTATCCTCCTTTTGATTTTGTTGGTGTTCATCTTATATCCTCCTTTCAAGACTCTGTCCATTCTATTCAACTGCTCTTCCAAGTCCTTTGCTGTCCCTGACAGAATTACAATGTCATCGGCGAACTTCGAATTTTTCTTTTGTTTCCTTTACTGCTTGCTCGATATACAGATTGAATAACATCGGGGAGAGACTACAACCCTGTCTCACTCCCTTCCCAACCACTGCTTCCCTTTCATGTCCCTCGGCTCTTATAACAGCCATCTGGTTTCTGTACGAATTTTAAATAGCCTTTGCTCCTTGTATTTTACCTCTGCCGCCTTCAGAATTTGAAAGAGAGTATTCCAGTCAACATTGTCGAAAGCTTTTTCTAAGTCTCTAAGTCAGGTAAAATTGTGTTTAAAAATCATTTTATTTATAATGGGAAACAAGCCAACGCTATCCGTCGACTCTGGGAGTAATATCAAAGACGTGATACCACTAATTTTTTGGGTTGACATGAACATAAAAACAAACACCACATGTATATTTGTGCAGACACGCTTTATTAAATGAAAGTTCCCAAACAGTAGGAGACCCGCTTAAAAGTTACTCCGTCGCGTCATATAGGGAAAGGATTTTGTTCCAGTACCATCACACAGTACTCCTCAAACGAATCTGTTACACTTCAGTAGAAATTATGTACTGCATTGTTCTTCTGTGTCGTAGTGAAGACGAACATGTACGAATTTAAGTCGAAAAGTCTCTGCACAACATTTTTCTAATTTATAAGGTAAGTACAAATTTTTCAGTGATCGTTCTTCAATATATCAACCCCGCTTTTCAATGCTCTCGGTCCATTGTTGCACAAGCTGTACATCCAGCAGTCACAGGAAAAGGAAGGTTTTCCATTGAGCAGCAGGAATATATTCACCTCTTTCTTCCTTCCTCCACCGGAGATTAATCGAAGGTATCTTCAACCCTCTTTTAGTTGACGAAACAGATGGAAGTCCGAGAAGGCGACATCAGGACTGTGTGCAAGATGCTACGACGCTATCGCCATACGGCAGTCGACCTCGGCGTTGTTTCGAATTTCGGGTTTCAACTCGCTATAATTTGTATCACTTAACATTTAGAGCCTTTTTAAGGTAATGTTGCAGAACTGGTCTTTGTGTGCCTCAAGAAATTGTGAGTGCCACTTTGCATACAGAAGGTTGAACCTTCAATTTGGTTTTCGCTGGTGATCCAGGGAGTTTCCGTGCCGTACCCTGCTTTGCGCTCCAGGTGCATAACGATGAACCCATGTTCCATCTCCAAGGGAACTGTTTCAGAAGCATTTCATCTTCATTATCATGACAGTCCCGTAGACGCTGACAGATTCTTACTCAGTGTAGCTTGTGGTGATCATTGAGCTGTTTTTGTGGCCTTACTGGACGGGTTTTACGGAAGTTAAGACTTTTACAGATGAACCATAGACCGATGTGCATTCGGTTCGCCACTGCATCAACCGTCACCGGCCAGTTATTCGGTATCAGGTCACCGACTTGATCACTATTCGCACCAGTAATGTATGTGACTGGAAATCTTGGCCTTTTCTCGTCCTTCACGCATCTTCAGTCGCTTTTAAATTGCTCAGTCACAGGTAAACACTTCGCCATGGCAAAACATTGCCAACCAAAAGTGTGCTGATTCCATGCCGTAGTACACCTTCAGATCACAAACAACGGATTACAGAACTCTGTTCTTAATTGGTGCAAGCGGAAACTATGGCAGCCAAGTTTACTTCACAGGAGCGGAAAGCTAACTGACGTGGCAAGGCTGAATCCTGCAACCAGCCATGAGAATTTTACCATATAGCGGCTTGAGACTGCACTCTGTTTACTCTCAAACTAGAGCCGATTTGCACGAAAGCGAAGACACTCACGGACTTACCCTCACAGATAAACATTAGCAGAGAGTACGTTACTGAAGAATCGTTCGCTGGTGAGAAACGGCGTCAAATATTTGACGATCCATATTTCAGCCATTGTAAACATTCCTTACAAGAATGTACTTGCATTACTTCCACTACCTGCCTGACAGGTGATCTGTTAGAAACTAGTATGTATTGTCTCACGTTGTTTTCAACGTGTCTCGTAACTTGCAACCAGCATCTACCAATGTGAACTGGCGATAGTCGGTATGGACTCGGTGTTTCTGGACGCAGTATGACCTGTGACTTGCAGTACATAGAGATACACGTTTAGCAAATATGTGGTTCTCAGTGGTGTCGCAGCATACTCATTGCTGTTTTTAGAGCACTGAATATACATGGCGAAGCTGTGTGAGGAACTTCATTCCCCACCACTTGCTTCGACGCGTTTCAGCTTCACTCGGTCAGCATTTCCCTCACTCACCGTCCCACGGGAGACGACTTGTCAAGTGGCAGCTCTGCTAGGCAGTAAAGTGTGATTTGCGGAGTATCCATGTAGATGTAGATGTAGAAGTAGTGTCACATGGCTAAGTAAACATGGTGCTTAGCCTTGTTCCAATGCAGTACGTTGCGTAGTGTTCCACAGAGGAAGGACACTATATCTGGGCACTCTGAGATTTGACCCCCTATGTATAAGAAAGCAAGCAGGACCGCATGGAATCATCTTACTCAAAGATGGCACAGTGCTGCATCCGCCTGCTGAGCCAGCTGAGTGTCGCAGGAGAGCTTCTGTGAAGTTTGGAATGTAGGAGACGAAGTACTGGTGGAATTAAAGATGTGAGGACGGGGCGTGAGTCGTGCTTGGCTAGCTCAGTTGGTAGAGCAGTTGCCCGTGAAAGGCAAAGGTCCCGAGTTCGAGTCTCGGTCCGGCACACAGTTTTAATCTGCGAGGAAGTTTCATATCAGCCCACACCCCGCTGTAGAGTGAAAATTTCATTCCAGCTGAGTGTCGTTTGCTCCCCACCATTCGCTTTGCGTGGTATAGAATGATGCGACAGGCAATTCTCTCACTGGTCAACAAGTGGAAGATCACACGCTAAGTGCGTGGTAAAAGGCTAATGGTACTGTCATGCGGTTAAGAAACGTCGTTTTTATACAGCTCCAATACAATGCAGTGACACTAACCGGTCTGGCATGCGTTGCAATGCATTTGAAATTATAATTACGTTTTAGCTGTCGATTTTCCATGAGTTCTATGAAAAGAATGCGTGCCGTATACCTGAAATTTAGCAAGTATTATTACAGCGACTCAGTATGATTATGCGTAACGGAAATTAAACCGATAATCGGATACTGAATTTAAATGAATATTTCAGCGGTGGAATTATAAACTTATGTCAGTGAATAGCTTATGAAATAAAACTTGTATTCAGTCTGCAGTCCCACTGAGAATGCGACATGTTTTCGACAGAAACATGTAAAAAGATTATGTTAACGACCGTGATAACTGAATGTAACTGTCAACTTTGCTCATACTTATCTAAACACCTCAATCGAGCTAAATGGTAGACTCTCGTGAGTAAATCGAGCTAATGAACTGATATGGTTCGTTACAGCTGATAATGTTAACTGCACTGCGTAACTGTTTTGTTTTATTATGTCGCTGTTTGTCGTTGTTGTGTATGTGAATTGGTGTCTTAGTCTTTAACTTTCGTCTGCGTCTGTGCTGTTGCGTGAACGGGAAAAACGCAAGTGGCGTGCGTCTCATAAAGAGAGTCGTCAAATCAGTGTGAAATTTTATATCTGTATTTCAATTAGCTCTTACTCAAACTGATTAAAAACATAAAAATGTGTAGTAACTAAGTTGTCCCGTTAAATCCTGTATTGTGCAGTGCGATGAACAGTGCTGTAATGCATGATGTCACAGTGCTAGTTTTACTGTTCCAACATGCAAAAGTAACAAAATAAAAATTCTACTTAAAATTACAAATAGAATTTTTAAAGACTACATTCCCAAAATTCTTTCATAAAAAATGGTTGAACAATGGCTCTGAGCACTATGGGATTTAACATCTGAGGTCATCAGTCCCCTAGAACTTAGAACTACTTAAACCTAACTAACCTAAGGACATCACACACATCCATGCCCTAGGCAGGATTCGAACCTGCGACCGTAGCGATCGCGCGGTTCCAGATTGTAGCGCCTAGAACCGCTCGGACACACCGGCCGGCTTTTATAAAAATGCCCGGTAATTTTATGTACGCAAACCAACTAAGCATTATCCCATACACTAAATGACACGCACACGTGTAAGTAACTTTTCTCTGTAAGAATAAGCTTGTCTGACTGAGTAAATGAGATCTGAACTACATTGTATTGAAATGAACCTGATAATAACTATGAAATGCAACGCTTAGTTGTAAAAGATCTTATTTTGCCGTGACTATTAAGTTAAACTGACCCTAACAACTTTTTATGACTTACCTTGTGACAGCGGAAACTCTGTACAGCTCTGAAGTGCTGAAAATTAAAATTCAGCGCGGCTTTGCGAAGTGCGATGCCAGAAAAACTGTAAGTTCCGCAGTATATTTTTGTTTCTGTCTGAAATTTAGCCCAACTTTTTAGAACCTAATATGAGTGAAACTGTAACTGGTACGAATGCAGCTTGACTTTACATTAAATGCGCAACGGAAGAATCAAAATTTCCAACTACCTCGCGTCTTGACAGTATTGCTGCAGTTATCTCGAAAGCACAACAGCAAACAACAAGCAGACCGGAGCTAAGCTAGTTTTTTGTTTATAAATACATATTCAAACTGCTGGATGCGGTAACGCGTAATGAAAACGATTTTAGAATGAAATACATTCTCAGAAGACAGAGAAAAACTTCGCGTCATCTTCACACATAACATTGGTCAGAACAATACTTCGCTTGAGAAAGTGAACAATGATCTAAGTAGGGTAAAAAGTTGACAGAGAATTTCTATTAAAATCGAACAGATCGACCAATTAATATGCATATGAATGACTCAGGGCAGTGGGGTGGTCTTTCTCTCAGCTCTGAGCACGTTAACTAGCAGACAATAATCATTCGCCGGCCGCGGTGGTCTCGCGGTTATAGGCGCGCAGTCCGGAACCGTGCGTCTGCTACGGTCGCAGGTTCGAATCCTGCCTCGGGCATGGATGTGTGTGATG
The DNA here is from genome assembly GCF_023897955.1 of Schistocerca gregaria. Lineage (NCBI taxonomy): Eukaryota > Metazoa > Arthropoda > Insecta > Orthoptera > Acrididae > Schistocerca > Schistocerca gregaria. Next base: position 482,303,464 of record NC_064920.1, on the reverse strand, counting down.
TCCTTAGGTTAGTAAGGTTTAAGTAGTTCTAAGTTCTAGGGGACTGATGACCACAGATGTTAAGTCCCATAGTGCTCAGAGCCATTTGAACCATCCCTTCTTCGTCTAACAGTTACAGTCACAAATCCACCCAGTACTACTAAAGTGGTCCCTCAGATACCACACTTCAACTAAGAATGTATCAGATTGCGCAGAGACAAGGACTGTGTCACGACAAGGCGAACGTCTGTTTAACAGTAACGTAACTTCCTCTCTGACGTGCACATCGATGACACAAAAATCAGAATGACGTGACCACCTTACAAGGCAACTATGATATGCACATCATGCTTTATATTCTGAGTGACGACGTTTCCCTCAAATGAATGCAGCGACACACAATATTGCAAAACAATATTTTAGTGAGGAGACGGTGGAAGAAACTAAACTTACTGAATTATTGAAAAGAGATCAGCACTCAAAACCTCTATTGTGAAATTCTGATTCCTTAAGAATTACAAGCTTCTTTACGGAAACTCAGTTCTTATAAAAAATGTGACCCTCCCATGAGATTAGTTACTGAAATGATAGGGGAGTGGTGAATCTATAACTATGGGTCCAAGTTATATGGGCAGATAACTTTGTTTAATCACGTCTCGACAATGAAAGTAATTGACCGGAAGCAACAAAGAAAAATCATATTAAAAATTTGCCTTACTCGAACTTAACATACAAGCAAGCAATGGAGCGACAGCCTTACCGAAATATCATCACACTTTTCAAATCATTCTTTAGACAATCATACATTATCTGCGTTTGCATCTCTGAGTTCTGCTAGTTATTTCTGGACCGCTCAGCAGCGTCACCAACACCCGACTCTCTCAGTTACTTCCCATTAAATGCTCCGCTGGCAACGACAATGCTACTGACACCCAAAGATGGTATTGTTTGTACTCAGAACATCTCTGGCTTAGCATATCGACTATTGAAGACTTCCGTTCGAAAAATATTCAGTGTCCGCATTCGAAGTACGACACACCGAACAGAAAGAGAGTTCATGTTAGTTTCATTGAATACCAAAAATAAGCTAGAAAACTTACAACTTTCAGGGAAAAAAAAGGAAGCGCGTGGTGTACTAGTAATAAGGAAGGCACACCGTGCTTGCACGCACTGTAAATTTGTAGCCTGTGTGTATATGAGCGGGAGAGCGTGACACCCACATGGCAGTAAACAGGACTCACTCAGCTGTGACATTAGACGATGCAGCACCGATCATCTTCGGCAACTTCCGCCAAGTTACGTAAAGTTTATTCGCGTTCCCTCTCGCACACTACAGCCACGTGCAGATCACTCTGACCGGTCTCGCGCGTACGGCGCTCTGATAGACACCGCTCACGCAACTGTGTCACTACGTGAGATAATCCTCGACAACATCCGCACGGCTGTAAAGAGTTCATTCGTTCTCTCTCTGTTTTGCACCGCAACAAAGTGCAAACCACTTAGATCGGCCACTATCTTGCAGGCTACTAGTGATGTACTGTCCTACGCCCTGCCTATTCTCTCCATTAGTCGACGGACAACAGTGCTAACAACACTTTGGTGGCTCACAGCAGTTCACTCTGAAGAAGGTGGTTTCCCCCGCATTGAGTTACCTGAGGCACGAGCTTGACGCGGTGACACATGAGAAGCCCTGTAACTTCATTACACTGGGGTGGAGTGCGCCAGGAACGGCAGTCTGGCCCCGATTAAATGTGATCTTGGCCACCGAACACTCACCTGCCTCCATAGCCGAAATCGGTAATACACGTCTCGGAGGTACGCCTTTTCGAAACCTGGTGGTGGAAAATTTTCACTTCAAGTATTTGGCCGTCAAAGGGACGAGAGGTGGCGGCATAAAGTTTCGTATCACCAGTCGCTGCACGAATGACTTGGACTAAATCCCAAAACTCTCCATGCGCTTTCAGAATGTCAGCGGAGACCTGGCAGTGAACAAAAGCTCGGCGAGTCGTTGCGCGAGGCGTCTATCATCAACGCAACAAGGGCGTGCAATGTGTCCTATCTCCCACGTGCCGGCCGCCAGCACAGAGCTGAGACTCTTGCAATACGGGAACGTGTGGACACTCTCATTCGAGGCGATCGGTGAATCACATTCAAACACCTCGCTGCACAACTGCACACTCTGTTGGCAGTGCTGGCACACTTGTCGTCTCTGTTGGCATACTCGAAGTTTTGTGCCACCTGCGTTTTTCGCCCCCTAACGGAGGACCATAAAGTTCAACGAAGGGCCATCTGAAGGAATTGTTTGCGCGTTAGGGGACTGATCGTGACAATTTTTGACGAAAATTGTCACTGGCGATGAAACAAGGGTTCGTCACTTCGAACAGGAAACAAAACGGCAATTCCTTGGGTGGTACCACACAACCTCTCCTCCGAAGAAAAAGTTCAAAACCGCTCCCTCAGCAGGTAAAGTCATGGCGACGGTCTTCTGGGACTCTGAAGGGGCTGTTCGATTTGATGTCCTCCCTCACTGTACAACAATCAACTCTGAAGTACACAGTGCTACCCTGAAGGAATTGTAGAAACGGCTTCAGCGTGTTCGTCGCCACAAAAATGCAAACAAACATCTCGTTCTCAAATTCAAATTTCAAGTTTGTATGAATTGCTAAGGGACAAAGCTGCTGGGGTCATCGGTCCCTTGAGTTACACACTACTTAAACTAACTTATGCTAACAACAACACACACACGCCCATGCCAGAGGGAGGACTCGAACCACAGGCGCGAGGGACCGAGCAATCTGTGAAACGGAGCCTCAAACATCGCGGCCACTCCGCTCGGCATCTTGTTCTCCATGACAGTGTAAGGCCTCGCACAAGTATGAATACCCGTAAGGTGCTCATAGTACTTCATTGGACTGTTCTTCCTCATCCACCCTGCAGCGTGGACCTCTCACCTTCTGACTTCCATTTGTTTGGCACAATGAAGGATGCATTCTGCGGGAAGCAGTATGTGAATGATCGGGAGGTTCCTGACGCACAAGTCAATGGCTCCGACGTCGTCCAATAGAGTGGTTCCATCCGAGCATTCAGGAACTCCTAGTAAGGTGGTTCAAGGCCGATGCATTGAATTGAGGTTATGTTCAAAAGTAAGGTTATGCAGTCAAAAGAGTGGGGAGTAGAGCATGAAATCAAGCTGCTTTCAGAAAAAGCATTGCATTACTTATCGAACGTCCCTTGTAGACGTCTGAGTCACGTGACACACCGACCTCTTTACCACACTTAAAAGCTATGTTGTGTGTATTCTGCGAATCAATTGCGCAATTAGTACACTATATTGTACGGGACATAAAGTTTTCTTCCCTTTCCATTTGTGTTTGAAGCTATATCTCCCCATGTGAACTGCTAGTTAATCTCATTTTAGTTCCAAGATCCCTATGGGATCTCCACCCTGGTAGATGAAGAATAATCTCTGTCATGTAAGGTGGTGGAACGTTCACAAAGATTTGTTGCAATAAGTGTTTGAAAATGTCGTCTTGAAAAAAAAAGAGAAATTCTTCTTTCTCTCTTTACGACATAAATGTTTCTGTGTTATGACACCATTATCAGTGGTCTTCTACTTACTTATTGTGAAAGATAAATTGCGTAGAAAAATTAAGGTTAGTGTTATTTCATTAGTTTTACTCAAACCAATAAAAAATTTATGATTTTGAAGAAACTAACATAACAGATGAACTCCTATGAACTCTTCCTCAGTTTAATAGTCGCTGAAAGGAGACCCACTCTTGATGATGTCACTCAGTCGAAAGACATAAGGATATAAGTTATGATTGCTAAAACACGTTTTGCTCAAAAGTAACAAATGATATGTAGAGGAAACCGACAGTCTTTTTAGGGAATCAATTCGGGATAGTTTTATTCCCGGTATAATTAGCTGTGTAGTCCAATATCGGACTGAGCCAGGCGTCGGCCCTTAGATTTTCGTCAGTGCGTCTTTGGGAGCGCTTCCAAAACAGTTAGTAGTCCTTGGAAGACTCTGATGTAAGTAAGGACAAATAACAACGTTTGAACCTCCTTCCGCTTCGCCTTTATCATGATTTTGTGCGTGTGTTGGCGCTGGAACGCAGGTGGAAACAGAGAAAAAGTGGAAGGAGAGTTTTAAAAAGGGAGAAAGAGACAGCGAGAGACACCGACAGAGTAAAAGAGGAAGCGGAAGATATGCCGGATTCAGCTACAGGAGGGATGCCGGGCAGAGAGTAACTGCAGTAATAAAAATGCGACAGACTTCAGAAGCATTGTTCAGGCGCACAGTACCTCGCGAGAGTTGCTTGCTTTAAAAGCGGTAAACGGCCCGCCGTCACACAGAAAGAGGAAGCGCGGTTTTTAATGGCTCGCCAGCTTCTTGCCGCTGTTCTAAACAATATTCTGGTCGGTCCACCAAGTACCGACAGACGAGACTGCTTTTTATAGGCACCCTATAAGCCTGTCTAGACAGTCAAGTTTTACTACGCTCTCAGCACACAGCAAGTTCTGTGCGCGTAAAACAGCCAACGGTTACCTGGTGAGCCGTGCCCGCCCGTAAAGAGGCGGAGGACGCACCACCACAAAACAGTTACCAGGTATCACCCGTCCGCGCACACTTACGCTACAGGAAGGCCATTATCTCTCTATAAAATCGGAGTTTCCGCCCTACTTGTTCCCCGGATTTTGATTCCCATTAAAAATGTGGTCTGCTACACTCGGAGTCCTCAGTTTTTCATCTGCCACAAGTTCATAGACGCTAAAAGCCCAGCACATGCGGAACTGAAGTAATCTGTTTTCCCCTCAGTCTCAATGTACGAAACCTCTAATGGTGTACTTTCCAGCAATCAGTCCAGATGATTTATGCACGGTAGGCCTACTCTGACGACCAACTCAATAGTCTTCTTCAGGTGCTCCGAGTTGTGTTATTATGCGCACTCGCTGTCTGGACTTCAACAAGATTACGAAATATGGTTGATGTCACGCCACTGTGTTCAGCCAAGTTCGACTGCCGGCGGCCGCTACGCCCTTTGATGCTCATTTGATAGTCATTTGATTTTCGCAGCTCGCACTGTTATTCCTACAAAAACACGGCACTCTATCAAAACATGTGTTTCGCTCCAGTAAAAAAAGAATTTTTCTTTGTCATGTTAACGACGATATACGTCTCTGTAAGCCGGGTGTTTACCAAATATCTCGTTTTCAAGTAGTCTGTTTTAAGGAGGATGGCGGAAAACCTAATAAACTTGAACGGAGGTTCAATTTGGATCCATCACAGAATTTATTAACATCTCGCCGACCAAACTCATCCGTCACATCTGGTAGAACGCTGACAGAATGTGAAATTCACGGAATAGCAGTACGAATACCTAAAACTGGGAGTGGACCAGTAAACAATAATAACAAAGAAATTAATCCAGTAATGAAAAGCAACAGTTCCACCTGATATATACCACGGCAGAAAAAGATTGTGTGTATATTAAAATTTTCGTCGACCAGACAATACACTGAAGTGACAAAGGTAATGGGATAACGATATGTGTATGTACAGTTGTTGGCATTGTTGCGTACACGAGGTATAAAAGGACAGTCCATAGACAGAATTGTCACTGTACTGAGGTGATTCATGTGAAAAGGTTTCCGACGTGATTAGTGCCGTACAACGGGAATTAATAATCTTTGAACGTGGAATGGTAGCTGGAGCTAGACGCGCGTGATATTTACGTCGGAAATCGTTAAGGAATTCAATATTGCGAGATCCACAGTGACAAGTGTGTGCTGAGAATACAACATTTCAGGCTTTACCTCTCACCATGTACAACGCAGTGGCGAACGGCCTTCTCTTAACGACCGAGACTTGTGGTGATTGAGTAGAGCTGTCAGTGCTAAAAGACAAGCAACACTGCGCGAGATAAGGCAGAAAGCAATGTGGGATGTACGACGAACTTATCCGTTGGACAGTACGGCGAAATATGGCGTTAATAGGTTATGGCAGCAGACGTCTGACGCAAGTGCTATTGCTAACAGCAGGACATCGCCTGCACCGCCTCTCCTGGGCCATATCGTTTGGACTCTATATGACTGGAAAACAGTAGCCTAGTCAGATGAGACCCGCTTTCAGTTGGTAATAGCTGATGGTAGGGTTCGAGCGTGGCGCAGACTAGCCGAAGCCATGGCCCCAGGCTGTGGATGGAGGGCTCTGAGCACTATGGGACTTAACATCTGAGGTCACAAGTCCCATAGAACTTAGAACTACTTAAACCTAACTAACTTAAGGACATCACACACATCCAAGCCCGAGTCGGGATTCGAACCTGCGACCTAGCGGTCGTGATATTAAAGACTGAAGCGCCTAGAACCACTCGGCCACGCGGACCGGCGGACCCAAGCTGTCAAAAAGGCACTGTACAAGCTGGTGGTGGTTCCATAATAGTGTGGGTTGTATTTACAGGAGATGGACTGGGCTCTCTGATCCAACTGAATCGATAATTGACCCTAAATGGATATGTTATGCTACTTGGAGACAATTTGCAGCCATTTGCTATGGAATTTTTATGGTGAGTGACAATACCCGATGTCACCGGGCTACAGTTCTTCGCGAGTAGTTTAGAGCACTTTCTGGACAGTTGGAGCGAATCGTTTGGGCGTCCAGATGACCGATATGAATCTCATCGAACATTTGTGGGGCATAATCGAGAGTTCAGTTCGTGTACAAAATCCTGCAGCGCCAACATTTTCGCAATTACGGACGGCTGTAGAGGCAGCAGGTCTACCGAAGAGACTTCTTACATAAAGCTTGTCCTACCTATTCTGGAGTGTTTTTGTACGGTGTGGAATCCGCATCAGGTGGGACTGACGGATGATACCGAAAAAGTACAAAGAAGAGCGGCTCGTTTTGTATTGTCGCGAAATAGAGGAGATAGTGCCATAGACATGGTAGGTGTATTGGAGTGGCAATCATTAAAGCGAAGGCGTTTTTCTTTGCGACGGGATCTTCTCATGAAATTTAAATCACCAGTTTTCTCCTCCGATTGCGAAAACATTCTTCCGGCACCCACCTACACAGGGAGAAATGATCATCACGATAAAATAAGAGAAATCAGGGCATGCTCAGAAAAATGTAAGTGCTCGTTTTTCCCGCGCGCCGTTCGAGAGTGCAACGGTAGAGAGACAGCGTGAAGGTGGTTCATTGAACCCTCTTCCAGGCACTTTGTTGTGAATAGCAGAGTAATCACGTAGATGCAGAGAGAAAGCCTGAATTTTCCTGCAGCGGACTTCCAACGGCATGAAGAGTCCATGCCACCTTGAGGTGCTGCACTAAGACGAGCAAAAGGAGATCCATCACGATATTGGGAGGTATCCCATCAATTTTGACACCTTAATATATTCTCTTCAATAGAATATATCGGAAATGTGATATACGTACCATGTTTAACGTAGACGTTTTCTCTGTTGCAAATGGAGTGACTTTTCTGCACGGATGTGTGTTTTTTATCCCTCTCCGCCTGGATGTCAGTTCTTTAGAGATTGTAGGCTTGATACGATAATACGTCTTAGTACGTATTGCTCAAAGGAGGAAATTTGTGAAATGTGGAAGTAGCCGCCCCAAACTTTTATTGCATGATCGTTAGCGTTAGCGATGTAAAGCACATGAGAGCAGTCAAATGGAAACGAGACAGGTGGAAAAACAGTACATGAACTATTTATTATTTAAGAAGTAATCACCAGAACTGTTAATACACTCATCCCATTGTGAGACATGGCGGTCAATGCCTTCATGGAAAAATGTTTGCGGTTTCCTACGGGACAACCACTGTAAACCTAGGCGTGCACTTCATTGTCCGAAGTAGATCGACATCTTTCTTCAAGACTCCAAAAATGTGGAAATCGAATGGAGAGAGATCGGAATAGCATGGAAGATAAGTAAGGGCTTTCCTGCGATTCTTCTGCAGCGTGCTCGAAACAAAATTGGTAACATGTGAGTTGGCGAAGAGGTGCACCCCTGTGTAGTATCACGGTTCCATAGACAACCGAAAACAATTTTTCATGAAGGCACTGATCGTCCTGCCTCACAATAGGATAAGTGTAATTACTGTTGAAATAATAAACAGCTTACTTGCTTTTTTCTATCTGTCTCTTTTTCATTTGACATTATCTAGTGCGGAGCTCAATGACGCTGTTCCTAGACGATGTTATTGTTTGTAGTTATGTCACAACATTGGAAAATGATGGCGAAGTGCAAGAAGAACTTCAATGGAAAATCCCACGGGAAAGGGTTGCCAACGCACCCTCGACGTAAACAAATGCATGATATTGCGCACATACCTCCACAGCGATTTAAAGTGGAACACCTGGATTTAAGAAGTTCAAGAAAAGGCAGCTGCTAGAGTGAGGTTCATCTTAAGAATTGTTAAGATCGATTCTACGGTGTTGCTCGTAATTTGACTTCATATCAAAAAGTTCTAAACAAGGGGAGCACCGTTCGAAACTTTTTCGTTTACTAAGCATAAGAGCGTCGTGGGAGTACTCACCCAGTTAAAGTGGTAGACATGACAGTCCTTGTACACTACAGAGAGATTTATTGTTAGTCCCGAATACATTTTCGTCAAGAAGAGAGAAGCAACACACGCCTTTCTCCTACATACATAATAACAAATGACCATGTCAGTCAAATAAGAGAAACTGAAGCTTGTACAGTGACTTACTGACAGTCTCCATGTACGAAAGAAACAGAAAAGAGGGAAGCGAGAGGAGGCGAGAGGACTGATAGTGATACTCAATAAAGGGAGAGCATTCTCCATAAGACAGTATCCGAAGTAAAAATTAGGGAAAATACTGTGCTGTCTGATATGTATTGTATGGTAGCTTGGCTGTTATACTTGTCGCTAGTCAAACGCTTGTTATACGCTGCCTGGCAAAAAAGTGAGGCACCCAGAAGGCATGGTCATACGTCAGCGTAACTTCGTACACGTATATACCATCGGCGAATATTAAAATGTACAAGGGTTGCAAGTCTCTGTAAATGGTAGAATGGCCATAACAGAGCATTGGTTTTGTTTGTGTTTAGTATTGTTACCAGGCCTTGTATGGTATACAAGGGGCGTGAGAAGTGTCAGATACTGAATGATCCCTGCGAAGGCCACAGAGGTGAATCGTACTCTTGTGAGATAGCGGTGTTAGCATCTGATACAGTTTGAAAGAGACCTCACTGGGCGTCTCAATTTGAGCGACTGGTCGAAAAGTGCAATATCCAGATTTGTGTGGATGTTGGACTGACTAAGAAGGTGAGGGTAGGCATAGTCGCCTGACTGATTACGTCTGACCACCACAAGGGAGTATCACCGTGTTGTGCTCCTAGCACAACGTAGCGCCTTAACATCTGTGTCTGCCATCTGAGAACAAGTAGCTGAGTCCCTGTAACATTGTGTCATCCCTCACCATTGGTCGTGACTAACAGCTGCCGGACTAGGGAATTACTGGCCCATGCGTAGGATACGGCTAGCCTCAAAACACAAACGGTTGCGTCTGGAGTGGTCCTGTGATTGGAAAGTATGGGCTGCTTATGAATGGAGTCGCACTGTGTTGAGCTTTGAATTGCTGTTTTTCACTGCCCCACATGACCATCGTTGGCGTGTATGGTGCCGACCACAGAAGAGGTCGTTTTCTTCCAATGGTTTACAGAGGCACAGCTGTGCTACTCCTGGCGTTACGGCGTGGGGAACCATTAGGTGTGGCTTCGGGTCACGGCTGGTACTGCTTGAGGGAACGCAAGCTTCAGTTACAAAGTTGTGGCTCTGCATGCCCCAGGAGACGATACAACAGCTTTATGATGACTTTCACAATCGAACCAGTGTCTACATCCATCCCAGTGAGGGTGCAACGTCATACTGATAAGTGAGATAATACTGCCTAATTATTTGTAAATATGACTTCATTTTGTAATCCCTGAAATGACGTCATATATGTTTCGTTTCATTTCCTCCTCTCCTTCTGGGTGCTTTTTCTTTTTGGTAGTGTTCCTTTGGTCGTATCTAAGCATACTGTGTTATCAGATTGAATCAAGACAATTATCAGTGCAGAGTACACTCTGAGTTCAAAAATTAAGACGCTGTTTTAAGCTTACGCAAGTCACTCGATGCTGTCTTCTTCTGTATTGCTCTCCAACGGATCCTTCGCAGGTGTTTATAGAAAGAAGACTTACAATACCGTAACTGTTATAAAACAACAGACGCCTGGGTGTAATTACACAAAACTGTATGTGTCGTCTCCGTTTCTTCCATACTCAAAGAGGATAAGCTCGTGTCGACATACTGTAATTATCGACGGGTAAAGTCTGCCACCTGCGGTTACGCACTCTACTGAGTGTTTCGTGGCTGGTACGGTATCTGATGTCATCACTGCCTTCGCCGCCGCACGGTGGCCATTCAAGGATGTGCTTGAAGGGCGCCCGTGTCACGGTACAATGCTACAGGATAAATTACGCATAATCACCGGCAAAGGAAAAATGTGAAGGTCAAAGAATACATTAAATAAATGGCACAGACATGCAACGGATAGTCTTGACTGCCATATAAAACACCTTACGGTGACGCACACGAGAGAGGATTCATTTTCAAATCACCTAACGACTTCGAAATAATATGAAAGCCACATGGATCACACATAAGTAGTGTGAAATGTTAACCTGTTTAGTTAAACCTGGCTGTGACTGCAATGAAATCTGGCACGTGCCAGTCATGCAGTCCCACAGAATAACTGCGGAAGCGTGTCGTTTTTGTTTCGGGCCAGTATCAAGCAAGGATTTCGGACATCGGGCTTTCAGACCGTGCTGTTCCCTTTTGTAGGTGTCGCATTTAGCGTGGGACTTGTGACCAAGCGGTTCTGCACTCTGAGTTTTACGACCAGAGAGCCTCCCATGCTGCTGATTCAAGCCGTCGTTGACCAGCGGATGTGTTGTCATCGTCAGTCAGATCTAACCCAGTTGAGTCCTAAACACTGAGAACACTGGAAATAATTCCAAGAACTGAATAACAGCCAGTTGCTTTCAGGGATAGTCATCGCAGCCGGTGCTCATAAAATGTGATGATTACGCGAACTGGTTGTGCGTGAATTTCGAATGGAGTAAGTGCCGATGTCGTTCAAAAATTACAAATGGCAGAATCGTGACTGAAAAACAACATCCTTGCACACCTGACAAAATCGATGTGCGGATTAAGAAACGAATGCATAAATGCAGGAAAAGAGCCCGCGAAGAAAAGACACTGCCTGTTTTGCAGATACTATATAAAGAGGAATTTCAAGCTCTGAAAGGTCAGGTTTTAGATTTCATCGCTAATACGCTGAATTATGAGAACTCCATGACTGAATTGTGTGAAACAAGAGGGGAAGCAATTGGGACGACTCACAATTCCGGCTCTAGTACGGAGATTCAACTGAACGACGAAGGTAATAGTTGTCTGAAAATTGCCGATGATTCTGTTCCTGACCCAAAATACGTTTGTTCGGCTCTCAAGAAGCGTAGAAACTACAATGTCAAAATGGAACTGTCCTTATGGACGGGATATTTGACAGCTGTTCAAAAGAATTCAGGTAACTGTACATCATACATGTTGAGGGACGAAGCACAGAAGAAGAGCGAAAGCGAAAGCGTTACGGGGATGATAGATAAACTCCAGTGGAAGACTCTGCAAGAGAGACTCTCAGTGCCTCGGTACGGGCTTTTGTTGAAGTTCCGAGAACATACCTGCACCGAGGAATCAAGCAGTATATGGCTCCCTCCTACATATATCTCGAGAAGAGACAATGAGGATAAAATCAGAGAGATTAGAGCCCACACAGAGGCATACCGACAATCTTTCTTTCCACGAACAATATGAGACTGGAATAGAAGGGAGAACCGATAGAGGTACTCAAGGTACCCTCCGCCACACACCGTCAGAGGGCGTGCGGAGTATGGATGTAGATGTAGAAAGTATTTCCTGTTTAATTTACTTTGCTCGCAGACAAAAGTTAAAATACATATGAATGTTTTTTTTCTGGATTGAAAAGTAAAATGCGTGACTGGTCACCGAAAACTGCAGTGATAGACTTTGAAACGGCTGGAAATGAAGCTATGAAGACCATGTTCTCAAAAAAATTTAACTGAAGTGAAAACTGCAACCATTTAGGTTTCAGTTTTCACTTCAGTGTTGACAAAGCGTGGACTTTAATAATGGAAGAAATTCCCAGTGGAGAGAAGGTCATGAAAATTGCAGACTGTATGGTCAGTCAGGTGATAGAACATCTTAGTAAACGAATTTGAAATGTGGAACTTTCTTAACCATCGGCACAAGACTACGAATGCTGTGGAAGGTTGGCATAGGAAACTGAACTTCTCAATTATTCAAAAATATTCAGATTATACGTTTTGATAAATAATCTGAAGGAGGAAGCAGTAAAAGCTACATTTAAAATTAGGAACGATGCCATTGGCCTGTCTCTTGAAAAGACCAGGAAAAGGTGTATACAATATCTTGGCAAAAGGTTAAAAGACATTTTAAGATTATGCGAGGGGCGTACAATAAGTAGTGCACCACATTTATTTGTTTATTTATTTTTGTGAAAGGGGGTTGATTTTATTAACGACTCCAGTACGCTACAAAACCCTATTTTTCAACATAATCCCTGTTCAATGAGACGGCCTTTCGCCACCTTACTAGGATGGCCTATGTGACCGCGTGGTACTCTACTAGTCAACGTCGGAGCCAACATAGACGTCCTACTAAGGAGCGAGATGTTTGATTTTGATCCGTTGATTACCTTGTATGAGAGTATCTGCACGTTCCAAGATTGCAGGAGCTACAGCCTTGTGGGGGCAGCCGATATGCGGGAGATCGGGCAGGTTTGCGAGACTCGCCGTGCTTTTGTTCACTGCCAGGTCTCCATAGACATTCTGCAAGCGCCTGAGAATATATGCGATGCTCTAGTTTTCCGCCAAAAGAAACTCAACGAACGTTCTGTGCTTAGAATGCCGTTTTGAAACCTACGTAAAGCGTCGCCACCTATCAGAACTTATGAAACTGTAAAGTCTGATTCGGGAATATTCCACGACGTCCCATGACAAATTCCAAATTTTTTCAACCGAAACCGGCCAAGAAAATAGTATATGTTGCATTAACTGTTGAAGGCTGCTCGTATGACGACACGGGGGTTTGAGAAGACCTTTAAAATCTCTGGCATTCTTTAAAAATTGAGTGATGTATTAGAATTAAAGAAAAGAAGTTTAATCATTTTCTGCAGTAATGTTGTAGGAACAAAAAGCTAAAAAATACATACATTTAAACATACCTACATACTATGTGTATAGCCAGTCCTAACGTGGATAGAACGGTCAGCAGAGCCTCCCCATCTGTTACGGTTTACGGGAAATCCACGGCTGATATACCTGTGGCAGAGCACATCAAGTGACGTTAAGGGTCACAGAATCCACCCTCAGGAAGCCCACGACGCCTCTCATTGGTATCGAGGGTAATTCGAGAGCTGTGCAGCACCGGAAGAGGATCCTATCAACTGCTGTCAGGTCTTAAAGTCAAAACTTCGGTTTGTCCTTTGAGACGACAATACGCGAGAGCATTTCGCCCACTTCGTGAACGTCTTCCTTCAGGACGCGGGAATCGGCTGGATGGAATGGTCTGTGGTAACTGCTAACATGGGAACAACCCAGCACGCTTGGGACCACCTGAAACTTGCAGTTCGTCCTCGCAGAAATTCTCCTCGCATGCTGACTGATCTCAGGTGGGCCGCGTCGAAGAGTGGGACAGGCTTGAACGTTTCCATCGCCTCCTGGACAGCATGCCAAGGAGTCGTGCGAGCATGTTACAATGCATGTGGCAGAGCAACACGATACTGAATGCTACTCAGTACGGGTTTCTCATTCCAAAGACGGGCAAAGAATGACTTTATTCTGGTTACAGCTAGCTTTAACTTCACAGTAAAACATTCTGTTACGGATTACTGCTTAATACTATTCCTCCATCAGCCGCAAATTTGTTATTTCATAAGTATTGCCCAGAGCGTTGTGAAGGTACAACTGTATGGACATGGTGGCCGCACCGTCTCTGCTTCAGGTTTTGATCTAACGATCACCGACACATTTGGTAGATTTAACTATACGCCAGTTGCAATTAATCAGAAAAAGCTAGAGAAATGACAGAATTGAAGTCGAGAAGCACATTAGCTGGATTTAATCGCATAACATTTGTCTTCAGTATTGGCAAAGGACATCCAAACTTGCACTTACATTTTTAAACTATACAACATTTTTATGACAGTAGTACGTGACTCAGGTGGAGCACGTTTAACCTCTGTTACAATGCTGTGATGGGGTATTGGATTTACTATTATTTCCGAAGATAAAACTGATGATATAAAATAAGAAATTACTTATAAAGAAGAATGGCAGTTAACAATTTTAGTTTAACATCCTTACTCATTCAACACGCAATCGACATGCCCATTTTACATATAGAGTAACTTAGTACTCAATGAAGTTTATTGTTTCTATTGCTAAGAATGTAATTTAAATTCTTGAGATTTTAACTTCACACTATTTAGTTACGCATAAATGAAATCGCCCATAAAGTGAGAGTAAGTACGTCCGGGGAGTTGTATGCGAGGGATTTCGTTAATTAAGCATGAGGAAATAATAGTAAATGCATTACTACATCTCGTAACACAGGCTGAATATTCTCCGTCTCAGTCATGCAGTAGTGTCATAAAAATGTTAAATAGTTTCAAAATGTGCAGAAGACGAATGCCATGACGCCAAAATCAGGTAGTTGTTATTAGACTTTATTGCTCTTATTTTTTTAGCATTCTGTCGTTAATACCGCTTGAGGAATAGTTAATCACGTTCTGAGCGTGTGGGTGCTATTCTGTCATTCTGCGCAACGGATTAATCTGAGGTGTACCCTTTACCCTGTGCTTCCTGCAAGATGCAATTTCCACCCCCACGCTACTACAGAAGTCAGACAGACGCTCCTACCGTTCTAAAGAGAAATGCCTGAAAAGCTTTCACCAATAAATATATTCTGGAGTCGTCCGCTGTAAGGAAATGACGTAAAAATTCAGAAAATTTCTAACGTAACTAGTGGGATATTTGGGTACTGGAGTAGTGCTAGTTAGTGTAAGAAAAGCATGAAACTAATTAAAGTTATTATTTATTTTGTAAAAATTCTGAGAAATCACAATGGCACTTTTAGTTATGAAGTGAACAAGTTATTTCTGGGTTCTTTTCGGAATGTGAAGTTACCTCTTAAGGATAGGAAACGCAAATGAAATTTCTATACAAAGTTTGTTTGTTATTGACTTGGCTGAATGGCTGAGAACTGCGCCTACTCAACTTGAATAATTATCCGTTAGAATGTTGCTAGGTGCGATCGAGGCTGTCGCTTGTGAAATGCAGTGAAGTTTACTGTTGGGGAGGAAATATGGGGCTCGCAAGAGCCGTAGCGCACAATACCGTAAGCTGCGATGACTGCTGTCTGCGCCGCTCGCTGCTGACAAATAAGATAACTCTCGTTCGATCTGGATTGACCTTCGCCAATCAAACTCTCCCTACACCTTGATGAAGTCAAGGACTCCTATTCGCCCCTAGTCTAACTATTGGTGTGGTACACCAGTCACATAACCAGTCCACCGTGATGCCACTCAAAAATTCGGTTGCAGGCGTTTAACTATAACACTGTCCGTTCACACCGCACAATACGTTTGGCGGCCAACACAGTCAACAACGCTTAATCGCAAGGACTCAATGTAGAGTCACACTCCGATTCGCTCTTGACAGAGGTGCTCTCCCAGTGAAGTACTGAGAAGAGACTTGTTCCTCGCTCTCTGAGTACACGTAGGAGCGCACACGCTCTCGTTGCGTGTTCTCGCTCCAAGAGAGACAAGGGAATGGCCCCTCTCCACGCCACACATGAAGGGGTATATTTTCGGTCTCTTCCATTACTCCTTCAAGGCGTCAGGAATATCGTCTGCCAATCAACATTGCTCTTCTAAAATGGGAGAATGACGTTTCGTTTTAGACGACTATCCTGGAAATCTGTAGCATCGGCGTTTGGCGTTTGGCGTTTGCTGTCTCCCTGTGAAAACCTCTTAAACTGCATGCTATGTTTGTAAAGAATGCGTAGGCTGGGCGCTCCCACACAATGCAGCGGAATTTGCTTTTAAGCCGAACACGGGGTCATTCTGCCTTTCACTCAGGCAAATGCTGTCTGCTCTATGGGCTCTCATCCTCTGGAGGTACCAGCATCCTGGTGTGGGGTTTGCCTCTCCCATATTAAAAGCTTTTGTGCCCATTGTGTCTTGAATGTGTGTGTGTGTGTGTGTGTGTGTGTGTGTGTGTGTGTGTACGCCAGCCTCGAGTTCTTTAGCTTCGGTGCGCACTTGTGATTTATTGGTTATTTACATGGATTCATGCAACATTGACTTTATCTTATCGAGTTTGGGTTCGAATGAAGCGTCTTGATGTGCGCAATTTGATTGTGAGGGCGGAATATGTAAGCAATGGAGGTCAGGAGACCACGACATCTTACAACGTTAAATTGAACAACTGTGTCGTTCTGTTACTGTTATCTGAAAAAGTGAAACACATGATTTGTATTCATAAAGATGCACACATCAAAAAAAGTTTTTCATTACCTGGGATCCGAGAGTTCCAGAACTTGTACAGAAAATTGGAATACAGATATTCAATAACATCATTTCTACTCTTTCTATTGCTCATGAAAACCACGCATTGCATGTTGTACCACCATACAGCGACACCTTCCGAGTTGTGCTCCAGATTGCTGTACAAATCGGTACCTCTAATACCCAGTAGCACGCTTCTCTTGCATTGATCCATACCCATATTCGTCGTGGCATACTTTCCACACGTTCTTCAAGGCACTGTTGGTCCAGATTGTCTCATTCCTCAACGGGGATTCGGCTTAGATACCTCAGAGTGGTTCGTGGGTCACGCTGTCCATAAACAGCCCTTTTCAATCTATTCCAGGCGTGTTCGGTAGGGTTCATGTCTGGAGAACTCGCTGGCCACTCTAGTCGAGCGTTGTCTTTCTTCTGAAGGATGTCATTCACAAGATGTGCACTACGTGCGCGCGAATTGTCGTCCATGAAGACGAATGCTTCGCCAATATGCTGCCGATATGGTTGCACTATCGGTCGGAGGATGGCATTCAGGTATGGTGCAGCGTTACGGCGCATTCCATGGCCACCAGCAGCGTACGTGGGCCCCACATAATGCCACCCCAAAACAGCAGGGAACCTCCACCCTGCTGCGCTCGCTGGACAATGTGTCTAAGGCGTTCAGCCTGATCGGGTTGTCTCCAAACAAGTCTCCGACGATTGTGTGGTTGAAGGCATATGCGACACTCATCGGTGAAGAGAACGTGATGAGAGTTATGAGCGGACTATTTGTCATGTTGTTGGGCCCATCTGTAGAGTGCTGCATGGTGTAGTGGTTGCAATGATGGACCGCGCGATGGACTTCGGGAGTGATTTTAGCCTCATGCAGCGTATCGCGTACAGTTTGAGTCGTAACACAAAGTCCTGTGTCCTGTGGCTTCACGAAAAGCGTTATTCAACAAAGTGGCGTTGCTTTCAGGGTTGCTCCGTGCCACAATCCGTAGGTAGCTGTCATCCATTGCAGTAGTAGGCCTTGGGCGGCCTGAGCGTGGCATGTCACAGACAGTTCCTGTCTTCTGTATCACCTCCATGTCCGAACAACATCGCTGTGGTTCACTCCGAGACGCCTGGAGACCTCCCTTGGTTAGAGCCCTTTCTGGCACAAAATAACAATGCGACGCGATCGAACCGCGGTGTGGTTGAACTACAGACAACACGAGCCGTGTACCTCCTTCCTGGTGGAATGACTGGAACAGATCTGCTGTCGGAACCTCTTGTCGGACCCTCTCCGTCCAATAGGCGCCGCTCATGCATTGTTGTTAATATCTTTGGGTGGGTTTAGTGACATCTCTGAACAATCAAAGGGACTGTGTCTGTAGACGATATCCACAGTCAACGTCTATCTTCAGGAGTTCTAGGAACCGGGGTGAAGCAAAACTTTTTTTGATGTGTGTATTATCTCCCGAGAATGTTTGTTTGGAACATTACATTGTACGAAATGAGTTACGCTCACTGGGAAAACCAGAAAAATAAGAGAATTGAGGTGTCTGAGATGTAGTGTTGCATTGCCTCAAAGGGAGTGGACTGCTAAGAAAAGAAATGAGGAAGTTCCTCTCAAAATCCGTGGATATATGTGCTAAGATTTCATTGAGGTAGGACGGCGTAGTCGTCAGAGACGGAGCACAAGTTCAGACTGATGAAAGAAATGAACTTCGCAGTATTATTTCAGCGATTGAGGATATCGCGGTAAACCTAAATTTGGATGGCAGGTCAAGCATTTGAACCTTCATCCTCTCGGATTCGGGTCCCGTGAGTTACAATAGCGCCACCTGTCTCAGTGTTAATATGTCAAAGAAAACTTCCGTGGTACTGGAGAGTGCTGAGAAGGACAAAACTTGTTTGGGAAGACACAGAATGGAATACAGGCATAAAATAATTCGGAAAGTTGAGGGTAAATGCTAATCTGAGATCAATGGACTGGAGCAGAGGAGTAATTCGTGGTATGCTGCATTAAGCAAGTTGTGATGCTCATAACAAGTGGAAAACAAGGTGGAATACCATCCACTACATACGCTCTAGTGATCCTTTACGACCCACTGAGAAGAATGGAAGAGGTAGAGCTTCATGTCCTATCGATATGACGTCATTAAACATGGAGTTCTGACTCACTTCCCACCATGGCAACGCACAACAGCCACCCACAAGCTACGCAGATGGGAATAGTAAAGCCCATGCACAACATCACTCAACAAGATTGACATCCTTCGAGGTACAGTGCCATTGATTCCAGAAAAATATCTATAAATGGCGTCTGAACGAATCGTTTTAAAGTTCCATCGAGCTTGATCACAGAAAGCTGACAAAGTAAAGGAAAACAGATAATAGAGCAGGACCCAATGGAAAAAAGGAGAATTGTATTTTTCATTTGTCAAGATTCTCACATTGTTGAACATTTTATTGTTGTTATGTATGTAGGTTAAGTTAGCAGCTGACTACACGAATGGTAAAGAACCACAAAAAAAGAATCTTGTTTAAATGAGCGACTTTTCCAGCACACACACGCATCCACGTGGGAGATATCGATGGCCATTCGTTTAAGCCTGATAAATAAATGGAAGTGAATTTGAGTAATTTAAAAGGCAAGTACAGATTCGGACTATAAGAGAGAAGACTAACGAAATAACGTTAATCATGGTGGAATTGCATTCATAATTAAGCAGCTGATACTTTTGATAGGCAATTGTCTCCCTGATAAAAAGTTCACAGCAAATTATGAAGCGACAAATGTATTCTAAAGATTAGGAACTACTGGGGGAGGAGGCGTCTACATAATTTTCAATTTTCTGAAAGCAAAATCAGTAAAATATACCCAATATGACACGTCTGTTTAAAAGGTAGACTTTAGCCATTCCGTGAAAGCTCACTGGGAAAACGGCGTCCCCCTACACGTAAGCGTAACTTCAAGCGAAGCTTTCACGGGATGACTAAAATCTACCTTTTAAACAGACGTGTCATATTGGGTATATTTTACTGATCTTCAGAATGACCGCCATAAAACTCTAAGGGTCGCGCCCGTTATTCGTCCGCAGAGACAGCACTATCTTACCACATACGTTGATAGTGCACGACTACTTTCCTCCAGAGCGGCAACATAAGTGCGTTGTTACCGAGGGGATCAACTGCAAAAAGCACGCTCTGGAGAGCACTGTGAAACGGTTTTGGACGCTATCGGTCGATTACGGAACATCGGAAGGTTTGCGTGCAAGTCAGCCTCAATTTTACTCTTAGCGAGACCTGCGTTTCATTCCTTCGAAAACAGGAGTTCGGTAAATACTCTATTAGAATCCGACAGAAATTTTAGAAACTCCAAGCTGTGGTTGCAATCGCAGCGACAACAAGCTCTCGTTGGCAACCAACGCGTTGACGCTCTCGTAGTCTCCTTTCCTAGTCTAGGTATGTATTGGCTCTTTGATTACGTGTGTAGTTTTCCTTGACCGGTTCTCTGCTAATACTACAGGTATTTTTCCCGAAACGGTGCGAGGTAGCGCAGTGGTTAGAATTCTGCGCTCGCATTCGGGAGGACGACGGTTCGAACACGTGTCCGGCCGATCTGATTTAGTTTTTCTATGATTTCCCTAAATTTCTCCAGGAAAATACCAGGATGGTTGCTTCGAAAAGGGCACAGCCGCTTTTCTTCCCCATCCTTGAAACGATTCGAGAGTGTGCTCTGTCTCTGATGAATTCAATGTCGACTGGACGTTAAAACATAATCATTCCTCCTTCCCCAATGCCTGGTCGAGCTCTCACTATTATTTCGTTATGCAACTCATGTGTTAGTGATCAGTGGATAGGTTGCTGGAGTCAGTTACATTCCAGAATTGCCGGCCTCTGCGGCCGAGCGATTCCAGGCGCTTCAGTCCGGAACCGCGCTGCTGCTACGGTCGCTGATTCGGATTCTGCCTTGGGCATGGATGTGTGTGATGTCCTTAAGTTAGTTAGGTTTAAGTTGTTCTACGTCTAGCGGACTGATGACCTCAGATGTTAAGTCCAATAGTGCTTAGAGCCATTTGAACCAAACAGCCATTTTTACAGGTCACGTCTTAACTTACACTCCTGGAAATGGAAAAAAGAACACATTGACACCGGTGTGTCAGACCCTCCATACTTGCTCCGGACACTGCGAGAGGGCTGTACAAGCAATGATCACACGCACGGCACAGCGGACACACCAGGAACCGCGGTGTTGGCCGTCGAATGGCGCTAGCTGCGCAGAATTTGTGCACCGCCGCCGTCAGTGTCAGCCAGTTTGCCGTGGCATACGGAGCTCCATCGCAGTCTTTAACACTGGTAGCATGCCGCGACAGCGTGGACGTGAACCGTATGTGCAGTTGACGGACTTTGAGCGAGGGCGTATAGTGCGCATGCGGGAGGCCGGGTGGACGTACCGCCGAATTGCTCAACACGTGGGGCGTGAGGTCTCCACAGTACATCGATGTTGTCGCCAGTGGTCGTCGGAAGGTGCACGTGCCCGTCGATCTGGGACCGGACCGCAGCGACGCACGGATGCACGCCAAGACCGTAGGATCCTACGCCGTGCCGTAGGGGACCGCACCGCCACTTCCCAGCAAATTAGGGACACTGTTGCTCCTGGGGTATCGGCGAGGACCATTCGCAACCGTCTCCATGAAGCTGGGCTACGGTCCCGCACACCGTTAGGCCGTCTTCCGCTCACGCCCCAACATCGTGCAGCCCGCCTCCAGTGGTGTCGTGACAGGCGTGAATAAGGGACGAATGGAGACGTGTCGTCTTCAGCGATGAGAGTCACTTCTGCCTTGGTGCCAACGATGGTCGTATGCGTGTTTGGCGCCATGCAGGTGAGCTCACAATCAGGACTGCATACGACTGAGGCACACAGGGCCAACACCCGGCATCATGGTGTGGGGAGCTATCTCCTACACTGGCCGTACACCTCTGGTGATCGTCGAGGGGACACTGAATAGTGCACGGTACATCCAAACCGTCATCGAACCCATCGTTCTACCATTCCTAGACCGGCAAGGGAACTTGCTGTTCCAACAGGACAATGCACGTCCGCCTGTATCCCGTGTCACCCAACGTGCTCTAGAAGGTGTAAGTCAACTACCCTGGCCAGCAAGATCTCCGAATGTGTCCCCCATTGAGCATGTTTGGGACTGGATGAAGCGTCGTCTCACGCGGTCTGCACGTCCAGCACGAACGCTGGTCCAACTGAGGCGCCAGGTGGAAATGGCATGGCAAGCCGTTCCACAGGACTACATCCAGCATCTCTACGATCGTCTCCATGGGAGAATAGCAGCCTGCATTGCTGCGAAAGGTAGATATACACAGTACTAGTGCCGACATTGTGCATGCTCTGTTGCCTGTGTCTATGTGCCTGTGGTTCTGTCAGTGTGATCATGTGATGTATCTGACCCCAGGAATGTGTCAATAAAGTTTCCCCTTCCTGGGACAATGAATTCACGGTGTTCTTATTTCAATTTCCAGGAGTGTATGTGTGAAATTACAGGAAGGAGAGGGCGAGCTGCACGTACACTTTGATTCGTCGTACCGCATACTTCCTTCAATAAATCTCTTCACGAAAGGAGACATCTTACCAAGGTAACTGACTCCAAGGCTTCACTGGCCCGCACCTTCTCAAGCGTTTACCTGCTCTCAGTCGCTACAGTTGCCAGAGACACAAGATAAAGGGGACTAGTCCCTCGCTTCATAAAGAGAGAATAAATAAAGAGAAATGTAAATATCCTGACGTTAAAACAATTCTGGCAGAGCGAACGAGTGCTGGATCTGTACAACGTCACATAAGCGAAAAAAAAAGATACGGATCGATAACAATAATCATTTGTAAAGTGTCACCTTCTGTAGCGCAAAGTATGAGTGGGTGCCGAAGAGTAATGCCTTCAAATAAGTGTGAAAACTCTCAAGACTTTTAAAGTAAAACAAATCTTTAATCTTCGTGTGCACATACTTCTTTCTCAACATTATCACACCGGTGCCGAACAGGCTTCTCCCCAGGTGAGACCAGTTCGTTGATACCGTCACTATAGAGCGTTTGGCTTTGTTCATGCATCCACAAACTCAGCTCTGCTTGCACCGCTTCATCACTGCCAAAGGTCCTCAAAGCCGTTATGTAAGTTTTAGAAACAGATGAAACTCGGATGATGCCAAGTCGGGACTCTATATAGGATGACCGATGACAGTGAGCCCAAGGCACCGTATTGTTGCTGATGTCTCAGCGCTCTGGTATGTTCTGGCCGGTGTGGCATTTTAATGCTGAAGGAGTGGGTGCTCAATACATTGACAGACTTTTTGAATTCGGAACTCCATTCAAAAATGGTTCAAATGGCTCTGAGCACTATGGGACTTAACTTCTGAGGTCATCAGTCCCCTAGAACTTAGAACTACTTATACCTAACTAACCAAAGGACATGACACACATCCATGCCCGAGGCAGGATTCGAACCTGCGACCCATGTGGTCGCGCGGTTCCAGACTGTAGCGCCTAGAACCGCTCGGCCACTGTGGCCGGCGAACTCCATCAAAGCGCGCTGTTTCTCACGCACCGACATACACTGCATAATACAATTAATTGATAAGTTTATCGATACCCCGTAATTGTCTTCCATTGCGACGCATAAATTTGAAACTTGGCTCAAAGATGCGTACAACCTTAGTCTGTAATGGTGCCAAAGCGTGGTGCCCTGCGACATCACCTTCGTGCTCGGCGTCGCTTCATGCAGCAAGGAGTCGACCACATGCGGAAGGAAAGACCACAGCTCGCAAGTCCATGTCAGTGAAAGATGGATTAATTATGTCACGTTGGCACCATATTTCATCTGAATTCTGCCTAACGCCATCGTGGACGTGTCACACGATGAGAAGGTCATCGTGCTGCTGACATCCTCCGACGTTTCAACCCTTCTCCATAGACATTGTAGGGCGACATCCTCATTGAACATGATCTCATATTCGGAGTGCAACGCTACCACAATTTTTGCTCTCGTGGACAGGCTGGAGTCACAAAGGACCGTTCAAAATCACTGAACGAAGCAGCCAAGGGGACCTACGCTTTTTCAGCTCCCTTGTTTCCTGCCATGGTGTTGCCTGATCACGCGGGAGTGGGGGAGTGCAACATTATTGTCTAAGTGGATAAAACGACAAAGGGCGTTTACGAGATACCCCTGTTCGGCAATACCCTCACTACCACCGACGAAGCCTCGTTGAGCACGTATCTATCAGAAACTTCGACTCCAATAAAACTCAGCGTGGCGGTTGCGCTAGTGCCAGAAAGTAGGTAAACTGCACCAAAAGAAGGGGTGAAATATCTCGTGAGAGTCTGTGATGGCCTTCTCATCGTGTGTGATGCCCACGGTGGTCTTAGGCAGTATTATTAACCCACCTTACAGTTCACATGAACTTCTAACCTGTGCTCGTCACCTTCTACATCTGCATCTACTTCCATACTCCGCAAGCCACCTGACAGTGCGTGGCGGAGGGTACCTTGAGTACCACTATCGGTTCTCCCTTCTATTCCAGTATTGTATTGTTCGTGGAAAGAAAGATTGTCGGTATGCCTCTGTGTGGGCTCTGATCTCTCTGATTTTATCCTCATGGTCTCTTCGCGAGATATACGTAGGAGGAAGCAATATACTGCTTGACTCCTCGGTGAAGGTATATTCTCGAAACTTCCACAAAAGCCCGTACCGGGCTACTCAGCGTCTCTCTTGCAGAGTCTTCCTCTGGAGTTTAACTGTCATCTCCGTAAGGCTTTCGTGATTACTAAACGATCCTGTAACGAAGCGCGCTGCTCTCCGTTGGATCTTCTCTATCTCTTCTATCAACCCTATCTGATGCGGATTCCACACTTGTGAGCAATATTCAAGCAGTGGGCGAACAAGTGTACTGTAACCTACTTCCTTTGTTTTCGGATTCTTACAGTGAATCTCAGTCTGGCATGTTCTTTACCGACGATTAATTTTATATGATCATTCCATTTTAAATCACTCCGAATGCCTACTCTCAGGTAATTTATGGAATTAACTGCTTCCAGTTGCTGACTTGCTATATTGCAGCTAAATGATAAAGGATCTTCCTTTCTATGTGTTCGCAACACATTACACTTGTCTACGTTGAGATTCAATTGCCATTCCCTGCACCATGCGTCAATTCGTTGCAGATCCTCCTGCATATCAGTACAATTTTCCACTGTTTCCTCTCGATATTCTAGGGCTGCAAATCTATAGACATCAAGAACGAAGCTGTAAAGTGTGAGTAACGTTTGTCGTATTTAACGAGCTTTAAGAGTTATCGCATAAAATATTCGGAGGCATCATTTTTAAGCTCGACCTCGTAAATTACAGTCGTCTGTATCGTTTTTGGTGTTGCATAATTTCACATTGTCTTGATTTAGTTGTTAAGATGAGTATTCGCTACATACGTGTGTGCTGGAAGTACGAGCGGCTCCGGCGGGTAGGAGCTGTCGGTGGTAGGCACCATTCGGGAGCCTGGAGCAGCGCCTGACGAGAGCGGGGCGGTCGCAGGCAGGCACTCGAGTTCCCCTCACAGGGCCGGGCCACGCCGGCCGGCCGCCTAGATTGTGTGTTTATTTAATTTCCTCTCAAGTTGTTTGTACAGCGTCTTGGGTCTGCGCTGTAATTACACCGAAATGACGCCGACAACAGTTTCGGGGGCCGAGAGAAAGAGAATACGAGAAGTTGGAGCAGAGAGAAAGAGGGAAAAGGAGGGCGTGGCGTGGGAGGGGGGGGGGGGGAGGGAGAAAGGGCGCAGAAGAAAAAGCACATTACACGCCGGAATCTTCTCCGTCTAGCATGCAAACTTTGCCTCTCATGCCGAATTTTTCTCCTTTATTCCATTTATCTCTGTGCTCGGGAAATAAAATCACTATTAATGTGACGAGAAGAAACTTGGGGACTGTTAGAAGCGATGTCGTTACCGCTTCCCACGCAGAAAGGATAGACAGGAAACTGCAGTGTTTAGGGGCTGTGAGAGGAAGGCAGTGGGGCGCTTTTTCAGTAAAAGATGGCGTTAATTGTAGTCTTTCAACGGATGAGTTCAACATCTGAGAGCCTGTTAAGAAAAGAAAAGATGTTTTGTGTACATGGTAGGTTTCTCAACAAAAGGGATGACACAATTTCAGGGACTTTACTTGTCCAATACAGATATGATATTATGTATATAGACTGAAGCGGCGTGTTAAAATTCGTGCCATTGCCCGGAATCGAACCCATGTCTTCTGCTTAATAGGTGTTTTTTAAGTAGGTAGGTGCTAAGCCACCTTTTCTTTATTTTTATTTTTTAAATCTCATTTTGTTCGATTTCTTTCGTTGTATCTGCTCGGGGCGGACGTCGAAGGACACCCGTTTCGGTTCGTTGTTGATCCAGTACCTCAGTTTTTTTTATTACAGAGGGCAGCTGGCCCTCTGACCGAACACGCTGAGCTACCGTGCCGGCTGACCTTGTCACAGCTGTTCACACAACTGTACGGATTACCCTGTCACGCCTCCCTCCGATTGTCTCACGCACGTGGCACAATTCTGAAGAGATTAGGGAATGATAGCAACAACTCCAGTGAAGGCCGTGATCTTTTAGTTACGAATGAATATTTTTCAATCTGCTATGGTTATTAGAAGTTTTCCAAGCTTCAGTAGTACAGCATTGTTTGGGTGAGACATTCCATTCGCAGTACAGTGACGGATATGGCGTAACAACAAACAGCCGCTTAGTGGCATAGGCAACACAGCCGCCGGCTGTCAGGAACGTTCTTTCATCGACTCGACTATTGGTAATACTGCTATGTGCTAGTCTCACTCATCTAATCCAGTTCTTACAATGTGGCGAACTTGTTACTTTTATATTCTTCATTGTCTGAGTTTTTTAGTGCCCCTTTGTCTTACTGAAAGGCATTCCTATAGCTGTTACACACGATTTCTTCATACTGTTTTCGTCTCTGCCGCATATTGTAATACGTTCCACGTTGTAGCCTGTAATGTAAGTCATTTGCGTTATTTGATCCATTCTTTGGGTTGCTCTCATTATCTATCTGCCATATATTTAAACGTTATTGCCATTTGCATAAAGCTTTGAGTCGCCAATAGTCTCCAGAAATTAGTCAGTATCTTTATCTTGTTATAGGCGATCTTTGGCTCTATATTCCTCGTTGTCTTGCTCTAGTTGCCATGATATTTCATTTCGTGCCTTAGTTCCTAAGGCTGTGCCGGTCGCTAAAGACAGGCTATCCATCCGTGCCAAAGTGTCCTCCTTACTCTCCAGTAGCATCTTTGCTGTCCACATTTCACTGGTGCTTACTCTTACTCTCTAGTCACTTCACACAGTGCTACTTTGACAGCCAGTTTCTCACCGTCTTGATCACAGATCGTTGATCATTGCAGTGAACAGTTCCACGGTGATATATCGATATTCCAAGAGGCTCGGTTGAAAACATCATCAGCTGCGCTGAGCGAGATGGCGCAGTGTTAGCACAGTGATTCACATTCGCGAGGGCGACGGTTAAAATCTCCTTCTGACCTTCCAGATTTAGATTTTCCGTGATATTTCTAAATTGCTCCAGGCGAATGCTCTGGAAGGGTGCGGCAGATTTCTTTTCCTATCCAGCCCATGCTTATGTACCCTCTCTAATGACCTCGATGTCGACGGGACGTTTAACTATAATCTTCCTTCGTCAGCGGCCTAGCCTTTCATACATACGACTGGCGCAACGATAGAGATAGTTATGGCTGGATTCATGCGTTCTTGTTTTGGATTATCACTGCCACCCTGTTTTAATCTTCTCGTCGTTCCCTTAAATCACTCTATTGATGTTGATAAGTCCTCCACAAAGATAACGGGCTATTCTACCAATTCATGTTGTATTCTTTTTAATAGTCTATCCTGCCTACAGTTAGAATCATATCAAGATTCATTAGGTATACGAGTGTATATTGTGCCTATGTGAATACTGCAAAATAATCTTAAATCATTGCCCAGACTCTTTGTATTATGATTACATAATAGTCGCTCCTGACTCACAACTCGACTTTACCCAGAGCATTAATTACGATTATTTGTGCATGTTGTTACATTGTTGCGACTAGCAAGTTGCTGATGAGACATGAAAAAATTGGGAGTATCTAATACGTTTTCCACAAACAGTTTAACTCCTCAGACTTAGTATACTATCTAGAAGAAATGTTAGGTACGCAAAAAGATGCAGCTTTAGCTGCTAAAGATCAAATCCCTTCTGAACTAATTGCTTTAAACGCTATGAACATTTGGGACATTGACATTTCGAAACAATCAGGTGATGAGGAGCATATATAATGCAGTAAGATTCCCTCCGCCAAACGTCTAGATTCTACTCGGTTGGTAACTGCTACCAGCGTGGGGAATGCTATCGCGCTGCTGCGAGTTTGCCTCTAAAATTCCACGCTCAGTTTACACGTTTAGCCTAATGTTCTGCATATGTTCAACTGTGCTCTGAAAAATCTACAAAATCTAACAAAACGCGTCGCACGCGGTATGTTGGCGTGATCTTCTTTCCTTTCGTATATTGCTTCTGTTCACAGTGATTAGCGTAGTTGATAAAAGCCATGAGCACCGAAATAACATTGGTTTGTTTAATGTCATCGTCCAGATAGAATGAGTGATCTATTATGCTTCTCTTTATTAATTAATAAGCACGTCACACACAGTGTTAATAATATTAATATTTTGGCTGACAGGCGTGGTTACGAATGCTACTGCAACGGAATTATTTAGTAGACCTAATGATTAAACACAGTTGCGGTCGCAAAGTATTATTTATTTACAGTGCTAAGCACTTTTAATGAAAACGTGTAATGCGGCTTTTTGTTCGCATGAATAAAATAATATGCTGTTAATTAATATAGATTTTCTATTAATTTATAAAAATAATTCTAGCAAAATATTTATCATGTGGTATACGCGAAACTATGAAATGAAAGTAACATTGGGAGAAGGCTACAAACAAGTTTCAAACCCATTAATGAAATATATTGCAAACTTGTTTTTTGAGCTTGTTTGCTATCAGGTATTTCTTGGTAACAATGGTGAATACCTTAAATACTAAGTCAAACAGTGAAATGTTCTATAGTATGTGGATGGACGAACTTTACTGTAAGAAAGTATCCATGCTACCAATTGGTAGTTAATACTGGAACATGTTTCGTTCACATTCAGTAGTACCCTTATCTGCATTGTGTCGGCACAAATTCTTCTGGATTGAGATACCTTTTCTGAAAATTACAGAACATTAGTTACAAGTGATGTTAATTACCTTACAGTGTAGGTTGATAGCACTTGCCGGTATCGTGACAAGACAATAGTTACAAAACATGAAAATCACGCACTGGTCACGATAGAAAAATAAGCTAGCGTTACTCATACACTGAAGCGCCGGAGAATCTGTTACAAGCATGCGCATTTAAATACAGAGATATGTAAACAGGCAGAATACGGAGCTGCTGTCGGCAACACCTTTGTGAGACAACATGTGTCTGGCGCAGTTGTCCGATCGGTTTCTGCTGCTACAATGGCAGGTTATCAAGATTTAAGTGAGTCTGAACGTGGTGTTATAGTCGGCGCATGACCGTTGGGACACAGCATCTCCGAGGTAGCGATGCAGTGGGCTTTGTCCTTACGACCATTTCGTTAATGTACCGTGAACATCAAATCTCCGACACAGCTGCAGTCGGAAAAAAAATCCTGCAAGAACAGGACCAACGACGACTGAAGAGAATCGTTCAACGTGACAGAAGCGCAACCCTTCCGCCTACTGCTGCAGATTTCAATGCTGGGCCATCAACAAGTGTGGGGCTGCGAACCAATCAACGAAACATCATCAACATGGGCTTTCGCAGCCGAAGGCCCATTCGTGTATCCTTGATAACTGCACGACACAAAGACATACGCCTCGCCTAAGCTCGTCCGCACGGACATTGGACTGTTGATGACTGGAAACATGTTACATGGTTGGACCAATCTCGTTTTAAATTGTGGCGAGCGGATGGACGTGTGCGGTTAGGGAGACCTCATGAATCCATGGACCCTGCACGTCAGCAAGGGTTTGTTCAAGCTGGTGGAGGCTCTGTAATGGTGAAGGGCGTATGCAGTTGGAGTAATACGGGCCCCCTGATACGTCTAGATACGACTCTGATAGGTGACACGTACGTAAGCATCCTGTCTGATCACCTGAATCCATTCATGTCCATTGTGCATTCCGACAGACTTGGGCAATTCCAACAGGATAATGCGACACCACACACGTCCATAATTGCTACAGAGTGGCTACAGGAACACTTTTCTGCGTTTAAACACTTCTGCTCGCTGCCAAGCTCCCCAGACACGAACATTATTGAGCATATCTGGGAAGCCTTGCGACGTGGTGTTTAGAAGAGATCTCCACCACCTCGTACTCTTGCGGATTTATGGACACCCCTGCATGATTCATGGTGTCAGTTTCCTCCAGCTGTGCTTCAGACATCCGGCGAGTCGATGCTACGACGTGTTGCGGCACTTCTGAGTGCTCGCAAGAGTCCTACACGATGTTAGGCAGGTGTACCAGTTTCTTTAGCGTATAACGCTCAATATCCGGTAGATGGTAACTTCCTATATTCAGTGGGACCCTTACTAACAGTCTAGTCGTCATCATCAGTTTCTTCCAAATTAATGGTATATGCAGGGCTTGGCCAGAAATTAAAGTGACACTAGTGGGAACTCCAGACGGCCTAGCTTTTAGAGAAAGTTGTATTTTTGGCGCCTGTCGGCCGAGGCAGTTTCAAGGCAGTGTTTGGCGCTGCATGAAGAGTATAGAATGATAATCAGGGTGTTGTGGGATCTAGTCTTCATGTGCAATATTTTTCTTTAATTTCAATTTTCGCCTAACTCAAACTGCAATTAACCGGAAATATTGCTACACATAGTGTGCTCACTAATATTTTCAAAAAAATGCATGACAATAAAGGCAAAGAAAAATTTGCGATTCCAAACGAAGGAATTCCAATGCGGATCGAGAACTTTGTACGTAAAATTAGATAGTTCTATCATTTACAGTTGACGATTTACACATACTGGGGTGATATTTATCGTAAAAATAAAGGAAGCAATAATGTTCTCGGTATCTTGCACACGTTAAAAACGCGGGTCTTTTGCTGTTACGTGGTTGACTTTCTATAGAAGAATAAACCTGGCTTACATTGATAAACGGTTCTGTCTCGCAGCATGCAATGGCGAGGGCAGCTGGTTATTATGGCGGAATGTATTTTTATGAAGCTGGTATCTGTAGAGATATCATTGGCGCTCTGCATCGCGGTGTAGCTTGCTGTCCAGGTTTCTAGAGGATACGTTTCTGGATGAGGTATCGAATATACTGCTTCCCCCTACTTATACCTCCCGAGGAGATCGCCATATGCGACTGGAACAGGAAAGGGAGGTAATGAGCGTGGCACGTAAATTGCCCTCCGCCACACGCCATTGTGAGGCTTGCGGAGTATAAATGTAGATGTAGATGTAGATCTTACAGTTCTCGAAGATTGAAATTATAATGAAATCTAGACCTTTAACTGCTTACAGGTGTTGATAAATATAAACAGGGACAGTTGGAAAATTTGTGCCCCGACCGGGACTGTACGCTTTAATCACAGACCGTTATTGAAAGGTGATTTGCAGAGTCCTCAGGAACTCCGTGCGTACAACCGTTTCTTGGAAATTTACTAGCAATCCCAAATTTTCCTATGCCTTTTCTTTTTGTTTCTTTAATGAAAGAATTAATAAACAAAATATACTGAGTATTAATTCAGTTTATTTGTAGTGGCGTAAAAGCGATACGTATTATAAAAGTTCATGTAAGCATGTGTTCATGCGGGTCAACATCTCCTCCAACCATTGTACGAATTTCAACCAAACTTGGTACACGTACCCCTCACTGTTAGACAACAATCGCTGCGGAGGTAAGAACCACCTCCATATCACAGATCACAAGATAGTGTCGTAAACAATGTGATACGTAAAACACTGCCACATCGCTCATGAGATTCAAATGTATGACTTCTGTGCTACTAACTGTATTCGCAATTTTTTCCACATACAGTATCTACATATGCCGCTAAATGTTTCTACAAATGTCTATCATGGTACCACACATAGTGCAGAACATACGACTAAACTCTAAGATTTGCGAAAAACTGCAGCATCGCGCATGAAGTTTAATCAAACGAAACTATATGGTCCCAGAAACGTTTTCAAATCTCGGTCATCTATGACGTGTATATGCACACAGAAGCGACGAAAGGAAATTTGTAACAATGCCGGGATTCGAAGCCCGGCCTTGGCACACACTTTCATCCTTCGCTTCAACCTGCATGTACAGGTGTTCGGAAATTATTGTTCCAGACAGACTTTTAAGACTTGTAGAGGGGAGTGATTAGATAATACTTTCAATTGGAAGTCAAGTCCAGCAACATACCGTTTCCGTGCGCAGCAATTTGAAAACATACTAATAACGTAACCACTTTCGCAACTAATTGATTAGTCTACACCCAATAGATTAATTATTTTACAGTTGTACTAATTTATAGCCACGGAAATTGCTCGTGTACTCGTTGACGAGTTCTCTCCAATGTGACGCCGAACGGCCCCTTCCAGTTGGCACACTGGACTCGCACTCCGGAGGACGACGGTTCAATCCCGCATCCGGCCATCCTGATTTAGGTTTTCCCTGATTTCCCTAAATCACTCCAGGCAAATGCCGGGATGGTTCCTTTGAAAGGACACGGACGACTTCCTTCCCTAATCTGATGAGACCGATGACCTCGCTGTCTGGTCTCCTCCCCGAAACAATCCAATCCAATCATCCCAGTCACAGTTTGCGGTCTGACTTTGGTGCACCACAGTCACCCCTGCTGGCGGTGGTGGTACACTTTGTCGAAGCCGTTGCGCAATTATGGCTAAAAGGGTTTGCTATGGAGTCAGAGACGTTGTGGAGAATTATCTCGATAAAGGCGACGAGCAGCTCTTCCACAAGAGTGAGCTTTGCAATGCAGAAAAATCACAGCGACATATTCGGCAAAGGTGTACTCAGCCATGTTGCTGTGACACTCACGGACAGGTAAATGAGGCTCGAACTAGCTCAGAGAATTAGGAAAGACGTCAAATGATAACAGCCGATCAGATGTAACCATCCCCCACAACGATTACCCTCTGCATACCTACCTAGCAAATATAACCTGTAGCATGGAGAAAGTATGTTTCCATACACAGGTCACCACTCAAAATATAGTATTATGCAGTTACTCCCCCCTATAAGTTCTAGAAGTATGTAATGGGAATGTCTGTATGCTCTGTATAATCATAGATGTTTTAGACTTGAAAAGGTCTCTGGAACCATATAATTTCATTTGATTGAAGCATCTATACTTGGGCTTTAGGCAGAACGGCCCGTCTCGTTCGATACCGATGTGTTATTTCAACACAGGTGGAGAGCCTTTGCAATGCCGTTCGAGTTTAAGGGGAATACCAAGGGAACTGAGGCGAGAACGGGAATTTTGTTTGAGGAGGGAGGCGTGCTATGGTACTTCGTACGTTTGCACAAAGCTACTGTGCTAGGGCGGCTTGGTGGTTAGCGCATCTGCCTCGTGAACAGGAGACTTGTGTTCGAATCCTGTCCTTTGTACAAATTTTCGTTCGTCCTTCAGTATGTATATTTAAATTTAATGATTCTTTGTTACTATCTCTATCCGCAACACATTCCGCAGGCACTATCTATGAATATTACACAAGACAGTATCGATGAATAACACATAGATCACAAGATACGACGTCAAACACTGAGCTGCGTGAAGAACTGCTTTATCACGCGTGACGTTTCGCACCATATTTTGCAGACAGTCTCCACATATGCCCCTGAATGTGTCTTACACAATTCTGTCATTGTACGAGACATAGTTCAAGCGACATTATGTCAAAAACGCTGAGATGCGTGAAAAAACGCGGCCTCTTGTTTCAAACTTGTCTAACATTCTGCGTGGTGTCTGTTGTTCTACCACTTTCGCGCAAAGACGCTCTGAGCGTGTTTTTTAGGGAATTGACTAGTTGGAACCTGGGACCTATTGCTGGTAAGGAGACGCCAGACCACACATGACATGTAGAATTCAGAAGAGTTCAGTGAGACTAGCGATGATATAACCAAATACTAAATGATCTCAGCGTCAGCTCCACTGCACTCCCTGTAAAAGAATCTTAATACTAACTTAATTTAGTGGAAGGGGTTCAAGGCTTTCCTATTTTTAGTTAGCTGGTAAAATAACGTCGAAAAAGAAGTTAAGTTTACCATTGGAAATTTTATTCTATTCACAAAACATCGTTTATAAATTGCACTATTGATAAAACGAAATGTTTTAATACAGGATGGTAAAAACCAACTGCGTTCAACAAAAATATGAACGAATATTCCCTGAATGGGTTTCCAAGTTCTACAATGGATCGAAGGATGACCTATGCCATATCACATCTATAATCTAGGTTTAAATTAAGTTTCACAAAAGAGAAAACTATTAAAATGGTCTGCAGTGACCCTCAATCATCTTTAATTACTTATCTAACTTGTCGTAAATTACAGTGGCTGATGTGGCTTCTCAATAATTATATAACAGAGAAATCATCGCGTTTCAGATTTTTACTTCAAGTGGCAAATGTGAACACCATGAGCTTTAATTGACGATCGACACCAGTATTACGCAAAAAGAGGGTGTAACAGATGAGACTTCTGCAGTTCTCAGTGAATCCTTATGCGCTCAAAAATGCGGCATCGCGTGCGTTCATTACCTTGTCGGTGTTTAGACAACATCAGGGCGGCAGCGGGCAGCACAGCTCCGCTCACCTCGCCATCTCGGAACTAACTCTGTCCTATCTTCTACTTACTACAATTTACCGAAGTTGGTTTAAAAAAAAAACTATCTGGCTGTGTTTTCATCTGACCAATCAGGGTCTCAATGTTAACCTTAAGCTCCACCTACAAAAATTCTGTCTATCTAATGAGAAACGTTATTCTTTTCGTGGTGGGGAAATGTTTTTAAAGTTTGCAACGTAACAGAGACGCGAAAAAGTCTCTCTCTAAAACTTGCAGCTGGAGTGGCCCTTTTTGTCTTATCGTAAGATGTATACTGTTCTTCCAGAGGGCTCTATGTTTTAACATGGGCTGGGGGGTGGTCTTGGTGGTCGGCCTGCGATGTGGGTGTCCGACCCTTATCGTAGGGATTTCTAGCTTAACGCGGTTCTGCTCTCGGCTTCTGTTCACTTTCTCCCCTCGGAACTGCGTCTGTTTCACGGTGGGAAGGTATGACATGCATTTGTGTTAGTCTGTGGTATTCCTTTTGCTCACTCGTTACTCGTATTACTTTGGTTACTTTAACGTCACGATTTATTCGGAGCTATGTGACATACTACTGGATTTGCTTATCATGCCAGGGTTTTCATGGAAGGTGTTGGATTTGCCTGACACCTTACACTTTAATGCATTTATTCTCCACTAGTAAGACGTTTCTACAGTTGAGTCAACTTAAGGCCATCCTTGTGTCCTGGCAGTGCTTTAGACAGTTGTTTACTGCGAAGAGCAAGCAGCTGTAGCCGGAAATAATAGCCTCCTTTAGAGCTACGAAAAGGTATTACGACAGAGACGTTCACAAAATCGCGTTGTACACACGCGAAGCAACTGCATCTAGTTTATAGAAACTGTCCGGGATTTCACACACCGAATGTGATGCAGGAGTACATATAAAGTTCGCTTCTAATAGAAAATTGGCAGAATGAGTACGTGTTAGCTAGTCGAAAAAAAAGTAAAAAAAAAAGGTTTAAGGTTACGGACTCGAACCCAAGACTATCTCATTATCATTCCAATGGTTCAAATAAATGACTCATGCCTCACCCGACCAGCGCGAAAAATGCCATTATTTCGCAACGCTTAGCCATCTAGAGCTCCTACTGCCTTCGCTCCACTTTACTGGCCAAGCCCAGCATGCACCATAAATTTCCATAAAATTTGTGATGACGAGTAGACGAGGTCCACTTGTAGCGATGCGAATTCTATCAGAGAACTTTCTTGCAGACAAATTATATGGTGTTTGTTACATGCAAAATGCAGAGCCGGTTCCGAGGTGTAAACGTTTCTTCATATTATAAAAACAATAACGTATCTCAATTTCGGAATCTTTATACTCGTTAGTGTCCTTACAATAAGCACATTTAAGTTCAGTTTACCCCCCTCCCCCCCCCCCCAAAAAAAAACAGAACAAAAAGATAACCGAAAGCGCTAATGCGCCAGCTTCCAGCACACGGGGATGATACTCAAGACCCTGAGAAGATACACAGTAAGCAAACATCAAAAACAGCGTTACCATACTTGACAATGAGATCAACACAAGACGGAGACACACGGGGAACACAGATTCCCTCCAAGGCGTAGTGGTGGTGTGAGGAGAGGTGTTAGGCCAACAAATGCCACTAACACGACCAAAACCGGTACATAACCTCTTCAGTCTGGTTTATTAAATCACAAATAACTTTTTAACAATTATGTTAGCCACGCGTCTACCAGGCTCACACTCAGAAGTAATGCACAATTAAAGTTTGGTTACACCAATGTCCAAATGTGCATGGTGGGGTGCGCGTCTCGTAATTCTTCCCAAGTCCTGTGAAGTTCAATCTCTCCGAGTGAAGTCGCCAGATTACCGCCGAGCAGCTAGGTAAGTGGTGCGGCGAGTCACCCACAAGCAGCTGGAACACGGCGTACTGCACTTCCCGATGACAACTGTCGCTTGCGGCGGGGGCCGGGTCTATATAAGGCTTGCTAGTTAATGGAGCCGTCGGCTGGGGTCGCTGTTTTCCAGGCAAAACCAATCGCAATGTTCCCTAGCGTAGCCAATTGCTGTGTGCTCACAAACGCGCGCGCGCGAAGGCGGCCAGCGATGGTAGCCGCGAGCCGCCCGGAGAAGTGCGGCCAGCGATGTATTTCTCGGCCACGTAAGGGAGCGTGCGTGTGAAGAAGGCCAGCGATGGGAGCAGCGGGCCGCCCAGAGAAGTGCGGCCAGCGATGTATTTCTCGGCCACGTAAGGGAGCGTGCGTGTGAAGAAGGCCAGCGATGGGAGCAGCGGGCCGCCCAGAGAAGTGCGGCCAGCGATGTATTTGGCGGCCACGTAAGGGAGCGTGCGTGTGAAGAAGGCCAGCGATGGGAGCAGCGGGCCGCCCAGAGAAGTGCGGCCAGCGATGTATTTCTCGGCCACGTAAGGGAGCGTGCGTGTGAAGAAGGCCAGCGATGGGAGCAGCGGGCCGCACAGAGAAGTGCGGCCAGCGATGAATTTCTCGGCCACGTAAGGGAGCGTGCGTGTGAAGAAGGCCAGCGATGGGAGCAGCGGGCCGCCCAGAGAAGTGCGGCCAGCTATGTATTTGGCGGCCACGTAAGGGAGCGTGCGTGTGAAGAAGGCCAGCGATGGGAGCAGCGGGCCGCCCAGAGAAGTGCGGCCAGCGATGTATTTCTCGGCCACGTAAGGGAGCGTGCGTGTGAAGAAGGCCAGCGATGGGAGCAGCGGCTCGCCCAGAGAAGTGCGGCCAGCGATGTATTTCTCGGCCACGTAAGGGAGCGTGCGTGTGAAGAAGGCCAGCGATGGGAGCAGCGGGCCGCCCAGAGAAGTGCGGTCAGCGATGTATTTCTCGGCCACGTAAGGGAGCGTGCGTGTGAAGAAGGCCAGCGATGGGAGCAGCGGGCCGCCCAGAAGTGCGGCCAGCGATGTATTTGGCGGCCATGAAAGGGAGCGTGCGTGTGAAGAAGGCCAGCGATGGGAGCAGCGGGCCGCCCAGAGAAGTGCGGCCAGCGATGTATTTCTCGGCCACGTAAGGGAGCGTGCGTGTGAAGAAGGCCAGCGATGGGAGCAGCGGGCCGCCCAGAGAAGTGCGGCCAGCGATGTATTTCTCGGCCACGTAAGGGAGCGTGCGTGTGAAGAAGGCCAGCGATGGGAGCAGCGGGCCGCCCAGAGAAGTGCGGCCAGCGATGTATTTCTCGGCCACGTAAGGGAGCGTGCGTGTGAAGAAGGCCAGCGATGGGAGCAGCGGGCCGCCCAGAGAAGTGCGGCCAGCGATGTATTTGGCGGCCACGTAAGTGAGCGTGCGTGTGAAGAAGGCCAGCGATGGGAGCAGCGGGCCGCCCAGAGAAGTGCGGCCAGCGATGTATTTCTCGGCCACGTAAGGGAGCGTGCGTGTGAAGAAGGCCAGCGATGGGAGCAGCGGGCCGCCCAGAGAAGTGCGGCCAGCGATGTATTTCTCGGCCATGTAAGGGAGCGTGCGTGTGAAGAAGGCCAGCGATGGGAGCAGCGGGCCGCCCAGAGAAGTGCGGCCAGCGATGTATTTCTCGGCCACGTAAGGGAGCGTGCGTGTGAAGAAGGCCAGCGATGGGAGCAGCGGGCCGCCCAGAGAAGTGCGGCCAGCGATGTATTTGGCGGCCACGTAAGGGAGCGTGCGTGCGAAGAAGGCCAGCGATGGGAGCAGCGGGCCGCCCAGAGAAGTGCGGCCAGCGATGTATTTGGCGGCCACGTAAGGGAGCGTGCGTGTGAAGAAGGCCAGCGATGGGAGCAGCGGGCCGCCCAGAGAAGTGCGGCCAGCTATGTATTTCTCGGCCACGTAAGGGAGCATGTGTGTGAAGAACGCCAGCGATGGGAGCAGCGGGCCGCCCAGAGAAGTGCGGCCAGCGATGTATTTGGCGGCCACGTAAGGGAGCGTGCGTGTGAAGAAGGCCAGCGATGGGAGCAGCAGGCCGCCCAGAGAAGTGCGGCCAGCGATGTATTTCTCGGCCACGTAAGGGAGCGTGCGTGTGAAGAAGGCCAGCGATGGGAGCAGCGGGCCGCCCAGAGAAGTGCGGCCAGCGATGTATTTCTCGGCCACGTAAGGGAGCGTGCGTGTGAAGAAGGCCAGCGATGGGAGCAGCGTGCCGCCCAGAGAAGTGCGGCCAGCGATGTATTTGGCGGCCACGTAAGGGAGCGTGCGTGTGAAGAAGGCCAGCGATGGGAGCAGCGGGCCGCCCAGAGAAGTGCGGCCAGCTATGTATTTCTCGGCCACGTAAGGGAGCATGCGTGTGAAGAAGGCCAGCGATGGGAGCAGCGGGCCGCCCAGAGAAGTGCGGCCAGCGATGTATTTGGCGGCCACGTAAGGGAGCGTGCGTGTGAAGAAGGCCAGCGATGGGAGCAGCAGGCCGCCCAGAGAAGTGCGGCCAGCGATGTATTTCTCGGCCACGTAAGGGAGCGTGCGTGTGAAGAAGGCCAGCGATGGGAGCAGCGGGCCGCCCAGAGAAGTGCGGCCAGCGATGTATTTCTCGGCCACGTAAGGGAGCGTGCGTGTGAAGAAGGCCAGCGATGGGAGCAGCGGGCCGCCCAGAGAAGTGCGGCCAGCGATGTATTTCTCGGCCACGTAAGGGAGCGTGCGTGTGAAGAAGGCCAGCGATGGGAGCAGCGGGCCGCCCAGAGAAGTGCGGCCAGCGATGTATTTGGCGGCCACGTAAGGGAGCGTGCGTGTGAAGAAGGCCAGCGATGGGAGCAGCGGGCCGCCCAGAGAAGTGCGGCCAGCGATGTGTTTCTCGGCCACGTAAGGGAGCGTGCGTGTGAAGAAGGCCAGCGATGGGAGCAGCGGGCCGCCCAGAGAAGTGCGGCCAGCGATGTATTTCTCGGCCACGTAAGGGAGCGTGCGTGTGAAGAAGGCCAGCGATGGGAGCAGCGGGCCGCCCAGAGAAGTGCGGCCAGCGATGTATTTCTCGGCCATGAAAGGGAGCGTGCGTGTGAAGAAGGCCAGCGATGGGAGCAGCGGGCCGCCCAGGGAAGTGCGGCCAGCGATGTATTTCTCGGCCACGTAAGGGAGCGTGCGTGTGAAGAAGGCCAGCGATGGGAGCAGCGGGCCGCCCAGAGAAGTGCGGCCAGCGATGTATTTGGCGGCCACGTAAGGGAGCGTGCGTGTGAAGAAGGCCAGCGATGGGAGCAGCGGGCCGCACAGAGAAGTGCGGCCAGCGATGAATTTCTCGGCCACGTAAGGGAGCGTGCGTGTGAAGAAGGCCAGCGATGGGAGCAGCGGGCCGCCCAGAGAAGTGCGGCCAGCTATGTATTTGGCGGCCACGTAAGGGAGCGTGCGTGTGAAGAAGGCCAGCGATGGGAGCAGCGGGCCGCCCAGAGAAGTGCGGCCAGCGATGTATTTGGCGGCCACGTAAGGGAGCGTGAGTGTGAAGAAGGCCAGCGATGGGAGCAGCGGGCCGCCCAGAGAAGTGCGGCGAGCGACGTATTTCTCGGCCACGTAAGGGAGCATGCGTGTGAAGAAGGCCAGCGATGGGAGCAGCGGGCCGCCCAGAGAAGTGTGGCCAGCGATGTATTTGGCGGCCACGTAAGGGAGCGTGCGTGTGAAGAAGGCCAGCGATGGGAGCAGCGGGCCGCCCAGAGAAGTGCGGCCAGCTATGTATTTCACGGCCACGTAAGGGAGCATGCGTGTGAAGAAGGCCAGCGATGGGAGCAGCGGGCCGCCCAGAGAAGTGCGGCCAGCGATGTCTTTGGCGGCCACGTAAGGGAGCGTGCGTGTGAAGAAGGCCAGCGATGGGAGCAGCAGGCCGCCCAGAGAAGTGCGGCCAGCGATGTATTTCTCGGCCACGTAAGGGAGCGTGCGTGTGAAGAAGGCCAGCGATGGGAGCAGCGGGCCGCCCAGAGAAGTGCGGCCAGCGATGTATTTCTCGGCCACGTAAGGGAGCGTGCGTGTGAAGAAGGCCAGCGATGGGAGCAGCGGGCCGCCCAGAGAAGTGCGGCCAGCGATGTATTTCTCGGCCACGTAAGGGAGCGTGCGTGTGAAGAAGGCCAGCGATGGGAGCAGCGGGCCGCCCAGAGAAGTGCGGCCAGCGATGTATTTGGCGGCCACGTAAGAGAGCGTGCGTGTGAAGAAGGCCAGCAATGGGAGCAGCGGGCCACCAAGAGAAGTGCGGCCAGCGATGTATTTCTCGGCCACGTAAGGGAGCGTGCGTGTGAAGAAGGCCAGAGATGGGAGCAGCGGGCCGCCCAGAGAAGTGCGGCCAGCGATGTATTTCTCGGCCACGTAAGGGAGCGTGCGTGTGAAGAAGGCCAGCGATGGGAGCAGCGGGCCGCCCAGAGAAGTGCGGCCAGCGATGTATTTCTCGGCCATTAAGGGGAGCGTGTGTGTGAAGAAGGCCAGCGATGGGAGCAGCGGGCCGCCCAGGGAAGTGCGGCCAGCGATGTATTTCTCGGCCACGTAAGGGAGCGTGCGTGTGAAGAAGGCCAGCGATGGGAGCAGCGGGCCGCCCAGAGAAGTGCGGCCAGCGATGTATTTGGCGGTAACGTAAGGGAGCGTGCGTGTGAAGAAGGCCAGCGATGGGAGCAGCGGGCCGCACAGAGAAGTGCGGCCAGCGATGAATTTCTCGGCCACGTAAGGGAGCGTGCGTGTGAAGAAGGCCAGCGATGGGAGCAGCGGGCCGCCCAGAGAAGTGCGGCCAGCTATGTATTTGGCGGCCACGTAAGGGAGCGTGCGTGTGAAGAAGGCCAGCGATGGGAGCAGCGGGCCGCCCAGAGAAGTGCGGCCAGCGATGTATTTCTCGGCCACGTAAGGGAGCGTGCGTGTGAAGAAGGCCAGCGATGGGAGCAGCGGGCCGCCCAGAGAAGTGCGGCCAGCGATGTATTTCTCGGCCACGTAAGGGAGCGTGCGTGTGAAGAAGGCCAGCGATGGGAGCAGCGGGCCGCCCAGAGAAGTGCGGCCAGCGATGTATTTCTCGGCCATGTAAGGGAGCGTGCGTGTGAAGAAGGCCAGCGATGGGAGCAGCGGGCCGCCCAGACAAGTGCGGCCAGCGATGTATTTCTCGGCCACGTAAGGGAGCGTGCGTGTGAAGAAGGCCAGCGATGGGAGCAGCGGGCCGCCCAGAGAAGTGCGGCCAGCGATGTATTTGGCGGCCACGTAAGGGAGCGTGCGTGTGAAGAAGGCCAGCGATGGGAGCAGCGGGCCGCACAGAGAAGTGCGGCCAGCGATGAATTTCTCGGCCACGTAAGGGAGCGTGCGTGTGAAGAAGGCCAGCGATGGGAGCAGCGGGCCGCCCAGAGAAGTGCGGCCAGCTATGTATTTGGCGGCCACGTAAGGGAGCGTGCGTGTGAAGAAGGCCAGCGATGGGAGCAGTGGGCCGCCCAGAGAAGTGCGGCCAGCGATGTATTTCTCGGCCACGTAAGGGAGCGTGCGTGTGAAGAAGGCCAGCGATGGGAGCAGCGGGCCGCCCAGAGAAGTGCGGCCAGCGATGTATTTCTCGGCCACGTAAGGGAGCGTGCGTGTGAAGAAGGCCAGCGATGGGAGCAGCGGGCCGCCCAGAGAAGTGCGGCCAGCGATGTATTTCTCGGCCATGTAAGGGAGCGTGCGTGTGAAGAAGGCCAGCGATGGGAGCAGCGGGCCGCCCAGACAAGTGCGGCCAGCGATGTATTTCTCGGCCACGTAAGGGAGCGTGCGTGTGAAGAAGGCCAGCGATGGGAGCAGCGGGCCGCCCAGAGAAGTGCGGCCAGCGATGTATTTGGCGGCCACGTAAGGGAGCGTGAGTGTGAAGAAGGCCAGCGATGGGAGCAGCGGGCCGCCCAGAGAAGTGCGGCCAGCGACGTATTTCTCGGCCACGTAAGGGAGCATGCGTGTGAAGAAGGCCAGCGATGGGAGCAGCGGGCCGCCCAGAGAAGTGCGGCCAGCGATGTATTTGGCGTCCACGTAAGGGAGCGTGCGTGCGAAGAAGGCCAGCGATGGGAGCAGCGGGCCGCCCAGAGAAGTGCGGCCAGCGATGTATTTGGCGGCCACGTAAGGGAGCGTGCGTGTGAAGAATGCCAGCGATGGGAGCAGCGGGCCGCCCAGAGAAGTGCGGCCAGCTATGTATTTCTCGGCCACGTAAGGGAGCATGCGTGTGAAGAAGGCCAGCGATGGGAGCAGCGGGCCGCCCAGAGAAGTGCGGCCAGCGATGTATTTGGCGGCCACGTAAGGGAGCGTTCGTGTGAAGAAGTCCAGCGATGGGAGCAGCAGGCCGCCCAGAGAAGTGCGGCCAGCGATGTATTTCTCGGCCACGTAAGGGAGCGTGCGTGTGAAGAAGGCCAGCGATGGGAGCAGCGGGCCGCCCAGAGAAGTGCGGCCAGCGATGTATTTCTCGGCCACGTAAGGGAGCGTGCGTGTGAAGAAGGCCAGCGATGGGAGCAGCGTGCCGCCCAGAGAAGTGCGGCCAGCGATGTATTTGGCGGCCACGTAAGGGAGCGTGCGTGTGAAGAAGGCCAGCGATGGGAGCAGCGGGCCGCCCAGAGAAGTGCGGCCAGCTATGTATTTCTCGGCCACGTAAGGGAGCATGCGTGTGAAGAAGGCCAGCGATGGGAGCAGCGGGCCGCCCAGAGAAGTGCGGCCAGCGATGTATTTGGCGGCCACGTAAGGGAGCGTGAGTGTGAAGAAGGCCAGCGATGGGAGCAGCGGGCCGCCCAGAGAAGTGCGGCCAGCGACGTATTTCTCGGCCACGTAAGGGAGCATGCGTGTGAAGAAGGCCAGCGATGGGAGCAGCGGGCCGCCCAGAGAAGTGCGGCCAGCGATGTATTTGGCGGCCACGTAAGGGAGCGTGCGTGTGAAGAAGGCCAGCGATGGGAGCAGCGGGCCGCACAGAGAAGTGCGGCCAGCTATGTATTTCACGGCCACGTAAGGGAGCATGCGTGTGAAGAAGGCCAGCGATGGGAGCAGCGGGCCGCCCAGAG
The DNA here is from genome assembly GCF_023897955.1 of Schistocerca gregaria. Lineage (NCBI taxonomy): Eukaryota > Metazoa > Arthropoda > Insecta > Orthoptera > Acrididae > Schistocerca > Schistocerca gregaria. Next base: position 482,259,967 of record NC_064920.1, on the reverse strand, counting down.
AAGTGCGGCCAGCGATGTATTTGGCGGCCACGTAAGGGAGCGTGCGTGTGAAGAAGGCCAGCGATGGGAGCAGCAGGCCGCCCAGAGAAGTGCGGCCAGCGATGTATTTCTCGGCCACGTAAGGGAGCGTGCGTGTGAAGAAGGCCAGCGATGGGAGCAGCGGGCCGCCCAGAGAAGTGCGGCCAGCGATGTATTTCTCGGCCACGTAAGGGAGCGTGCGTGTGAAGAAGGCCAGCGATGGGAGCAGCGGGCCGCCCAGAGAAGTGCGGCCAGCGATGTATTTCTCGGCCACGTAAGGGAGCGTGCGTGTGAAAAAGGCCAGCGATGGGAGCAGCGGGCCGCCCAGAGAAGTGCGGCCAGCGATGTATTTGGCGGCCACGTAAGAGAGCGTGCGTGTGAAGAAGGCCAGCAATGGGAGCAGCGGGCCGCCCAGAGAAGTGCGGCCAGCGATGTATTTCTCGGCCACGTAAGGGAGCGTGCGTGTGAAGAAGGCCAGCGATGGGAGCAGCGGGCCGCCCAGAGAAGTGCGGCCAGCGATGTATTTCTCGGCCACGTAAGGGAGCGTGCGTGTGAAGAAGGCCAGCGATGGGAGCAGCGGGCCGCCCAGAGAAGTGCGGCCAGCGATGTATTTGGCGGCCACGTAAGGGAGCGTGCGTGTGAAGAAGGCCAGCGATGGGAGCAGCAGGCCGCCCAGAGAAGTGCGGCCAGCGATGTATTTCTCGGCCACGTAAGGGAGCGTGCGTGTGAAGAAGGCCAGCGATGGGAGCAGCGGGCCGCCCAGAGAAGTGCGGCCAGCGATGTATTTCTCGGCCACGTAAGGGAGCGTGCGTGTGAAGAAGGCCAGCGATGGGAGCAGCGGGCCGCCCAGAGAAGTGCGGCCAGCGATGTATTTCTCGGCCACGTAAGGGAGCGTGCGTGTGAAGAAGGCCAGCGATGGGAGCAGCGGGCCGCCCAGAGAAGTGCGGCCAGCGATGTATTTGGCGGCCACGTAAGGGAGCGTGCGTGTGAAGAAGGCCAGCGATGGGAGCAGCGGGCCGCCCAGAGAAGTGCGGCCAGCGATGTGTTTCTCGGCCACGTAAGGGAGCGTGCGTGTGAAGAAGGCCAGCGATGGGAGCAGCGGGCCGCCCAGAGAAGTGCGGCCAGCGATGTATTTCTCGGCCACGTAAGGGAGCGTGCGTGTGAAGAAGGCCAGCGATGGGAGCAGCGGGCCGCCCAGAGAAGTGCGGCCAGCGATGTATTTCTCGGCCATGAAAGGGAGCGTGCGTGTGAAGAAGGCCAGCGATGGGAGCAGCGGGCCGCCCAGGGAAGTGCGGCCAGCGATGTATTTCTCGGCCACGTAAGGGAGCGTGCGTGTGAAGAAGGCCAGCGATGGGAGCAGCGGGCCGCCCAGAGAAGTGCGGCCAGCGATGTATTTGGCGGCCACGTAAGGGAGCGTGCGTGTGAAGAAGGCCAGCGATGGGAGCAGCGGGCCGCACAGAGAAGTGCGGCCAGCGATGAATTTCTCGGCCACGTAAGGGAGCGTGCGTGTGAAGAAGGCCAGCGATGGGAGCAGCGGGCCGCCCAGAGAAGTGCGGCCAGCTATGTATTTGGCGGCCACGTAAGGGAGCGTGCGTGTGAAGAAGGCCAGCGATGGGAGCAGCGGGCCGCCCAGAGAAGTGCGGCCAGCGATGTATTTGGCGGCCACGTAAGGGAGCGTGAGTGTGAAGAAGGCCAGCGATGGGAGCAGCGGGCCGCCCAGAGAAGTGCGGCGAGCGACGTATTTCTCGGCCACGTAAGGGAGCATGCGTGTGAAGAAGGCCAGCGATGGGAGCAGCGGGCCGCCCAGAGAAGTGCGGCCAGCGATGTATTTGGCGGCCACGTAAGGGAGCGTGCGTGTGAAGAAGGCCAGCGATGGGAGCAGCGGGCCGCCCAGAGAAGTGCGGCCAGCTATGTATTTCACGGCCACGTAAGGGAGCATGCGTGTGAAGAAGGCCAGCGATGGGAGCAGCGGGCCGCCCAGAGAAGTGCGGCCAGCGATGTATTTGGCGGCCACGTAAGGGAGCGTGCGTGTGAAGAAGGCCAGCGATGGGAGCAGCAGGCCGCCCAGAGAAGTGCGGCCAGCGATGTATTTCTCGGCCACGTAAGGGAGCGTGCGTGTGAAGAAGGCCAGCGATGGGAGCAGCGGGCCGCCCAGAGAAGTGCGGCCAGCGATGTATTTCTCGGCCACGTAAGGGAGCGTGCGTGTGAAGAAGGCCAGCGATGGGAGCAGCGGGCCGCCCAGAGAAGTGCGGCCAGCGATGTATTTCTCGGCCACGTAAGGGAGCGTGCGTGTGAAGAAGGCCAGCGATGGGAGCAGCGGGCCGCCCAGAGAAGTGCGGCCAGCGATGTATTTGGCGGCCACGTAAGAGAGCGTGCGTGTGAAGAAGGCCAGCAATGGGAGCAGCGGGCCACCAAGAGAAGTGCGGCCAGCGATGTATTTCTCGGCCACGTAAGGGAGCGTGCGTGTGAAGAAGGCCAGCGATGGGAGCAGCGGGCCGCCCAGAGAAGTGCGGCCAGCGATGTATTTCTCGGCCACGTAAGGGAGCCTGCGTGTGAAGAAGGCCAGCGATGGGAGCAGCGGGCCGCCCAGAGAAGTGCGGCCAGCGATGTATTTCTCGGCCATGAAGGGGAGCGTGTGTGTGAAGAAGGCCAGCGATGGGAGCAGCGGGCCGCCCAGGGAAGTGCGGCCAGCGATGTATTTCTCGGCCACGTAAGGGAGCGTGCGTGTGAAGAAGGCCAGCGATGGGAGCAGCGGGCCGCCCAGAGAAGTGCGGCCAGCGATGTATTTGGCGGTAACGTAAGGGAGCGTGCGTGTGAAGAAGGCCAGCGATGGGAGCAGCGGGCCGCACAGAGAAGTGCGGCCAGCGATGAATTTCTCGGCCACGTAAGGGAGCGTGCGTGTGAAGAAGGCCAGCGATGGGAGCAGCGGGCCGCCCAGAGAAGTGCGGCCAGCTATGTACTTGGCGGCCACGTAAGGGAGCGTGCGTGTGAAGAAGGCCAGCGATGGGAGCAGCGGGCCGCCCAGAGAAGTGCGGCCAGCGATGTATTTCTCGGCCACGTAAGGGAGCGTGCGTGTGAAGAAGGCCAGCGATGGGAGCAGCGGGCCGCCCAGAGAAGTGCGGCCAGCGATGTATTTCTCGGCCACGTAAGGGAGCGTGCGTGTGAAGAAGGCCAGCGATGGGAGCAGCGGGCCGCCCAGAGAAGTGCGGCCAGCGATGTATTTCTCGGCCATGTAAGGGAGCGTGCGTGTGAAGAAGGCCAGCGATGGGAGCAGCGGGCCGCCCAGACAAGTGCGGCCAGCGATGTATTTCTCGGCCACGTAAGGGAGCGTGCGTGTGAAGAAGGCCAGCAATGGGAGCAGCGGGCCGCCCAGAGAAGTGCGGCCAGCGATGTATTTGGCGGCCACGTAAGGGAGCGTGCGTGTGAAGAAGGCCAGCGATGGGAGCAGCGGGCCGCACAGAGAAGTGCGGCCAGCGATGAATTTCTCGGCCACGTAAGGGAGCGTGCGTGTGAAGAAGGCCAACGATGGGAGCAGCGGGCCGCCCAGAGAAGTGCGGCCAGCGACGTATTTCTCGGCCACGTAAGGGAGCATGCGTGTGAAGAAGGCCAGCGATGGGAGCAGCGGGCCGCCCAGAGAAGTGCGGCCAGCGATGTATTTCTCGGCCACGTAAGGGAGCGTGCGTGTGAAGAAGGCCAGCGATGGGAGCAGCGGGCCGCCCAGAGAAGTGCGGCCAGCTATGTATTTGGCGGCCACGTAAGGGAGCGTGCGTGTGAAGAAGGCCAGCGATGGGAGCAGCGGGCCGCCCAGAGAAGTGCGGCCAGCGATGTATTTCTCGGCCACGTAAGGGAGCGTGCGTGTGAAGAAGGCCAGCGATGGGAGCAGCGGGCCGCCCAGAGAAGTGCGGCCAGCGATGTATTTCTCGGCCACGTAAGGGAGCGTGCGTGTGAAGAAGGCCAGCGATGGGAGCAGCGGGCCGCCCAGAGAAGTGCGGCCAGCGATGTATTTCTCGGCCATGTAAGGGAGCGTGCGTGTGAAGAAGGCCAGCGATGGGAGCAGCGGGCCGCCCAGACAAGTGTGGCCAGCGATGTATTTCTCGGCCACGTAAGGGAGCGTGCGTGTGAAGAAGGCCAGCGATGGGAGCAGCGGGCCGCCCAGAGAAGTGCGGCCAGCGATGTATTTGGCGGCCACGTAAGGGAGCGTGAGTGTGAAGAAGGCCAGCGATGGGAGCAGCGGGCCGCCCAGAGAAGTGCGGCCAGCGACGTATTTCTCGGCCACGTAAGGGAGCATGCGTGTGAAGAAGGCCAGCGATGGGAGCAGCGGGCCGCCCAGAGAAGTGCGGCCAGCGATGTATTTGGCGGCCACGTAAGGGAGCGTGCGTGTGAAGAAGGCCAGCGATGGGAGCAGCGGGCCGCCCAGAGAAGTGCGGCCAGCTATGTATTTCACGGCCACGTAAGGGAGCATGCGTGTGAAGAAGGCCAGCGATGGGAGCAGCGGGCCGCCCAGAGAAGTGCGGCCAGCGATGTATTTGGCGGCCACGTAAGGGAGCGTGCGTGTGAAGAAGGCCAGCGATGGGAGCAGCAGGCCGCCCAGAGAAGTGCGGCCAGCGATGTATTTCTCGGCCACGTAAGGGAGCGTGCGTGTGAAGAAGGCCAGCGATGGGAGCAGCGGGCCGCCCAGAGAAGTGCGGCCAGCGATGTATTTCTCGGCCACGTAAGGGAGCGTGCGTGTGAAGAAGGCCAGCGATGGGAGCAGCGGGCCGCCCAGAGAAGTGCGGCCAGCGATGTATTTCTCGGCCACGTAAGGGAGCGTGCGTGTGAAAAAGGCCAGCGATGGGAGCAGCGGGCCGCCCAGAGAAGTGCGGCCAGCGATGTATTTGGCGGCCACGTAAGAGAGCGTGCGTGTGAAGAAGGCCAGCAATGGGAGCAGCGGGCCGCCCAGAGAAGTGCGGCCAGCGATGTATTTCTCGGCCACGTAAGGGAGCGTGCGTGTGAAGAAGGCCAGCGATGGGAGCAGCGGGCCGCCCAGAGAAGTGCGGCCAGCGATGTATTTCTCGGCCACGTAAGGGAGCGTGCGTGTGAAGAAGGCCAGCGATGGGAGCAGCGGGCCGCCCAGAGAAGTGCGGCCAGCGATGTATTTCTCGGCCATGAAAGGGAGCGTGCGTGTGAAGAAGGCCAGCGATGGGAGCAGCGGGCCGCCCAGGGAAGTGCGGCCAGCGATGTATTTCTCGGCCACGTAAGGGAGCGTGCGTGTGAAGAAGGCCAGCGATGGGAGCAGCGGGCCGCCCAGAGAAGTGCGGCCAGCGATGTATTTGGCGGCCACGTAAGGGAGCGTGCGTGTGAAGAAGGCCAGCGATGGGAGCAGCGGGCCGCACAGAGAAGTGCGGCCAGCGATGAATTTCTCGGCCACGTAAGGGAGCGTGCGTGTGAAGAAGGCCAGCGATGGGAGCAGCGGGCCGCCCAGAGAAGTGCGGCCAGCTATGTATTTGGCGGCCACGTAAGGGAGCGTGCGTGTGAAGAAGGCCAGCGATGGGAGCAGCGGGCCGCCCAGAGAAGTGCGGCCAGCGATGTATTTCTCGGCCACGTAAGGGAGCGTGCGTGTGAAGAAGGCCAGCGATGGGAGCAGCGGGCCGCCCAGAGAAGTGCGGCCAGCGATGTATTTCTCGGCCACGTAAGGGAGCGTGCGTGTGAAGAAGGCCAGCGATGGGAGCAGCGGGCCGCCCAGAGAAGTGCGGCCAGCGATGTATTTCTCGGCCATGTAAGGGAGCGTGCGTGTGAAGAAGGCCAGCGATGGGAGCAGCGGGCCGCCCAGACAAGTGTGGCCAGCGATGTATTTCTCGGCCACGTAAGGGAGCGTGCGTGTGAAGAAGGCCAGCGATGGGAGCAGCGGGCCGCCCAGAGAAGTGCGGCCAGCGATGTATTTGGCGGCCACGTAAGGGAGCGTGAGTGTGAAGGAGGCCAGCGATGGGAGCAGCGGGCCGCCCAGAGAAGTGCGGCCAGCGACGTATTTCTCGGCCACGTAAGGGAGCATGCGTGTGAAGAAGGCCAGCGATGGGAGCAGCGGGCCGCCCAGAGAAGTGCGGCCAGCGATGTATTTCTCGGCCACGTAAGGGAGCGTGCGTGTGAAGAAGGCCAGCGATGGGAGCAGCGGGCCGCCCAGAGAAGTGCGGCCAGCGATGTATTTCTCGGCCACGTAAGGGAGCGTGCGTGTGAAGAAGGCCAGTGATGGGAGCAGCGTGCCGCCCAGAGAAGTGCGGCCAGCGATGTATTTCTCGGCCACGTAAGGGAACGTGCGTGTGAAGAAGGACAGCGATGGGAGCAACGGGCCGCACAGAGAAGTGCTGCTAGCGATGAATTTCTCGGCCACGTAAGGGAGCGTGCGTGTGAAGAAGGCCAGCGATGGGAGCAGCGGGCCGCCCAGAGAAGTGCGGCCAGCTATGTATTTGGCGGCCACGTAAGGGAGCGTGCGTGTGAAGAAGGCCAGCGATGGGAGCAGCGGCTCGCCCAGAGAAGTGCGGCCAGCGGTGTATTTCTCGGCCACGTAAGGGAGCGTGCGTGTGAAGAAGGCCAGCGATGGGAGCAGCGGGCCACCCAGAGAAGTGCGGCCAGCGATGTATTTCTCGGCCACGTAAGGGAGCGTGCGTGTGAAGAAGGCCAGCGATGGGAGCAGCGGGCCGCCCAGAGAAGTGCGGCCAGCGATGTATTTCTCGGCCATGTAAGGGAGCGTGCGTGTGAAGAAGGCCAGCGATGGGAGCAGCGGGCCGCCCAGACATGTGCGGCCAGCGATGTATTTCTCGGCCACGTAAGGGAGCGTGCGTGTGAAGAAGGCCAGCGATGGGAGCAGCGGGCCGCCCAGAGAAGTGCGGCCAGCGATGTATTTGGCGGCCACGTAAGGGAGCGTGCGTGTGAAGAAGGCCAGCGATGGGAGCAGCGGGCCGCCCAGAGAAGTGCGGCCAGCGACGTATTTCTCGGCCACGTAAGGGAGCGTGCGTGTGAAGAAGGCCAGCGATGGGAGCAGCGGGCCGCCCAGAGAAGTGCGGCCAGCGATGTATTTCACGGCCACGTAAGGGAGCATGCGTGTGAAGAAGGCCAGCGATGGGAGCAGCGGGCCGCCCAGAGAAGTGCGGCCAGCGATGTATTTCTCGGCCACGTAAGGGAGCGTGCGTGTGAAGAAGGCCAGTGATGGGAGCAGCAGGCCGCTCAGAGAAGTGCGGCCAGCGATGTATTTCTCGGCCACGTAAGGGAGCGTGCGTGTGAAGAAGGCCAGCGATGGGAGCAGCGGGCCGCCCAGAGAAGTGCGGCCAGCGATGAATTTCTCGGCCACGTAATGGAGCGTGCGTGTGAAGAAGGCCAGCGATGGGAGCAGCGGGCCGCCCAGAGAAGTGCGGCCAGCTATGTATTTGGCGGCCACGTAAGGGAGGGTGCGTGTGAAGAAGGCCAGCGATGGGAGCAGCGGGTTGCCCAGAGAAGTGCGGCCAGCGATGTATTTCTCGGCCACGTAAGGGAGCGTGCGTGTGAAGAAGGCCAGCGATGGGAGCAGCGGGCCGCCCAGAGAAGTGCGGCCAGCGATGTATTTCTCGGCCACGTAAGGGAGCGTGCATGTGAAGAAGGCCAGCGATGGGAGCAGCGGGCCGCCCAGAGAAGTGCGGCCAGCGATGTATTTCTCGGCCACGTATGGGAGCGTGCGTGTGAAGAAGGCCAGCGATGGGAGCAGCGGGCCGCCCAGAGAAGTGCGGCCAGCGATGTATTTGGCGGCCACGTAAGGAAGCGTGCGTGTGAAGAAGGCCAGCGATGGGAGCAGCGGGCCGCCCAGAGAAGTGCGGCCAGCTGTGTATTTCTCGGCCACGTAAGGGAGCGTGCGTGTGAAGAAGGCCAGCGATGGGAGCAGCGGGCCGCCCAGAGAAGTGCGGCCAGCGATGTATTTCTCGGCCACGTAAGGGAGCGTGCGTGTGAAGAAGGCCAGCGATGGGAGCAGCGGGCCGCCCAGAGAAGTGCGGCCAGCGATGTATTTCTCGGCCACGTAAGGGAGCGTGCGTGTGAAGAAGGCCAGCGATGGGAGCAGCGGGCCACCCACAGAAGTGCGGCCAGCGATGTATTTGGCGGCCACGTAAGGGAGCGTGCGTGTGAAGAAGGCCAGCGATGGGAGCAGCGGGCCGCACAGAGAAGTGCGGCCAGCGATGAATTTCTCGGCCACGTAAGGGAGCGTGCGTGTGAAGAAGGCCAGCGATGGGAGCAGCGGGCCGCCCAGAGAAATGCGGCCAGCTATGTATTTGGCGGCCACGTAAGGGAGCGTGCGTGTGAAGAAGGCCAGCGATGGGAGCAGCGGGCCGCCCAGAGAAGTGCGGCCAGCGATGTATTTCTCGGCCACGTAAGGGAGCGTGCGTGTGAAGAAGGCCAGCGATGGGAGCAGCGGCCCGCCCAGAGAAGTGCGGCCAGCAATGTATTTCTCGGCCACGTAAGGGAGCGTGCGTGTGAAGAAGGCCAGCGATGGGAGCAGCGGGCCGCCCAGAGAAGTGCGGCCAGCGATGTATTTCTCGGCCACGTAAGGGAGCGTGCGTGTGAAGAAGGCCAGCGATGGGAGCAGCGGGCCGCCCAGAGAAGTGCGGCCAGCGATGTATTTCTCGGCCATGTAAGGGAGCGTGCGTGTGAAGAAGGCCAGCGATGGGAGCAGCGAGCCGCCCAGACAAGTGCGGCCAGCGATGTATTTCTCGGCCACGTAAGGGAGCGTGCGTGTGAAGAAGGCCAGCGATGGGAGCAGCGGGCCGCACAGAGAAGTGCGGCCAGCGATGAATTTCTCGGCCACGTAAAGGAGCGTGCGTGTGAAGAAGGCCAGCGATGGGAGCAGCGGGCCGCCCAGAGAAGTGCGGCCAGCTATGTATTTGGCGGCCACGTAAGGGAGCGTGCGTGTGAAGAAGGCCAGCGATGGGAGCAGCGGGCCGCCCAGAGAAGTGCGGCCAGCGATGTATTTCTCGGCCACGTAAGGGAGCGTGCGTGTGAAGAAGGCCAGCGATGGGAGCAGCGGGCCGCCCAGAGAAGTGCGGCCAGCGATGTATTTCTCGGCCACGTAAGGGAGCGTGCGTGTGAAGAAGGCCAGCGATGGGAGCAGCGGGCCGCCCAGAGAAGTGCGGCCAGCGATGTATTTCTCGGCCACGTAAGGGAGCATGCGTGTGAAGAAGGCCAGCGATGGGAGCAGCGGGCCGCCCAGAGAAGTGCGGCCAGCGATGTATTTCTCGGCCACGTAAGGGAGCGTGCGTGTGAAGAAGGCCAGCGATGGGAGCAGCGGGCCGCCCAGAGAAGTGCGGCCAGCGATGTATTTGGCGGCCACGTAAGGGAGCGTGCGTGTGAAGAAGGCCAGCGATGGGAGCAGCGGGCCGCCCAGAGAAGTGCGGCCAGCGATGTATTTCTCGGCCACGTAAGGGAGCGTGCGTGTGAAGAAGGCCAGCAATGGGAGCAGCGGGCCGCCCAGAGAAGTGCGGCCAGCGATGTATTTCTCGGCCACGTAAGGGAGCGTGCGTGTGAAGAAGGCCAGCGATGGGAGCAGCGGGCCGCCCAGAGAAGTGCAGCCAGCGATGTATTTGGCGGCCACGTAAGGGAGTGTGCGTGTGAAGAAGGCCAGCGATGGGAGCAGCGGGCCGCCCAGAGAAGTGCGGCCAGCGATGTATTTCTCGGCCACGTAAGGGAGCGTGCGTGTGAAGAAGGCCAGCGATGGGAGCAGCGGGCCGCCCAGAGAAGTGCGGCCAGCGATGTATTTCTCGGCCACGTAAGGGAGCGTGCGTGTGAAGAAGGCCCGCGATGGGAGCAGCGGGCCGCCCAGAGAAGTGCGGCCAGCGATGTATTTGGCGGCCACGTAAGGGAGCGTGCGTGTGAAGAAGGCCAGCGATGGGAGCAGCGGGCCGCCCAGAGAAGTGCGGCCAGCGATGTATTTCTCGGCCACGTAAGGGAGTGTGCGTGTGAAGAAGGCCAGCGATGTGAGCAGCGGGCTGCCCAGAGAAGTGCGGCCAGCGATATATTTGGCGGCCACGTAAGGGAGCGTGCGTGTGAAGAAGGCCAGCGATGGGAGCAGCGGGCCGCCCAGAGAAGTGCGGCCAGCGATGTATTTCTCGGCCACGTAAGGGAGCGTGCGTGTGAAGAAGGCCAGCGATGGGAGCAGCGGGCCGCCCAGAGAAGTGCGGCCAGTGATGTATTTCTCGGCCACGTAAGGGAGCGTGCGTGTGAAGAAGGCCAGCGATGGGAGCAGCGGGCCGCCCAGAGAAGTGCGGCCAGCGATGTATTTCTCGGCCACGTAAGGGAGCGTGCGTGTGAAGAAGGCTAGCGATGGGAGCAGCGGGCCGCCCAGAGAAGTGCGGCCAGCGATGTATTTCTCGGCCACGTAAGAGAGCGTGCGTGTGAAGAAGGCCAGCGATGGGAGCAGTGGGCCGCCCAGACAAGTGCGGCCAGCGATGTATTTCTCGGCCACGTAAGGGAGCGTGCGTGTGAAGGAGGCCAGCGATGGGAGCAGCGGGCCGCCCAGAGAAGTGCGGCCAGCGATGTATTTGGCGGCCACGTAAGGGAGCGTGCGTGAGAAGAAGGCCAGCGATGGGAGCAGTGGGCCGCCCAGAGAAGTGCGGCCAGCGATGTATTTCTCGGCCACGTAAGGGAGCGTGCGTGTGAAGGAGGCCAGCGATGGGAGCAGCGGGCCGCCCAGAGAAGTGCGGCCAGCGATGTATTTGGCGGCCACGTAAGGGAGCGTGCGTGAGAAGAAGGCCAGCGATGGGAGCAGCGGGCCGCCCAGAGAAGTGCGGCCAGCGATGTATTTCTCGGCCACGTAAGGGAGCGTGCGTGTGAAGAAGACCAGCGATGGGAGCAGCGGGCCGCCCAGAGAAGTGCGGCCAGCGATGTATTTCTCGGCCACGTAAGGGAGCGTGCGTGTGAAGAAGGCCAGCGATGGGAGCAGCGGGCCGCCCAGAGAAGTGCGGCCAGCGATGTATTTGGCGGCCACGTAAGGGAGCGTGCGTGTGAAGAAGGCCAGCGATGGGAGCAGCGGGCCGCCCAGAGAATTGCGGCCAGCGATGTATTTCTCGGCCACGTAAGGGAGCGTGCGTGTGAAGAAGGCCAGCGATGGGAGCAGCGGGCCGCCCAGAGAAGTGCAGCCAGCGATGTATTTCTCGGCCACGTAAGGGAGCGTGCGTGTGAAGAAGGCCAGCGATGGGAGCAGCGGGCCGCCCAGAGAAGTGCGGCCAGCGATGTATTTCTCGGCCACGTAAGGGAGCATGCGTGTGAAGAAGGCCAGCGATGGGAGCAGCGGGCCGCCCAGAGAAGTGCGGCCAGCGATGTATTTCTCGGCCACGTAAGGGAGCGTGCGTGTGAAGAAGGCCAGCGATGGGAGCAGCGGGCCGCCCAGAGAAGTGCTGCCAGCGATGTATTTGGCGGCCACGTAAGGGAGCGTGCGTGTGAAGAAGGCCAGCGATGGGAGCAGCGGGCCGCCCAGAGAAGTGCGGCCAGCGATGTATTTCTCGGCCACGTAAGGGAGCGTGCGTGTGAAGAAGGCCAGCAATGGGAGCAGCGGGCCGCCCAGAGAAGTGCGGCCAGCGATGTATTTCTCGGCCACGTAAGGGAGCGTGCGTGTGAAGAAGGCCAGCGATGGGAGCAGCGGGCCGCCCAGAGAAGTGCGGCCAGCGATGTATTTGGCGGCCACGTAAGGGAGTGTGCGTGTGAAGAAGGCCAGCGATGGGAGCAGCGGGCCGCCCAGAGAAGTGCGGCCAGCGATGTATTTCTCGGCCACGTAAGGGAGCGTGCGTGTGAAGAAGGCCAGCGATGGGAGCAGCGGGCCGCCCAGAGAAGTGCGGCCAGCGATGTATTTCTCGGCCACGTAAGGGAGCGTGCGTGTGAAGAAGGATCGCGATGGGAGCAGCGGGCCGCCCAGAGAAGTGCGGCCAGCGATGTATTTGGCGGCCACGTAAGGGAGCGTGCGTGTGAAGAAGGCCAGCGATGGGAGCAGCGGGCCGCCCAGAGAAGTGCGGCCAGCGATGTATTTCTCGGCCACGTAAGGGAGTGTGCGTGTGAAGAAGGCCAGCGATGTGAGCAGCGGGCTGCCCAGAGAAGTGCGGCCAGCGATATATTTGGCGGCCACGTAAGGGAGCGTGCGTGTGAAGAAGGCCAGCGATGGGAGCAGCGGGCCGCCCAGAGAAGTGCGGCCAGCGATGTATTTCTCGGCCACGTAAGGGAGCGTGCGTGTGAAGAAGGCCAGCGATGGGAGCAGCGGGCCGCCCAGAGAAGTGCGGCCAGCGATGTATTTCTCGGCCACGTAAGGGAGCGTGCGTGTGAAGAAGGCCAGCGATGGGAGCAGCGGGCCGCCCAGAGAAGTGCGGCCAGCGATGTATTTCTCGGCCACGTAAGGGAGCGTGCGTGTGAAGAAGGCTAGCGATGGGAGCAGCGGGCCGCCCAGAGAAGTGCGGCCAGCGATGTATTTCTCGGCCACGTAAGAGAGCGTGCGTGTGAAGAAGGCCAGCGATGGGAGCAGTGGGCCGCCCAGAGAAGTGCGGCCAGCGATGTATTTCTCGGCCACGTAAGGGAGCGTGCGTGTGAAGGAGGCCAGCGATGGGAGCAGCGGGCCGCCCAGAGAAGTGCGGCCAGCGATGTATTTGGCGGCCACGTAAGGGAGCGTGCGTGAGAAGAAGGCCAGCGATGGGAGCAGTGGGCCGCCCAGAGAAGTGCGGCCAGCGATGTATTTCTCGGCCACGTAAGGGAGCGTGCGTGTGAAGGAGGCCAGCGATGGGAGCAGCGGGCCGCCCAGAGAAGTGCGGCCAGCGATGTATTTGGCGGCCACGTAAGGGAGCGTGCGTGAGAAGAAGGCCAGCGATGGGAGCAGCGGGCCGCCCAGAGAAGTGCGGCCAGCGATGTATTTCTCGGCCACGTAAGGGAGCGTGCGTGTGAAGAAGACCAGCGATGGGAGCAGCGGGCCGCCCAGAGAAGTGCGGCCAGCGATGTATTTCTCGGCCACGTAAGGGAGCGTGCGTGTGAAGAAGGCCAGCGATGGGAGCAGCGGGCCGCCCAGAGAAGTGCGGCCAGCGATGTATTTGGCGGCCACGTAAGGGAGCGTGCGTGTGAAGAAGGCCAGCGATGGGAGCAGCGGGCCGCCCAGAGAAGTGCGGCCAGCGATGTATTTCTCGGCCACGTAAGGGAGCGTGCGTGTGAAGAAGGCCAGCGATGGGAGCAGCGGGCCGCCCAGAGAAGTGCGGCCAGCGATGTATTTGGCGGCCACGTAAGGGAGCGTGCGTGTGAAGAAGGCCAGCGATGGGAGCAGCGGGCCGCCCAGAGAAGTGCGGCCAGCGATGTATTTCTCGGCCACGTAAGGGAGCGTGCGTGTGAAGAAGGCCAGCGATGGGAGCAGCGGGCCGCCCAGAGAAGTGCGGCCAGCGATGTATTTCTCGGCCACGTAAGGGAGTGTACGGGTGAAGAAGGCCAGCGATGGGAGCAGCGGGCCGCCCAGAGAAGTGTGGCCAGCGATGTATTTGGCCGCCGCGTGCTGGAGCGCGTTGCTCGGTGCTTGTCAGAAGTGGTGTATACCACAATAGCAAAGTCGCCTCCTTAGAGAAACGAGTAAAGGCAAAAACAAAAAGAAATAAGAAGTGTAAAGACCAATGTCTAACTGAAAACAAGTTGAAAATGTGGGTTTGCTCAAGAACATGGGGCATACGTACAAAAGGGTCATGTAGCACCGAAAGTACTAGCAAAAATATCTATTTAGTGTATGGAGCCAAACGTAATTATTGGTAAAACTCGTGTTGTCACGTAACGCAGCAACCCCTGAGCATGGGGCTCTGTTACGAGATTTTCACCTACCTCGAGATGACTGGGTGATCGTGTTGTCCTCATAATTTCATCATTACTCATGAAAGTGGGGTGACTGGACTGAGCAAAGTTTGGGAATTTGTATGGGCACTGATAAACACGCAGTTGAGCGCCCCACAAACCAGACATCATCATCATCATCATCTATTACGAGAGGAGGGAGAGGAGGAGGAGAAGAAGAGCGTGATGGAATGTCATGCAGTGTTGGTGCGAAAACATGAAATGAGAAGTGAGAGCAAAATATGTGCAGGCCTGAATCACCGGTTCGAATACTTATAGTTTGCTAAGCAAATTTCTGTTTTACGACCACGTTTGAGGTGAGCAGAACGACGACAAAAATACCAAGAAAATGGGTACACATAGCGGAATAAAATCAACGAATGTCTGTACAGTTACTGTTGGAAGAAATGGAACGAGCAGCCACAGAATCGATATAGTTATTCACTAAGATATGTGTAAACGGGAGACCTAGTGCCGTTTAGTGACCCAGATATTGACGTTCGAAGAGGAAGCTTCGCGGATGGAAACAGATCGAAATTTTTTTAACATGTGGGAGAGGGAAACACCTTTTTTGTAAACTATCAACACCTGGTGTTACTTGGCCGATAAGGTATTTCCTCTGTTACTGAGATATCTTATGGAGCTCATATGCCATAACAGCACTGTAACCACTGTCAATTATGGTTCAAATGGCTCTGAGCACTATGGGAAAATGGTTCAAATGGCTCTGAGCACTATGGGACTTAACATCTTAGGTCATCAGTCCCCTAGAACTTAGAACTACTTACACCTAACCAACCTAAGGACATCACACACGTCCATGCCCGAAGCAGGATTCGAACCTGTGACAGTAGCAGTCGCGCGGTTCCGGACTGCGCGCCTAGAACCGCTAGACCACCGCGGCCGGCGCACTATGGAACTTAACATCTGTGGTCATGAGTCCCCTAGAACTATGAACAACTTAAAGCTAACTAACCTAAGGACATCACACACATCCATGCCCGAGTCAGGATTCGGACCTGCGACCGTAGCAGCCGCGCGGTTCCGGACTGTAGCGGCTAGAACCGCTCGGCCACCGAGGCCGGCGTAAGAACTGTCAATTGAACTTTTGTACAATCCTGCCAATCCATTGCCAGAATATAGCCACTACTTTTAATTTTAGAACTGGAAATAATTTGCCAGTATTGCAGTTGTAGGTGTTTGCAAAAGGGCGCAAGTGCCAACTGCAGATTTCACACAAACGAGAAAGCTAAATGAAACGTTTTAAACGTAAAACATTTTTCACGTGTGTGTTCAGCAGATTGTTAAATAGCGAATGTGACTTCACATATGATCTGTTGCCAGTGCTCACTTTTGTTGCAATTATTGTAATTTTTCTTTATTTCTAAGCTGTCTGTAAAAGTTTCACAGTGCCTATATGGTAGTTCAAAGTACTTCATTCATCACGGACTAACGTAAGTTCGTGTCACACGGGCACTGCACTTGACGTAGAATAAGACATGTATCATCATTATTGAGTTTATAAGAGTTTCACAAAGATGGGATGACACGTAACACGAAATTAAACAGTTAAGTTTCACTGATTAATAAAATGTGCCATATGGGGCAGCATGCTGATCCTTCCTTTCTGCCTAAACACTATTTCCTTGCACCTAAGGCCACAGAAAGCTCGCTAGAATGTGAGACCACCTACGTCTTGACATGTAGCAAAATTAATTAAGAAACACTGTTTAACAACTGTAAATTGCAGGCCTTTATCTCTTGTTTGTTATTGAAAGATTAAGTGTTTATTTCAGTACTGGTAGAACAACAGACGACGTAAAACAGCTAGGGTGTTATTAAACGGTCAGCTGATGGGGAAAATTGGTTAAGAGAACATGAAATTATAAATATATTTATATACTGATAGCCCATCTCACAGACACCAGAGATACCGGATTTTTGCTAACTCTGTAAACAAACCTCAGGAAGTATAGTAAAATGATAATTTTTTTAGTTCAATCGCGCACCGGACTCAACACTATAACTAAGCTGTCATATTCTGGAGCTTTCTTCGGCACCAATAGCTTTCGGTGATCTGCCTCAAATCATGTAATGATGCCAAGGATCTCAAGACACGCTGTTTCGCCAAAAGAATGAATCACAATGTCATCGAACTCACAGCCGGGGCCGTGCGGGACTGAAGGTGTAGTGCTGCAGGCACCAATGGCGCTGTGTTCTCTGCTGTGTTGTGAGGCGACGTTGCCGCTTAAGCAAAGCCGTGCTGGGGTGCGCTGCCCTCGCGTTGCCATTCTTCTCGCCGCGTCAGCGCAGCTAGCGTCGAGTCCCCGTCTGCAGCTGCGTGGATAACACCGCCAAGCCATTCCCCCACCCCTGGCGGCGCCCCGTCCGTTGATCCGCGGAATCGCCGTCGTCTTGTTCTGCGCCCTGCCGTGGCGCCATCTGAATCCTGAGTTATGGATGCGCAGCGGCGACACTGCTGTTGAAAGTGTGTGAGCATCGGAACGACGATGGAACAAGGTTACAGAGGGGTGGTGCCCCATTTATGGATTTTTGTTTCAGTATAAAGAGGTAACGACCATCATCTTAACTATATCAGAGCTCTTCTGTGTCTTCTCTGTCTGCTACATTTGCTTCCAAATTCTAAAAGTAACAGTAACATGTTTGGCAGATCGTATATATGCTGTACAATGTAACAGGTATATGATACCTAAAAACTCCACTGCCTGTTATTATACAATAAGAACAGAGAAAATAAAAATAGGATACCTTCATTCACTTGAAAGTAATCATCATTTGTAAGAATACAAATTTGGCATTTTTAAAAGCTACTGAAAATTATCTGTACTAGCTTCTTTTGGAACCAATTGAAATATTGGGCCGACCGGAGTGTCCGTGCGGTTCTAGGCGCTACAGTCTGGAACCGAGCGACCGCTATGTTCGCAGTTTCGAATCCTGCCTCGGCATGGATGTGTGTGATGTCTTTAGTTTAGTTAGGTTTAATTAGTTCTAAGTTCTAGGCGACTGATGACCTCAGAAGTTAAGTCGCATAGTGCTCAGAGCCATTTGAACCATTTTGAAATATTGGTTTGAAGTAAAAAAATAGCCAACGTTGCGAATTTTAGTTCTTTTTATTTATGTGATGGCTGGTTTCAGGTATTATTACCACTCGCAAATCATCCTGTGAGCCCGAAGGTTAAAATTACAGTATATCCAATAAACCGTTACAAAAGTAAGTGTATATAAGAGCATACAGAACATACTCGTATGACACATGATAACATGATTTATCTAATTTTACCGGCATTACTGTAATATCGTCAGATATGTAACATACATATTAAATGTTGAAGCCATTGAACAACAGCCATACTGGCGAGATGGAACTACTCTTGGTAAAGAACTAAAAGTGAGGGGGGGATGGGGGGTTCTAGGGTTTCTTTCCTCGGGATGGCCATTGCTCCATGGCTTCAACCTTTTACATATGTTACGTGCTAGCTTCTCAACTGTACTATTGGTAAAAAAAAAAGCAACATGTCGTCATGTGCCATTATGGGTCTCAGCGTTTGACGCAGTGGAAGAGATAGCCTTGCGTGCTAATTTGTGATTTACCTATGAAGTGTCGTTAAAAATAGTTGTATAGGTATATACACTATTAGATATGCTTCTGGTTAAGTGTCTTATGAACATGACGTAGTTCGAAAGATTTTCAGATGTTATACGAGTACTACGTTTCTTTCCACAATGTTATGTGTCGCAATGGCACACGATGTTTGTTTGTATACACGGTATGTGGCGCTGTTGTTTTTTACTGGTTATTTTAGAAACAAAATTGTTAAAGAGCTTTTCAGTGTCTTGCTGTTTCTGAAAACTTTTTAAAATGTTAAGATGTGGTAGTCGATTGAACTGTTACTGCACAAAAAAATGTTTGCTACTTGTATATAAGGAATTCCCTGCTTCCAAATAGGGCGTCCCCTGCCTCAGTTTCCCTTATTACAGCGTAGGACGTAGACCATGAGTTGTATGTTGGTCCTGCCATTTGTAACTGAAAAATTTGACTTACACACAGGTACGTTTTGTGTGCCATCACGGAATACAACTCTTTTTCTCCTTTTTGGTATGTATACCCTGGTACAGTGTTTGTGTAGCCTCTTACGCGCGCATACTTTTGTAACGGTTTATTGGAAAACTGTAATTTTAACTTTCCGTCTCACAGTATGATTTGAGAATGGGTTCTGATACCCGCAAACGGTCATCAGTTAATTATACAGAACTGAATTTCGCAAATTTGGCTGTTTTCCATGTCAAACTTGTTAACATAAGTTGCTGTCATGTTATTAACCCAGCATGGTGGATATCCTGAAATACTGGTGTCACAGGATTCAGATACTGCTGCCGAAATGTGTTTCAGACAGCTGTGCAGCATCGTTATGTTGGATACCGTCAATGCAAACTTTGAATGTATATGGGTATTAAGAGCTTTTTTTGTTTTGTTTTATAGGGAAGCTTGTAATGCTGATAAATGTGAGTCATTGGGTTGGTCGGTTTGTTAGAGATTATTTCCCCGTGCATCAAGGCAACCTTTCTCAACATTCCCAGTGAAAATAATAGCAGAATAAAGCCTTGCAGCCAGCAGTACCTTACAGAGAGTTGCAGATGGTGGAAGAGAAGACTGATCTGAAGGGAAAGCATGTTACTGACGGCAATGCTTGTTTTGGTATAGCCCGCACATTATCACGTGTAGTACACAATGATTTAGATGTAAACCGTAGTCAGATTCGTTCTGGAGAGTTCTTTTGCTAAAAGTATCAGTGCTAGTGGAACTTCTATAAAAAGATAGTAGCAACCGTTTGTTCACTGTACCGAGGATGACTGACGCTGACGCCTGAAGCTGCAAGAATACTCCACACTGTATCTAACGACGGATCAGACCGAAGCCGGTCGTATTTCGAAGTAGAAGCTCTTTATAAATTGTCTATACAAAGGTAACCTGTAGTAGTGAAAAGGCTAAATGACTTATTGATATGTTTGATACAGCAATGGATGCACTATCTTCAAGTTTTATTTCCCGCTAACACTGTTAGTTGCCAACGTTCCCGCTAGGTGGCATGCACAAATGAGCTACTCCAACAGTCTTTACGCAGTTCCATAACGGTGCAAGGCATGTGCAGTGTTGTTTATGGTTTTATGATACCAAATCCGCTACTATACAGAGACAATAAATATTGCAAGACACGACGTCAAAGGCAAACTGTTATTAACTGATACAATCATTTCACCAACAAGTTTCCACGTATATTAAGCCGTTGGCTGTGGCCAAGCGGTTCTAGGCGCTTCAGTCCGGAACCGCGCTGCTACTACGGTCGCACGTCCGAATCCTGCCTCGGGTATGGATTTGTATGATGTCCTTATGTTAGTTAGGTTTAAGTAGTTCAACGTCAAGGGGACTGATGACCACAGATGTTAAGTAACTTTAGTGCTTAGATCCATTTGTTTTTGAACCGCATATCATGATTACACTCATGGGAATTGGCAGGAAGCTGATAAGGGCCTGTAGATGGGACAGTGGTCGTGTTATAAAAGGTAATTACACTGTAAATAAAACTTGAAGAAATACTCCTTCCAATGCTCTGTCATACATTTCTATAAGGTATTTACTCTTTTTACAATTAAAGGTTTCTTTTGCATGACTAATTTATAAACACTCTATTTATGTGACAGGGTCAGATGTAGACTTAAACTTATGAGAAATGTAATGTTAAAAATTACCGCGAACTCATGTCCAGACTTCATCTGATGAAATTCATCCATGACGATGCTGCTGTATGGTTGAACTTCTGAAATGGCAGGCATTTTCCAAAGTTTCTCTGGGCCGCACCTTGGGTGGAATCGAGCTATTGTTTCAACAGTGTGAAATTGTGAGCTTTTAGGGCGTCCTGGGTAACACAAAAGAACGATACTACTTTGGTAGTTTGGTAATTTTTCTAGCTTCCAGTTGTGGTCCAGAGCGATGGCGAACTTACGATCCAAGTGCCTAAAAGGAACGTGTAACCGATAGTTCGTGGAAGGATAAGTGATTCGGAAGGGTTTCCTGGCGAGATTTAATGTTAGATGCGTTTAGTCAAGTAAGGCGTAACTTTTTTGGCAAACCTGTGTACAAGGAATGTGTTAAAAACCATCTGGAGCAGGACGTCGCAGAAAGTAATGGACTTGACAGATTTCCATCCGGAAAAGAACACAGTTTATTTAGCTTTACTCCAAAACTTTGATGTTATGACTTCATTCTCGTTCTTTTTAATGTTACTCAGAGAGTTTTGTCCACACAGATTCAGAGTTGAAAAGGGGTATCAATAAGCAGCTCAGACGAGAAGCGCATTGTGCCATGTGGCCGAGCGGTTCTAGGCGCTACAGTCTGGAACTGCGCGACCGCTACGGCCGCAGGTTCGAATCCTGCCTCGGGCATGTATGTGTGTGCTGTCCTTAGTTAGGTTTAAGTAGTTCTAAGTTCTAGGGGACTGATGACGTCAGAAGTTAAGTCCCATAGTGCTGAGAGCCAGCCGAGAAGCGCATTTTACTTTCTTGTCCGTTAATGAGACGTGTAGGATCTTCTGAGTGGCAATCGCAGTACTATAGAGATCATATTAGAATAATAGGAGTTTTGACTACTGAGTCCATTTCGTGGACGAAAACGATACCGACCACCCTACTAGAAAGTTACACAAGTATAACGGTGTAGGAAAGTGATTCAGGCACGATAATTTGTCAAATGTGTTTGAAGGTTGAATAACAAGTGAACTGTTTTTGTTCTACTGAACTAAAACGGTTTAGTTGTTTAAAACTGTTCAAATGTGTGTGAATTCCTAATGGACCAAACTGCTGAGGTCATCGTTCCCTAGCCTTACACACTGCTTAAACTAACTTATGCTAAGAACAACACACACACCCATCCCCGAAGGAGGACTCGAACCTCCGGCGGGAAAGGCCGCATAATCCGTGACATGGCGCCTCAAACCGTACCGCCAATCTGCGTGGCGTTTAGTTGTTATTCCGCCTCAAATACAGAATTGTTCTACCAATAATAACTCATAAATAAGATTTATCTCATCATTTGCCTACACCGACGATGTCGTAATTCAGTAGCATAGCGAACTCGTGACCTGTGTAATTGAAACCCGTCGACGGCGGTAGCGGATGCAGCTTCTTCGCCTTGTAGGCCTTGCCCGCTACCCACATTACGAGCCCGTTCAATTTCATTTCGCTTGGCAACGCCATGAAATGCATGGGCGTGACTGGTTCAAGTAACTAATGCTGTACTTGAATATAATGGAATTTTTCTTTTTTCTTCTCAGATAGATTAACTTACATTTCTCCACATTTGGAGCAACCTAACATTCATTAAACCATATATAAATTCTATGCTAGTCATCCTGTGTCCTCATACAGTCACTCAAAGACGACGCTGTGCTGTATACTACAACAGCATCAGTAAAAAGTCGTAGGTTGCTGTTCAACCTATCCGTCATTTAAGTATATACGGAATATGAGTGGTTACATACAACTCCCATAGGGCACTCCTAACAATATCATTATCTTGCCGCACAGGACAACGTAATGGTTTCTATTACTTTAGAGGTCTCTGAACCACACATTTATCTGTGAACCTATTATTTATGCTCGGACCTCCGTTAACATTCTGCAGCAAGGCACAGCGTCGAACGCGTTCTGGAAATTTAGGCATGCGTAGTCCATCTGTTGCCCTTCATCCATTGTTCGCAGAGCATCGTGTGAAAACAGTGCAAACTGACTTCCGTAAGAGTGAAGCTTTCTAAATCAGTGATGATTCCTGCACATTCACAAGGTAAGGGTGTTTGATTTTGTTTCCATTACTTCAATGTATATACATTGAAAGTCATGGGATAGCGATATACACATTTACAGATGCAGTTGTATCCCGTACGCAAGGTATAAAAGGGCAGAGCATGGCGGAGCTGTCATTTGTACTCACGTGACTCATGTGAAAATGTTTCTGACTTAATTGTGGCCAGACGACAGGAATTAACAGCCTTTGAACGCGGTATGGTAGTTGGAGCTAGATGCATGGGACATTCCATTTCGGAAATCGTTAGTGAATTTTATATTCCGAGATCTACAGTGTCAAACGTGTGCCGAGAATACCAAATTTCATGCATTACTTCTCACGACTGACAACGCAGTGACCGACGGTCTTCACTTAACGACTGAGAGCAGCAGCTTTTGCGTAGAGTTGTCTGTGCTAACAAACATTCAACAATAAGTGAAACAACCGCAGACATCAATGTGGGTCGCACGACGAACGTATCCGTTAGGACAGTGCGGCGAAATCTGGCATCACTGGGCTATGGCAACAGGCGACCGACGCTAGAGCCTTTGCTAACGGTATGGCATCACCTGCAGCATCTCTTCTGAGTTCGTGACTATGTCGGTTGGATACTAGACGACTGGAAACCCATGCCCTGGGCAGATGAGTCCAGATTTTAGTTGACAAGAGCTGTTGAGAGGGTACGAGTGTGGCGTAGACCCTAAGGAGCTTGCACCCAAGTTATTAACAAGATACTCTGCAAGCTGATGTTGGCTCCTTAACTGGACAAACCATTGACCAGGAAATATTTATGTTCCACTACTTTGAGACTAATTGTAGCCATTCATGGATTTGATGTTCTAATGACAATACGCCATGTCACCGGGCCACAATTGCTCGTGATTGGTTTTAAGAACATTCTGGACAGTTCGAGCGAATGATTTGCTCACCCAGATCGACCGACATGAATGTCAACGAACGTTTATGGGACATAATGGGGAGATCTGTTCGTGCACAGAATCCTGCACTGGCGACACTTTCCAAGATATGTACGGCTATAGTGTCATCACGGCCCCTATTTCTGCAAGGAGTTCCAACGTCTTGTTGAGTGATTGAAGCGTTGTGTTGGTACATTACGCCAGGGAAAAGGAGGTCCAACGGGATAGTAGGAGATATCCCACGACTTTTGGTACCCCAGTATATACACGCTGGGTGATAAGGAAATTCAGAACGCGTAGTCGGATAATAAAGCAGCTCATATGCATACACACATTGTTGGGTATGTAAAGGAATAGACCAGCAGTTCTCGGTGATAGGTAGATCGGCCACCAGAATGCATCAGCACCTGACAAAGTTTGCAAGAGGCCTCTCCATTTGGCCAGCTGGTCGAATCGTTCAGTATCCAGAATTGTGGGGCATTCCGATGTAAGAGTGGCCGGGTATTGGACTGAATGGAAATGTGAGGAAAGGCATGTTTCTTGTGAAGGTGCTGGGCGACCAGGTCTGAGAAATAAAACAGAAGATCGCCTTATTGTGCACCAATCGTATCGTAACCTGTTCCCGTGTTTACCTGCCATGCGACAACAAGTAATGGACTCTCTGTCATTCCATACCAATGGTCAGAGAATAGCAGCAGCCGGTGTAGGGACTTTCCGTGGCGTGTGTGACACAAACGGCTGCTATGGGAGTGCTGCCATGACCGGGAAAACATGGACTAGTGACGAATGGCGTCGCATTGTATTTAGAGAAGAATGCCGCCACTGCACTATCCCAGCTGATAACAGTCGGCGGATATGGCGTCGACCTGGAGAGAGGTTATTTTCTTGCAATGTTTTGAAAAGGTACAGCGGTGTTACTCCTATGTTATGGGGTCGCGAGCCATTTGGTATATATTCAGGTCATATATGGCAGTGATAAAGAGAGCTCTGACAGCACAGCTGTACATCACAGATATTTTGCACTTTTACGTGTTGCCTCTCATTACGGTTGTGCCATTATTCTGCAGAACATTGGTCGTCCACAGGTGGCACACATCCCTTATCATTAGCTACTATATAGTAGATCAGCAACTGGAAGCAGTTAATTCCATAAATTATCTGGGAGTAAGCGTTAGAAGAAATTTAAAATGGAATGATCATATAAATTTGATAGTCGGTAAGACAGATGCCAGACTGAGATTCATTGGAAGAATCCTAAAGAAATGCAGTCCGGAAACAAAGGAAGTAGGTTACAGTACACTTGTTCGCCCACTGCTTGAATACTGCTCACCAGAGTGGGATCCGTACAGAGATAGAGAAATCCAACGGAGAGCAGCGCACTTCGTTACAGGATCATTTAGTAATCGCGAAAGCATTACGGAGCTGATAGATAAACTCCAGTGGAAGACTCTGCAAGAGAGACGCTCAGTGGCTCGGTACGGGCTTTTGTCGAAATTTCGAGAACGTACCTACACCGAGGAGTCTAAGAGTATATTACTCCCTCCTACGTACACTCCTGGACATGGAAAAAAGAACACATTGACACCGGTGTGTCAGACCCACCATACTTGCTCCGGACACTGCGAGAGGGCAGTACAAGCAATGATCACACGCACGGCACAGCGGACACACCAGGAACCGCGGTGTTGGCCGTCGAATGGCGCTAGCTGCGCAGAATTTGTGCACCGCCGCCGTCAGTGTCAGCCAGTTTGTCGTGGCATACGGAGCTCCATCGCAGTCTTTAACACTGGTAGCATGCCGCGACAGCGTGGACGTGAACCGTATGTGCAGTTGACGGACTTTGAGCGACGGCGTATAGTGGGCATGCGGGAGGCCGGGTGGACGTACCGCCGAATTGTTCAACATGTGGGGCGTGAGGTCTCCACAGTACATCGATGTTGTCGCCAGTGGTCGGCGGAGGGTGCACGAGCCCGTCGACCTGGGACCGGACCGCAGCGACGCACGGATGCACGCCAAGACCGTAGGATCCTACGCAGTGCCGTAGGGGACCGCACCGCCACTTCCCAGCAAATTAGGGACACTGTTGCTCCTGGGGTATCGGCGAGGACCATTCGCAACCGGCACCATGAAGCTGGGCTACGGTCCCGCACACCGTTAGGCCGTCTTCCGCTCACGCCCCAACATCGTGCAGCCCGCCTCCAGTGGTGTCGCGACAGGTGTGAATGGAGGGACGAATGGAGACGTGTCTTCTTCAGCGATGAGAGTCGCTTTTGCCTTGGTGCCATTGATGGTCGTATGCGTGTTTGGCGCCGTGCAGGTGAGCGCCACAATCAGGACTGCATACGACCGAGGCACACAGGGCCAACACCCGGCATAATGGTGTGGGGAGCGATCTCCTACACTGGCCGTACACCTCTGGTGACCGTCGAGGGGACACTGAATAGTGAACGGTACATCCAAACCGTCATCGAACCCATCGTTCTACCATTCCTAGACCGGCAAGGGAACTTGCTGTTCCAACAGGACAATGCACGTCCGCATGTATCCCGAGCCACCCAACGTGCTCTAGAAGGTGTAAGTCAACTACCCTGGCCAGCAAGATCTCCGGATCTGTCCCCCACTGAGCATGTTTGGGACTGGATGAAGCGTCGTCTCACGCGGTCTGCACGTCCAGCACGAACGCTGGTCCAACTGAGGCGCCAGGTGGAAATGGCATGGCAAGCCGTTCCACAGGACTACACCCAGCATCTCTACGATGGTCTCCATGGGAGAATAGCAGCCTGCATTGCTGCGAAAGGTGGATATACACTGTACTAGTGCCGACATTGTGCCTGCTCTGTTGCCTGTGTCTATGTGCCTGTGGTTCTGTCAGTCTGGTCATGTGATGTATCTGACCCCCGGAATGTGTCAATAAAGTTTCCCCTTCCTGGGACAATGAATTCACGGTGTTCTTATTTCAATTTCCAGGAGTGTGTATCTCCCGAAGAGAACATGGGGATAAAATCAGAGACATTAGAGCCCACACAGAGGACTACCGAAAATATTTCTTTCCAAGAATAATACGAGACTGGAATAGAAGGGAGAACCGAAAGAGGTACGCAACGTACCCCCCGCCACACACCGTCAGGTGGCTTGCGGAGTATGGATGTAGATGCAGATATGAACAGTCTGCCTGAGGCCGAGGTATTCCCAAGGCCAGGGAGATTCTCAGATGTTGTGGCTCCAATTCAGACTTCAGCTCCATCGTAGGATCAGTTACAATAGTTGGGCGCCAGTTTGCCTCAGGAGAGAATACAATGGTCTTATGACACCCTACGCAATCGAATCGGTGCGTGCCTCTAGGCCAGATGGAGTCCAGCGTCACATTAATTAGTGCACTCTTACTGGCAAATTTTTGAAAGCTTGATTTGATATCGTAATCACTGAAAGAACATCACACACCTTCTGCCACCATTAAGTTTCATTTGGCTCCCTCCTCCCCTTCTGGAAGCCCCGCTGCCCTTTCTGAGACAGTGCATGTTCGCCACAACTGCTGGATGACTGATACCTAGTACGTGACACGGCGTGGTTTGTATTACGTCAGTTTCTCCCCCTGCCGCAGTTTTGCCTATGTTTTGACGTTTACCGCAGAGCATTCTTTCCGCCATTTGCCCGTGCTTCGTGGCAGAGCCGTCCACGCGCTGGGCGCCTGGTCGCCACCTGCTGTGGTGGCGCGCCCGGCTACCTGCGCAGCGGGCCGGCAGCGACGACGGCCGCATGCCGGTCACGCAGCCGCGGCGTCCGCCACGCCGCCACGCCGTTTCCCTCGGCCGACTCGCCACTGCACTGCTGCCCAGCGACACACGTGGCCGCGTTTACACGTCGCTCTGCATGCTTATGGCCGCCGTCGGGGCTCTGCCAGCAGCTGCAGGCGGGGTCATCAGCCTGCCTCCGCATTATAAACTGGCCGCTGCTTGTGGACTGCCACGCTGACTACATTTAACCGACGTGTCGCTAACTGCAATGTCTGTGCGAATTCGATGCAATCTACAGGAAGATATGTAACTGCTAAATTTGGTTGATTCTTAACAACTCAAATATGCTCATACACTCTTAAGCCATCGACGCACCACGAGGGAGTTGTCCGAATGGGACAGAAATCAGTATATATTACGTACATTTACAAACATATGATCACAGTTTCAGAATAACTGGATGATTTATTCCCGAGAAGAGCTTTACGAATTGAACAAGTCAATAACGTGCTGGTTCCCATCTGGCCCTTATGCAAGCAGTTACTCGGCTTGGCACTGATTGATAGAGTCGTTGGATACCTTTCTGAGAGATTTCTTGACAAATTCTGTACAATCTGCGCTTTAAATCGTCAAGATCCCGAGCTCTTTGGAGGGCTTCACATAATGCTCCGAACGCTCCCAGCTGGGTAGAGATCTGACAATCTTGCAGGACAATATGGGGCTAGGCAAGCACGAAGACAAACGGCGGAAACTCCCGCCGTCTGTGGGTGGGCAATATCTTACTGAAATGTAAGCCCAGGATGGTTTGCCACGAAGGGCAACAAAATGGGGCGTAGAATATCGTCGAAGTACCGCTTTGCTGTAAGGTTCCGCAGATGACATCAAACGGGTACTGCTGTGAAAAGAAATGATATTCCAGACCACCAGTCCAGGTTGTCAGGCTGTTTCGCGGGCGACAGCCAGGTTGGTAGCCTACGGCTGTACGAGGTGTCTCCAGATATGTCGGCGGCTGCTGTGGCCGAGCGGTTGTAGGCGCGTCTCTCCGAACCGCGCTGCTGCTACGGTCGCAGGTTCGAATCCTGCCTCGGCCATGGAAGTGTGAGTTGTCCTTAGGTTAGTTACGTTTAAGTACTTCTAAGTCTAGGGGACTGATGACCACAGATGTTAAGTCCCATAGTGCTTAGAGCCATTTCAACCATTTGAACCAGATATGTCTTCGCTAGACATTGAAGCGGGACTCATCATTGAGGATAATCCTACTCCACTGAATGAGATCCAAGGTCAAATGTATTCGTCACCGCTGCAAATGGGCTTATTGCTGTGCAGTGGTCAATGGTAGTCGGCGAAATGGGCGTCGTAAGCTGAGTCTCTTTTTCGTGAGCCACCTATTAATGTCCCTGTGATCACTGAAGGTTCAACTGCACGTCGCATCGATAATAATGAGGAATACAAGGCTCTGAATGCCTCTCTGATGATTGCTCTGTCCTTTCCTTCGGTCGCTTCTGTAGGTCGACCGCTTCCTTCTTGGCGCTGTGTTCGACCATGGTTCACAAATTCCTGTCAAAATCGACGAATTGTGACGTAACAAGTGTTCAACTGTCGAGCGAACTGCCGATTACTGCAACTGGGTTCTTTGAGCCCTCCTACATGTCCTCTCTCAAATGCTGATATCTGCTTGTCTGCCTGTCTGTGGAGCATTTCTGTCAAAATGAGTACACTGAATAAAAGTCGCAAGCCTTTATGCTCTAGTATTGACAAGTCCCCCGTTTACTATCCTTGTCAATTCCGCGATGAAACTGCGCCGCAGCGTCACACATTCATCCATCGGCCGTCAAAGTTCATATTTTTGCATCTTCTACATCTACATCTACATTTACATCCATACTCCGCAAGCCACCTGACGATGAGTGGCGGAGGGTACCTTGAGTACCCCTATCCGTTCTCCCTTCTATTCCAGTCTCGTATTGTTCGTGGAAAGAAAGATTGTCGATATGCCTCTGTGTGGGCTCTAATCTCTCTGATTTTATCCTTATGGTCTCTTCGCGAGATGTACGTAGGAGGGAACAATATACTGTTTGACTCCTCGGTGAAGGTATGCTCTCGAAACTTCAACAAAAGCCCGTATCGAGCTACTGAGCGTCTCTCTTGCAGAGTCTTCCACCGGGGTTTATCTATCATCTCCGTAACGCTTTCGCTATTACTAAATAATCCTCTAACGAAGCGCGCTGCTCTCCGTTGGATCTTCTCTCTCTCTTCTATCAACCCTATGTGGTAAGGATCCCACACTGGTGAGCCGTATTCAAGCAGTGGGCGAACAAGTGTACTGTAACCTACTTCCTTTGTTTTCGGACTGCATTTCCTTAGGATTCTTCCAATGAATCTCAGTGTAGCATCTGCTTTGTGTGTTCAAATGTGTGTAACATTTTATGGGACTTAACTGCTAAGGTCATCAGTCCCTAAGCGTAAACACTACTTAACCTAAGGGCAAACACACACACCCATGCCCGAGGGAGGTCTCGAACCTCCGCCGGGACCAGCCGCACAGTCCATGACTGCAGTGCCCTACACCCCTCGGCAAATCCCGCGAGGCAGATCTTTTTTTTCGACGATTAATTTTATATGGTCATTCCAGTTTAAATCACTCCTAATGCCTACTCCCAGATAATTTATGGAATTAACTGCTTCAAAAGTGGTTCAAATGGCTCTGAGTACTATGGGACTTAACAACTCAGGTCATCAGTCCCCTATAACTTAGGTCTACTTAAACCTAATTGACCTAAGGACATCACACACATCCACACATCCATGCTCGAGGCAGGATTCGAACCTGCGACCGTAGCGGTCACGCGGTTCCAGACTGAAGCGCCTAGAACCTCTCGGCCACAACGGCCGGCAGTTAACTGTTTCAAGTTGCTGCAATACTATATTGTAGCTAAGTGATAAAGGATCTTTCTTTCTATGTATTCGCAACACATTATACTTGTCTACATTGAGATTCAATTGCCATTCCCTGCACCATGCCTCAATTCGTTGCAGATCCTCCTGCATTTCAGTACAATTTTCCATTGTTACAACCTCTCCATATACTACAGTATCATCCGCAAAAAGCCTCAGTGAACTTCCGATGTTATCCACTAGATCATTTGTATATACTGTGAATAGCAACGGTCCTACGACCCTCCCCTGCGGCGCACCTGAAATCACTCATACTTCGGAAGACTTCTCTCCATCGAGAATGACATGCTGCGTTCTGTTATCTAGGAACTCTTTAATCCAATCACACAATTGGTCTGATAGTTCATATGCTCTTACTTTGTTCATTAAACGACTGTGGGGAACTGTTTCAAGCGCCTTGCGGAAGTCAAGAAACACGGCATCTACCTGGGAACCCGTGTCTACGCTCCTCTGAGTCTCGTGGGCGAATAGCGCGAGCTAGGTTTCACACGATCGTCTTTTCCGAAACCCATGCTGATTCCTACAGAGTAGATTTCTAGTCTCCAGAAAAATCATTATACTCGAACATAATACGTGTTCCAAAATTCTACAACTCTTCCGTTGATAGTTGTATGAATATTAATTTGTGACCAGTTTCCATAACTTCTTTGTTGTGGGCCGGTTTTTTGTTTTGCCTGAGTGCGTATTATCAGTTAAATTTAATTCTAATTTCATACTGAAGTCCACCATTTATTTTCCAAGGGAAACTATTACGTCATAAGAGGGGACTTTGAAAATAAGTAAAGCGTTTCGTCGCACGCTAAAACTATTGCGCAACAGGAGTGGCTCGTTGTCGGCAGAGACTACGTGTTCTGGCTTCCCTCCAGAGAGGGTTCCTTTGTGGTACGGTTAACAAGTGCTTCACAGCATGCGAGTGAAATGACATGGTAACTGGAAAGATACTCGACAGCTGAAGCATGCGAGACAGTAAGATTCTGGCGGGGAAAACGTCTAAACTGCACGCAGATTCACAGCGAAATTCTGGCAGTAAATGGACCACATGAGATATCGCTTCCAGTCGTGAAATGGTGCCAACAGTTCGATCGAGGTAGAATAGAGGTGGGTGATGCTGATTAGGCGAGAGTGTCCATGAGCTGGAAAAATTGCAGTAGTCGCATATTTTCCAACAGTGACCAAGTCCAGAAAGAGGTTCTAGAATGGTTCCGAGACCAAGGAACGGAATTCTATTTTCAAGGAATTGAACGATTGGTAAAACGTTTCGACCATTGTTTAGAGAGAGCTGATCACTATGTTGAAAACTCTTGTCATGCATCTGTGTCACCTTTAAGTGTAGTGCAGCATTCAGTAATGGTTACTCGACCTGCCACAATACTGTGAAAGTCCCCTCGCAAAAGTTCGTGGTGGCATTGACAACTGTTCAAGTAACAGTGCAGCCCGCCAACGGATGGTACTTAGACCATTGCCACACCAGGCAATTTTCTGCGTTGGATAATATTTGCGGCTGAAATAGTGGTAGATGTGCTCCTCACTTGAAAGCATCATATTCGCGATATCGCGGCGGTTGGAGTCGGGCTGAAATAAAAACTGGGTGTTACACTTGCGATAAAAATCAGTGGCTTTTGCAGTCGTGTTGCAACCAGCATACGGGACACACCGCCACAAGACGAACTTTCATTCCAAACTTAAATATTTAGCGGCAGTAGCGTTCCTGGTCGCTAGAGGTTACGAAACGCAAAAGTGAAGGAACGTACGCATTGTTACACAAGAAGTTCAGAGATTATCTAGAGAAATTCTTTGATTCTTACCATAATAATCATGTCTTTAGGATATTTCTGTTGTGTTTGTATTTTAGGTGGTAGCTTAACATACCAGAGATCTTCGAAATGAATAAAACACTAACACACTTATTTAGAATATGTGCTAGTTGAAACAAGTGAAATATATAACATGAATGCTATCAGTCATTCAGTGGTGATGTGAAAGATCAATAACTGAATTGTCCTTCATACAAACTGGTTCCTTTACTAGCGGTTATAAGACACAGGCTGTCTCACATAAAATAGGTACGTCTGACGCCCGAGATTCAATCAACAATGAACTAACTAAAAAAGAATAGCTAACAGTGACGTTAAGGAACATGTAGCTACCTTTATGTGAGAGATGCTGCAAGTGGTGGTCAAGGGCATCCAGGCATCACTCACTTCGTGTGATTACGTTAGCAGCAACATTCACTGATTCTGCAGACGTAATGTTGTTAATTTCACTAGTAGTATTCTGATTAAGATTGTCTATTGTGCGAGGATTGTCAGCATACACTTTGCTTTTAAGTGTGATCCATAAATAAAAATCACACTATATTAAGTCCTGGGTACCTTGGGGCCCAGAGGCGCCTACTGGCAAGTCTGTCTTCAGGGAACTCGTTGGTGATGTGGGTCATACTTTGGTTGGATGTGTGAGCAGTTCCTCCATCTTGTTGGAATACTGCATAGGTCTTCTCTGAATCAGTTAACTGTGCGTAGGATGAGGCACTATTTCAGGTGTAACTGAAAAATTGGGGCCAATAATGCACATGCCAACACCAAACACCTATATACTCTGAGTGGAGAGTTTTGTCATGTAGAACATGTGGGTTTTCCTGCAACCAGTATCTAAAATACTGGGAGATTACTTAACATGGCAAAGGAATATAGACCTCATCTGACATAAAGTAAAGCAAGGAGTCCAAGTAACTGCTACATTGATGTTAACAGCCAGTTACAGTACGAACTATTTTTTTCCCATGATCTTAAAATTTCGAATCTTGCACCACACTCACATGATTGGATTTTAAATTTCATTTCGTTTAGTACTCCACGTCACAATGTACAAGGTATACCAAACCTTTCTTCCTGATCCTCAAATTTCAACTCTTGCACCACCTACATCTACATCTACATTCGTACTCCGCAAGCCACCCAACGGTGTGGCGCGGAGGGCACTTTACGTGCCACTGTCATTACCTCCCTTTACTGTTCCAGTCACGTATGGTTCGCGGGAAGAACGACTGTCTGAAAGCCTCCGTACGCGCTCGAATCTCTCAATTTAACATTCGTGATCTCCACGGGAGGTATAAGTAGGGGAAAGCAGTATATTCGGTACCTCATCCAGAAACGCACCCTCTCGAAACCTGGCGAGCAAGCTACACCGCGATGCAGAGCGCCTCTCTTGCAGAGTCTGCCACTTGAGTTTGCTAAACATCTCCGTAACGCTATCACGGTTACCAAATAACCCTGTGACGAAACGGGCTCTCTTCTTTGGATCTTCTCTATCTCCTCCGTCAACCCGATCTGGTACGGATCCCACACTGATGAGCAATACTCAAGTATAGATCGAACGAGTGTTTTGTAAGCCACCTCCTTTGTTGATGGACTACATTTTCTAAAGACTCTCCCATTGAATCTCAAGCTGGTACCCGCCTTACCAACAATTAATTTTATATGATCATTCCACTTCAAATCGTTCCGCACACATACTCCCAGATATTTTACAGAAGTAACTGCTACCAGTGTTTGTTCCGCTATCATATAATAATACAATAAAGGATCCTTCTTTCTATATATTCGCAATACATTACATTTGTCTATCTTAAGGGTCAGTTGCAACTCACTACACCAACTGCCTATCCGCTGCAGATCTTCCTGCACTTCACTACAATTTTCTAATGCTGCAACTACTCTGTATACTACAGCATCATCCGCGAAAAGCCGCATGGAACTTCCGACATTATCTACTAGGTCATTTATATATATTGTGAAAAGCAATGGTCCCATAACACTCCCCTGTGGCACGCCAGAGGTTACTTTAACGTCTGTAGACGTCTCTCCATTGATAACAACATGCTGTGTTCTGTTTGCTAAAAACTCTTCAATCCAGCCACACAGCTGGTCTGATATTCCGTAGGCTCTTACTTTGTTTTTCAGGCGACAGTGCGGAACTGTATCGGACGCCTTCCGGAAGGCAAGGAAAATAGCATCTACCTGGGAGCCTGTAACTAATATTTTCTGGGTCTCATGGACAAATAAATCGAATTGGGTCTCACACGAACGCTGTTTTCGGAATCCATGTTGATTCCTACAGAGTAGATTCTGGGTTTCCAAAAACGACATGATACGCGAGCAAAAAACATCTTCTAAAATTCTACAACAGATCGACGTCAGAGATATAGGTCTATAGTTTTGCGCATCTGCTCGACGACCCTTTTTGAAGACTGCGACTACCTGTGCTCTTTTCCAATCATTTGGAACCTTCCGTTCCACTAGAGACTTTCGGTACACGTCTGTTAGAAGGGGGGCAAGTTCTTTCGCGTACTCTGTGTAGATTCGAACTGGTATTCCGTCAGGTCCAGTGGACTTTCCTCTGTTGAGTGATTTCAGTTGCCTTTCTATTCCTTGGGCACTTATTTCGATGTCAGCCATTTTTCATTTGTGCGAGGATTTAGAGAAGGAACTGCAGTGCGGTCTTCCTCTGTGAAACAGCTTTGGAAAAAGCACTCACACAGAGGCTCTTAATTTCACATCTTTTAGTGCATGATATACATGATACACCAGTCTGCTGCGATAACCTCCTTACCGACTAATGGAGACTTCTCGTAATGTCCACGCTCATTCGGTCTTCATTTTCAGAGGTTGTCAATGTTGGTTGCCTATTCCTCCGCAAGTTTTAAGTTTTAAACGGATTCTGCAGGCCTATATTTCTTGTACAGATCTTGAATGGTTCCGTTCGTGGGGAGTTTCTTACCTAAAGCTCCACCCGATCTCGCCATGAATGCCCACTGTCATACCGTCCGCCGTGTCATTCTGAGCCTACAGGTGCCACTGGATGCGGATACGGAGGGTCATGTGGTCAGCACACCGGTCTCCTGGCCGTTTTGTCAGTTTACGAGACCGGAGCCGCTACTTCTCAGTCAAGTAGTTCTCCAGTTTGCCTCACAAGGGTTGAGTGCATCCCGCTTGCCAATAGCGCTCGGCATGCCGGATGGTCACCCATCCAAGTGCTAGGACGGCCGAGGTGGCCGAGCGGTTCTAGCCGCTACAGTCTGGACCCGCGCGACCACTACGGTCGCAGGTTCGAATCCTGCCTCGGGCATGGGTGTGTGTGATGTCCTTAGGTTAGTTAGGTTTAAGTAGTTCCAAGTTCTAGGGGACTGATGACCTCAGAAGTTAAGTCCCATGGTGCTCAGAGCCATTTGAACCCATCCAACTGCTAGCCCAGCCCGACAGAGCTTAACTTCGGTGATCTGACGGGAACCGGTGCGTTTCTTACCTACTTCATTCCTCGATAGAGCTGTCTTTATGCAAGACTCTACGATATGAGTTCGCTGTTCTAATGCATTTCTGTAACACCGCTACGGTGGCAAAATGGTCCAAATGGCTCTGAGCACTATGGGATTAGGTCATCAGTCCCCTATAACTTAGAACTACTTAAACCTAACCAACCTAAGGACATCACACAACACCCAGCCATCATGAGGCAGAGAAATTCCCTGACCCGCGGGGAATCGAACCCGGGAACCAGGGCGTGGGAAGCAAGAACGCTACCGCACGACCACGAGATGCGGCTACGGTGGCAGGTTCGAATCCTGCCTCGGGCATGGATGTGTGTGATGTTCGTAGGTTAGATAGGTTTAAGTAGTTCTCAGTTCTAGGGGACTGATGACCGCAGATGTTAAGTCCAATAGTGTTGATTCTGTAACAGTCCAACAACACGAGCTTCTCACAGTAACTGACGCACGAACACCCACCTGAACTCAACTTTACGATAAAATGTAATATAGTCAACTTTCTGGACAGGGCTGCCACTTCAGAAGCAGTTTGACTAGAATCGAGTGACTGATACATGAGGCGTACCTGTTTTACGTGGGTCACCATGTACTAATACAATCAAATGTTAGCAGTTTAGACAGGTTGCTTCGTCCTATAGCGATGTATTTTCATGCAGATATTCAGATATCTTGAGGGGAGGTCGAGGGGTAGTGAGAAGACGACGTCCTCTAGTGGTGTCCCTGGAGTTAGGCAATGAAGACGAAGAGCCCTGGAGAGGTCGGGACTCGTGGTGGGGCGCTGACGCGTGGTTTAAGCGTACTGTTGCCCGCCATATCGACTTAATGATGTTGAATATTAAAGCTAAATTACAAAAGAAAGAAACAAAGTTATGGAATCGTCTTGGCGCAGGAGAATAACTTGCAGTGACATTCTATCTTGAATAGACGATCTTTATAATGTGAATGCTCTGTCTTGTAGAAATAGGGATGTTTCTCCAGTTCAGTTATTATTAGTACAATGTCCATATGATCCATTGGGACGTCCGTTAAAGAATTTTGAGACTTTTAACACACACTGACAAAACAGAGTACAGTGACCTTCGTGGTCGCTGTGCCACTGGCGTTACAAGTGTGCCACAGATACTTGCAACAATTTCCTCTAAAAAAAATAGGCCCTCGGCCAATCCGCTGTGGCAGTTGCTAGCGGAAAGTTCACGGAGTGAGATTTTCAGTCCAGAGTGACATGTTCCTTTTGTATCAGTTATTTTCTGGATCCGCAATCGTTTAACTTAATCGGAGCAAACTGCTTAGTATCGTATTATCTTAGAATGCAACAACGGTACGTCTACTGGTTCCGCGTGTAGTTAACCCCTTCCTCCACTATTAAATCGATCAACTGCTTACTGTTGCTCTATCATTTCACTATGTCGTGCCACTACCGATAGTCTTACTCTTTACATCCAACGCCCCCTCCCGACTTATTGTTTATTTTTATTTTTTATTTTTTTATTTTTTGCAGGCTACGCCAGGGAAGTTTTCTTTCCGGAGGACTCGGAAAACAAATCCATAAAAACAATCCTCAATATTTTTTGATCCAACAACAAAAATTCCCAGGCCAACAAGTAACCGGTACATGGGTCGCTCTTCTTAAGTCATCATAACAATGTTTGTACAAGTGATACGTAGACATACGATGCACAACGAAATAAATCTGTGCATGTATTTAGGTACATATTTGCATGTACATGCTAAGTGAGTACAGTAGGTGGGAGCCCCTTCTCTCGCTGTCGCCTCTAGGTACCAGACGGGTGCCTCACGATTCCGCGGCTACCCCCGACCACGGCGTGACCGCAGCGAGCAGTCCCCCTCCCCTTTCACACCCACACACATACACACACACATTCGTGACCGCGGGCGACGTGCGTGCTCGCGTGGGCGGGGCCGCTGCTGTGTGGCGTGGCAGGTGCGGCGGCGCGGCTGCCCAACGCGTGGAATGCGGTCATAATTGAAGAATTTCATTAGCCAGATTAAAACCGCCGCAAATACCGCCAGCGCGCGATAGAGGCGAACAAAAAGTAGGCGAACGCGGTATCTGCGCATCGGCCGCGCCGGAAGTGGTGTCCACGGCAAAGCCAACAGTGGTGCCTTTGACGTGGTCGTCGTTGATCATAGCGCGAGAAACCGAGCTACCTGTTACCAGTTATTTAACTAATAATTTACGTGAGAGTCTAATTCCCACTCACTTTCCTCCCTCTTACCTCCCCTTTCGGAACCGTAACTTACATTCACCAGATCGAAGAAATGTGAGGTGTTTCACGCACAGTGCAAGAGCTATCGGTGACATTGCCAAGGAATCAGTACCCCCGTAAAGAAACATCTATCGCCGACAGATGCCCCATCCCGCTGCTCGGACTTTGTGTCGAGTGGCGTGCTGACTTTAACCCCACTAAAACCAAGTCAGTAACGCTTTGATCCACATCTAGCACTCTTGTAAGGAGTTATTTGCCTTGGCATTCATTGAGCGAGTTGCTGGATGTACTCTTGAGGGACATCGTCCGAAATTTTTCGCTAATGGCACGTTATATCGTGAAAATACGGAGCTAGTTGGAGGGTTCTGTCCAAAATGCTCCAACCGTTCTCAATTGGGGAGACATCCGGCCACCTTGCTGGTCAATGCACGATTTGGCAAGCCCGAAGACAAGCAGTAGACACTCTAGCCGTGTGAGGGACGCCATTATTTTGCAGAAATGTAAGCACAGTATGGCTTTCCACGAAGAAGAACAAAACGAGGAGCAGAATATCGTCGACGTACCGCAGTGGCGGGACGGTGCCGCGGATAACAACCAGTAGGGTCATGCTATGAAAAGAAATGGTGCTCCACACCATTACTTATGGTTTCAGACTGGCGATAGGGTGGTACCTCACCGCTCTTCAGGTCATCTCCAGACACGTCTTTGTTCATCACCGGCGCTCCGTTCTAAACGAGGCACATCACTAAAGACAATTCTGCTCGAGTCCGTGAGATCCCAGGCCGAATGTGGCAGACACCACTGCAAAATGACTAATGGTAGTCGACGAAGGGGCGCTTGGACTATGTCCCCTTTCCGTGAGCCATCTATTGATGGTTCTTGCGGTCCCTGAAGCACAACTGCACGTCACATCGACGGTAATGATGAATCCGGAGCTCTGAGTGCCACTCTGACGATTGCTCGGTCCTCTCGTTCTGTCGCCTCTCTAGGTCGATAGCTTCCTTGTCGACGCAGTGTTCGGTCGTGTTTCACCCATTACTGCCAACATCGTCGAATAGTGGCATCGCTCCTATTCAAATGTCGAGAGATTCGCCGATTGCTCCACCAAGTTTCTTTCAGCCGATCTACATGTCCTCTCTCAAATGCTGACATCTGCGTTCACTGTTCAGGGTCTGTTTGCGAGACATAGTTTCTGCCCAACTGACTACACGGAATGAAATTCGCAAAGACTTTATCCGCTGGTGACGATATGCCCCCTCTTTCCTATCCGTACCAACTGTGGGGTGTAATTGCGTTTTATTGTCACACATGCATTCATTACAATTTATCCATTTACAGGTTTTCATTTCCCGTCGATAGCTGTATGAATATAAATTTGTGACCAATTTGCACAACTCCGTTATGGAGCGTCATTTTCTTGTGTTGGTGTACAGACAATTAATCTACGCCAGTACTGTAAGTGGCTATTGCAGTCTGTGCATTACGTGGAGACTGAACCTGAAATGCTTTTTTCTTTCTGATGAAAAATGGCAGCACATGTAGAGATAATTCAGTAAATGAAGCAGGCAAAAAGGAATAGAAACGTCTTAAAAATGAGATCGACAGGAAGTGCAAAATGGCTTAGCAGAGATGGCTAGAGGACAAATGTAAAGATGTGTAGGCGAATATCACTAGGGGTAAGGTAGATACTGCCTACAGAAAATCAAAGAGACCTATGGAGAAAAGAGAACCACTTGCATGAATATCAAGAGCTCAGATGGAAACCCAGTTCTAAGCAAAGAAGGGAAAGCAGAAAGGTGGAAGGAGTATACAGAGGGTCTATAAAAGGGCATTGTTCTTGAGAACAATACTATAGAAATTGAAGAGAATGTAGATGAAGATAAAATAGAATATAGGATACTACGTGAAGAGTTTGACAGAGCACTGAGAGACCTAAGTCGAAACAAGGCCCCAGGAGTAGACAACATTCCATTAGAACTGCTGATAGCCTTGGGAGAGCCATGTCTAACAAAACTCTACCATCTAGTGAGCACGATGAATGAGACATGCCACATACCCTCAGACTTTAAGAAGAATATAATAATTCCAACCCCAAAGAAAGCAGGTGTTGACAGATGTGAAAATTACCAAACTATCAGTTTAATAAGCCATAGCTGCAAAATACTAACACGAATTCTTTACACACGAATGGATAAACTGGAAGAAGCAGACCTCGGGGAAGATCAGTTTGGATTCCGTAGAAATGTTGGAACACATAAAGCAATACTGACCCTACGACTTATCTTACAAAATAGATTAAGGAAAGGCAAACCTACGTTTCTAGCTTTTGTAGACTTAGAGAAAGCTTTTGACAATGTTGACTGGAATACTCTCTTTCAAATTCTGAGGGTGGCAGGGATAAACTACTGGGAGAGAAAAGCTATTTACAATTTGTAAAGAAAGCAGATGGCAGTTATAAGAGTCAAGGGGCATGAGAGGGAAGCAGTGGTTGGGAAGTGAATGAGACAGGGTTGTAGCCTATCAACAATGTTATCCTATCTGTATATTGAGCAAGCAGTAAAGGAAACAAAAGAAAAAATTGGAGTAGGAATTGAATCCATACAGAAGAAATAAAAACTATGAGGTTCACCGATGACATTGTAATTCTGTCAGAGACAATAAAGGACTTGGAAGAGCAGCTGAACGGAATGGACAGTGTCTTTAAAGGAGGATATAATACGAACATCAACAAAAGCAAAACAAGGATAATGGAATGTAGTCGAGTTAACTCGGATGATGCTGAGGGAATTAGATTAGGCAATGAAACACTTAAAGTAGTAAAGGAGATTTGCTATTTGGGGCGCAAAATTACTGATGATGGTCGAAGCAGAGAGGATATAAAATGTAGACCGGCAATGGCAAGGAAAGCGTTTCTGTAGAAGGAAAATTTGTTAACATCGAGTATAGATTTAAGTGTCAGGAAGTCATTTCTGAAAGTATTTGTATTGAGTGAAGCCATGTATGGAAGTGAAACATTGACGATAAATAATTTAGACAAGAAGAGAATAGAAGCTTTCGAAATGTGGTGCTACAAAAGAATGCTGAAGATTAGATGGGTAGATAACATAACTAGTGAGGAGGTATTGAATAGAACTGGAGAGTAGAGAAATTTGTGGCACAGCTTGACTAGTAGAAGGGATCGCTTGGTAGGACATATTCTGAGGGATCACCAGTTTAGTATTGAAGGGCACCGTGGAGGTTAAAGATCGCAGAGGGAGACCAAGAGATGAACACACTAAACAAATTCAGAAGGATGTAGGTTGCAGTAGGTACTGGAAGATGAAGAAGCTTGCACATGAGAGCTGCATCAAACCATCCTCTGGACTGAAGATCACAAAAACAACAATCGAGATACCTCAACTAACAGCAAAATCGACGTTAGACATTTGGGATCTGTAAATTACGTCAAGAGCCTGTGGATCAATTGAAAACAGAAATGTGGCCCGTAGTTAGTGTAAAACGAACTACTGTACTGTACGTTTGCCACCAAACTATCACTTCTGACAGAATCGTAAACAATATAATCCAATCTTTTTTCAAAGAGCAAACAATTAACGAAAAGCATACAGGTTGCTATTGTGAGGTCCTACCCACTCGTCTCGTATAGGATGCCTGAAGGATGCTGCGTTCTCGGAATGTTATACAACAATTCAAGCAAATCAAATAAATAGTTACAATGAAGAAGATTGACAATACTTAACTTGGAATTTACAACTATGTCGCAAGCGATGAGCGACATGCAAACAATCAAAGCCCTTTGCTGTATACAAAGCCCATGTAAGCAGTTGAAATGAATCACACGTCACTGCTACCGTAGTGCTCTCCGCGAGGCCGTCTAGTACTGTCCTAAAACTCATGTGATGTATGTGCGGCCGAGGCTGGCAGGAGCGGCGCTTATATTCTCTTCGGCTAGAGGGCTCCCCTGTCGTAGTGCGGTCCTTGTCAGCGGGCTACTGGCTGACGTCGTCTCACAGCCTTCTTTGCTCTTGCGATCTTCGTCTTCGTGCCCGCGCTTTTCTAAACGCCGGAACAGCTATTCCTTGTTCTACACTCGGGTGCAAACATTAAGACCAGAAGTAACTTTCGGATGATGCGTCACTAGCAAGTAGCACAGCTCGCTGAAACGTGGATTAAACAGAGAAAGGGTCGCTACTGGATGGTCGTCGGTGGGTATGGATTCAAACATCCAATTAGAAAAATTTATGAATGATTGTGCTGGTAAACAGATGAGCAAAACTGAACATACTCGGACATTTCTCTCTTTACTTATTCTGATCATCACTAAACTGATACACAATATTTTTAGCGCAACGCAATCTGAGTTTCAAAACTCCCTACAAAAGAATGGCCCTTACTAACAATAACCTATACCTTGCATGAATCACACAACACAAAAATCTTCGTTACTCAAACTACTGCAAATACAGTAAGCGCCAATACTACCAGCTAAATAAGATTCTTCCTACTGAAGGCACTAACTACTGATAGGAACAGTTAGCTAATGGAAGATTTTGATAGAGAACAAACAATGTATTTACCTTAATAGTGTTCAAAAGTCATAATATATATATCAGATCGCGATATCCAGTCTTACAAATTTACTGTCTCTGATGGACAAACGTCCAGATCATCCGCTCTCAAAACTCCGCCATCTCTCTCCCCACATGCACCACTGCTGGCGGCTCACCTCCAACTGCGCAACGCTACGCGCTGTTCACAGCCAACTTCCCAACACTACAATGGCGAATATTCCAACAATGCCAACCAGCCACAGACTGCACACAGCACAGACAGTGATTTTCATACAGAGCGCTAGGTGACGTTACCAACATGAAAACCTAAACAGCCTACTTACAGGATGTACTGCAGTACGTCTTCCCAACGCATTCTACATGTGATTAGTGAGATTTAAGTCTGGGGAACGGGCAGGCAAATATCCACGAGCCCCTTGATCTGCGTTGTTCGATGGAGTCGCGCACTGCCATCCACAAAAATGAAATTATGTCCGAATACAGCTCTTGAAAGACGGACAGGAGGAACAAGTACATTGTCACAGTAACGCTAACCACTCCGTAACGCTAACCAGTCAATGTATAGTGTTCAAAGATCTGCAACTTTACGCTTTCAATGTAAATGTGGTCATTAATTAATTGTCACTCTTAATTTTATGAACGGTAAGTTTCGGTTTGTTTCCTATTATAAACAAAGTGATTTTTAAAGCCGAATTCTACGCTCTGGTGTCCTTTTTGTTTTTGTCTATTTCTTTTCAGCTGAA
Source organism: Schistocerca gregaria (assembly GCF_023897955.1). NCBI lineage: Eukaryota > Metazoa > Arthropoda > Insecta > Orthoptera > Acrididae > Schistocerca > Schistocerca gregaria. The sequence continues at coordinate 482,217,796 of NC_064920.1, read as the reverse complement.
GATAAAGACAAACGCTTCCGAAATTTAGTGGTGTCACATGGAAAGATGGAGTAGACAACGGCGAGCAGCAATAGTGGAATTTTATTTTGCAGTCATTTATTCAGTTATCGCGCTGTATTTACTGGACTTGCCTGTCCTCCTCAAAACTCCGTTCTGCAATATGTTGAATGCCATAGAACCATTGGCAGTGTGAGTAAGGCTAAAATTACGGGTAGGCATAGATCTGTACGCAATGAAAAAACCATCGAAAGTGTGCCCGCTGTTGTCGAAGACAGCTCGAACAAATCTGCAAGATGTTTGTTACAGTATACTGGTGTCAATAGAGAAACACTGCGCAACACCCACAGAAAAGATCTGAGTTTGTTTCCTTATGAACTTTATGTATCCCACAAGTTGAAACCAGCTAATTTCCAATGTTGTTTTCACGTTATACAGTGATATGACTCCCTACGCCAATCAGAATTTTGGAGAGAGGCTCATAATTACTGGTGAGTATCACTTCACTTTATCCACTTTCATGAACAAACAGAATGTGGGATTATCGACGGGAAAAAACTCATTTGAGACCCATCAATACCCTTCAAATAATGCAAAAGTTGCTTTTCGGTGCGCAATATGAAGATCGTGGATACCAGGATCATGATTTTTAAATGTAAAACTTGTGTTATTGTATTAGTTAACGGCGATTGCTACAGAGAAATGCTTAGAGACTTTTTTATTTCTATATTAGAGCTCCGGGACCCCAGTTTTGCGGTCATGTTTTTTCAGCAAGACAAAGAAAAGACGCAGAAGTCTTCAGACGAGGAAAATATAGCAACAGACATCTCTCAGATGTGTTTTCAAGAATTGGTGATATTGAATGGCATCCTCGTTCCCCAGACTTAACGCTTCCGGACTTTCTTAGGTGATCACCAGCGAATATCAGACATGCTTTGCAATGCCTTTCAAAGAAGAAAAGTGTTTGTATTTATATTGTGCGTTATTATTTTGTGCTAGGGGTGTAGTAAGTCGATCAATCGTTTGTCCTATGGGTGGCATAACTGATTTGACAGGGAAAATAATAATTTTTGACGACTCTTACAAATTCACTTGAGAAAAAAAGGAAAATGAGTATGATATCTGTTATCTAATGTCGACGGGCAATTTGAAAATCACAGTCAACAGCACTTGTGGTGACACACACTAACTGAAATGTCACTGTTCGTGTTTGAATCAATACAGTTATGTCATGCGTGCACATTCATACACCGAGAGGACACGAAATGCCGCTAAACTGTACGCCTTAGTTGAAGCGACTTGCACGCCATCTTTTGTAAAATGGAAGTACTAATTCAGAAAAATTCAAAGGTGTACGCACAACAACTCACCAAAATTTCACAGCAGTCGCATGAATGGTACAGGAACCCATACGCAACAAAAGAAGAAATATTCATTTTTATAAACGAATATATACTGGGTATAACTCCTAAGAGACGCCAGGTGCATCTTCTCTGATGTTCGGCAGATATTCGTAATTTAATTTCTTCATTCCAGTCCAGCACAATAATACTGCGCATCACGTCTTTCGCGCAAGACCCACCCGGTGGTGACGGTAAGTTTCGGTTTGTTTCCTATTATAAACAAAGTGATTTTTAAAGCCGAATTCTACGCTCCCATACGATGGAGTTGTCCCACAATAGAATAGTGTGGTATTCATTTTATCGATATGTATAACAGTGACAGTAAAACATGACGAATAACCAGTACTGCAGCTGCAGCGACAGCGCCGCTTCGGCCCGCACTCACCGCTACCTCCATGTACCAGTATTACTCTGTCGTTGCTGAAGTTCTGGTTCTTCTTCGTGTTATACTGTCCCTATGAATGTACATTAATAAAACTAATATATCGCACTAGAGCAATCTGGTACCGTTCTATAAAATGGGCTCATAAAATTCCGCTTTTAAAAATAGTTTTGTTTGTAGCAGGAAATAAACTGACGGGCTTCATTGACGCTGGGTGTCGTATAAAAGACATGCCTAGAAGCATATGTTTGGGTTGACTTCAGGTAGAAAGTGCACTAACGAAACCGCAAATATCTGCCGAAACCCAGGGAAAATACCCCTGACGACTCTTAGGAGGTACATTGCGGACAGATTTAAAGTCTAAAGTCTGTGTCAAGAAACTAATAATTTACAGGATCTGAAAGCAGCTATAATAAATGAAATTCAATAGATATCATATGTAAGACTTGAAAAGTAATGGGTGAAATGTTAGGTGGTTGTCGGGAACGCTAACGACCGAATATAGGATACCCAGAGTCCATAATTATGAAAAAATAGGCATTGTTTATCATGTTCCTATATTTTCACGTATAATACTGCTTGCTACTGTAGTTAACACGAATAAAATTACACCAGTTATAAATGAGGTCGTTATATGATTGTCACTCTGTATTATATTGTCATTCGGTGTAATATTTCTACTATGTGATCAGACTGTATAAATGCGAGGCCCTCTTCTAATAGTGTCGTTAAAGTCAGAGAATTCAATTGTACTGACGAGAAACAGGGGATGTGCACCTAGATTAACGCGGCAGCTTTTACGGAGGGCGGCGAGGAGCACGTGTGACGTGTTTCGCAGCAAGCAATTCATTACCAGGGCAGATTCAGTTAGTGGCTCATTCTACAATGGCGCAATGATTTTCTCTCCGGTGGTCGTTAGTCATCGTGATTGCTTCACGCTGCGGCCCACCCTCACAGTACTGTCTGCTGTGCTCTCTCTCTCTCTCTCTCTCTCTCTCTCTCTCTCTCTCTCTCTCTCTCTCTCTGTGTGTGTGTGTGTGTGTGTGTGTGTGTGTGTGTGTGTGTGTGTGTGTGTGTGTGGAGATGTGGGAAGCTGGCGACCGTCTCTAATAGACGACTGAAGGAGTTCTGACAATACTGTATTCACAGGTATTTCGATGATTTTCCCGTACACTTAAGTGGCATTCTTCCAGTGTCAGAAGAAAGAGATCACATGGGGACAAAACGCGCGTTGGAACCAAATATGTATGTACACAACTACATACACATACCTATTTTAAATTTCGTCTGGGCCAATGGATCACTTGTCCCATTAACAAATATGAAAGCTTACACTCCAATTGTAGCAAGAACATGAAATGAACTATGCAGACGTACTGTGTTTCACCTCACAGATAAAAAAGTGAGAGACACTGCGATGTCAGTATTGGAGAAGGGGCTAAATTTTGCTTCCACTCCAAAGACTTTACGTAACGAGAATCCTATAAGTGCACTTCAGCAAAGTGTCTTGAAAAGTGAGACTACAGAAAAAAATAAGGCCAGATATTTGCAGAGCCTCAACTGCGGTGCCTGCACCCAAGCAGAATATCAACACCGAAGAAAGAAAAGCGCTCTGTTCTTTAGGAGAAGACACAGAAATGGTAATTTTACCTGCTGACAAGGGAAACGCTACCATTCTTCTACCAGCAACATCTTACTTTAACAAGGTGACGGATTTACTTCAGGACACAGCGTACGTCGCCTCGAGAAGGCTCCATCAGACGCAGTATAACGGAGGACACCCTCCCTCCTAAAACCCGCTAGTTTCCTGAATACCTTAAAAACAGCTTAAGAGCAGAAGATCTAGTTCCACCACGACTGGATGGGCTGCCGGAGACATGTAATGAAGGGGTGCCGTTTCGCCTCATTGTGAGCAGTGAAGGAGCCCCAAAATGTTATCTAGCGAAACATCTGACTTCTCTTTTGAGCCTTTCCGTGAGAAAAGGCGAACACAATTTTGGAAACTCGTAAGATTTTATACACCGTCTGAAGTATTTTCATCTAGCGCCAACTGACGTATTGTTGAGTTTCGATGTGGTCTGTTTGTTCATACTGTTAAACCTATCTCTGACGGATTCTCTACAACTCATAGGAGCTAATCTGGAGTGGGACGTCATATATCTTTTCAAACATGTGCTTGCCTCGACTTACTTCTTATTGAGCAAACAATATTTTGAACAGATTCACAGTGTTGCTACGGGTAGCCCTTTGTCTTCCATAGTAGCTAAACTTTTTATGGAAGATGTCGAGAAAAAAGCAGTTCAGCACTTCAGTTAGCGGTTTTGAAACCGGGAGATATGCGGACGAGACCTTTGTAGTGTAGCCACATGGGACATCAATGCTTCCTACATCTATGTAACACCTTCACTCCCCTCCATCCAAGCATGGAGAAAAATGGGGACCAGATTTTAGACGTGTCGGACTGCAGAAAAGAAGGCAGTTCCTTGGGTCGCAGTGTGTTCTGTAAACCGACATACAATGACCTATACCTACGAGCTACGGGCTGCCATCACCTACCTCAAAACAGTGGGCTATAGTTATCTCAGATCCAGGGTGATTATCAGCAGAGCTCAGCTGTCTTCGCTCTGTGTTTGGACAGAACGGGTACTCTGATATACAGATTTGAAATGCATTTCAGATTGCACGCACTAAGTTTCAAGAACAGCTAGAAGAAACGGAGAACTCGTAATGATGGTTTCTCTAGCTTATATTGGAGGCGTGTCCTTTAGGATCGTCAGACTGTTCAAAGAACGTAAAATAAGATGTGCTTTCGTCAACAAGCGCGAGTGCAAACGATGCTGGGTCCTGTTAGACAGCCAAGGTCGCAGGAGATCACGGACATATAAAATCCCGTGCCAGTGTGGGAAATTATACATTGGCCGGACGTTTCGAACTTTTGTAGATAAATGCGAAGAACCTAGCTGTCACACCAGAATAGGTCAACAAGAAAAGTCTACTGTTGCTGAACACTGACACGGAAAATAGCATGAGCTACTGAGAGACAAAGATCCTTTCGTCAGCCCAGATGTACTAGGACCCCGGAATTAAAGAAGCAGTTTTATAATTAACGACTTGATTAATAGTGAGTACAAGCACCGACGCTACTGAGGCTAAGCGGTTTGAAGCGCCATGCTGACGGACTGCACGGCCCCTCCCGCCGGAGGTTCGAGTCCTCCCTCGGGCATGGGTGTGTGTGTTGTTCTTAGCATAATGTAGTTTAGGTAGTGTGTTAGTCTAGGGCCCGATGACCTCAGCAGTCTGGACCCTTAGGAATTCACGCACACTTAGGCATCATCGGCCGCACAGATTAAAGAATCCAAAGAGTCAACGCAGACGGGGAATTGCAGTCCGCACGCTTAAACTGGGCACCAACACTATATGAAGCCGTGCGCCTTAAATATAAGTGTCGTTTCTGTTTGTATCATTGCATGCATCTTTCAGTTATCATCTGCGCTCTACTGTAGAAGTTCCTTCTGTGTGTGATCCGACTTCCATCGAGCTTTGTTACTCTGTTATTTTTCTTTTATTTATCTAGCGTGTAACAATATAGGCGCGAAACAGTCGAGACCACATTAAAAATACGTAAACAGACATAAATACAGGTAACACATTAAAAACTTTTGTTATATTTTAATGTTCAGTCTCCTTATCCAGTCAAGGCTTGATGCTGTGTCCATGAAAAAGTCGTTTCCGTCATTCACGTTGGCTGTCGGTTTACACTTCTCGCGAGTGTGTTTGATGATGTGGTTCGCTGGTCCACAGTCACAGATTGGGGTGGGCTGCTTTACCACCTTTGTGCAGGTTGTATGCAAACACTCCACCTCCTGTTAGGATGCGATTTATTGTCGTCCACTCACGCCGTGGGATTTCAAAGTGCCTGGGTCTCTGCAGACGATCACAAAGACATTGCACTTCAGGTGGAGCTTTGTAGTCGTATCAGTGCTGTCAATGGCGAAATCGCAGGGGTGGATTTCTGCAACGAAGCCGGGACTATCTTCATGGAAGAGAAGTTGAAGGTCGTTCATTATTTTCGAAAACTCTTTCAACAGGGTTCTTGTCTTTTTAACGAACGAGGAGCTATGTGGCTGAGTGTAGGAAGGCAGGGAGTATGTCTTGTGTAAACAGAAATGATTCCCACGGTTATATTCAGCTGAGTGTCTATCTAACGTGATGTACATGGGCAGGGAAGGGGGAAGAACGCTGTTACATACGGGTTATGACTACAACGTATAGGAAATCAAAAGGTCAGGACCTGTAAGTGGCCATCGAGGGCTGTCGTGAAATGACAGAAAAGGAAATTGGGTATAATAGAGAGCATATATTTTCGTGTATGGTATATAAGGCGCGCCTCGGGTTGGAAATTGACAGGCTTAGGCCAGTTTATGAGGTCGAACAACAAATTGAAGTCGATACGGAAGGGTAGGAGTTTCATGTCAGTTGATATTGGTGGCCGACATGGAACGAAGGGCCCGAGGCTCTGCCTCCCAAGAAAGACGATTGCTCTTCTCGAGGTCCGGATCACAAGAGAGAGAAGGGTTGGGGTTCGGTTGTTTCAGGGAAATGACCAGACAGCGAGGTCATCGGTCTCATCAGATTAGGGAAGGATGAAGAAGGAAGTCGGCCGTGCCCTTTCAAAGGAACCATCCCGGCATTTGCCTACAGCGATTGAGGGAAATCACGGAAAACCTAAATCAGCATGGCCAGACGCGGGATTGAACCGTCGTCCTCCCGAATGAGAGTCCAAAGAGAGAGAAACAACTGTGTTCTGTAGTGCAGAACTCTCCAGCGTCCACATACGTGACCTGTATCCCACGCACGCTACTGGCTAAAACTAATGACGTGAATTCGCTAGCAATTTCAGCAGAGGGCTGAAGGCGTCTCTTGTCAGCAGCTTTAACAGGCCAGAAATGACTCGGATGTGAAAGACAGGCAACTTATGTCACATAGAAAAAGCATAAGTTTCCCTGGGAGAAAACCTGTAAAGATTTCACAGGGTCTTTAAAATAAATGTTTTTAAACTAATTCTCTAAAATGCTCCTTGACTGGCTGCCGCCCTGTACAGTCAGGACTGTTCAGGCACTCTGGAGCTGAATATTTCTTCATAAAAAACACTACGTGCTAGTGAAATATCAGGCGAAAGTTACTTCCGTTCTTTAGTTTTGCCCAGCAGTGTTCAACACTTCCTGTCTGTTTAACGTTTATTGTATGCCGGCTGGACGGTGTTCCAATTTTAATGTCTAGGAGTGTAGATGTAGACGTATGGAAAACTATCAGTTTCCTTAATTCTCCACTAAACAATCCGATGTATGCTTGCGATAGATCTCGGCCAGGAAAACCGTTCCGCCCATAATGGACAATCCATACCACTTCATACGCACTGCCTATGACAAACTGCGGGCCCCGCGATGCTCGTATATTCGTGTCGTAAATTGCCCCGCGGGCAAGCCCTACACGGCTGTAAAAATTTACTGGCGCGTCGCCGTTAATGTATGATACGTCGAGGACACTGGACGGCCCTCCCTCTGCTCCCGGTGACAAAATTATAGCGCACATTTTTCTGAGTAAACTTTTACGCTATAAAATGCAACCATGTTACAGCGATCTTCTGCCCATGTAGAAATTCACGAGCTATTAACGCTGCACGTGAACTGTGTGTAGAAGCACCTGGGCACTGCAAGCGTACATGCGAGTAGATCAGGACATAGACAGGACCTGCACATCCGGTGCGCCGATATTTTGACATGAGACGTTTATGTTAGAAAACCGTATTGTACTTCGAACACCCAATACAACCAAGATGCTTTGCTGTATCATCATTGATGAAGGGTACTGGTGGCGGGTTGATAATTAAGTGTATTTCACTATGAAATCTTAGTCCAATGTAAACGAACATCATGCTGGTGAAATAGATAAAATGCAAAAATACAAGTTACGAAAGGGGAATAAATCATTCCTCTGTTGAAATTCCTGGTTTCGCCCCGGAGTTTCGAAATGATTATTACGATTTAACGTGCCGTCAACGACGAGGTCGTTAGCGAGTGAGCACAAGTTCTGGTTGAGGGAGGATATCCCGTGATCTGCCTCAAGGAAACCACCAGAGGTGCAATACCAGTATCGCACCCATTCATTACCTGACTTCACCAAATACTTCTTTTTATTGTATTTTTCTAGCCTTCTGTCAGATAATGACTTACAAAATCCAATCTAGAGTTTTATATGAATACAGCTGACAGGCACCTGAGTAACATAATAACTGTCATAATTGATTGTTATTTACTTGTTTACCGTAGGGCGTTTTAATACATTGAAAAAAATGTAGGACATAAAATATACCACATAGAACCTTACATGCAAACATTTGGGGCTTTTACGTAATCTATCGAGTGTGCAGTCGCGGGAGGAAGTCGTATGGTCTATCATCGTAAGAACTTGCATGGCATTCTTCGTGATGTGTTTGATGGTCTGTGGTTCTACGCAGTTGTTCAGTCCGCCCCGATAGCTGAGTGGTCAGCGTGACGGATTGCCGTCCTACGGGCCCGGGTTCGATTTCCGGCTGGGTCGGGGATTTTCTCCGTTCAGGGACTGGGTGTTGTGCTGTCTCCATCATCATTTCATCCCCATCCGGCGCGCAGGTCGTCCAATGTGGCGTCGAATGTAATAAGACCTGCACCAATGCGGCCGGACCTGCCACGCAAGGGGCCTCCCGGCCAATGACGCCAAACGCTCATTCCCATTTCAGTCCATTCATGAATTCAGGTGTCGGTAACGTTAAACGTATCTTCCACAGTTGGTTTTTTCCGGGTTTGGTTGGCATCATCGATACGTTGGTGGACTGATAGATTTCTATTGTTCACAGTGTATTCGTACATGTTCTTCGTGAGAGCATATCTATCGTAGTACAGTGTGTGGAATGTGGCTTATTTCTGGTAGATATTCGTAGAGTCTAGTTTGATAACAGCAGCTATCATTCTCATCGCTATATTTAGCCGGACGTCTTTTATTATTATTGTTATTATTTTTTGGGCATTTGTGACCTGTTTAGGCAGGCTGGGACACAATATTCAGCTACAAAAGAAAGCGTACAATGTTTCAGAAAAAGTAAAATTGAAAAGGTCAGAAGAGGCGTTGACCACGTACATATTTTTGGCAGCCTACAATTAACAGTAAAATAGTGTAACGCTTGCAACTCTTGACTCCCAAGTAATTTTACGAAAGCGTGTTGAAAAGTCATGCCTCCGAATTTTGAAAATTCTTCTCAATATCGGTGGAGGTATTACATGTCTGTCTTTCATACGATGATTGGCTAGAACATTTGACCATCTACCTAACTCCGGGTATGTCCACCTTTGGCATGGAAACAATGAGGCCTTGATAGGTAGCTGGCATCACATCTGCTCACATAAGTCACTTAATACCCATAAATTACGGGGAGTGGTGGCGATGAGCTGTGTCATGATGTTCAGTCACATCCCAGACGTGTTCGATCGGGTTCAGGTCTGGCGACTTGGTGGGGCCAGCACACGGACTGTAACTCCCCATTGTATTCGTCGAAAAACTACATCACACTCATGGCCGCGTGTCTTGGCGCATTATCATGTTGAAAAAATGCCACTGCCGTCGGGAAACATGATCGTCATAAACGGGTGTAAGTCGTGCACAACAAGCGCGATATTCCTGCAGCCAAGGTTTCTTGCACAAGCTACACTCCTGGAAATGGAAAAAAGAACACATTGACACCGGTGTGTCAGACCCACCATACTTGCTCCGGACACTGCGAGAGGGCTGTACAAGCAATGATCACACGCACGGCACAGCGGACACACCAGGAACCGCGGTGTTGGCCGTCGAATGGCGCTAGCTGCGCAGCATTTGTGCACCGCCGCCGTCAGTGTCAGCCAGTTTGCCGTGGCATACGGAGCTCCATCGCAGTCTTTAACACTGGTAGCATGCCGCGACAGCGTGGACATGAACCGTATGTGCAGTTGACGGACTTTGAGCGAGGGCGTATAGCGGGCATGCGGGAGGCCGGGTGGACGTACCGCCGAATTGCTCAACACGTGGGGCGTGAGGTCTCCACAGTACATCGATGTTGTCGCCAGTGGTCGGCGGAAGGTGCACGTGCCCGTCGACCTGGGACCAGACCGCAGCGACGCACGGATGCACGCCAAGACCGTAGGATCCTACGCAGTGCCGTAGGGGACCGCACCGCCACTTCCCAGCAAATTAGGGACACTGTTGCTCCTGGGGTATCGGCGAGGACCATTCGCAACCGTCTCCATAAAGCTGGGCTACGGTCCCACACACCGTTAGGCTGTCTTCCGCTCACGCCCCAACATCGTGCAGCCCGCCTCCAGTGGTGTCGCGACAGGCGTGAATGGAGGGACGAATGGAGACGTGTCGTCTTCAGCGATGAGAGTCGCTTCTGCCTTGGTGCCAATGATGGTCGTATGCGTGTTTGGCGCCGTGCAGGTGAGCGCCACAATCAGGACTGCATACGACCGAGGCACGCAGGGCCAACACCCGGCATCATGGTGTGGGGAGCGATCTCCTACACTGGCCGTACACCTCTGGTGATCATCGAGGGGACACTGAATAGTGCACGGTACATCCAAACCGTCATCGAACCCATCGTTCTACCATTCCTAGACCGGCAAGGGAACTTGCTGTTCCAACAGGACAATGCACGTCCGCATGTATCCCGTGCCACCCAACGTGCTCTAGAAGGTGTAAGTCAACTACCCTGGCCAGCAAGATCTCCGGATCTGTCCCCCACTGAGCATGTTTGGGACTTGATGAAGCGTCGTCTCACGCGGTCTGCACGTCCAGCACGAACGCTGGTCCAACTGAGGCGCCAGGTGGAAATGGCATGGCAAGCCGTTCCACAGGACTACATACAGTATCTCTACGATCGTCTCCATGGGAGAATAGCAGCCTGCATTGCTGCGAAAGGTGGATATACACTGTACTAGTGCCGATATTGTGCATGCTCTGTTGCCTGTGTCTATGTGCCTGTGGTTCTGTCAGTGTGACCATGTAATGTATCTGACCCCAGGAATGTGTCAATAAAGTTTCCCCTTCCTGGGACAATGAATTCACGGTGTTCTTATTTCAATTTCCAGGAGTGTATATTGGACACATGGATACCCATGTGATGTTCCCTGGAGCGTAATAGAGCTGCCGCCAGCCTGTCTCCATCCCGTAGTATAGGTGTCAAGGAGCTGTTACCCTGCACGACGATGGATTCTCGCTCTCCCATTGACATGATGAGGAGGATATCGGGATTTAACATACCATGCAACGTTCTGCCACTGCGCCAACGTCCAGCGTCGATGGTCACATGCCCATCTCAGTCGTAGTCACAATTGTCGTGGTGTTAACTTTGGCACATGCATGAGTCGTGGGCTGCAGAGGCCCATCGTAAGGGCTGTTTGGTACACTGTGTGTTCAGACGCTCCTGTACTCTGCCCAGCATTAAAGTCTGATGTTACCTCTGCCACAGTTAGTTGCCTGTCCAGTTTTACCAGTCTGCCCAGCCTACGACGGCCGTCACATGTAATGACGGACGGCCGCCCAACCCCACGACGTCCGGATGTGGTTTCATCTTGGCTTCGCCACGTGTTGAAGACACTCACCACATCACTCCTCGAACACCCGGGACACGCCCCGAAATGCTCGTGCTTGGCCTGCAGGTCACCACAATATGCTCTCAGTCAAACTCAGATAGATCGCGTGCCTTCCCCCATCTCCACACGGACAGCACGCCCACTGATACTACATGCACCATCCTTGTGTCTGACTAGCAATCATTCCACGCCAGGTGTCGCTGCTATCGCCTGGACGGGTTTATATCGATAATAGGTCGGTGGTCAGAATGTTTCGGCTGATAATTGTATTACTCGATCGACTTTCTCGCCGATGCAAGTTGTCATCCTCTGTCGCGGAGGAGGGCTTTGAATTGTAGCGTGTACCATAGCGGCGTGTGAGAAACAGCCCGTTGTGATCGAGTTTCCAACCGCCCACACATGGAGCCCCGTCTCCTTCAGGATGAAAGTGCCCGACCACACACGAGCGCTGCAACATCTCCAACAATTCGACACTTTGGGTTCAATGTCATCAATCGTCCTCCGTACAGCCCTACTCAATTTTCATCTGTTTCGAAAACTTAAAGAACACCGCCGAGGACTTCACTTTGATACTGATGAAACGTTGAAGGCATAGGTGAGGCTGTGGCTCCGTCAAGAAAGTCAAACTTCCACAGTGATTGAATCAAGAAAGTGGTCTGTCGCTAGGAGAAATGTCTTCGTAGCCAGGGTGACAACATCGAGAAAAAAATGTGGATCTAGAATGTTAACAACGTTTGATTTAAAAAAAAAAGTTTTAACAGTTATCACTTATAAATTCTGACGTATTACTTTTCAGAATGCTCTGGTAAAAAATATTAACTATTTTCAACTAATTATGAGATATATCTAACGTAATTATTTACAGAATGGACTGTTTTTTACCTGACTACGCAAGTTGTACAAAGGTCGGTGTAAGTGGTTGTCTCAAAACGTTACGCTTTGTGCTACATAACCTGTAGTGTATGTTGGTTTCTTACAGATATTCCATGTTTTAATTTTACTGCATAAATATTATCTTCACACATCCGGACCATATTTAACTGTATTCGATATAGAGTACATAGATAGGTCATACATACTTTTTGTGTTTTGTGGTTGTTGACCCTTTGTCTGGGTAGAAACAATAAAGCCGCGCGGTCAAGGGCGCCTTGCCACGGTTCGCGTGGCTATCCCCGTCGGAGGTTCGAGTCCTCCCTCTGGCTTGGGTGTGAGTGTTGTCCTTAGTGTAAGTTAGTTTAAATAGTGTGTAAGCATAGGGACCGATGGCCTTAGCAATTTGGTGTTATCGGAACTTACCACAAAAAAAGCACCAGCAAGTGGATTACATACACATAATTAAGCGTAGTACGACTTTTCATCTGTATCTAATTCTTCGGTATGATGTTGGATACACACGAGGCTTTTCTTTCAGCTTTGATATTACTGATAACGTATCATATGATCTACGGACATTATATATTATGTGGATGTATATTATTAATTTCTACGTTTATACGGATTAAACAGTAATAATTGTTTGCCTTCTTTTAATGGCAGTAGATGATATATAAATGCATTCACACATGAATGTTGTTCACCATGAATGGTCTCTTATGGGGTTATGACATAGGTGGTTTTCTACATCTGGTCTTTTGACACGTTTTGGACACACATTTTACGCATATGACTGAATTATGACCTTCTATGGTTTGTTCTTCAGCATTTTATACCTTTGACATGATATATAGGTATTTTTATATCAAATTTTTGATAGATTTATTTATAACTACAGTCAAATTTTGTTGATGCCATCCTTTCGCAAAATCTTCTTGCACATAGGTAGGTGCTTGTATGTTTTTCATCCTGAACATTATCTTGCGATTTGCATATTCTGTATGTGATATGATACAGGTGGTTTACTACATTTGGTTCTTTTGATTACTGTAAATTCACTTACATAGTACTGTCCTTGATATCTATTCTACTTCAATCTGTCTTTATATTTGGATGGCTGGTAAGCTGATGATGCTATCAGACTGCTTATGCATGCATGTCTGAAGATGGGGTATTGAGTAGCCGAACTGGTACCAATATTATAAAGTAACATCAAAACGACGGATCCAGGTGTTTAATTTTATTACCAATTATAATTAAACTTCCGCTACTTGAGAGGGTCCCCACGACAAAAGAGTGATCGTGGGACAAACATTTTTAAGGACGTGCGGAAGAGAAATAACAAACAAACCATTGAAAGAAACATGTTAATCTCCACGTGAAAAGGTAACATCTGTTAATTGCTTCCCTTGTTTAAGCTCTAGGTTGCTGACGATGCTAATGTGACAACAGTCTGCATCCACGACAGTCTGGAATCGCACTAGGGATACCATTTCACAATTGTTCTCAGCAATTTTCGCATGGTAGACCATAGAATGTTCAACTGTCGTGACAGCTCGTCCACTGCTTGAAGACTGCATACTGTGTTCAGCACTCTCCGCCATGGCAACAATAACTACTTCAACAATATGTAGCTTCTCCCATTTGCAGTTTCCAAACGGTTAGTTAATTCGAATTCGCGAATCATTTTCTTCAACCCCGGTGTAGAAAGAGGTCTCTCCAATTTCTTTTAATTCGTTGACACTCGTGAAGAAGCAGCAGCACTTTTGCTATTATTTGACAAAACACAAGCCCTGCTCACCAGACCATGTTGATTCTCTGCAACTGCAATCCATACTGATGCTTATGTTTGAACTCTACGTCGCCGTAGCAGTACCATAGCGTAATAACAAGTCATGACATATCACTGTTGATATCGCAAATACTACAGTCAACAGTCTGCACATTATTCCTAGAAAATTGAGTACCTGCGGGGTAAATAGTTTTCCGTCTACACTGGCGCAGGTAGCGAAAGTTTAATCACCCTGTAGATCAGCTGGACATTCTCTAGAAGCGGGTTGCAAGCCTCTCGTCTAGAGCTGCGGCCCGTGAAAGGCAAACAGGTCGCCGGTGGTCGTAAGTGTACATCAGGCAGCCAGTGCGACGCATCTGTTAAGATTCAAATGGCTCAAAAGGCTCTGAGCACTGTGGGACTTAACATCTATGGTCATCAGTCCCCTAGAACTTAGAACTACTTAAACCTAACTAACCTACGGACATCACACAACACCCAGTCATTATGAGGCAGAGAAAATCCCTTTCCCCGCCGGGAATCGAACCCGGGAACCCGGGCGTGGGAAGCGAGAGTTTCCGAATTGATTAAGGCCGGACGACGGGCATTAACAGACTTTGAACGCGGAATAGTAGGTGGAGAAAGAGGCATGGGGCATTCCATTCCGGAAATCATTAGGAAATTTAATATTCCGAGATCTACAGTGTCAAGAGTGTGCCGAGACTCCCGAACTTCAGGCATTACCTCTCACCACGGACAACGCAGTGTTTGATGTCTTTCACTTAAAGACTGAGATCAGCGGCATTTGCTTCGTGTTGTCTGTTCTAACAGACCAGCAGCACTGCGAGAAATAACCGAGAAATAAATGTGGGGTAAGCGAAGAACGTGTCAATTAGGACACTGTGGTGAAATGAGGTGTCAATGGGCTATGAAGCAGACGACGACGCAAGTGCCGTTGCTAACAGCACAACATCACCTACAGCGCCTCTCCTTGGCTCATGACAACATCGATTGGACCCTTGACTGGAAATGGTTGTTTCCGGCTACTTGGAGACCATTTCTAGCCACTCATCAACTTCATGTTTCCAGATAACGATGGAGCTTTCATGCACGACAATGCGCCATGTCACCGAGCTACAATTTTTACCGGTTGGATTTGAGAACATCTGGACTATTCCAGCAAATGATATGGCCACTAGAAGCACTCGACGTGAATCACATCGAACATGTATAGCACATAATCAACAGACCAGTTCGTGCGGAAAATCCTGCACGGGCAACACATTTGCTATAAATCCAGCACGGCTTAATATTTCTGCAGAGGACTGCCAACGACGTGTTGAGTCGTTGAGTCCATACCATGTCGAGTTGCTGCACTACGCCGTGCAAAAGAAGATCCGACACGATATTATTTGGTAACTCGTGCCTGTTGTCACCTCCATGTAGAGCTGGAGCTCAAGCTCAGATGTACGAAGGTTTTCCAGAAAGTAAGTTGCAATCGGTCGCCAAAGGAAACCGCAGTGCAAGAATGCGTTGCTCACTACCTCTAGTACTCCCGCCGACCTCGTCACATTGTACTTTGTATTTCTGAGCGCACAGTGAGCACCTAAATATGTCTAGAAAATAGTATCTTCCACCAAGTATGGGTGCCTACCGACAGATTTCGCATGATTTCATGCAATCGCAAATGACGTAACTGTCACGCATTGTCTTCTTTATGACAATTCTCGGCCGTACATTGCAGGGGAAATGAGGACGCTACTGCAACGTTTTCCATGGGAAGTGTTTTATCGCCCACCATAAAGCCCGGACGTTGCCCCTTCTGATTTTCATCTCTGCTGACGTGAACCGCTGCCAACGAACACATTCTGGCACAGACAACGAGCTGCAGACCAGTATAAAGAATCAACGAATAGTACAGGCTGCTGTCTTCTATGACGACGGTATTGGAAAGTTGGTACCACGCCACGATAAATGTCTAAGTCGGAGCGACGAGTATGCAGAGAAGTAGCTGGAAGGAGTGGTTAACTATAGCAAATAAAACATTTCTGACTTTTATACTGCGGTTTTCATTTCGCGGTTGATCGGAACATACTCTCTGGACAACCCTCTTAAGAAAGATAGAAAAGTGAACCGGTCATTTCGAAGCTAGACATACCATCCCTTCATTCGTCTTAAGCTATTTAGAAAAATTACGGAATATCTAAATCCGTATGCAGTGCGACGATTCTCCTACCCACTTGTTCACCTCACACACTGTGAAGCAAACCAAACGCTGTATCGTTTGTGAAATACAGAGGCGAGCGAGTGCGCCGGGACTTACCCCAGTTCACTGCTAGTAGCGCCACGTCACCTTAACGCGTCTGCATGTAGCGCACAAGTATTGGTTCAAATGGCTCTGAGCACTATGGGACTTAACTGCTGAGGTCATCAGTCCCCTAGAACTTAGAACTACTTAAACCTAACTAACCTAAGGACATTACACACATCCATGCCGGAGGCAGGATTCGAACCTGCGACCGCAGTGGTCGCGCGGTTCCAGACTATAGCGTCTAGAACCACTCGGCCACTCCGGCCGGGCACAAGTGTTTCTCAACAATTTAGTATGAAATTAAAAATCAAAATTTATGTTTGAAACTTCGTTAAATTATAGTTTGGTGTACTAATGTTCCAAATACCAAGTCTTGATGTTCTTTAACTTAATAGTTTACGGAAAAATGCCGTTTTAAGAGAAAAACCAGAGGCGCTAAATAATGACGTCAGGAAGCCAGAATTTGATCAGAAGGTGCAGTTAGAAGTTATAAGTAAGTGATGCTGGTTTCTAAAACCATAAAACAAAAATTAACGCCATAATCTACGTTTTTCGGAAAAATCAGAGGCGCTAAATACTGGACTTAGAAACTTGAAAATTTGTTTTATGCTTCAGTACACCACAAAAATAATAACAGAGAGTCCACGTTAATCTACTTCTTATAGTTTTTGAGTAATTTAATAAAAACCGAATTTTGTAACTAAAATGTACCTAAGTTTTGTAGATTAAATACTTAAAATTTTAATGATAGAGGAATTTGGTTAAACCAGATGATCAAATATATCAAGTAATAGAGCTACACCAAGTTTAAGACTTGTAACATAAATATCAACTGATATAAGTCTCAGCAAAGGTATGGTTCAGAGGTAACAATCTACCGTTAGTTCCACTAAATAAATTCTATTATGCAAGGTTTTCATTCTAGCGAGCTGAACCTTTCTAAGTGCTTTCATACTGCTTATCTGCATACCAGCAAAAATTAAGAAGCTTCGGAAGTAATTGGTAGCTATAGTATTAAAGATTATGTGCCCGAGATAGCGATCGTTTGTAGACTGCCACCGTATGCAAACAGACAAAGACAACATATGTTTTCTCGGCAGTCCGCAACGGCACCTTATAAATACAGTTCCTCAAGCACTACAAAGGTTCAGTTCGCTCTGAGACACGGTGAGGTCCACGCCAGTTAAACGTCTGGTCGCGCTCTGCCTCGGATGACATCAGAGCCGAGCTGTGACAAGGGCGTATTTGGCAGTGAAAACGGATAGTGAACTCGCAAGGACTGTACACCGTCCTGGATGGTTTAAAACTCGGTAAAATAGCTGTTTGTGTGCCGTCCGTGTGGAATTCAATTCCGCGTGGCAAGTGGAGAGTTTATTTCCACTTTCATGGCGAGCATTTATTTTTGAACATTTATTGCAAACTTTCAATTGAGTGATGTTAGTCAGGGTGAAAAACAATCTGGTAGGAAGTTACCGTAGAGGTCGCGTCTGAACTGCTAAAGGTGCTGTTAGATTAGAAAGACTTGTTTTCAGTTGAACATAACGCAATTTTAAGTGTTGTTTGTGAGAAACTTTAATTAAATTAAATCTTGATTGGAACTTTAAACTTTTACTGAAGTCATAGCCCTGATCCGGCAAAGAAATGAGAAATAGACACTTTTCTTTCAGTGGGCTGGACCGGAATGTGGCCGTGCAGACTGGAAACTAAGGTCAATATGTTTCCCTTCGCTCTCTGGCTGACCACCAAATTAGTTGCCAGGCTCACGTGATTAAAGACGGCATCAAAACTTTAGACCAGTGAAGTAACTTACTCGCCGCCCTACAACTGGGAAGATATAAAGTAGGCAGTGTGTGCAGTGCCAAGAGGCACGGGGACAAGTCTAATGAAAGCACACCGAGAAAAGAATTGTAAGCTTCTCATGAGTCAAGTTTTATGTGCGGCACCCTACTGAAGCTTCGCAAATCCGGAATAACTGACCATGGAGATGGGGTTTCGCTACACCTCCGGTCCTTCTTTTCCTCATGTAATGACTTCCCGTGGATTCGGTGACTGTGCTTCCGTGGATGACACCTGCGAATAGCGGTCGCGTGGCTGTCTTAGCTGGAAGCAAGCGCTCCTACGAAACAAAGGCAGCCTGCTCGACCCACCTGGTAAAGTGCTACAGCCCTGCTTGAGGGCATTGTTCCTGAATTGTCGCGCGACGTAAGAAACGTGGCCCATCAGTCTTCTGGAGCGGCGGCTTTGTTTGGTGGCGGCTACCCATTAGTTGCAGCATGCGGGTTCAGCGCTTTTAATTTGAGCTCTCCGACGCTGCTACGTTTCCGCCACTTGGCTCTGTCATCTTCAGTATTTCACAAAATTCTTTTGAATTTCAGTGAACTGTTACATGTCCACTGCTGTCCTTAACCTATATTTACCATTTAGGAGACCGTATGAGCAGCCCTCTTAGATTGTCTGCATGTTATACTATCGTTCACAGAGTGGTGAAGTCATTAGAACATCAAAACGATTTACAAACCGATTTAGCCAATCTGATCTGATCCATTACAGATGGTTCTGGATGCCGGCGACTGTAAAAACAATAGTTTTTTTAAATAAATAACTCTTCTTCTACCAGTCACGATTTTCTTTATTTTATTTTATTTTTCGCACTTTTTTTTACCAGTCACGATTTTCTTTATATAGCCTCACGATTTTCTTTATATAAAACAAAGAAAATCGTGACTGGTAGCAAATGAGTTATTTATAAACAAACCTATCGATTTAGCCAAGGTATTTGTATTGTTTAAAAGTGGCAATTGACCCTTAACTATAAAAAGTACGACGTCCCCCACATGAGCACTAAAAAGTTCCGTTACGCGTCGGTCACACAATAAAAAACACAACTTTAAAGGTGTGACTATACTGTCATGATGTGGCGTTTCTGTCATACATCACTATGCGATATTATTTTATTTTCCGCCACTATTCCGTGATTATTTTAGTGTGGATGTGACGCTTAAACGTCTATATGACCCCCTTTGTCGGCTGAAGTCAGCCCTGTGAATGGCATCACGTCAAGATAGTCTCCTCTGCTGATATGGACAATTGCACTGAAGTTGGGAAGCAGCACGATCCCTGACTGCTGAGGCTGGGAAAGTGCCTGCACCCTCTGTGATCAGTAAATGTCACAGCCATCCTACAGCCTCCGGACGTTTTGGTCTCTTTGCATGTACTTCAAAGACCCAGACGTCGTGGCGCCATCCGACCAGCATGGGAGAGTCAGATGCGTTCGATCTAAGTCTTTGGTTCAGCAAGTAGTATTACGCCACTCTGGAAAACGTTCATGATACTTACGGTTGACCAGTAATGAAGACACAGCTTCAGCCCAGTACCAACTTTGTGTTTAAAAATGTGCACCTTGTACGTAAAAGGTGGGAAATTACTTCTGCTATCCCTTGCTTTTTCAAGAATTTAACAACTGTTTTCGCCTATGCATTTGCAACAGCATGGTTTGAACCCCTCCATTTGAACTTTCTTAAAAGCATAATTTTGGTAGATGTAAACTGAGTTCTGGGCGTTCTGCTCTGGTCCATCATAAGGGTGGGTCATCTTTTGCTGCCATCTGCTGCTGATCAGGGCAAACTAGCTTTTTAGGTCACAACTGCGGTGGTGCAATTCATATTCTGTGCAGCTCGTTACTTGCTTACTTTAACATGCGATCTGTGTTGCTTAATTTGGTTACAGTTTGTGGCATCTTGCTGTAAAAATAATTTAGATTTTGTGAGTTGTCCAGATAAGCAGATCTTGTTGCTCTTAGTACATAGTCTTTCACATATCGTTAGAACCGTTTTGTATTTTTTTGGGGTTGTATAGAGCTTTGCCCTCTGTTAATTTCATGGTGACCTATGCCAGTCCCTGGAGCAAGTAGATAACTCTTTCTCTCGATCTTGATTTAGATTTCAAGATCGTTTAACTTGTCCTCCAACTTGCGCTCGTTAGGCGATCCATTGAAAAATAAATATAAGCTACTGTATAACCCTATTGCTTCACTTCACAGTGTCGCGGTTGTTTTTGTGCGTAGTGGCCAACCGCGAAGATAGTTTTGTGAAAGCAACGTGCACTTGCTCCTTTTGTATTATTACAAGATGGTTTCATTATTAGGGCTCAGAACTTTCAATTCAATTAAATACCAAAGGATTACCATCAAAAAATTTAAATTTCAATCATAGCAGAGACAATAACGTTGTGAAGGCGAACCGAAAACTGCGTTTATTTGCAAAACACTTAGAAAATGCAAAATACTACACTTGTCCGTCCGCTTCTGGAGTATTGCAAAAACATTTTGTTGACCACCGACTCCATAGAGGGAAATGACCATCATAAGAAATTAGGAGAAATCAGAGCTCGTACGGAAAAATTCAGCTGTTCGTTTTTCCTGAGTGCTTTTCCAGAGTGGAATAGCAGAGAAACAGTCTCAAAATGATTGTATGAACTCTATAACAAACACTTAATTGTGAGTTGCAGAGTAATTTTTACGTGTGGAAGCGGATCCAGACGTAGGTCCACACTTATGACGTTTAAGACTATTTTCTGGCTAAACATTTGACACAGCTAATTTCCTTTCACTTTCTTATAAAACTAATCCACTAATCCACGTTGCTGGAGGGATGGTAATCAACAACCTTTCTTTTCCTCATTATTTTATGCTGCTTACTGAATACATTAAGAATAAGATCATCTTAGATGTGATTTAACAGCATATCAAGATATTAGTCTTTTGAAAGTTGTGTTACAATAATGCTTTTGATTAGCAGGACGAACATTGTACTATTGCATTACAGGAAACTAGATTCCAGATACTGTAGCTTGTACAGCTGGGTGATCTGTGGTCAACTCCTACTGCTGATTTCAGTAAATAACAGAACAGAAAGACGATTCATCCATCGTTCCCTGAACTATTAGCGACGGATATCAAATACTGCATGAACATGATTGAAGAAACATTTTTTGTTTGTTGGGGGCCCTTAACCTTATCATTCCAACTAAAGGAGTGACTCAGTAACTCACTGTAAGGAAGGAAAAAGGATTAGTGCTTAAATCTCGTCAATGAGGAGATCATTACACAAGGAGTGGAAGCTTTGACTGGACAGGGATGGGAGAGAAGGCCAGTAAAATCCTTTTCAAACTAATTGCCCTATCTCTGCCTTAACCCATATAAGAAAACCATGTATAATTC
This sequence comes from Schistocerca gregaria, assembly GCF_023897955.1. Taxonomy (NCBI): domain Eukaryota; kingdom Metazoa; phylum Arthropoda; class Insecta; order Orthoptera; family Acrididae; genus Schistocerca; species Schistocerca gregaria. The sequence continues at coordinate 482,196,179 of NC_064920.1, read as the reverse complement.
ACACGTGGTTGTGAACCAAGAATATGAGTCCAGCGCTTTACGCACTGTGCCACGTGGTCCATCATATAGTTGTTTCTGCTCATTAAAACGGCGCTTCAAGTGCTTATGAGAAGTATTTTCAGCATTATGGATGTGAAAAAGATTAAATGATTAGGCAAGTATTCAGAGTAACTTTTTCGATGAAGGAAAACATCGAGAATCTAAATGCGTATGAACGCGTAAAGATCTGAATCCTATTACTCCCGAATTTCGAGTACAGTGCAGTGACCACTGAGTTACCGGGTCAAGGAATGCATAATCGCTTCTTGAAATGGTTCAAATGGCTCTGCGCACTACGGGACTCAACTGCTGTGGTCACCAGTTCCGTAGAACTTAGAACTACTTAAACCTAACCTAACCTAAGGACATCACACACATCCATGCCCGAGGCAGGATTCGAACCTGCGACCGTAGCAGTCACACGGTTCCGGACTGCGCGCCTAGAACCGCGAGAATCGCTTCTTCAGTGATGTTCATATTTCGTTCGGTTTCGACACTGAATCTCTGATCATGACTGAATGGCGACATTCACCATGGAAGAACTCTGTTCAACTCTTATTCGTGATTTCTGTAAATAACAGAACAGAAAAGAAGATTCACATTGTAGACTGGGCACATCTAAAACTCAGAGAGGTAACTGTTGCATCGCACTGATAAATAACAGGCGAACTGAAGGCATATAAGCCGAAAAAGTGTAAGAGAAAGGAAAAACAATTATTACGTCTGTGTGAGGTATCATACGCTAACGAAAAATTTCAACGCTAGTGTAGTGTGCCCAACGAAAACTTTTCAAACTACTGTCTTTATATTTAAGATATCCTCATATACCTGCAAAACTTAGAGAAATACATAGCTAGAGCAACAGATGCTTAATAATAGTATATGGTGGAAGTGGACCTGTGCCATTGTGATATCGTAGCGCAAAATCATTTTCCTACCAATGTGTCATTACTAAGAACACAGTGTGTTTTCAATCTGTTTTTCCCGAATTTATGGATGGTTCCATGAGATTGCACGCTTCCCCGTAGCAATCCTGAGAACATTGAGTGAAATATATATTAGCTTCACATCCCCATCTGAACTAACAAAGATCATCATGACTCCAAATAAAAAAAAAAACATTCATATGGAGTGGATAATACGTCCAACAGTACAAAAAAAAGTTGTGACCCTATGATACTTACAGTTCTGAATCGCTTATGAAATGTATCGTTAATTCAGGTTGTTCCCGGAGCAGATTAAAATGTGCCATCGGTAGGCCTCCCTATGAGAAAGGTGTTGTCATAGTACCACACTACAGAGTTGATTCGTTAAATCGTAGCCTCACGATAATTTTACATGTGCTAGGTTTTCACCTTAAAGCTGACGACTTTCCATGACAGCTGACAGGAAATGAATAACATACTTCATAAAATTATGTCGCTGCACAGTTTGCTCTATACAGAGATGTACTGTTATCATCACGTCTACTTTTACATCTACATGACTACTCTGCAGCTCACATTTAAAGTGCCTGGTAGACGGTTTGTCGAACCATCTTCAGACTATTTCTCAACCTTTCCGAACAGCACACGGGAATAACGAACTCTTAAATCTTACCGTGCAAGCTCAAATGGTTCAAATGGCTCTGAGCACTATAGGACTTAACATCTGAGGTCATTAGTCCCCTAGAACTTAGAAATACTTATACTTAAGTAACCTAAGGACATCACATACATCCATGTCCGAGGCAGGATTCGAACCAGCGACCGTAGCGGTCGCGCGGTTCCAGATTGAAGCGCGAAGAACAGCTCGGTCACAACCGGACGGCCGTGCAAGCTCAAAGTTCTCCTATTTTATTATGGCGATCATTTTTCTCTCCGTAGGCGGGCGTCTACAAAACATTTTCGCATGTGGATGAGAATGTTGGTGACTGAAAACTCTTGACAAAACATTGCAGCTACGAAGAACATCTTTGTTTTGATGACTGCCGCTCCAACTCGTGTTTTACACTGGCGTCCAAAATTAAAGCAACAAACAGCTATTTCCCCGTCCCCACTGTCTAAGTCGAGATTAATCATACAAACTGTCAACAGACGTCCGTAAGATCGTGTTCTGCACGGAAGGTGGAGTTCCGGTCAACCGACAATCATGGCAACGATGACGTTACGGAATCTATCAAATAGAACAGTGTTTGCTGGGTATACCTGGATCCACAGTCGCTGTTCGCACAATTACAGACGGCGCAGTATGGCACAGAGAAGACGCCTACCACACTCTCTGCAGTGGAGGGCCATAGGAAGAACGGAAGCAGGACAGTCGCAAGCTCATGTGGCCCGTTGGCTTAATGTGAAGCTTTCTGTTGTTTCTCGAATGTGGTGACAGTTTGCAGAGACCGAAACTGTATCCCGAAGATGAGTGCAGGGACGACCATGTGTGAAATCAGAAAAAGAGGACCGTTATTTGGCTGGATGTGCTACGATGTTACTGCCTTATCACTGCACGGCAACTGGCATCTGACCTCGCAGCATCCACTGGACGTTTGTATCGAGGCAAAAAGCTTACAGAAGGCTTCGGCAGAGTCGCCTTTATTGTTGAAAACCTGCTGTATGGGTAGCTCTGGCGCGTCTTCACAGAAGTGGACGTCTAGAGTGGAGTCATCAACATGCCACCTGGATGGTAGAACAGTGTGCCAATGTTCTTCTCACAGGTGGGCCCCGATTTGGTCTGGTCGGATTCGCATCTGGAGGGAACGTGGAACACGACTTTGAGACCCAAAGAGAAGAAGAGACCGATGTCGAGCAGGATACGTAACGGTGTGGGCAGGGACTATGTCGACTGCTCGATCACCTCTTCCTGAAATAGTACAGGTGAACCGGCAAGGTTTAACTGCTGTCAAGTATCGTGACAAGATCTTAGGACCTTATTGTGAGATGCTGTGGACCCAGACTTCATAGTGATGGACGAAGATGCTCGAAATTATAGAGCAAGGGTGGCTGATGTCTTCTTGGAAAGAGAAGATATTGCACGGATAGTGTGGCCAGGTCTCTCTCCAGATTTACATTACGTAGATCCGGTCTGGGATGCCCTAGGGAGACGTGTTGCATCACGTCAGCATTCACCAGCCACTCTCCTGTACCTGCGAGCAGCTCTGCAGGAGAAATATGCATTATTGTCTCAGCGCGAAATTGACGACATCTTTCACGGTATGGCCCGCCGTTGTTAGGCCTGTATTGCTGCCAGAGGTGATCACGCCACATACTGAGAGAACATTAACCAGTTGTCGGAATATGTGCGCAAATCCTTTAAGTTTGAGAGAACGGGGGACAATTTTGTCTATAGTTATGCATATTGCAGTTGTTTAAGTTCTGTATTCTTTACATTGTTTCTACTTTACTTTCATCTGTTTATACTGTTTCGAAGCAAAATAAACGCAACTTTGCAAAATTGCCGTTTTTTGCTTTAGTTGTGAACATCAGTGTGCATCCGTGACATTCTCTCCTGAATTTCTCGACCAATCGAAACCGAACTTCGGCCCCCCTTTACACTTTAAACATAGTAGAAGTCCTTACTAATCCACTGTTGTCATGATCTTCTTCCCACGTATTTGTCTTGCGAGACATGATGGATCATAAAGATGTGTGGATGTAACAGGCAGCATTTATTGTTAGTCCAAGCCGAAGAAAATAAACCAGAGCCAAGAAACAAAGGAGGATTAGGGTTTAACGTCCCGTCGACATCGATGTCTTTAGAGATAGCACCGAAACGAAACCCTTTGGATGAAAGAAGACGCTGCCCATAATATCAGCAGATCTCATTGTTCCTGCTTTCTTTTTTTGATGGCGAATGCAAGTAGTACCTTTCCATAGTCTGGCTTTTTGTTGCAAACTCACAGTGCTCATAAAATATCGTTCCCTTCATTTAGAAATCGCTGAAGAAGGTGATGGTTCTACTCGAAACTTTGTAGCCACCGGTCAATAAACGCGGACCCACTGTGCATAACCTTTTCGATAGACTAAACTCTGGCATAGTAATTTGGGCTTTCCGGCCATGCACTATGTCATACCGTAATTTTGTTGTGATTTCAGTCATTCATTCATTCGTCTTCTCTACTAAGAATGTCGTCTCCTAATTGCGTATCTTGGATAGAGCTCTATCGCCCAAATTATGACTTTTATCTCGGAAATTTGTGTTCTTCCCGTCTCTCAAGTGTTTTCCGATTTTCTAACGTTGTTGGAATGTATTCTCGCCTCCCCAACATATACATATGCACACTGAAGTCCGAGATGAATTTCAGCACGGGACTCGCTTTCCCCCTTCCTCCTCCCCACCATCTACTGGCAAGGAATTCAATGTGATCTCTGAGGTCTCTCGGCGTGATTGATTAACGGTGTACTTGAGGGCGTTCAGCCGAACTGTTGATATTTTTTGTGTACAGTATTTCGGCAACAGGCCCAGTTCTCTTTCCGATATGCCTTAAACTTTGCTGTTGCGTGTACTTGCTGCATGGAACCACGCAGACTGAACTACTGTTGATGTCGTGCCGTTGTTTATAGCTGAGATTGATTCCCGACGCCCCCTCTGCCTTTCGATGTTCCTCTGTTTTCGAGAGCTCGTACCGATATTCCGTGAAAACGTATGTCTTCTCAGTGATTCCTAGCTATGGTGGAAGACAAGGCCGGCGCTATCTTACCGAACTAAATGTCACAGCCTAGCAGAAGAAATACAACATCTACTAATAGTGTTCTGAAGAAATAGATACTCAGATCGTGAAATTGAGCGAGTATTGCAGTTAAAACCAAGAAAGCCCGAGAAAGGGAAGCTGACAATTGCTTATCTACCTTATGCCGTGCCTGAAAGTGGGAGGATCAGTAGACTTCTATCGAAACATAGCATCCAATGTATTTCGATCCCGCCAAAGGAAGTCAAAACAGCTTCAATTCAATCTCAAAAACCATCTGTAAAAAAAAAAAAAAAAAAAAAAAAAAAAAAAAAAAACCAGTCTGTATAATTAGATCCCTGAAAACTGCAAGAAACGCTGTTGCCAGCTTTCAACTACGAAGTGCAAAAGGCTGCAGGCAGACACAGTAGAGGTCCCTAGAGCCGTGGCAACACCGTGGCGTTGCATGATTGGTTGAGGCAGGCGCGAAGCTGCGGCGTCAAGCCCGCCTCAGTTGTCAGAGTCTTACACCGACTCTGCTGTAGGTCTACGAAAGCCGACGTGTACAGAATTCCATGCAAATGTGGCACATCTGACGTGGGGCAGAGCATTAGAACAGTCGAAGAGAGACGCAAGTGGCATGGGCGACACAGCTGACTAAGAAAAGCATGCAACCTGGCAATTGCCAAGCAATGCCTCAAGTACACTGATGTGAAAAACTTAAGGACATTAGTAACTTGCACACAATGTGCTACTGCCAAGTAGCGTAGCTGGATGACACTTGAACAGTACATAGAAAAAACTGCTAAGATATAGAACAGAAAGGAAGAGGAAGAAACATGCAACGAGACGAACAGAAATGACACTTCTCTTAAAGGACAATAATTACACAGGAATCACCGCGATTTGTGCTGGTCTCCTGGACATTACGAAAGGTTGGAAATAGGATGTGTGGTCACCACGAACGACAACGCATGTTCTGCAGCGTGCTCCCACGCTGGCCGCAAGCATGCTTGCGGTAGGGCGTTCCATCCCACCACGTGTGCGGTTGAAAACTGCTGGATGTCCATTGGTGCGTAGCCTCCCACATGTTGAAACGTCCCCTTAGAAAAATTATACATAACTGTGCTTAAACTGACACACAATATTTTTTAGCACAACGCAATCTGACTTTTAAAAATCCCTACGAGAGAATGGCCCTGATTAACATTAACCTATACGTTTCACAAATCACTTACCTCACAAAAATCTTCGTTACTCAAGTTACTGCAATACAGCGAGCGCCACTACTGCCAGCTAAATAAAAGATTCAAACTACGTAAGGCACTAACTACTGATAGGCATAGTTAGCGAATGAAAGATTTTAATAGAGAACAAACAATGTATTTACCTTAATAGTCATAATATATATAGCAGTTCATGACATCCAGTCTTACAAATTTCAAAACTCCTCTCTCTCCCCACATCCACCACTGCTGGCCGCTCACCTCCAACTGCGCAACGCTACGCGCTGTTAGCATCCAGCTGCCCAACGTTACAATGGCGAGTATTACAACAATGCCAACCAGCCACAGACTGCACACAGCACAGCCAGTGATCTCCATACAGAGCGCTACATGGCGTTACCAATAAGAAAACCTAAACAGCCTACTTACAATGTTCTCGATGAGATTTAAGTCGAAAGAACGGGCTTCCAAGTCGATTCGCCGAATATCTTCTCGTTCCAAGAGCTCCACCCCTGCGCAGTCCCATGCGGTCGCGCACTGTCATCCATGAAAATGAAATCATGGCCGATTGCACTCCTGACATGTCGTTGATTGGAATCTAGTGTCACAATAGCGTTGTGTAATGAGTGTACCGTGTTCAAATATTTTGAGGTCAATCCGCTCTTGCAACATTGTAAAGGTCCCCACACTATACTACCTGGACCTCGAAAACGATCGTGTTCGACAATATTCGACACATCCTCGTATGAAGAAAGGTGGAAATACGTAATGCACCCAGTAGTTTTGTGGAAAATGTTTGTTTTTGTAGTCCAGGTGCTAAGGTGTGGGTAGGCATAATGTGGGTTGGGAATGAGAGACGCTTTGCACCAAGGGCACCAACGACGATCCACAACCACGTTGGAGAAGGAACTGAATGCTCTACCGCAACTTATTCCTTGCTAGACTTTTGGTCAGCATGGGAGCACGTTGCAGAGCATGCATAGCCGTCCCTGTCCAGGAATCCATCATAAGTCGCGATGACGTCAGTGTAATTATGGTATTTGAAAAAAAGTGTCATCTTTCTTTGTCTGCTTATTTCTTTCAGTTACGTTCTGTACTGTGCTGTATTGTAATCTAACAGTGCTTTCAGTGTATGGCACAAGTCTCATCAAGCTATGATAGCAGTAACCATCATGCTGAAGTATCTTCGTCCTTAAGTTTTTGCATACTAGTGTATAATCATCTACATCAATAGCTATGTGATTATTCTGCAATTCACAAGTAATTTCCCGACAGACGGTTCACCGAACCATCTTCACGCCATATCTGTAGTGTTCCACACTCGAAGAGCGAGTGGGAAAAACGAGCACTTAATCTTTCTGTGCGAGCTCTGATTTGTCTTATTTTATCATCATCATCATCATCATTTCTCCCTATGTAGACGAGAGCCTACAGAACACTTTCGAAATCTGAGGAGAAAGTTGGAGTTTGAAATTTCACGAGAAGATCCTGCCGCAACGAAAAACGCCTTTGTTTTAATGATTGCCACCCCAACTGGGTATTTGATTGTTTTCTGGAAATTACCCTAAATGACTAATTATGTCATTTTATGCTCCTAACATGCTTGTTTTTCCTTTCGAATTTCAGTATTATTTAATAAAAACAGGAATAGAATTAAAATAATTCGATAGCCTTCTGAAACGCTCCATTCGACTCATGTGATACCTGTGACGTCACTGGCTAGCTCGCTACACCTTCTGCCATGAAGCTAATTCACAGTAATGTCTTTTTTTGGAATTTACGTTTCGGAAAATGATTTACAAATGAAGCGCAATACAATACTGTACAAGTCCATCTATAAAAACTCCTGAAACCTGGAGTGTTCCAGAGAATGAGGAGATGCTTAAAATGTGGCTGCACTGTACTGGCAAATCGTCACCACGTCGACGCACAAGTTCACTAACTTCACTAACATTGTTTTGCACTGTAAAATTAACACTAATTTACCTCCGAGATGGTCCTTACTACCGTGTAAGGAAAGATAGTGTCATTTAGAGGTATTAATCTCTTAGTGAAAATTATCGTTTTATCATATAAAATGTTCGGTAACTCAGTCGTTAGAATGGTAGACCGTCGAATTTTACAAGATGACGTCCATAGATCGCTTGTTCGAATCCAACCAGAAAGAATACTTTGAGTTACTTGTAAAATGACTCAACAGTCCTCCCATGTGAAAACCAAATCGCCGTTAAAAACTTCACGGCACCGATCAGAAAAAGAATATTACTGTGTTTTTCTGGCTCTTTAGATGTGCATACATTTGCAATCGCTGTTCACACACGTTACATTCAAAAAGATATTTTGTAGTTAGTGTGAGCGCACACTTTTTATTTTCTTAGAAACACTGTTTTTTTTTATCTTCGTACTGTCGAGCTAGGATACCTATTATTCAAAGTTTTGAAGTTTCTCATCTTCCGCAAAGATTAAGTGAGTCTGCATCTGACACTAGCTTTAGCTTACCTTCACAAACATCACAGACCTTACGTTCGTGTTACCTGGGTGCTGTACATACTATATCTAACTGCAAAAAACTTCGTCGTCGTATACCTCGTTGTACTGCTGGCGTTTGGCCGTATCTTCACTACTAGTAATGCTTTACAAAAAAGTAAATTAATTTATCCTTTGCTGACCATTTCTTAGATTAATGTGAAGCTGTATATGATACATCCTACCTTCGAAACAACTACTACAATCTCTTCTTGCTAAGGCTATTTACGTATATCGTATTAAACTTTTAAATATGTTTGACCCTTCCCAGATTCTAACATTTGACCTCATTGTCCGTAGCCAAATCCGCTATCCGTTGCACCATTGTACTCCTCCTCAGACCAACTACCCCTGCTGAGTGTATTCTATTTAGGACACCAGCACTAAGATTTGCCACGTATAATTTTATTGTACTTTGAGTCGTAGCTCATGCCTGATAGTCGACAATCTAGTTATGATAAAGTGACCCATTTGCAAAAGTTCTATAATTCCTTCGTTTCGAGCGAGTTTAATGATGTTTCTGGGAGCAGGGAAAAGAATATCCGTCGTTGCACATGTCGCCGCTCTAAATGGGTGGAGTATAAACGCATCAAGTTTCACAAGGTTTCCACTATCAGCGTTCACAAAATTCCTTTCTATTGTTACTTAAAAGCTGTAAATGCGTTATCCATCACTAAATAGCTAGACTGTTCGCAGAAAATGTACGTAGATATATTGTAACTTCAGCTGAAACTCCTTTAACAGACGTATAACTTCGTCTTACTCCTAGTCTGGAACGTCACCAGAGCATCAGCCAGTAACAGAGAGGTTTCGATCACGTGACCAAATACTGATCTTGAATGATTTTTGAGCTCTAATTACATAAAAAAGATATTTTGTGGGAATATTGACAGTAAATCCTATCTGAATGTTATAATTAATTAGAATAACACTAGTCCGAACCATATTTTCAACATAGGAAAATAGCCCATTCACGTATCATACTCTCTCACCTATTTCGCAACATTGCAAACCGAGCTGCTCTTCTTTGAACTCTTCCGAAGTTCTCCGTTAGTCTCACCTGATACGGATCCCGCACAGCACAGCAGTACTCCAGAACAAGACGGACAAGCGTAACGTAAGCAGTCTGTTTGGTAGACCTGTTGCACCAAATGTTCTGCGAACACGTTTGGTATGCTTTCCCCACAACTATACCTATGCGATCTCTTCAATTTCAATTATTCATACCTGTATTTAGCTGAATTAACAGCCTTTAGGTAAGTGATAGTTATGATACTTATTTAGCAAATATCTTTTAGTACTCACGTGACGGCTTCACACTTCTATTATTTAATGTCAACTGCCACTTCTCACTCCAAACAACTAATGAAATGAAGTAGGATGGTGCAAGAGCTACGTTTTTAGAACAGCGTGGTTAAGGAGTCTATCAAAATTAAAAAAATATCGGGAAACCTGATACACAGGGACAGAGATTTGAATTTACACATGGTTTGGAGTCCAGCACTCAGATTGTTAAGATCTCGCCGGCCTCCACGTCCACCAGAGTTGTGAATTGCTGGGAGAATGTGCATTTCAGGGAGTACCAGTACGAACTCTTAACAAAAAAATAAAAGAGCATCAAAGGCCGAAGTGGCGCTCGGGAATCTAACTTAGCTGTAAATGGCGGCGCGAGATGAAAACCGGTTTCAGTATGGTTGGAGTCCAGACAGCGAATGCACATAACAGCACAACACGCAGCTCGTGAAGACGTCTGGGTCGGTCCTGAAAATATTGTGCATTAAATGGAAACAGCAACTAGACTGAACACCTGGAAGGACACTGTTAGGGAATTCCTTGAAAGATCGCTGTTTCGTAAATGTTGTACGTGGTCATCTGATAGAAATTAGTGACGTCACCAGGTGTCTGCACAAAGTGTAAAACACCCAGGTTACCGTCAGAGGCTACATAGTTGAATATGCATTTTTTTTAGCAAAGGGCTGGTCCCAACTTCTACTTTGACCCTAGTGCCATTTTACATATGATTTCGTTGCAGTCGATGGAGTTCGTTGCCGAGACGCTAACAAGACTTGACTCGAGGCGAGCGGCGGGTGGGTGTGGAGTGCCAGGTGACACACATCTGCTGCGCCTCGTCTCCAACGCCGCTTTTTTGCTCGGGCATCATCCAAGGAGCTGTGACCGAGCGCGCCCAATTTGTAACCGTACGTCGACGCCGGTTAATACGTCACACCAGCGTGACTAAGCACGCCAACACCTGCGAGCCGCCAAAAAGAAAAAAAGGAAAGAATACGAGGGCCCCAGAGAAGGGAAATCTTTGGCGCACGAGTATCTGCAGGCTGTTCAGGCAGACAGTTTCTTCGATGATGAAACGCAGCTCTCACAGTGCCAGCCAAAAATCCGTGTGTCTTCTATGCCTACGTCGAACTGCTGTTCCTCGTTTCCCGCCGTGCCTGCAGCTGTTGCTTGATATTCGACAAAGAAACTGCTGTATATATTCGAGGCGACGAGCAAGTTTCTCTGCTACCATGTCCGCTTGAATCAACGTTCCAGTGTTCGTACAAAATGACACCACGCTGGAAGAATAGTTAACTTGTCCCTCGTCAGAGAGTGTTGCATCTACAATACCGCGAGCGGAGGATTCATGCACAAGCAACAAGTATATTAGTAAGCAGTAAGCGACCATCCCCGAACCCGGAAACCAGTAGAAGGTGGAGCCTACCTATCTGACAGCTTCCAGGGGCAGCAAAATTTGTTTTCTATAATTTTGCTTCGTTACTGATCGAATTTAAAAATTTAAAACTCTGTCATAATCTACTCATTAAGAGATACAATCTTACGTTGAAACTTTAGCACAACAAAACAAGTGTTAAAGATAGAAACTGTGTGCTCTTCGTGAGTCAGTGTAACTGATGGCGCGCAAATAACGGGGACTTATTTTGGAAGTATTTGAGGATAAGACCACTTAGCTACTTCCAACAGACTTTGCACATAATTTCAAACTTTTATGAAACTTTTTTACCCGACACCATCCACAAATTAATGTAAAGAAAAAGGTTCACCACTAATTACGAAGGCGTTTAATAGGTACGTCTTCTAGTTCATATAAGAAAGGAAACGTTCCACACAATGTATCATGTCGAAATACTTTTTCTGCGACTGTATAATACTTCTGATAAATTTCTGCATAGTCGCTTTGTTTTTCAAACTATTATTGGTGACATGGTACAAGTTTATCCAAACCAAAGTTAATTCATATCGGGTTCTTTGCTCGTAACCAGCTATTTAATATTGATGAGACTTGATCATGTGTTTATAAATGCTTGTCTCCAAGATGACCATAGAGGTGGGGGGACATGTGAAAATCACCCGGTGTAATATCTGGTAAAAACGGAGGATGCGGGAACATTTTCCAGTTGAATCTCCCGAGCTCTGCGTAGCTCATTCGAGCTCTATAATGCCGAATATTACCACGAAAGAAGAGACAGTTGCGAGACGAACGTCCAGGGCTGATGATGAAGTCACGTCAACAGTGAATAGCTGGTTACTGCACAGGGCTCGAGGTGCTACAACATTACTTTTGAAAAACTTGTGTCACATTACCGAGGTAGGAAGGAAGATTGGGTTTAACGTCCCGTCGACATCGAGGTCATTAGGGATGGAGCACAAGTTCGGAGTATATCAAGGATGGGGAAGGAAAGCGGCTGTGCAATTTCAAAGGAACCATCCCGGCATTTTCCTGGCGCGCTGTAGGGAAATAACGGAAAACCTAAATCCGGATGGCCAGAAGCGGGTTTGAACCGCTGTCCTACCTGATGCGAGTCCACTGTGTTAACCACTTGTGTCACTCACTAAAAATGCTTGGAAAAACATGGCGACTATGTAGAAAAGTAACAGAAACGTTGTAAAATAATTTCATTACGATGAGCTGTATGCTTTTTATACCGTGAAGAAACTTACTTAATGGGCGCCCCTCGTACAATTTCGCTGTTGATGCAGTGAAACATCAGCATCCGTCATGACGTTTTAATTTATTACTTCTTCTCAACCGACTCTATTCGCAACACGTTTTACAGACAGTATTTACGTACACTACAGAGTGCATCTGAAAACTTATGTCATTGTACGACACAAAGTTCAGGAGATATTACGTCATAGATATTTAGATCCGTGAAAAAACCAGCTTCTGCTTAAAACGGTGAGCAGTGAAACTTCAACATCAGGTATGACGCTTTTATTTATTATTTATGTTTACAAACTTCATTAGCAACGCACTTTGCATACAGTATCTATATACGGGGCGTTTCACTAAATGTGTTTGCCTTTGTAAGTTACGAAGTAATAGGCGACGGAAATATTTATAGCGGTAGGTCACTACAGGAAACGTTACACTGCCTGCGTAGCTACGAACATATTTTATAGTGTTATTATCCAAAGAGTTACAGCAAAAAGTTACAATTTGTTAAATGGAACAATAGTTGTTTCTATTATGCACTGGAATCAGTAACACAAGCTGTGTAACACATCAATTTAAATTACATTCCTATCACTTTTACTTCGGGAGCTACAACCCCCCAAAGCTTCAGGGGCAGATACCACACGCTGCACATAATACATGGCTGTGTGGCGGGTGATGGATGTTCTGGCGGTGGGAAGTTGATTTAAATGATATGTTCAAATGTGTGTCCATGTTCCTGAATTTCACAATGCAATGCACCTTCTAAAGGATCTGCGTGACGAGAAGTAACATCGCCTGTGTCACGGAGCAGCATGCGTCCTCGATGCTCCGTTTTAGATCACCTGGGGATGTGGGCTCAGTCACATAAACACGATTCTTTAGATATCCCCACAAAAATAAATCTAATGGTGTTAAAACGGGCGACCTTGCGGGTCATGAATGAGGACCATGGCGCCCCAACCACCTTCTTGCAAAATTGTTCTTCAGTTCTTCCACAACAGCAAGCGCAGAATGGGCTGGGTGACCATCGTGCAGCATCCATATATGGACTCTCGTGTGTAGACACACATTTTCAAGGAGACCACCCAAACTGTCGACTATGAACGCGCGATATAACTCACCTGTCAGTGTACCTGGGAAGTAATGTGGGCCGATGATTTCATACCTAAGGATTCCACACCATACATTAATAGAACACCTACGTTGACGGTCGACAGTTCGTATCCACCGAAGATTGTCTGGGGCCCAGTAGTGCACGTTATGGCGATTCACTTCACCATAATCTGTGAACTTTGAGTCATCAAAGAACATACCACCTTGTAAAGCCACCAGCGTGAAATTATACATGGTCCATTCACAGAATGTAACTCTCGCACGGAAATCGTTCCCATGCAGCTCCTGTGTCAATGACAGGTAGTACGGGTGAAACCTGTGGCCGTGTACTATACGCCACACAGATGTGCGACTGACACCAGCGACTGCAGAAACGGCTCGTAAGCTGACATGAGGATCGTGGTGTACGGCAGCTAAAACAAACGCCTCCGTCTCCTCACTTCTTGCAGTTCTTCGTCTGTTCCTGCGGCGCATTACCTGCCTGTTTCGCGAAGTCGTTGTTCGGCACGTAAGAACGTAATGGCTGCCGCAGCTCTTCGCCTAGGATATCTCACGGCGTACGCCATGGCTGCTTCATTGGCATCGTGTCGGCACTCACCGAGCATCAGCAACATGTCAACATACTCGTTGTTCGTGCATGCCATCTTCAGCCGATGTCAGTAACGGTGCTATATTGAGCACTGTTTGTTTGTGTGGCTCGAACTGTCGGGTATACGGCCGTGTACGGCGACAGTCAGCAGTGGAGCGCATCAAGGAAGCTTCTTTCTCCGTGACACCGGCGGCATTACAACTCGGCCAAACCACATTTAGAAGTTGCATTGCGTTTGGCGTAGCGTGTGTGGTGTCTGCCTCCGAAACTTTGAAGGGTTGTAGCTCCCAAACTAAAAGTACCAGGAATGTAATTTAAATTGATGTACACACAGCTGATGTTACTGATTCCAGTGCATGATAGAAACGACGATTGTTCCATTTAACAAATTGAGTCTCTTTGTTTAACTCTTTGGATAATAACACAATAAACAATGTTCATAGTTCCGCAAACAGTGTAACGTTACTTACGGTGATCTGCCGCAATAAATATTTCCGTCGCCTGTTACTTCGTAACCTACAGATGCAGACACATTTAGTGAAACACCATGCATGTCAGAGATGGACGACAGATTACCCAAACTAAATTCATCCATTGTTTTCTGATGAGAGCATATAGCGACATCCAATAAACTTTAAGCAGAATTTCAAACTTATTCTCATCTTTTTCTCGTCTACATGCTTAATTTCAAATGTTTAAGACACTCATTCGTTTGTAAAGAAGTCAGACGTCTAAAACTGTTTTACATATGGGAGTTAGATTCCTTAAGTATTTGGGAGATATACTGGTTGGGCGTCCTCTGTGGCCGAGCGTTTCTAGGCGCATCAGTCCGGAACCGCGCTGCCGCTACGGTCGCCGTTTCGAATCCTGCCTCGGACTTGGATGTGTGTGATGTCCTTGGGCTAGTGAGGTTCAAGTAGTTCTAAGTCTATGGAACTGATGACCTCAGATGTTAAGTCCCATAGTGCTTAGAGACATTTGAACCATTTTTACTGGTTGGAAACTATTTGATCATCTGTTTCGCATGACAAATGCAGTATTTACTAAATGCAGTATTCAGCAAATGAATACTTAATAGAGAAACACACAAATAATTATAAACACGTTGCGCCACGTAACATGAATATCAGAAGAGCATCAGTTGTGATAAATAAAAGGAAGATAGAAAGTTTACAGTTTAGTATCGAGACGATACGAGATCAGAGGCTGACGATAATGGGTAAGTAGGTCAGCCCTATTACTTGAAAATGAAACATCTTGGAATTTACCCTAATCCTCCCTCCTCCTCTCATAGCTCACCTTCTTCCATCATGCACCACCTCACAGACAGTATTAAAGAAAATTAAACTGATAGAGACCCCCGTTTCATGTTACAAGAATAGAAGGAAAGGTAAAAGTAACCAAATTGGTTTACCAGAATGTTAGGAGGGGTGGGGGGGGGGGGGGCAGGAAGGAGAATTGCTATTAATTGGTTGTTAATTTGAAACTTCGTGGCAGATTAAAACTGTATGCCGGACCGAGACTCGAACTCTGTACCTTTGCCTTTCGCGGGCAAGTGTTCCATTGAATTGAAGCTGTGAGGACGGGTCGTGAGTTGTGCTTGGGTAGCTCAGGTGGTGGAGCACTTGCCCGCGAAAGGCATAGTTCCCATGTTAGAGTCTCGGTCCGGGACACAGTATTTATCTGCCAGGAAGTTTCATATCAGCGCACGCTCCGCTGCAGAGTGAAAATCTCATTCTAGTTGTTAATTTGTTTGGAAGAAACTGATGTCATTTGTCCGCTGTACGACCGTATAACCACAGTGATAGAAAATCTTAATGCAAGTGGTAGTAACTTAGCTGAATCTTCATGGAGATATAAAAGGAATAATTGAGAAATTGTCATATTCATAAAAAGGAACAAAAAGGCAGGGATCTGTAATTTCGGTACAGATCTGGACATACACAGTCTTGTTACATAAATGTGACCACCGGATTTGTTGGACATCAACGTGCAATGACCAATCACACACGGCAGGTGGCAGCAGTAGAAGTTGATTGTGACAAGAAGGGTGTCGGAGAGACGCAGAAAACAGTGCAGTCTGTTGCCGTAATGCGGAAACGGTGCGATTTATCTGACTTCCAAAAGGCATTATCCTTAGCTTTCTCGCCAATAGTGCCATCATTTTCAAAACGGCCAGCTTTGTGAACATTTTGTGTGCTGCCACGGTTAAAGTTCACCGTCTGCGGCAATAAGGTGCTATTCCAAATCGGTGCCGACTCAATTGTGTCGTACCACGTTCCATTGATGACAGAGACGAACGACGGCTACGAAGATGTGTAGGGCGAATAGATGCGTCATGATGAACAACTGACCGCCATAATTAAGCAAGTGGCTACCAACAGTGTGTCCTCAGCTACCGCTCAGCGAAAATTGCTGCGTGTGGGCCACCGAAGCAGGCGGCTGGTTCACGTACTCACGATTACTGCTGCTCTTCGACGGCGAAGGTTGAAATCGCACGGCTGAACTGCAACTGGACGTCCACTGAATAGCGAGAGGCGGTCTTTCAGACGAATGAAGTTTCATGCCACATACGGTAGATGGCGTTGGCGTGCACGGTGTAAAACGTCTGAAAGCAACGTCTTGCAACAATTTTCGGAAGGATCCACACTGGAGAAGGTGTGTTTTCGTGGCATTCCCTTAGTGATCCCCTCATTCTGGAGGTCACAGTGGAGCAATACAGGTATATATCCGACCTTGAGGACCATGTACACCCCTCCATGGGGTTTGTTTCTCTTCGGGACGAGAGCATGTACCAGCAGGACAATGCAGTGTGTCATACAGCTAGCAGTGAACGTGCTTGGTTCGAAGAGCACCAGGATTTAAACCCAACCGACAATCTGTGGGACCATCTTCATCGGACTATTCGCGCCATGGATTCTCAGCCGAGAAACCTAATGCAGCTGGGCAGGGCACTGGGATCGGCATGGCTGCTCGTCCCTTTCGGTACCTCCCAGAATCTCGCTGACTCAATTTCGGATGTCCAGCAGCGGTCTGCGCTGCAAACTTTGGTTATTCAGACTTCTGACACGTGGTCACGTTAGTGTGATTGGACAGGGTAGAAGAATATGCTTGTAAGTTAATACTGTAAACTGTAATGCTTGTATACACTAGACATGTACTCACTTGGTATCTGCAAAATTTTCACAATAATATTCGATGCTTTATTGTGCTGTCCGTCAGACAAAATTAAGTGTTTCTACAATGAACCTGACTGGAAAAGTGACCTACAGGTTCTATTAACCACCTATAATTTAGAGTCAGACATAAAGTTCACTAACTGGGTTGCTCAAGATAGAAGTCGTTTCATATTCATAGCACAAACAGAAGTACAAAAAAATCTAGTTTGTGGTAAACAGGTTATTTTTGAAAATAGTTTTCCTAAAAGATAATTAAATCGAATATTGGGAAGTCGCAACAGACATCAGAGTATCTTCCCGATTGAAAAGGGAATCTAACAAATAAAATAGCCTGAACAAGTACTGATTCAGAAACGCTTTCATATTATAAACAGTACGGTAACATATGAAGAAAGTAATGTTAAAGCAATTACAGCCTTTGGTCGCAAACTTTACGCCTTTTGGTCTGGTTTTTGCACTTTTGTGAGTGCCTTCATCAGAAATTAAACATTCGAATTGGCCTTAACATGAGTACAAAATTATAGGAAACTTCTTTTACATAAAAGCGTAATTCCAGTGACGTGTGTGCGTTTTTTTTGAGGAGATTCTTACAATTACGTTTCTATCGCTTGCTGTTGTTACAAGCTCTTAAGCATACAGACTATGGTTTACAATCAAACTTTGCAAACGAAATGTTGCTGCTCGACGATAAAGCTTTCTGGGTCGTGGCGTCTTGTGATGAATCGACATTTCACCTGACTGCATATGTGAACAAATATAATGTGCGCACTGGGGGTCAGAAAATGCCCAAGAGATGATAGAGTTGCAACGAGACTTCCCTTAATTGAATGGTTTTTTATGCCATACCTTGGAGGAAAATTTAGAGAGCTTTCTCCTTTGTGAAGCAACTGGAACTGGTGTTCTTTGTCTGGATGCGCTAGAACAGCGGCTCTTGCCTCAATTGGAAGAAGCTGACCCATAGAAATTTATTTGGCAGCGAGATAGTGCGCCGCTTCGCTCGTCTAACACTGTATGTGATTAGTTAAACGACGTTGTAGCTGACCGCTGTACTGACCGCAAGAGACCAGATGACAGAGCTTATTTTGTATGACCTCCACGTTCACACAGCGTCTGACGACATGCGGTTTTACCTTCGGGCGCTCATAAAGGATCATACGAACAGTGAATTACTTTAATATTCGGGCACTATGATATATTAAACTTGTAGCATCATAATTTTATTCTTCTCAAAACAAACAAAACATATAACCAAGCATTATACACCGTGATTGTATATAATAGCATAAACTATATTAAGATAAAGTACATAAGTTTTTTATAACACTATTTAAATACAGCTCCGTCATATATTCACATTACTTTAATATTCGGACACTTTGCAGAACTTATCATTTCAAGACAAGATTTTGTGGAACATTAAATGGTTCAATATCTTTTCAGGTAGCTACTCTGTTTCATCACTTTTTTCAAACGCTGAGGCATACTGCAAATGATCTTTTGTAAATAGTCCTCATGTTGACTGTTCCATTCTTCTTTTAATCGACGCTTCAGAGTTTCCTTGGACGAAAATGGTGTTTTTCTATACGTCGATCCAGTTCTCCCCCCACATTCTCAATGGGGTTGAGATTTGGTGATTGAGATGGTGGTTGTAAGACTTTGGGGCCATTTTACGAGAAATATTCCTGCACAATGCGAGCCTTATGTTTCGGGTCATTGTCCTGGTAAAACTTGAACGTGTTTGACATCCGCAAGGTTTCAGCACTTTTCCGTAAATTGTTCTTTAATATGTTCAAATAGACATATTTGTCCATAATACTGTCGATCAACAGCCGGCCTTTGTGGCCGAGCGGTTCTAGGTGCTTTAGTCCGGAACCACGCGGCTGCTACAGTCGCAGGTTCGAATCCTGCCTCAGGCATGGATGTGTGTGATGTCCTTACGTTGGTTATGTTTAAGTAGTTCTAAGTCTAGGGGACTGATAACCTCAAATGTCCCATAGTGGTTGAAGCCATTTGATTTGAACTGTCGATGAACACCAATTCACCCGGTCCACATATCGATATACAGCCAAGACAAGAACGCTGCCACCTCCATGTTTTACAGTCGGTTTGATATTTGTGACTGTAAATTGTTCGTTCTTCTTCCGCCACGCCATGCTTCGTCCATCCGAAACAAAAACGTTACATTTACTTTCGTCGACAAAAATGACGCCGTTCCATATTTCATCCTTCGTAATAAACTCCCTGGCGAAGTACAATTTCTTCTTTCGATTCTGTTCATTCACATACGGTTTCTTCCTGGCCACCCTTCCATTGTACCCACTTTCATTCAATACTCTGCGAATCGTTTGAGGATGTAGCTTCTTTCCAGTCTCGTTTAGCAGCTCACGTGCTGATCTGGATGCACTGAGTGTAGGATCCTTCTTTGTTTTTCGTATCACCTGCCTCTTGTCACGTGCACCCAGCGTCGGTCGCTGGTGCTTTTATGATATAGAGTCGATACGGTCCTCAATTTTGAATCGTCTGACGATATCTACCACCGCACTCTTACTTATGTCGAGCGTGGCAACAATTTTTCTACATGATTTACATTTCTCGTTGTGAAAAATCACAAGCTGTCGTGTCTCAAAGCTAGCATTAGCTTTCTACATCTACATCTACATTTATAATCCGCAAGCCACCCAACGGTGTGCGGCGGAGGGCACTTTACGTGCCACTGTCATTACCTACCTTTTCTGTTCCAGTCACGTATGGATCGCGGGAAGAACGACTGCCGGAAAACCTCCGTGCGCGCTCGAATCTCTCCAATGTTACGTTCGTGATCTCCTCGGGAGGTATAAGCAGGGAGAAGCTATATATTCGATAGCTCATCCAGAAACGTACCCTCCCGAAACCTGGCGAGCAAGCTACACCGCGATGCAGAGCGCTTCTCTTGCGGAGTCTGCCACTTGAGTTGTTAAACATCGCCGTAACGCTATCACGGTTACCAAATAACCCTGTGACGAAACGCGCCGCTCTTCTTTGGATCCTCTCTATCTCCTCCGTCAACCCGATCTGCTACGGATCCCACTCGGATGAGTTATACTCAAGTATAGATCGAACGAGTGTTTTGAAAGCCACCTCCTTTGTTGATGGACTACATTTTCTAAGGACTCTCCCAATTAATCTCAAACTGGTACCCGCCTTACGAACAATTAATTTTATATGATCATTCCACTTCAAATCGTTCCGCACGCACACTCCCAGATATTTTACAGAAGTAACTGCTACCAGTGTTTGTTCCGCTATCATATAGTCATACAATAAAGGAGCCTTCTTTCTATGTATTCGCAATACATTACATTTGTCTATGTTAAGGGTCAGTTGCCACTCCCTGCACCAAGTGCCTATCGGCTGCAGATCTTCCTGCATTTCGCTACAATTTTCTAATGCTGCAACTTCTCTGTATACTACAGCATCATCCGCGAAAAGCCACATGGAACTTCCGACACTATCTACTAGGTCATTTATATATATTGTGAAAAGCAATGGTCCGATAAAACTCCCTTGTGGCACGCCAGAGGTTACTTTAACGTCTGTAGACGTCTCTCCATTGATAACAACATGCTGTGTTCTGTTTGCTAAAAACTCTTCAATCCAGCCACACAGCTGGTCTGATATTCCGTAGGCTCTTACTTTGTTTATCAGGCGACAGTGCGGAACTGTATCGAACGCCTTCCGGAATTCAAGGAAAATAGCATCTACCTGGGAGCCTGTAACTAATATTTTCTGGGTCTCATGGACAAATAAAGCGAGTTGGGTCTCACACGATCGCTGTTTGCGGAATCCATGTTGATTCCTACAGAGTAGATTCTGGGTTTCCAGAAACGACATGATACGCGAGCAAAAAACATGTTCTAAAATTCTACAACAGATCGCCGTCAGAGATATAGGTCTATAGTTTTGCGCATCTGCTCGACGACGCTTCTTTAAGACTGGGACTACCTGTGCTCTTTTCCTATCATTTGGAACCTTCCGTTCCTCTAGATACTTGCGGTACACGGCTGTTAGAAGGGGGTGCAAGTTCTTTCGCGTACTCTGTGTAGAATCGAATTGGTATTCCGTCAGGTCCAGTAAACGTTCCTCTGTTGAGTGATTCCAGTTGCTTTTCTATTTCTTGCATGGCATCGTACCGTCGGGGCTGTCGACCGCGCTTGTAAACACACACTTGCCTTTTGGCGCGAAGTATTTACCCCGGTGTGAACGGTGAAAACAAGTGAGGCACCGCCATCTGTTCGTATATTAAAGTAACGTGACCATAGAAGTGTGCTTTATTTCAATCTTATTTTTAACAGGTTGTGTAAGCATCATTTATACTGTTATTTTTAGACATCTAGCT
Source organism: Schistocerca gregaria (assembly GCF_023897955.1). Taxonomy (NCBI): domain Eukaryota; kingdom Metazoa; phylum Arthropoda; class Insecta; order Orthoptera; family Acrididae; genus Schistocerca; species Schistocerca gregaria. The sequence goes on along the minus strand of NC_064920.1, from coordinate 482,174,541 downwards.
TCGTATAACGCGTGGATATATTATATTCTTCTTTTATTTAGAAAACAGTTATGATGCAGGTAAGTAATAGTGTCTTAGTGTCCAAATATTAAGGTTTTCACTGTGTGTGCCTTCACTAGCAGCTTATCTCCCAAACTTTAAAACAGCCTTACAGCAACATTAAATTATTCAGATACAATGGCCGGCCGGGGTGGCCGAACGGTTCTAGGCACTACAGCCTGGAACTGCGCGACCGCTACGGTCGCAGGTTCGAATCCTGCCTCGAGCATGGATGTGTGTGATGTCCTAAGGTTAGTTAGGCTTAAGTAGTTCTACGTTCTGGGGGACTGATGACCTCAGAAGTTAAGTCCCATAGTGCTCAGAGCCATTTGAACCATTTTCAGATACAATGCATGAGAAGAACTCTTTTATCGACTCGATGTCTGACGAACGGTGCTCACACTGAACACTTCCAGGAAAAACTATTTGCGGTACTCTTTCATTTGTTGTATTTTATTTATAGTTATGAGTTGAATGTAACAAACGCTGCAAAGCCTTAAAAATCGTATATTCATTTTGAAACACGTGTATTTTAGCTCCGTTTTTGAGATATTCCGTTCATAATTCACGCTTTTCTTTCCTGTTCTCTTGAGTTGGATACCAGCAGAACAGTGCCTAAATTTTGATCTATGATCAAGGAAGATTATCCTGTATTAAATCGTTTCTGTTTACATTTTACTAAATTGCTGCTGCAGAACGTTTTGGATAGACACATACTATTTATCATAAATTCAGTGAGGAAGTAAAAATACTGTCATGGTAACACTACCTACAATAGATTATATGCCTATTGATCAGGAAGTCCATGCGTGTGCAGCTTCTGTGAAAGAAGTAAATGTAGACCGTTCCTGTTGGAAAACAGAAGACATGACAATCGAGATAAGAAACGAAGTTAATTATTTACATAAGATGAAAATGTCGATATTATCTTAGAGTTACACCAGTGACTGTAAGTGTTAGTTCGCTGTGAGACCGGAGCACGCTGTTTGCGACGGCCTTGGTTTCAGTGGGCCACGGTGTATGACGTCACAGTGCCGGCATGCGAAGCTGAGACTGAAGGTACTTTTAACCACGACTGCAGGGAACGACTAACGCACACGCTGCTGCTGTGTGGCCGGCTCTTTTCCTCCTGCCGTTCTAACTGCCACCTAGGCTACACCAAGAAAACACAATTTATTCAGCGTCTTACCAGTTTTGTATGTTAATTTAAGCTTGAATGTTTTCTGGAATTCCTCATTCTTCCCTCATCCGTCAGTGTCTTGTGAGTGTGACAAAAAAAACCAGTTCACTCCGCGTGTTCGCATCCGCAACAAACTGTATGTCCCACTTACGTAGCTGCATGGGCTGGTTGTTTTAAGTTTTATCATGGTAAGAACAGTGATAGTTAAAACATTAAAACTAGGTACATATCAGCATGATGATGCAACAGAAGTTGTGCGTGTTGTGGTTCGCCACATCCTTGGTAGGCTTCCAGAAGCTACGCAACTCTTGCTAATTACGGGCGGGTTGTATGTGGACGCAAACCTGGCAACCAATAGCGCCATAGTAGTGTATCATATGTTTCAGGCAAGGCAAATATGATGACCGAGGCACCAACGTGAGTTCGCTGTCATACCCTCAAATCAATGTGGCTTTGTGGCTCTGATAGTTACCCTGCTGGGTGATGCCATCACGTGAGGGAAGACAACAAGCCTGAAGGTTGCAGGTGGTCCGCAATATTGTTTTGTAGTCCGCAGTTGTCATGGTGCGCTCCATTTCTGTCACAGGTACCATGGAAATTCAGGTGAATGTTTTCCAAGCAGAAGAACGACGCCATCGTCCTGCTTTCGCTCGTCAGGATGGCAGCGTATCCGGACACGGTCATCGATCGACCTGGTGCAACAACAAACTCAACTCATCCGACCGGCGACACGTATCCGTCGATCCACGGCTCAGTCTCGATGATCCCGTGCCAAATACAGTCGTAGTAGATGATGTCGGTGGGACAACATGGCAACGTATAGGGGTCATTTTCTGTAGAGCCCCACTTTCAACAATGTTTTCTGAACGAAGTACTCCGAAACATTTGCTCCTGCACGAGCATTGTACTCTGTCGTCAGACGTGCCCTAACTGATGAATGCCTGTCGTCATTTACAGAGCGAGCAAGCCTCCGACCTCAACATTGTATGACGAGGCATTGAATTTCGACCTCTCGTCGCATACACGTGGTTTCACAATCCTTCATCGGCTTTAGAAAACTGCTCCCGACAGTACCACTTGATCAACCGACCATCATCTCCACTTTAGAGGTGTTCTTTTCTAGGTGCCGAGCCATGGCACTCTGACCTTTCTCGAAGTCGCCTGCTTCATTGGGTTTTCCCATTTGTGGCCAGAATCGTCATTGCCCATTTGTCCGTCTCTCCTTCCCTTCATGTACGTTCCTTACCGCATCGCGTATCCGCATATCACCAGGCCATTAGTAGTGTTATTTTGTCTCATCAGTATATCATCTCCAAAGGGATAAAGAAAAAAACTATGGGAGTCCTTAGTGATAAGTCTACGTGAAGAAAATGAGGGACCAATCAGAAAGTGAGGATGCGCGAATATATGGAAAGGGGTGGCCATGCAACTGTTTGAGGAAGAGTCCTAATATTCCCTTTAAATCATGTAGGGGAAAAAATGGAAAGTAAGATCCGGGATGTTTGCCTGTTGGGACTTTATTGTTTACAACAGCTGCGACGTGCTCAAATCACGACTTAAAAGTGGGCTGTTTTCTAGGTAGTTCTTGAAGTGAATTCAAGCACAGGCCTCTGTACGAAGATAAAATGAACAATTACTACGATACTCCTTTTGTTAAGTGGTCAACGGGGAAGAGATTCTAGGACAACGGTGAGTAAAGAGTAGAACGCTTTCTATAGCCTTTGCTGCTAAGACATCGGATAGCATAAAATGGCCCAACAAGGCCCAGTTGATAAATATTAAGTGAAACTTGTGCCTTGCCGATGTGACAGCTGTAGCTTTATTGCTGAAATTTTCGCTGCCACATCAACGCGTATCCTCTCGAGAAAGAGTGTGTGAAACATGCTTAAACTCCTCTTTGTCATTTAAAAAATTGCTGGATGAATTTGGGTCAGTAACAATAAATACATCGGTTTGCAAGAAGAGGAACAACCATCCCAATACCCCGTTCTGCAACTTGCATGTGACGTTGAGCGGTGACCTAACAGGGGTATGGGACTTAATTTCGGCGCAGACCTACCTCCTGATACTGTGTCCTTTGTGAACCCACCTGTCCTTACCTATGACGATGCAGCTGCACGTACGATGCAATCCCATCTTTCCCACGGAGCCTTGCTAGACTACAATAACATTTGGTAAGGGGTTGGTACACCATCAAAGAAAGAAAAAAATAATCTGATAACATCAACTACACTGTCCTCCAATTAAGTTAGTGTATAGAATTTACAACATCTGTACAAAGTTGACAACGGCATTCGTCAGAATTCACGGCGCTTGCGGAATGAAAGTAACTGCGATGGACGAAACAATTCCGCCCTACTGAACGCAGCTACTCGTATACTTAGTTGCGCCGCTCGGGGAGCCGTGCTGTCCGAGGCGCCTTACCACGGTTCTTGCTGCTGCCCGTGTCGGAGGTTCGAGTCCTCTCTCGGGCATAGATGTGTATGTTGTTTAGCGTAAGTTAGTTTAAGTTAGATTAAGTAGCTTGTAAGCCTAGGGCTGTTGATCTTTGCAGTTTGTTCCCATAGGAACTGACCACCATCTACCACTTAGTTGCGCTGCGACGTGGGATGTACAAAAAAACAACCATGACAGTTTTGGAATCTGTCGGCAATAACAGACTCGATTTCCCCAGAGCACGGACTACGCCACTACACGGCCTTCATCGACGTTCCGTAGCAACACTGAGACAGAACCCAAGCGAATTAGCTTTGTCACACTTACCGACAGTTCGTTACTTATGACACATAATGAGGTTTTTTTTTCAGTTCAGTTATCAACAAAGTAGCCGCAGCTCATAGTTCTTTCTCCTCGTATTTCTATAAAACAAGATTTTTCTAAAGTTTGCATGCAACAATATATACTTATGTTATTGATACAACGGTGGGATCAAAAACCAATAAAACACTCATTAACTCATACCGCAATGAACATCATTCGACAGTAACCAGTTGCAACTCTAACTCTTGTGATCTTCAGACACAGAATCTGCAACATCGGACAGTATTTCCAATCATCATTGTGGCTTTTGTTTGGTTCTATTTTAAAACTGTATCTTCTGAAGATGAACTGAATTTCGAATGAAAATGGTCATCACAAAATAATGTATTTCATTGCACAATAAAGACCATCATTAATGATCAGTCTTACAGCATTAAAATACTCGAGTGATTATTTCAAAAAACAATATGTATAATACTACAACGAGCAAACCGTAGTTAATATCTTGTAGACATTAAATATACAATTTTAAGCCATCCATGCATAGATATATTAGAGACTGATAATTCGTTGTAATCTGTCTTCTCGACGACAGAGTGTTCAAGTTGTCGTATTCAAGCGTTCAAACTGAAATGGGAACGTACCTCGCTCCAGCCGTGTTAACAGCTTTCGCGTCGCGGCAGAAATTTCAGAAATTTTCGCGTCCTCTGTGTAATGAAAACATCGCCGATACCATAAACCAGGGTTCGCCGCGATTTCATTTGCAGATACGAGCGGGAAGCATGTCCGTGCGTTCTGCGCTTGCCGCGGGATGAGTGGCGCCAGTTTTGACGGCTGCCTGGCAACGGACAAATGGCGTCCGTGCCCGAACGGGAGCTTGTCAGCGCATTTTGCGATTGTTGTCCATCAATCTCGCGTTTCATATCTCGCTGTGGAGGATGGTACGCGAGTAGCACTATGCAGAACCCACACATGAATTCCGAGTGCGTCATCCGGCCAATGTGTTTCCGGCCGGCATACATCACAAACGCGTGCTTCCGTTTATTAAGCGCCGAATGAGGGACACTGCTGCTTATTGTCGCTTGGCAGCGCGCAGTTCGACTGATGGCGTGTGAACTTGAGGCTACTGGATAAGTAGGAGCGGTAATGCTGCCGGCAACCCATGGTCTTCTTGAATATCACGATTATTTATTAGTCTTGATACTGTTGTGGGTGATAATGATCTTGCCTTTCTTCCAACTATGAACTGAATTATCCAGTCTTTTGCAAAGAGCCACACGTGGACTCGCAACTACAGTAAAACTGGGAATTTTCCACATGTTGCCAGCTAAAAAAGAAATGATGAATGGCAGAAGCAATTGTCGGAACTATCCTGCCAGTCGCTTCATCTGATATCGGATATAAAGAAAAAAGTTAATTTGTGAAGTAGTACCAGAATGTCTGTGATGGTACTCTCCAACAAGAACTAAAATGTATCTTATAAAAATATTTTTATTATGCGAAGAAATTTCACAGTAATAATGATTATTATTTTACAAATAACGGTTAATATCAATGATTAATTAACAAACATCAATGAAAAATCAGCGACTGTATACACGAAATTTAAAAAGAGACCTCTGTGAGAAAACTTCATTTACTTCTTCCGAAAGGAAACTAATGATTTTTGAAGGAAGCACAGACTTCCTCCTCTAGCGTTTCACTTCTCTGTTACCCTTTGATGTACTCAAAGGTAATATTGCCGTGCATTTTTCTGAAATAATCATACTTTTGTTCGTAAGTATTGGTGTGTGCCAGTTATCGTAGCGAACATATTGATGCCACCGTAACGATTTTGCTTAACCAATTTATCTGTTTTAGGTAGATGGATCTGGTAATTGTGATCTCGTTGTTCGAAGGCAAAGCGGCAGATTCATCGCGTCATTTCGTTTAAGCGTTTTATTCTCTACAAGTCAAACCTGCAGATCTGATTTTACGAACTAAGATCGAATATCCGATACCACATTTTACGGTGAAATCACAACAGAATTTTACGGTCCAAGAGCCTTCAGACAGTTATGATGTACACTGACCACCTGATACATCGAAAGAATATAACAGGTGACGGAAAAAAGGTCTATTGCAACAGTGATTCAATATTCGAGAAGACTTATGAGTCTATAATATTATGTCATCCATACTGAACAGTTTTTTAAAGAAACTGCGACTGTTTTGACAGTAAAAGTGGAAATAAAACAATTTATTTTTATTTTTCTCCTACGACCCGTTTCGGGAGCTTATACTCTCATCTTCAGGTGGCAAATAGCGATATCGTGTTACCTGTGTACCTGCAGGATAAGGGTAGTTTGTTTTCGTATCATTTTGAATGTGATCCATTATAAAGATTCCTGAAGTTCGTCATAAATGAACATTTTTGACCTCATTTTTCACACAGAATCACGAACCACTAATATCAACACACCAAACACTGCAACTGGGTAAAGATCTGGTACTTCTCTACAGAGATCATTCATGGCTAGCTTACGTTGTGGATCAGACATATATAAAGTAGGCCTATCCATAAGTAGTTCATACCGGACAAAGCTTTCAAACTAAATTTAAAGAACACATTAATGTATTTAGATACAATACATCCAATAAATCTGCCATAGCTACACACATTCGGGACACAGGAAGTTCATTTGGCAGTACAGAGGACAATCTAATAATACTTCATCAAATGAACATAGGCCACAGACTCAGTCTTTATGAAGAGCCGGAGATTTTCATTCACAACAGAAAAGTTGGACAGAACACACTAAGTGCAAAAGCTGAGACAGCGGCAGTGAGCTCCTTTAACAGCCTTGCAGTTATTCTAGATGATGTATTATAACACTTTCTACCTTCTACTTACTGGGTCAGTTATAAATAAATAAAAAGCATCCAAACGTGTTGCAGAGAAAGAGCATATTCATACTGAGACTGTAGGTACACACACACACACACACACACACACACACACACACACACACACACACAATGCAATGTAATGCTTTTAACACAATGCTGTAAAGAAGGAATTAATTTTATAGTTGTCATATGTATTCCTGGTCCACAACGTGAACTAGCTATGAATGATCTCTGAGGCACAGTACCGTATATTTACACTGCTACAATCTTTGGTGTGTTTGTGTTAGTGGTGCGTGTTTCTGCTTGAAAAACCGAGTCAAATTGTTTACATATGACGAGCTGCAGGGTTATGTACACTGAATCAGATTAAGAATGAAACAAACAAAAAACAACTAGCTGCATCCACCAGATACACATGTAACAAGATATCGCTGTTTTACACCTGAAGGTGAGAGCATAAATTCTCGTGGGAGAAAAATAAAAACCTTACTGACACAGATAAATTGTTTCATTTGAACTTTAAGAGTTGTGTGTGTTAAGTTATCAATTACATAGTGCCGTCGCATTTGTAATGTCTGGCTGACTGATATTCATGCACAGAATATTTTTTGTTGTAGAAGGGATATTTGTCTCGCATTTATCTGCGAAGCCGGTCGGTGTGGACGAGCTGTTCTAGGCGCTACAGTCTGGAACCGCGCGACCGCTACGGTCGCGGGTTCGAATCCTTCCTCGGGCACGGATTTGTGTGACGTCCTTAGGTTAGTTAGGTTTAAGTAGGTCTACGTTCTAGGGGACTGATGCCTCAGCAGTTAAGTCCCATAGCGCTCAGAGCCATTTGAACCATTTTTTTTTTAGCTGTCAACAAGGAAAGATACGTCATGGAGTCCGATGAAAGAAGAACAGAGTTTATGGGAGTACACTGGTGAGAATTGAAGAAATCTACGAAACCGCTGTTCGTGCTGCATAGGTGAACCACCACTCTGCGTAGCCAGTGACGTCACAAGGACCACCTATTGGATGTTTCACTAAGTTATACCGATCCTTCCGATATGCGCCTTTTAAACACGCTGCTTTATAGCAAGCGGATACAGCCAGAGAGTGTTTATTTTTTGACAAATGTTTTAAAATAATGCAGAATATACTGATATTACTGATTCAAGAAATGCGCATCAACGTAAGTCATATCTTGTAACCCTCTACCGACTGCTTCTTTTCATCAGTGTGCTAGGGCAAGGTATGCACCTCTGCAGTCAATGTCGCTAAACACGCCTGTGGGGTATCGCTCGACTACGAGGAACGCCGATTCGAATCCTGGCCAGTATTTGGCAGGAAAGGAAGAAAAGGCGAAGGCTTAAAGTTCCTGACTACCTGTCTGTGCGAAAAAATTTTAGATTACATTCCAAAACCTCTCCGCAGTGTCTCATGAAGTGAGGGCATGTGGCGGTGTTGACGGTGATCTGCAGTTCGGGTGGCAGGTTAAGCTCGTCCGCCTCGTTGGTGCTCTTCGAAAGGCGTAAGCTCTGTGCCAACACAGCGTTTTACCCTCTCCCTTCTCTCATCATCATCATAACACAACACAAACATAACACTGTACTACACACACCCTTTACACTCACTGGCACTCTAAACAGATACATGCGACTCGAACATCACGTATACGCTAGGAAAGGTGCTCGTGTGCGCGGAGGAAGAGCGTCCTTTCCGACAAGGGGCTGAACTGACTCATGCAGTGGGATTTACCAGCCGACAATGCCGTATGACATTTTTGCTAGGCCTAGATAAAAAATTAAAAAAACCTCATGAAGCGAGGATTTACAAGGCTTTTAAGAAAGTTGTATGTGTGTTTCATTAAATCTGATGAGCCGGCAGTTGTGACTGAGCGGCTCTAGGCGCTTCAGTCTGGAACCGCGTTACTGCTACGGTCGCAGGTTCGAATCCTGCCTCTGGCATGGATGTGTGTGATGTCTTTAGGTTAGTTAGGTTTAAGTAGTTCTAAGTCTAGGGGACTGATGGCCTCAGATCTAAAGTCCCTTAGTGCTTGGAGCCATTTGAACCGTTTTGAAAACTGATGAACTAGAGTGCTGTGATATCAATCCATTACTTTTTAAACTGTTTACCATCAATAATACTTAATGAAAAATTACAGATGGTTTGTAAAGATCAGCTGCTTCTTTTTCAACAGTTAGCAAAACTAAAGTTGCATTCCACGGACATAATTCACAAGAAGAGCAACTCAAAACAGCAACCATTTATATGTTGAATGAAGTATGAAAAATCTAGAAAAAACGCAAAAATGCACTTCACGGCGTCGGTTAGACTGTTTTAGAAAAGAATATTTTTCGGGATGACTTTTTGGTGAGAAATGACACCAAAACTTCTCTTTAGTTGCGAAAGGATTTCTTCTTATTGATTACCTTGATATGATAACTCAATGTCTTAGTAATGCTATCCAGTGCTCTGCTAGTAACAGTACTTTCATACATGTAAGAGTTTATTTTACACATTCTATGTAGTATTGTTCTGGGTAGGCATCGTCTGTAAGAATAGCTTAATGTGTAGAACTCACATATTCTCTTCGAGTTAGTTCTGCATTTAGCATAACAAAGTGGAATATCTCACATATCTTGGCTATTGCGAGATATGTTTTAAATATTCTTTGCTCGATACATGTGAATCACAGAGGTAGATAAGAAAACTACCTTTCCTCTGCATCCTTTCTGCAAATGTGTAACACTCTGTATAGCGACATCACGCAATTCCTTACTTGGGTATGAAATTATGAACTGTAATTCGTTTGTTGTTCAGAAAAGATGTATCAGAAGTTATATAAACTTCGTGATAATAAAATGTGAAGCACCCAGAAGAACTGATTGGAGTCCAGGGTACCTTCGTACAAGTACACACCATCGGCGGATATGTAACTGATTATAGAGAAGCAAAAATCTGTGACAGACAGAACGGCTACCAGAGAGCTTTAGTGTTGTTCGCATTTAGCGTTATTACCAGGCTTACCAGGGTATATAAGGAACGTGAACAATGTTGGATGTTGCATACTCACTGAGATGGACAAGGCGACACAGTCTACACATGTGAGGCAGTCTCAGCAACAGCTGACAGATTTTGTAGTGGCCTCATTGTGGTTCTCCATGTGACCGCCTGGTCGAATCATGTACCATTTGAATGTGACAGCAGCAACACGTGGACAGTTACAGCGTTCTGGTCGACCACGTATAACCACCATAAGGGAGCCGGCGGTTCTAGGCGCTACAGTATGGAACCGCGTGACCGCTACGGTCGCAGGTTCGAATCCTGCCTCGGGCATGGATGTGTGTGATGTCCTTAGGTTAGTTAGGTTTAAATAGTTCTACGTTCTAGGGGACTGATGACCTCAGAAGTTAAGTCCCGCAGTCCTCAGAGCCATTTGAACCGTAAGGGAGGGTGGTTGTATTGTGCACCTAGTACATCGTAATCCTTCACATATGCGCCTGCCATCCGGGAACAAATAAATGGCGTCCGTGCAACATTCTCTGTCATCAGACACATTTAGACGGAATCTAGCAGCAGTTCCAATGGGGGAATTACCGTCCCAAGCAGAGGCTGGCCTTAGCACCACAACAGAAATAGCTACATTTGGAGTGGTGCAGCGACAGATAAGCAGCCACTGCTGACGAATGCCGTCGCACTATGTTCAACGATGAATCTGTTTCTGCACTACCACGGATGACAATCGACGGGAAGTAGTTGTGTGACGGCGGCGAAGTTGGGAGAGAACCCATCCTTCAATGCGTCGTAGAGGCACAGCGGTGTTATTCTTTGCGTTACGGTGTGGGAAGTCTACGAGTATGACTTCAGATCGTGGCTGATAGTGATTGACGGAACTCTGGTAGCACAATAGTACATCATTAGTATCTTGCTCCCACATGTATTACCTTTCACGCGACGGTACTGTGGTGCCACTTTCCAACAGGACAGCACTCGTGCACAGAACACGCGTCTATCAACTGTTTGAATGTCTACATCTACATCTACATTTATACTCCGCAAGCCACCCAACGGCGTATGGCGGAGGGCACTTTACGTGCCACTATCATTACCTACCTTTTCTGTTCCAGTCGCGTATGGTTCGCGGGAAGAACGACTGTCTGAAAGCCTCCGTGCGCGCTCAAATCTCTCTAATTTTGCGTTCGTGATCTCCTCGGGAGGTATAAGTAGGGGGAAGCAATGTATTCGATACCTCATCCAGAAACGCACCCTCTCCAAACCTGGCGAGAAAGCTACACCGCGATGCAGAGCGCCTCTCTTGCGGAGTCTGCCGCTTGAGTTTGCTAAACATCTCCGTAACGCTATCACGGTTACAAAATAACCCTGTGACGAAACGCACCGCTCTTCTTTGGATCTTCTCTGTCTCCTCCGTCAACCCGATCTGGTACGGATCCCACACTGATGAGCAAAACTCAACTATATGTCGAAGGAATGTTTTGTAAGCCACCTCCTTTGTTGATGGACTACATTTTCTAAGGACTTTCTCAATGGATCTCAAGCTGGTACCCGCCTTACCAACAATTAATTTTATATGATCATTCCACTTCAAATCGTTCCGCACACATACTCCCAGATATTTTACAGAAGTAACTGCTACCAGTGTTTGTTCCGCTATCATATAATCATACAATAAAGGATCCTTCTTTCTATGTATTCGCAATACGTTACATTTTTCTATGTTAAGGGTTGAGGTACTCTAGTGGCCAGCCAAATCCGAAATCTGTTCCCACGTAGAACACGTGTGGGACGGGCTCTGACATGATCTGCATACCACTGCCAATATCCAGGATATCAAGGATCTTTTAATACAGCTGTAGGCCATCTTGCCTGAGGAGAAGGTACAGCGGCTTCACGACACACTTTCCAACCGACTCAGAGCATACATTAAGGTCAAGTGTGTGTAATATCAATTTGATTAGTCGGATGGTACTACACTGTTCTTTGTAAATTTGAGCAGGTATTATAATCAATGAAATAACATCATAGAGTCTCTTCTCTCTTGAAGCTCCATTTAGTTTCCTCATCTCCTTCTGGGTGTTTCATTTTCTTTTGTGAGGCAGCGTATATTGTAATTTTTTTCTAAATTAATTATCGGATATAGGAGCGCGAAGTACGTTACAATTCATTTGTTTAAAATCTAGGGTACTGACAGAAGGAATTACTACATTACCATTTGATTACGTGAGATTTATGGTGATATCTTTGTAATTAGTACAGGAGGCTATATCCCGGTTAGTAAGGGATCAATTACAATTCATCTAATTGAAAACCTAATTGTGTTCAAAGATTCTGGAAATATTTGAGGCGACCGGCTTAGATGAGTCACAATGCATGTTACTAAGGAAATGACTATTTTAAATTTGCGAAAAAAAAGGTTACTCATAGTACCGTTGTTCTCTGTAAGTTTGTAAGATGCCTCTCATCTGAATCGAATGAACGCTCTCTATACGCTGATCACACTCCTCCAACTCAGATATATATGATAAGCTGTAGCTTATGAATAGTGATTGAGAAGTATTTGCCCGGACATTTGAGTCGTGCATGTGCTCCTTGTTGAAATTAGTACTAATAAATGGGATACAGGGTTTTACCTCTAATACCCATGTGATGAAAAAACTAATTATCAGCTCTCCCATACATAGGGGATGAATGGAAGTCGGAACATAGATCAGCAAAATTAATACTTCTGACAGAAACGGAGTCCGCAGGGAAGGGAAGAAAATGATCTGGTAACTAGCCCGCTGTGTACTTTAAAGGCATCACCCACACGGTTTCGCATTGGTAATGACGATTGCGTCTATCCGTTTGGGTATACGTAGATACATGCCGAAAAGTCAAGTAGACCTACGAGCAACAGTGGCGAGTAAGCTACCAGAGGCCAAAGCGGCACAGGTTGCTTAAAAATGAAAACGCCCCTAGTCCTTCCGCAACACCGGCACCTTCCTTCGTGGTGCTGCCTGCACTTACTATCTCTGAACTACGAGAAATGACCTGCTCCTTCAGTGACTGCAGACATCCTGCCTACTGTAGGCGCCCCGGTGGTCCCGGTCGCCTACGGTGGACTGCAGGCCGAGCGGTGACCTCTCCAGTTGTCAGGATGCTAGGAAATGACTGTGGACGCGTCAGAAACGCCAAAGAAACATTATTAATTCATAACACCTTTATTCCTGCCGAGTACAATGTGGCCCGCGTAACGCAGGCTGGCTGAGCTTGGTGATGTCAACGACCTTCCCCGAGTCCTCGCTGACTCGGAGCGATGACACCAGCTCTGGGCCACACCAGTTTTGCTAGCGCAGCGCCGCATGCTGTGACGTAGCGTGGGATGCCCTTACTTCGGCCGCGCGTGGATGGCGGCGCTCGGCTGGCTGGCCGGCTCGGCAGATAGCAGGCCGCTGGTGTAGGAGGCTCCGGGTTGGAGTCCCGGCGCTGTCAGCACGTGAAGCGTTCTCGTAGTGCGGAGTGCACTCTATCCCACCCCATCTTCTTTCCTGCTCCTCCTGGTGGCTCGTCCGTGGTGGACAGGCGGAACGAGCTGCAATACCCCCAGTGACGTCGGCTCACCTGGTTGTGATGGCGGATGCAGAGGGCCTAGACCCCGCACAATCTCGACGACGACTCACTGATGTCAACATTGGTGGCGAGCGAGTCTGCCGCGATGTCTGCTAATCCTAGGTTGATGATTGACTGCGGCAGCAGAGAGGACCAGAGCTGGTACTGTCCCCTCACGTCTGCTGGTGGAGGGGCCGCCCTTTCTGCAACATCTCCTTAATAAAGATTAACATGTCGGTCGCCGAGCTGAGCGCTACGCAGCGACCCAGTACACATCTAACTGCAAGTGCCTTGTTGCTATCAAAGCTGGCGTATTTAAAGGAAGCACGATCGACGGCCTGACGTCATGCTCGTTTGTAATGAACGCATTTGTTCCACTTATACTGATGATTCATCTGTCGTACCCGCCCCTTAGATGTTCTTGCGACAGGGTTATTTGTTGTTACAGCAGACTTGCGCAAAGTTGTGAAATGCAGTACAGTTGACGCTATACCTGTGTCTTACACTCTACGGAAGTCTCCGTCTAACACAAACCCGTGTGCTAAGCAATTCTCTCTCGCCTGTTGTGTGTAACCAGGCCATTGCCCCTGCGTGACGACACATTGCGATACATGTTCAATCCTCCTACCTCTTGGCTAACCTACTGCCTCTGGCTCTCGGCATAGGCAACGAAACTCTGATTCTCAGCGGAGGAACCGCCAAAACTTGCTGGTTGTCCAATCAGACAGAAACATATAAAGATAGTCAACGAAAAGCCACAGAGCAAACCTTGCCCTTTCTCTATTGCCGAAAAGTTTATTCTTACCCGAGACAATTTCTTAATTTTTCACTTTAAAGAAATTGTACAATTTCGGCAGGTGACCATCACCACGGAGAAAAGTGGTATCTGATGATTGTGAGACTACTCAGACTTATACCTGTTTGTAAGGCGATGCTAATTGAAACTTCCTGGCAGATTAAAACTGTGTGCCCGACCGAGACTCGAACTAGTGACCTTTGCCTTTCGCGGGCAAGTGCTCTACCAACTGAGCTACCGAAGCACGACTCACGCCCAGTACTCAGAGTTTTACTTCTGCCAGTATCTCGTCTCGTGAGTCGTGCTTCGGTAGCTCAGTTGGTAGAGCACTTGCCCGCGAAAGGCAAAGGTCCCGAGTTCGAGTCTCGGTCGGGCACACAGTTTTAATCTGCCAGGAAGTTTCATATCAGCGCACACTACGGTGTAGAGTGAAAATCTCATTGTGGATGCTAATTGCCCACTCTAGCTAATTTTTGCACCAATGAAACGAGTGCTCTACTTCGCGAATCAGAGTTCGCGTCAAAAACACCCAAGTTCAAATGGTCCAAATGGCTCTGAGCACTATGGGACTTAACTTCTGAGGTCATCAGTCCCCTAGAACTTGGAACTACTTAAACTTAACTAACCTAAGGACATCACACACATCCATGCCTGAGGCAGGATTCGAACCTCCGACCTTAGCGGTCACGTGGTTCCAGACGGACGCGCCTAGAACCGCACGGCCACACCGGCGGCAACACCCAAGTCTTAACGACAGTGCGGTATGGGAGTGAAGTTCAGAAGCGGGCCTATTGACTGCGTTATTTGCACTCCCACGTCGTCCACAAAATCTTACCCGCAGCCCAAATGAGTTCCTGGATTTTCCAGAAGCGTCCCTTTTGCACACCAGGTTGCGCCAAGCATGATTTGATGAAACTCCAAAGTGGACCTAAAGTGGTTGATTGCACTTTCATGTCCTCCACAAGATCGTATTTGCAGCCCAAAATGTGGGTTGTCAGCAGAACGTATTCTCATGTAAAAGTTGGTACCTCAAGATGGTACCGTGGGTAAGGGCTGCCGCTCCCAAACGGAATAATGAATAGGTGACGCCGTATAAGACACACCCCAAGCGTTTCCGTACGCTGACGCAGCCGAGAAGTTATTTATGTCCCAGCGTAGAGCGGCTCAGTTTATTCTCTACGTAATCAGTCATCAGTTGTAATCATCGCTTATAATGACAGAATCGCCACTGTAAACACCCGGCTGCGTGATCATAGAACCGTTTTTCTGAACTTAATGTCGCTTAAAGACTTTTGTGCTCTAATATGTACTATCATTCCGTAATAAAGATCTAATGGTTCAAATGGCTCGGAGCACTATGGGACTTAACTTCTTTGGTCATCAGTACCCTAGAACTTAGAACTACTTAAACCTAACTAACCTAAGGACATCACACACATCCATACCCGAGGCAGGATTCGAACCTGCGACCGTAGCGGTCGCGCGGTTCCAGACTGTAGCGCCTAGAACCGCATGGCCACTGCGGCCGGCTAATGAAGATCTAAAAGCTGTAGGTCTCATCTCGTGTTACGTACTCTAATGCTCACTTTCTTATCCTTGTGCTACAATTTCACTTCCATTTCTCAAGATGGAAATAACTCCGAAACGTGTCATGCATGCATTGTGATCAATGAAGTAATTCTGCATCTGCTGTACGACTTCTTCTGTGACCTAGCCAGCTTAACTAAAGTCTATGCACATTTACTAGAATGGCTACTACCCTTCTACGTAATTTTATGTCCCACCTTTATTGCGCCACGATCTTAGTTTTATCTTTATATATTGTATAGGAGTCCGGCCCAAGCTCCTACAGTCATCACGAGATAGCTGGGAGGAATTCTGTGGTGAAGACCTAGCTACACTCGACAGCGCTAATAAAATGTCGTTGACGGTAACACATTTAATAAGCTCTAATATAGGACTGTCTTCTAAAGCTATGCGCTACAGCCGGTCCAGTGGAGCAGCGCATCAGCAGCGGAAGGCCAGCATGCGATCGTCTTTCAGTACCGCCAGGACAGCGAAGCGTCGGGTGGCGGCTGGTACGTCATCGGGAGGCAATCGACGCGCCGACTCTGGCGGCCTCCAGCTCTACGTATCGATCTCCAAAGTGCACCCTTTGACATCGAAGAGTCGCACTCAGGAGTCAGGCTCCAGCTCCACTCCGTTTAGTAGACGGGAGCTAGCGCCATCAGTGTCTGCTACAGCACTGGGATGAGCACCTGCAGTCCCTCCTCCCCACCCCTTCTCTAAGGTAGATGACGGGCAGTATCCCAGACATGTAGGTCAAGCCTCCAGCAGGCCTGCACGGCGACGGCAGCTTCCAGGCCTCATCAGGCAGACTCGTAGTCCGTAAACGATCAAAGGAAGCTAGGGCCACCGAGGGTCGACTTCCATAGCCTCCCTTCTCATTGGATAGCTGCAACTGATGCAAGGGCTGAGACTGCACACATGGCAGTCGGCAGTCAGCAGTCAGCATTCGTTAAGAATAATGGCGTATTTGTGTTGGCGCTTCCAGTGCACTCTGCGGTGGTGGGGAGGGGCGATAACATCATGTGTCCTCGATTTCCCTCATTGTCATCTCTCCTAGTGTCTTCAGACTTTCGCAGCTTTACCTTTGAGAGGCTCTTTTCTGCTAGCTTAACACCTCAATACTTATTGTTGAGTTGTACCTAACCTCGTTTACAACACTCTGCTTTGTCTCGCCTTCCATTATGCCATTATGCTTCGCTTGCGGACGAGGGATAGAGGTCGTTCCCCCAATGGTGTGACAGCTTCCGTGTCTGGCACAAATCGCTCAGCACTTGCCCCTATATGGCAGTTTACTGGACCTTGACACAGGTGGTTCTGCCAAGGTAGAATATGACAAGAAACTTTCTGGCAGATTAAAACTGTGTGCCGGACCTAGACTCGAACTCGGGATCTTTGTCTTTCTCGCGCAAGTGCTCTACCATCTGAGTGAAAATGGCTCTGAGCGCTATGGGACTTAACATCTATGGTCATCAGTCCGCTAGAAATTAGAACTACTTAAACCTAACTAACCTGAGGACATCACACGACACCCAGTCATCACGAGGCTGAGTGAAAATCTCATTCTAGAATATTACAAGCTTTTAGTCTCCTGGGACGTACTATTTCTCATATTTCAATCGTCTGCTAGCTTATACAATACTAAATTGCTCTCTGTAATTAATATTCCGAGTCCACTAAGATTATATACACTAAGATGGTATCTGTTCTTTCTGACATGTCCGAAAGAACAGATACCATCGGTGACCATGCAGCTCGTTAGAATGAAATTACAATGAAATGAACACCCTTAGCTGCTTACAGGCGTTGACATACGTCAACGGGGATACCTGAAAATGTGCGTCCCGACCGGGCCTCGAACCCTGATCTCCTTCTTACATGGTGGACGCTCTACCCATCTGAGCCACCGAGGACACAGAGGATAGCGCGACTGCAGGGATTTGTCTCTGGCACGCCTCCCGCGAAACCCACATTCTCAACGTATTGTCCCGCACTATATTCGTAGTGCCCCCGCCCATTATACTCATTACTCGCGGCGCGTTGCCGATTCCCGTAAGAGTTCGGGCACTGTTTGTGCATTCGCACAGAAGAAGAAGATGGTCAAATGGCAGGTGAGCCTTAACTATATATGTACTAAGATGGTATGTGCTAAGATGGTTTCGAACATGTCCGAAAGAACAGATACCATCGGTGACCATGCAGCTTGTTAGAATGAAATTACAATGAAATGAACACCCTTAGCTGGTTACAAGCATCCCCGCCGACGTATGTCAACGCCTGTAAGCAGCTAAGGGTGTTCATTTCATTGTAATTCCACTAAGATTATTTTATCATTTGCTGATTGGTTGGTTGGTTGGTTGGTCAGTTTGTTGACTTGGGGGAGGGGACCAAACAGTATGGTCATCGGTCCCATCAGATGGGGAAGGAAGTCGACCGTGCCCTTTCAAAGGAATCATCCCGGCATTTGTCTGAAGCGATTTAGGGAAATCAGATCATCTGCTGAACAGTGAATGAGTGAAAGATGGAGCTTGCCGCTAGCGAGCGTTTCCAGTACGACTGACATCGAACAACGGATGGCCGGTGCCCCGCGACCTGGCCGCGCCGCGCCGCGCCGCGAGCTTTGGCTCAGAGGCTGCAGCCACGCCGGGTGAGGGGAGCGGGCCAGCCCGCAGCGCGCCGGCATTCCGTGCATTGTGCGGCGCCGCAATGCGCGGGCGGCGGCCTTGACGGACGGGGCACGCAATCCTGCGCTGCCATAACAGTAGCGGTTCGGGCCGTCACACATGCCGGCCATAGGCCCGCAATTGCCCTCGCGGCCGTTTAAGGGGAAGCCCTGCAGCCCGCAGTGCCAATGCGAACACTCGAAGCCTCACAGTGCAACTGCCCCCAAAGGAAGTTGTAGTCTAACGTCCATCTTCCCTACTTACGAGGGGTGTTCAGTAACTAATGCAACATTTTCTTCTCGCCCAAATTCCAGTGAAAAAATGTAGAATTTCTTGTGGGGCATCGTGGTATACTCCGCTTCAGACCCTATAGTTACATGAAGTTTCGACTGGTGGCGGCGCTGTATACAGGGTGTTACAAAAAGGCACCTCCAAACTTTCAGGAAACATTCCTAACACACAAAGAAAGAAAATAAGTTATGTGGACATGTGTCCGGAAACGCTTACTTTCCATGTTAGAGCTCATTTTTATTACTTCTCTTCAAATCACATTAATCATGGAATGGAAACGCACAGCAACAGTAAGTACCAGCGTAACTTCACTTTGTTACAGGAAATGTTCAGAATGTCCTCAGTTAGCGGGGATACATGCATCCACCCTCCGTCACATGGAATCCCTCATGCGCTGATGCAGCCCTAGAGAATGGCGTAATGTATCACAGCCGTCCACAGTACGAGCACGAAGAATCTCTACATTTGGTACCGAGGTTGCGTAGACAAGAGCTTTCAAATGCCCCCATAAATGAAAGTCAAGAGGGTTGAGGTCAGGAGAGCGTGGAGGCCATGGAATTGGTTCGCCTCTACCAATCCATCGGTCACCGAATCTGTTGTTGAGGAGCGTACGAACACTTCGACTGAATTGTGCAGGAGCTCCATCGTGCATGAACCACATGTTGTGTCGTACTTGTAAAGGCACATGTTCTAGCAGTACAGGTAGAGCATCCCGTATGAAATCCATTGAGCGTAGGTGGAAGAACATGGGGCCCAATCAAGACATCACCAACGATGCCTGCCCAAACGTTCACAGAAAATCTGTGTTGATAACATGATTGCAGAATTGCGTGCGGATTCTCGTCAGACCACACATGTTGATTGTGAAAATTTACAATTTGATCACGTTGGATTCAAGCCTCATCCGTAAAGAGAACATTTGCACTGAAATAAGGATTGACACATTGTTGGATGAACCATTCGCAGAAGTGTACCCGTGGAGGCCAATCAGCTGCTGATAGTGCCTGCACACACTGTACATAGTACGGAAACAACTGGTTCTTCCGTAGCACTCTCATACAGTGACGTGGTCAACGTTACTTTGTACAGCAGCAACTTGTCTGACGCTGACATTAGGGTTATCGACAACTGCGCGACGAATTGCCTCGTCCATTGCAGGTGTCCTCGTCGTTCTAGGTCTTCCCCAGTCGCGAGTCATAGGCTGGAATGTTCCGTGCTCCCTAAGACGCCGATCAATTGTTTCGAACGTCTTCCTGTCAGGACATCTTCGTTCTGGAAATCTGTGTCGATACAAACGTACCGCGCTACGGCTGTTGCCTGCCCCGTGCTAATCCATACATCAAATAGGCATCTGCCAAATCCTCATTTGTAAACATTGCACTGACTGAAAAACCACGTTCGTGATGAACACTAACCTGTTGATGCTACGCACTGATGTGCTTGATGCTAGTACTGTAGAGCAATGAGTCGCATGTCAACACAAGCACCGAAGTCAACATTACCTTCGTTCAATTGGGCCAACTGGCGGTGAATCGAGGAAGTACAGTACATACTGACGAAACTAAAATGACCTCTAACATGGAAATTAAGCGTTTCCGGACATATGTCCACATAACATTTTTTCTTTATTTGTGTGTGAGGAATGTTTACTGAAAGTTTGGCGGTACCTTTTTGTAACACCCTGTATAGCTTTCAAAACGGCGTCTGTAAGGGAGGTGCGTTCCAAGCAGAGAGCTGCCACTGAGGTTCTTTTGACGGCAAACCAGAGCATCTCAGATATTCATCGGCGCTTGCAGGACGTCTACGTAGACCTGATAGGTAACGGAAGCACGGAGAGTCGTCGGGCGCCTCGTTTGTCATCAATGCGAAACGTTCGCGCAAACCTGTTCGACCTCCCGCCTGCCGGCCGGCTACCACAGCTGTGACTGCTACAGCGGTGGAACGTGTGGACACTCACATTCGAGGTAAAAGACAGATCAGAATTCAACATATTGTCGCACATCTCCTTTGGAAGTGCCGACACTCTCGTCCACCAGTTAGGGGTACTCAAAGCAAAAGGTGAGTGCTCGCTCGGTTCGTTGCCATCTAACAGAAGACGATAAGGCCAACGAAGGGCCATCTGTGCGAAATTGCTTGCATGTTACGAGGCTGATTGTGACAATTGACGTCGAAGATCGTCACAGGTGACGAAGAAAGCTACCGTACAGGCCATCCCAGTAAGGTGAAGTAACTTCGTCTCTTTGAAAGGAGACCGTGTTGAAAAGTAGGGTTTTGTAGCCAGAAGAGCGAGGAATAATATGGTCTATCGCAATACTGAATAAAATGGTTCAAATGGCTCTAAGCACTATGGGACTTAACATCTGAGGTCATCAGTCCGCTAGAACTTAGAACTACTTAAACCTAACGAACCTAAGGACATCACAAATATCCATGCCCGAGGCAGGATTCGAACCTGCGATGGTTGCAGTCGCGCGGTTCCGGACTGAGGCGCCTAGAATTCCTCGGCCACCGCGGCCGGCTACTGAATAAAACCAATCGCCTTCCATAAAAATGTGTTGCATTTCTTATTTAACGCCCCTAA
This sequence comes from Schistocerca gregaria, assembly GCF_023897955.1. Classification (NCBI taxonomy): domain Eukaryota; kingdom Metazoa; phylum Arthropoda; class Insecta; order Orthoptera; family Acrididae; genus Schistocerca; species Schistocerca gregaria. Next base: position 482,153,185 of record NC_064920.1, on the reverse strand, counting down.
TAACTACACTATCTGATCAAAAGTATTCGGACACACCTCCCGAACACAGAATTGTTTTCAGGAGTTGCGGATCGGCCAGTATGTAAGGAGGCGGGGAGTATTGTGTTGCCAGTACAGAAGCAGTTAAGAGCAGAATTAGTTTGGCCAGCAGAAGTCACGGACTTCGAACGTGGATCAGTTATTGGACGTAACCTCTGTAATACATCCGTCAGGGATATTTCAACCCTTCGAAAGATGCCCAAATCGACTGTTGGCTATGTTAGTCCGAAGAGAAAACACAGAGGTACTCCCAACAACTAGCCATGACCAGGTAGATGTCCTGTACTGACGAACAAAGGCCGTCGAGTAATGCGGAATGTGGATATAAAAATCACATCAAAATAGCAGAAGGAATCACTCCTGAGTTTAAATGTGCTACCAGCAGTCCAACTAGCAACGTGACGGTGGGCAGGGAGTTAAAAGTAATGTAGCACAATGTTCGAGCAGATCCTCGTAAGCCACACATTTCTGTAGTCAGCCCTAAGAGAGGCTTGAGGTGTAAAGATCGAAGCCACTGGACACTGGAAGACTAGAACCATGAGATTTGGAGTAGTAAACTATGCTACATTGTTTGACAGTCCGATGGAAGGTTCTTAATTTGGCGAACGCCGCGAGAACCTTCCCTACAAACACGTGCAGTGCCATCAGTGAAGTACATAGGAGGTAGAGTTTACGTCAGCGAGTGTTCTTTCTGATTAGGGAATGGTCCCCTTATTGCGCTCAATGCTCTCAAGAAAACGTTAAATGCGGAAGCATATGGACACTTCTTATAGCACTGTCTTCTGTGTCCCGTGGGAGAACATTTCGGAGAAGAAGATTGTATCACCGTTACAACTTGCTGTCATAAAGCAGTATCAGTGAAGCAGTGGCTTGTGGACAATAACATTGCTGAAATGGACTGACCCGTCGGCAGTCAACACATCAACCCAATGTAACACGTTAGGGATGAATTATAACGTCGACTTCATTGTAGACTCCAGCATCCAACATCAGCAGCTCTGCTTTCTGCTCTTGAGAAATAGTAGGCTGCCATTCCTCCACAGGCATTCCTAGACCTCAATGGAAGTGGTCTCAGCAGGTTTCAAGCCCTCATAAAGGCGAATGATGGACACATTCTGTATCAATACCTGTCCGGATACCTTTGATGAAGTAATATATTCAGTTAGGATTAAAATGCGCAGGTAACTCTGGTATATAGGAAGCTAAACAAAGTTAGCGCCCAAAATTACAGATCAATACACTTAACTTCGGTTTGCTGCGGACTTCTTGAGCATATTCTAAGTTCGAATATCATAAATTCCATGAGACGGGAAAGCTTCTTTGGTGTCTAAATCAGTACTGGTTTAGGAAGAATCGTGCCTGAGAAACTGAACTCGGCTTTTTGTCGCACGATGTCCTGCAAACTATGGATGAGGAACAACAGGCGGACCCTATATTCCTAGATTTTCAGGAAACGGTTCAAATACTCCCCCATTGCAGATAGCTAACGATGGTCGAAACGTACGGAATAAATTCCCAAATATATCATTCACTTGAAGACTGTCCAAGTAATAGAACGCAATACTTTCTCCTGAGAGGAGTGTGTTCATTGGAGATAAGAATACCGGTAGGTGTACCCCAAGGAAAAAGACGAAGCAAATGCACCAGAATTCGAATCAAGAACAACTGTCAACATGAGTAACTTAGAAGTAGATAGCCTCGGTGTCGCGAAGCACCTTAAAACACGTAAGAAAGGCAAGTTCCGGTGCAGATTGTATACCGCCCAGGATCCTTTCTGAGTATGCTGATACAATACCTTCATACTTAGCAACAACATAAAACCACTCGCTCGTAGGAAAATCCGTAGCGCAAACCTGGAAAGTTGCAAGAAATGAAATAGAATTACAGACCCTTATCATTAACTTCGATTTGCACTAGAATTTTCGAAAATTTACTATGATCTAACATTATGAACCATCTTGAAGAAAACGATTCATTGACAAATAGCCAACATGGATTCAAATAGTATCGTTCTTGTGAAACGCAAATAGTTCTCTATTCTCTCGAAGTAATTAATGTTATCGACAGGGAACGTCAAATTGAATCCATATTTTTAGATTTACAGAAGGCTTTTGGTATCGTTCCTCACAAGTGACCTCTAATAAATATCGTGCCTAGGGAGTATTGTCTTCGCGGGAAATCATCGAGTAAAACATAAGTAACATCTGGCGTTCGCCAAGGAAGTTTTATAGGCTCTCGGGTGTTCCTGATCTACAAAACGATGTGGGAGACAATCTGAATAGTCCTTTTAAATTGTCTGCATAGGATGCTGTCATTTACCATCATTTAAAGTCATCAGAGAATCTAAATGAATTTAAAAAATGATTTAGACAAGATACCGGTAAGGTGCAAAAAGTGGCAATTGACTCTAAATCATGAAAAGTGTGAAGACATCCTCATGAGTACTAAAAATAATCCATTAAATTTCAGCTGCACGATAAATCACACAAATGTAAAGGCTGTAAATTCAACTAAATAGTTACAGATTACTATTCCGAATAATTTAAATTGGAACGATCACATAGATAATGTTGAGGGGGAAGACTGTGATTTATTGGCAGAAGACTTATAAAATGTAACAGAGCTGCTATAGAGACTGCTTATACTACGCTTGTCCGCCCTCTTCTGGAGTACTGCTGTGCGGCATGAGATACGCATCATATATAATTGACGGAGGACATCGAAGAAGTTCGAAGAAGGGCAGATCGAAATACGGGAGATAGTGCCACGGATATGATACACAGATTGGGGCAATTATTAAAACAAAGATGCTTTTCGCCGGAAATTCTCATGAAATTTCAATCACCAACTTTTTGCTCACAGTGTGAACATATTTTTTGAAGGTCACCTGCATAGGGAGACATTATGATCACAATAAAATGAGAGAAATAAGAGCTAGCTCGGAAGAATTTAAATGTTCGTTTTCCCCGCTCGTTGTTCGAGGAAGCAAAGGCAGAGAAGTAGTTTGAAGGTGATTCGATGAAACCTCAGCCAGGCACTTAATTGTGAATTGAAGTGAAATGGATGTAGAAAAAAATAGGGATCGGCATCTGCGATATACTTTTGAACGATTCTACTGTCACGAACATCCATGTCGCGTAAGGATCAAGAAGAAAAGAGGTATGAAGTTTCAGACGATAGCGTATGGACAGTGGTTTCTCCGTCGCTATTAGAACACGAAAGGGAATGATCTGCCGCGGTATAAAATTTCTTTCGCCATACACCACGTGGTATAGAATATGTACGCAGGCTTACACGTAGTTTACAGTTCGACTACGATTTTCAAAAAAAACATCACTTCTGACACTAGAGAAATTGGGAGTAATGATCTAATTCAGTAGTCGGGATCAGTGCCTGCCGTGCTGGAGTGAAGGAATACGATGACAGAGAACAGCATATACTTGATTCATGATTAACCGTTAAACGTAAGCTGCATGGAATGGGCGATTTGAGTCGGGTACTTGCCGAAAGATCATTGCTCATAGCGACACATAAAACAGCACGTCTTCAGTGGGCCAAATATCACAAGAAAGGTTCATTAGTTAACTGGAGACATGTAGTATGATCGAACGAGTCGCGATTTTGCCTCTTCATGTGATGCAAGGAGTCGAATTCACTGATGGCTCGATAAGACGTTTATCCTGCTGTGTGTGGAGCCAATTCACACCAAATGTTTGTTATGTGATGTTTAGTGGATGCTTTCGTACATGAATTGAGCCAGCTAATTCAGGCTACCATGAACTCGAATGCGAATGTTTATTTCATTATTCCCTGTGATCGGACGTTGCCCTGTCTTCTACGTCTTCATGAACAGTGTGATGTTGATCCTCCCGCCTTCCGTTATGACAGCAGCCGTGTTTTCAAGACTGCTCCTATGCGTTCCTGGTTTGGGAAGACTCGGGCACCCTGGACTGAACCGCTTACTAACGAGATCTTCACCCTGTAGAAATTGTCTGGGATTGTTCGAAGAGTCCACGGGTGCATTGCCGGTTCATAGAGTCCAACAGGAGAAATATTTCGGCGATCAGACGTGTGGCCTTCGTCAGGTGCACTGACGAACTGAGCTCATGAGGGCGCCCCGCCGCCTTATATTCCCTCCTCCCCGCAGGACGTTCCCTCCGCAGTCCACGCCCGCGGGCACGCGTCGTTAAGCCGCAGAGACGGAGCGATCGGCGTCTGCGGCAGCGTCGTGTAGTTGCTACGTCCGCCCAGCTAGCCAGATCGTTTTCGTTGATGAGTGTCTTCTTAATTATACTCAATGCTGGTTCCTATGTCTTGCTAAGATCATCACCGCAGTCTCGGTTGATGAGTTCGTCCCTGGTGTGAATTTCGATGGCCTCTCTGACAAGACTGCCCAGCATTTAGAAGTCTGGGCCAAGACCTTGGTACGCTCGTAATCCATCTCGGTGTTTTTTGGACAAACAGTGCTCTGCGACCGCCTACTTATTAGGATACTTCAGTCATGTGTGCCCTTGATGTTCTCGGGCAACGATCTTCGATGGTGCACACTATCTGTCCAATATATGCCTTACCACACTGACAGGGAATCTGGTATACGCCGGCCTTCCGCAAGCCGAGGTCATCTTTCACACTTTCCAATACTGCTCGTGTTTTATTCGGTGGACATAAGACAGTTTTAACTTGGTGTTTCTTTCATATGCGTCTGGGAATATTTGGAGCAGCAGGTGACACTTGGTACTCAACGTCCCGGCAATTTGGTACCTCTTCGAAATCTAATCATCAAAGAGTGGCTTCAACTGGACTGGCACATCTGAAAAAAATTGTGGACTCTCTTGCTCGCTGGAATGTGACCATTATCTAGGTTGGTGGCGATGCTAACGGTATCAGAATGATGTCCCTCATTTGACGAATTGTTTATCCAGTGTCGTTGTATGGCATTCAAACGCGCTGAATTATTCGCTTATCCACCCACATATTCTTCTGAACAACTGCCATGAATAAGCGCTGATGTACAAATGATAACACTGAAGACCTTCGAACAACGGAACTAAAATAACCATTAGGTCTTCTCAGAGTATCCGACGTAGAATTGTAGTTCTTCCGAAACATTTGTAGGGACTCTCATGACATAGCGCAGTGGCGTAGTGATATTATTAAAATGTCTCTGAGCACTATGGGACTAGAACTTAGAGCTACTTAAACCTAACTAACCTAAGAACATCACACTCATCCATACCCGAGGTAGGATTCGAACCTGCGACCGTAGCAGCTGCGCAGTTCCAGGCTGTAGCGCCTAGAACCACTCGGTCACTCAGGCCGGCTATTCTCTAAGATATTATTAAATTGTAGTACATTTATAAGGGGCGATCAAAAAGTTTCTCCTCGAGGGCATTCCTGCAGCGTATACGTGACGTACAGCCATTCTGATGCGAGTATAAAGCTCGACATGCAGGCAAAGGATCAGTTTTTCCGACGTGCGTGTGATAAATACAGAAACGTGGACAATGGCGACGTTATTACCAGATGCGTCTAAATAGGACCAAAGTGCTGCAGTTCTTTTCTCAGCTGCTGAGGGGCAAACACCAGTAGACATCCATCGGAGAACGAAGAATGTTGATGTGGCAGCATGATTGTCGAAAACCAATGTTGTGGAATGGTGCGACTAGGCGTATTGCTGCTTCATGATCATGTCCCCATATCGCAAATGTCGCGTAGCATAAGTTGAACCAACTGAAGCGGGAGACATTTGAGCACCCGCCCTACAGTCCTGATCCCTCCCCATGGGATTATCACGCCTTCTGCGCCTTAAAAAAGTCGTTGAAGAGTGGACGATTCCTGTCGTGACTTCTTCACACATCAGGACACAGTGTTTTATCTAACAGGTACCTTCAATTTGGTGCGTCGGTGGGGTGATCCCTCAATGCTCATGACGATTTTACTTGATTGACGTACCTATTCTGGACTGTACGCTCTTCGAACGGAACCTTTCTGATCCACCTTTGTACTTTCAGATAATAGTAATATTTAGTGTCACTGCCTTTCCCTCATCTCCTCAAAAGAGCAGGATAGACCATCGCATGTAAAAAACTGTCGGTTCTTGTCAGATAAATTCCAGCGACCTGAGGTCGGACAAAGGGATTCTCAAGTTGATGACCAAGAGACAGCTACATGAAACTTGAAGTCGTTCCTTGTTGCATAGCAAACACATGAAGTGGCAAGCCAGTGGTAAGGTATATAAGCAGAGCAGAGGCGAATGTGGTACCATTCTGGCGACGATACGAGTTAAAATCAAGCAATTTTGACAAATGGAAGATTGTTACTTCCCGGTGTCCGGCAACGAGCATCTCGGAAATGTTGAAGCTAGTTGACTGTTAGCGTGCTACTGTCGTCAGGATTCATGGAAAGTGGTAGAAGAACGATGAAACCACGAGTAGGTGAAAAGGTGTCAGACGCAAACACCTCGTCACAAAATGATGCGTAAAGCAGAATAGCCGGCGTTTCGGATTAGATTCGACAAGAAAGCAAAATGCTGGTGGTGGCACAAGTGTTTGGGAGAACGCCGCTCAGTGTATTTTGTCGAACATGGAACTCCGCTGCAGATGACTCATGCCTAGCAGCCCAACGATAACTCTGACACAACTCAAAAATGCACTATTTGAGAAAAATCGACTTCAAGAATCCTATAAAAGATATACTGAAAATAGCATAAGCTTCCTTCAAATTTCAAATAAGTATTTTTAGCAGTAAATCATGTTATATTCTATTCAACAGTAATACGTTCAAGTGGTTCTGTTCCCGTCGAATGCGAGACGTTGTCAGGAAGTTATTAATTAGTTCATTGATTTGTGAAATTCTTACTGTTTTTCTAAAAACTCTTCTATTTTGTTTTAACCCCACACGCAATACTTTTGCCACATTTGCACCCAAAGCAATATTTTTTTATTGCTCTAATAATACAACATTCGAATCTCTATTAAGAAAAATTAGTGCTTAGGTTAAAATAAAAAGTGAAAAACAAGTTGAAAATGTTTTGTTGCAAATACACAAAATGTGAAATTATAAAAATCAATACAGTTTAATAAGTAATATCAGGTATAATTAAGGATCTCAGTTTAAGAAAACATAGAATCATAAATGAGTGTATATAATGTAGGAATGCATTTCGCAGAGAAAACGGATTCAATGCAAAGTTTATCTATAGCAAAAATTTCCATATTTTCGTTGTACGCAACAACGCATGAAATTTCGAAATATTTACAGTAGCTGTAATCGTAAAAACAGTGTCACTTCCCTCAGATATGCATACGTGTCTGAAGAACACTGTAATGTAAGAGAGAGACACTGTATAAAGACAGCCATTGTAGTAATCAATATAGTAAAAATTACATTTAATCTGACTTCCACATAACACGAACCACAACACATAATGAGCCGCTCTTTTTGAATGATCAATGTACTTTTGCCAGTAGCAATGCTGAAGCGGCAGAGCTGAATAGCCTACAGCAAAACTCACTCAACCACCCTGAAGTGGACACATTGCGAGATGTGCCTTTTTCGCGCACGTTTGGGCGCCTCACACATATTTCTCAGTGCCATTAAAAAAAACTGGCATTTCTTTTACTTGTGTACTGTCATTGCGGTGTGCGGTATGTCCCCATGCTGAGCCAGCAGCAACATGCATTAACATTGCATTGAGTGTCACGCGATCATCGAGACTGTGTCGTGGATCAATGAAAATGTGTCGCATGGTGGGATCAATCGTGCTTCAGGCTACATCAGCTCGATTGTCGTGTTCAGATATGTCGAAATTCTGCTTCACACAAGCATCGTACCAAGGACAAAGGGCGACGGGTGCAGAAATACGCTGTTGTTGTGGTCTTCAGTGCTGAGACTGGTTTGATGCAGCTCTCCATGCTACTCTATCCTGTACAAGCATCTTCATCTCCCAGTACCTACCGCAACCTACATCGTTCTGTATCTGGTTAGTGTATTCATTTCTTGGTCTCCCTCTACGATTTTTACCCTCCACGCTGCCCTCCAATACTAAATTGGTGATCCCTTGATGTCTCAGAACATGTCCTACCAACCGATCCCTTCTTCTAGTCAAATTGTGCCACAAACTTCTCTTCTCCCCAATCCTATTCAATACTTCCTCATTAGTTACGTGATCTATCCACCTTATCTTCAGTATTCTTCTGTAGCACCACATTTCGAAAGCTTCTATTCTCTTCTTGTCCAAACTAGTAATCGTCCATGTTTCACTTCCATACATGGCTACTCTCCATACAAATACTTGCAGAAAAGATTTCCTGACACTTAAATCTATACTCGATGTTAGCAAATTTCTCCTCTTCAGAAAAGCTTTCCTTTGCATTGCCAGCCTATATTTTATATTCTCTCTTATTCAAGCATCATCAATTATTTTGCTCTCAAGCAAAATTCGTCTACTACTTTAAGTGTCTCATTTCCTAACCTGAGTCCCTCAGCATCACTCTACATAATTCGACTACATACCATTATCGTCATTTTGCTTTTGTTATGTTCATCTTAATCCTCCTTCCAAGACACTGTCCATTCCGTTCAACTGCTCTTCCAAGTCCATTGCTGTCTCTGGCAGAATTACGATGTCATTGGCGAACCTCAAAATTTTTATTTCTTCTCCATGGATTTTAATTACTACTTCAAATTTTTCTTTTGTTTCCTTCACTGCTTGCTCAATATACAGACTGAATAACATCTGGGATAGACCACATCCCTGTCACACTCCTTTCCCAACCACTGCATTCCTTTCATACCCCTAGACTCTTATAACACCCATCTGGCTTCTGCACAAATTGTAAGTAGCCTTTTGCTCTCTGTATTTTACCCCTGTCACCTTCAGAATTTGAAAGACAGTATTCCAGTCAACATTGTCAAAAGCTTTCTCTAAGTCTACAAATGCTAGAAACGTAGGTTTGCCCTTCCTTAATCTAGCTTCTAAGATGCGTCGTAGGGTCAGTATTGCCTAACGTGTTCCAAAATTTCTAGGGAATCCAAACTGATCTTCCCCGAGGTCGGCTTCTACTAGTTTTTCCATTCTTCTGTAAAGAATTCGTGTTAGTATTTTAGAAGTACTCTATGGGGAACATTCACGTAGTTTTTATGGACAACATTGTGACAACTGTGGAATACGTGAACGTTATTGCGGATCACGTACATCTCTTCGTGCTGAACTGTCCGTGTCACAAGGCGCCGATTCGTGGTAGTGAACTCGCGTTGATGTCTTGGCAATCAGATTCGTCTGATCAGAACCCGATGAGAACCATCAGGCACCAGTTCCGTACCCACAAACCATCGGCCCACAATTTATGATAATTGGGTGAGCTGTGAGTTTGGCTGTAACACAAAACCTCGAGCGTTGTTGAGTCTACACTCCATAAGCCACTTCATGGTGTACGGCTGTACTTCTGGTAACACTAACTGATATCTGCTACCCCGTTCCACTCGCCAACGGCACGTGGGAAGAATGATTGTCGGTAAACATTTGTATTGGCTCTAATTTCGCGAATTTTATCGTCGTGGTCATTACGTGAGATGTATGCGGGAGGGAGTAACACATTGTTCGACTTTTCCCGAAAAGTGCTCACTTGAAATTTCAGCAGGAAACCTCTCCGTGATGCACAATACCTCTCTTGGCACGTCTGCCATTGGATTTTGTTGAGCATCTCGGCAACAGTCTCGCTTGGACTAAACGATACCTTGACGAAACACGTCGCTCTTCGTAGTAACTTCTCTGTCTCTTCTATCAGTCCTATTTCGTAAGGATCCTATACTGATGAACGGTTGTTTCATGGATGACTTATATTCCCTTGAGATTCTTCCTACGAATCTCAGTCTGACATCTGGTTCTCCTACTCTTTCTTTTATGTAGTCATTCCACTTAAGGCAGCTCTGGATAGTTATTCATAGATATTTCAGGGCAGATGATGTTTCCACAAATTTATCATCAGTACTGTAGTTGTAAAGGAGTGGATTTCTTTTCGTATGGAGTATCTCACATTTATCTACGTTCAGAGTCCACTGCCAGAGCCTGCACCATTCATCAGTCCTCTACAGGTCATTTTGCAAATCCATACTGTTGTCTGGCGTTTTTGCTTTGTTATAGACATTACTTGTGAACAGTCTTAAAGGGCATCCGAAGCTTCCTGCTGTATCAGTTATATACACTGCAAACAACAGCGTTTCTATCACACTTCTTTGGGATACTCTGGAAATTACATTTACATATGGAGGAGATTTTCGTTCTCCAAAAACATCATAATTGTTGAGCATAAAACATGTTCCACTATTCTACAACAGATTGATACCAACGGTATAGGCCTATAGCTAAGTTCATCTATCCTACGACCCTTCTTGAAAATGGTGAATGACTTGTACGTTTTTCCAGTCACTTGTTGCTCCAGCTGCGAAAAGAGCAAGTTCTTTCGCTTAGTCTTTGTAGAATCTTATAGCTATCTCATCTGGTCTGGTCTGGTAAGTATATTATCGGAGAATGTGATTAACCAGTAAACAGTTGTGCAACCCGTCATTAGTTTTGTGTAGTCAGCATGAGAACGTAAGTAAATTTGGAACAATAGTGTTTTATTGCCCTCTTACTTTTGCAAATACGGTACCTCCTGGACTGTGTCAAGAAACATTTAACTTTCTCCAGCATAAATTTTGCCTAATGACCCTGAAGGGAAAATATTTTTGATTTCGGGCTTACGTTGAGTTCTTTTTACAGTGCTTAGCCTCGATAACTATCTTCAGCGAAACTGGATCGTGGGGAATATAACTGGCAAACAAATTACACTTCAGCGTATACTGTACAGTCGTTTACGAACAATGGATGTTGTTTTTAGCAAAAAGCGGTACGAGATCATGAAACGAACTTTTATCCACTTTATACAGCTAGTTTTCCCGTTGTTTCTACATCCATAAAGAACAGTACTCGGATATCTTAGAGCTGGGCGCTACGCTCAAAGCATCTATGACCTCTGTTTGCACGAGAACTAATGATTGCTTCCGCCGTAATTGCGAGACCGCAAAACCGCATTCACGATTCCTATTTCGAACGCAGGTGGGAAGCAATTACCGTACTGTGGAGGACTGCTGTCTGAAAACGCGCGGCGAAAATCATAAAAACAACAAATCTTTAATCTTTTTCTCTTGACAAGTCTATCTCGGCAAAGCAGAGTGTATTCTTAGCCGCAGCGGGAACTATCTTGGCCACGTGGCTAGGTACTGATGAAAAACAGTTTGTGTTATATGTATTATAACTAATAAAACGAACTAGTGAAACTGCAACCTCTAACAAAATAACGCAAGATGTCATCGACTACACTAATTAAAATTTTTGAAGCTGTAGGAAATTGGTGTTCAGTGTCAAATACACAAAAAAGAGATTGTTTACCACGACACATTTTAATGAATAGGTTTGCTGGATTGGAACTCAAACGACTATTTTTTAATTTGTCCACAGTGCATGGAAGAAGTGTGAAATGATGGTGCTCTGATAGATTGCTTCTGTGCACCGCGTGCCCGATAAAAGTATAGTCCCACAAAACATGCAGTAACATCGGAACGGAATCTCCATGACACGTTCAGTTAACTTCAAATGGTATGTAATCAAGAATTAATAAGTCAGTAACAGTTAAGCACCTGATGATTGAAGCGTGTTGCCGAAACGTGTCGTGCCAATAAGTATCGGAAAATAAATGTGACTAAAGCTGATAACGTTATTCTTTACAAACAGCTAACGCTTTAAAAAAATAAATGAGAGTCAACGAAAAGTTTTAAACGTTTTGTCTGGAGAAACGAAATAAATCGGTAATCTATGCTACTAAGCGACTAGTCCTGGGTTAGGCAACCTGGCACCTCTTATAGGTAGCCTATTCAACGGTTTGCAGGAACAACGAAAACAGTTTTCAATAGTTCATAGTGCTGTTGACAGAATTAAAAAATTTAATATGCTCTCATAATCCACTCATTAATAGGTATAATATGATGTTACATTTTTCATACAACAAGGCAAGAATTACAGTTAGAAACTGTGGATAACTCTTGAAGCATCGTAACTCACTTCGCGCAAATACCCGGACGTATTGTCACAGTATTTGAGAATGAGAAGACTCAGCGACTTGCAACATATTTTACACACAATTTCAAACCTTAACGCAACTTCTTCTCACTGAAACCGCCACAAAATGATGAAAGGAAGAAATTTTATCTCTTACTTCATCACCAACACATTTTAAACGTAAGTTCAAATTTTTTCTTAACCTCAACTCTTTAACACAGTAACTAATTATAAAGTAATCAGAAGTCTGGAGCTGTTTTCCACATGGGAGTTCTATTCTTTAAAGAATAGACGGTTTATTGATAGTTGCTCATTTACTAGTTGCTGGGCACGCTTTTGGCAATATCGAAAAATATTTAAAAATTTTGGAAGTGCAATATAAAATTTGTAAACCGGATTTTCTAATAAACCCGAACATTTTCAGATATACAATTGTACAATCAACATTCACATTAAATGGGAAGAAAATCAATATACATACTCCTCTTGTCAATACTTATTGTTTTACAGAATCTTTGTTGAAGTAGTCCTGTTTCCGGTTTATCGTATCTTCTCCCTTACTTTCTAAAATTAGCTAACCACCACTTTCGTAAAATAATTTTCTAAAAATAATTTCATTGTTTCAGTTCTTCTAAAATCGTCGTCATTAACCATATTCGTAGTAAATTCGTGAATTCTGTAACGGCAGTCTATATGTCCCTAACGGGGGATAACTGTAGTGGCGACTTACATTAAATGAATGTCTCATGAAGAAGACAAAATGTGTGAGCAGGATCTTCACACCTAAGTATGTTTCGAAAATTTTTATGCGTTGGAGATGACACAGTGAAGTGGAATCTCATCACGCAAAAATAATGAGTCTGTTAATAGCATCGTAGTTTATTTTACATTAAGGTTCACATATTCTCCGAAGCATAATGGAAATCCGTAATTAAATTCGGGAGCTCTGAAGATGCATATTTTGTCCTGAAATGCATATGGTTCAGTAGAAAATTGAAATTTAGTAGCTGACAGAATGTTATATACCCATCGCGATGACGTAGTGGTTAGAACATTGATGCGCGTTCATGGGGAGTGGGATTCAAATTCCTGGCAGTCTATCCAGATTGAGAGGTACCGCTATTATTCTAGGTCACGCAAGGACAGCACTCGCATGGTTACCTTGTCTATCCTGAGCTTGTTTCCTGAACAGCGTTGTCCACTAGTTGGTGAATCCTAATTTTCCTTCTTTCCATTTGTTAGGCATTATAGGAGTTTTCACCAGTCAAAGTCTAAAAACAGATTCATAGTAAAATTCGGTGCTCGGAAAAATTTCCTCACTAATGCCGAAAATATGCAATCTATACTAATATTATAAATGCGTAAGTAACTCTGATTATGTTTCACGACTAAAGCGTTGAACCTATTTTGATAAAATTTGATATAGAGATACTTTTGACGCTGAGGATGGGCATAGGCTACGTTAGAAAGTGTGTAGTAGAACATACTTATTGATTTCAGGAATATAAGGCCAAATATGGAACAACAACTACTCTTTTAAAAAACTATTTACTCCTTGACTTGTGAACTTTATCATATTTGTGAAAATGCTTCTATTGTTTGACATGTTGTACCTTATACGACTCAGCATAGTGAATACAATGTTTAAAATATTCTCTACGTAATTAATCCATACTTTCATACTAATATCAGTCACAGACCTACCCTATTTTAACCTCTGAGTGTCATGTTTCTCTTATAACTTATTTGTTGCGTTCAAATTTGTGCGAACAGTTCTTTGTCGTGCGGTTAGCGTCGCTGTTTCACAAACATGCGCTCCCGGGTTCAGTATTCAGGCGCGTTGCTTTTTTCCGTCGTTGTCTCCATCATCATGTTGTCATCGTAAGAGTACAAGTCACCGAAGTGGCGTCAAAGATAAACACTTGTACCAACCTCCGGAACATCGCAGTCTTGGTCTTCCGGCCAATGAAACCGTACGCACATTCGAATTTCAGGTTACTGACAGTCGTAAGTAACAGCTAGAGTACAATGCTTATATAATCCTCAAAGTGTATAATCCATGCCATTCCATACTTCGATACAAATATTATAAATATGAAAGTAAGCTGTCTGTTACGTTTCCAGGAGTAAATCTCTGAACCGATATCCATGAAACCTGGCGTGAGATAGTTTGAACACTGATGAAGAAGACAGGCTACTTTACAAAGTACACTATGTGATCAAAAGTATCCGGACACCTGGCTGAAAATGACTTACCAAGCTGGTGGCGTCCTCCATCGGTAATGATGGAAGTCAGTACAGTGTTCGCCCACCCTTAGCCTTGATTACAGCTTCCATTCTCGCAGGCTTACGTTCAAACAGGTGCTGGAAGGTTACTTCAGGAAAGGCACCCATTGTTCACGGAGTGCTGCACTGAGGAGAGGTATCGATGTCGGTCGGGTCAGTCGGTGAGGCCTGGCACGAAATCGGCCTTCCAAAACATTCCAAATGTGTTTTATAGGATTCAGGTCAGGACTGTGTGCAGGCCAGTTTATTGCAGGGATGTTATTGCCGTGTAACCACTCCGCCACAGGCCGTGCATTATGGACAGGTGCTCGATCGTGTTGAAAGATCCAATCGCCATCCCCGAATTGCTCTTCAACAGTGGGAAGCAGGAAGGTGCTTAAAGCGTCAGTATAGGCCTGTGCTGTGATAGTGCACTACACACGCCGACAGATGACGTTCACCGGGCATTCGCCATACCCACACCCTGCCATCGGATCGCCACATTGTGTACCGTGATTCGTCATACAACGTTTTTCCATTGTTCAATCGTCCAATGTTTACTTTCATTACACCAAGCGAGGTGTAGTTTGGCATTTATCAGCGAGATGTATGGCTTATGAGCAGCCGCTCGACCACGAAATCCAAGTGTTCTTACCTCCCGCCTAACTGTCATAGTACTTGCTGTGGATCCTGATGCAGTTTGGAATTCCTGTGTGATAGTCTGGATAGATGTCTGCCTATTACACTTTGCGACCCTCTTCTACTGTCCGCGGTGTCAGTCAACAGACGAGGTCGGCCTGTAAGCTTTTGTGCTGTTCGCGTCCCTTCACGTTTCCACTTCATTATCACATCGGAAACAGTGGACCTAGGGATGTTAAGGAGTGTGGAAATCTCACGTGCAGACGTATGACACAAGTGACACCAAATCACCTGACCACGTTCGAAGTCCGTGAGTTTCGTAGAGAGCCCCAGTGACTACTGAAGTCGCTGATATGGCTGTAGGTAGAAGCACAATGCACCTATTATGTAGGACGTATGTTTCTGGGGGTGTCCAGATACTTTTAACCACCTAGCTTATATAGTGCAAGAAAATTATTTATTTGAAGGATATTACGCAAATTAAGGAAAAAATATTTACTCTTTGAAAAAGCTATTTACTCGATTACTTTTGAACTTTATTATTTATGAAAATGATTTTTTTTTGGGTGATATGTTCTACGTAATGCGATTCAGTGTAATTATACTATGCTTATCCGATTCCCAAGATGTTTAACCCATACTTTCATGCCAATACCAGTATTATTAATCACGGAAGTAACTCAGCTTTTCACGACTCTACCGTTGAACTGTTTCCGATAGCATTTGGCCAAAGACAGCTAGAACTCTGAGGAAAACCGCAGGCTACTTTAGAAAGCTGTACCTTTTTGAGTATTATTAATATTTTTAACTATGGCACCTATCAGCGGCATACAGACTACGCTGGCGCGATGGTCGGCGACCCCTTATGTCTGCAGATTATAGTGCAAATTCAGTGTTATGCCCGTGGTTTATGATACTGGGTTCCCACACCACCTGGAACAGCTGAAGAGTTTTGTGGAGATACAAAAAAACGGACGATAAGCCCCGAGAACCGTTTTTAAAATATGTCGTTAAATCTGATTTAGGGCATGGTTCTAAGAGAAGCTGCGAAAGTTACTCGAATCCAGCAAACCTCTGAGCAACCTCATGTCCACCAGAACTTGAATGCAGAACGTCAGGAGGCCTTAAGTGCTATAGAGACAATAGAACAGGCAGAAACCCGTCGCATTTTAGACACTGGGCGTCAAGCGTCTCTTACAGCTTCCAAGACGCTTGAAGGCTCACAACGAGGGAATAATTTAAGGGCTGTACGACGAACAGAGAGTCGTACTTTAACATGTGGAAAATGGCTTTTGGTGAGGCGGCATTTGATAATGATCCACTGACTGACTATGCTGATCGTTAATGTAATTAGTTATCACAGGAGGGTGGATCAAAAATGTAGTCACCATAACGTATGGAAGGGAGAAACGGTTGGTATGTGTTGCTCATGTGGCAAAATCCCATATCCAGCACCAGGCCAGCCAAGAATCCCGTAAAATGTATGAATGTAATGAACTGATAATTTTTTTAAATATAATAAGAAAATATAATGCATGCTTTTAGATTCGACTTACAGCAATTTAATAGAAACACATTCATTATGTACCTGCATACCGGTACTGCATCATTTTTTATACAAACGTCTCTACACCAATATACACACAGATATCTCATAAAATTACTAGCTTACCTATTGACCATCACTCACCATAACAAAAGTACTGACATGCGATCAAAGGGGCGGGTGACAGCTAGTGAAAAAATAATTCAAAAGTGTGATTAACAAGAACTGTTCCACCTTAGGAGCTACACACAGTTGGACATGTCATCGATATTCTCCTAATCATTTACCATATGTCGACAAAACTTGAGGAATGACATCATACATACACTATAAGCTGTTAAATGACGAAATAAGTATTGACCGAACAGTTTCGTTCTAATAGAACATAATTTGGTCAAAATACTACGCGCACCTGTCGGTATATATATAAAATATGGCTGTTGACTTCAAAAATATGAACTGAAACGTATTTCCACCGCTACACGTAAAAAAATTTAATTCTTTTCTAGAATCAGATATAATTCACGTTTTTGATGAGAATGGAAATACCCTACAGCTACACTAATGTTTAGTACATTGACCAAATGACATTCAGTAAGAGCGAAACTAGAAGTCAAATGAATATTTTATCCTAATAGCAGTTAGTTTTCACTACGTCACACTGTATGGTTCTCTCTCCAATAGATGTTACGTAGAGAAACATTTCCAGTATTAATACAGATGGAAACACACAATCTAATCTGTGGTTTTTATAAAAGTGAAACTGCAAAACGGAAAACAAACGTGGGGTGTAAGGAGGTTTGGAAAATACGAGCAGCTGATCAGATGAGCACAGGCAGCAGATCCGTTGGGTAAAGACGGTAAATGTGACCAGGGCGGCGAAAACTCTCCACATACCGGGTGATCAAAGAGTCAGTATAAATTTGAAAACTTAATAAACCACGGAATAATGTAGATAGAGAGGTAGAAATTGAAACACATGCTTGGAATGACATGGGGTTTTATTAGAAGCACCCCATATGGCTAGACGCGTGAAGGATCTCTTGCGCGCGTCGTTTGGTGATGATGGTGTGCGATTATTGGCTTCTGGGTTACCTGAAGTCGCAAGTGTATCGTGATCGACCGACATCTCCAGGGATGCTAAAAGACAATATCCGACGCCAATGCCTCACCATAACTCCGGACGTGCTTTACAGTGCTGTTCACAACATTATTCCTTGACTACATCTATTGTTGAGGAATGATGGTGGACATAGTGAGTATTTCCTGTAAAGAACATCATCTTTTCTTTGCCTTACTTTTTATGCTAATTATTGCGATTCTGATCAGATGAAGCACCATCTGTCGAACATTTTTTGAACTTTTGTATATTTTTGGTTCTAATAAAATCCCATGTCATTCTAAGCATGTGTGTCAATTTGTACCTCTCTATCTACATTATTCCGTGATTTGTTCAGTTTTCAAATTTATACTGACTTTTAGATCACCCGGTATTATTGTTAGATATTGTGTTGGCAGCCAATTTCCTGTCCTTGTGCCGAATGGGTTTAATGTGAGAGGCAATATTCGGTACAACCGGAAACTGTATTGGGATTCGCACTTGAGATTGATGCCTTAGCAGGAAGAAGGAATGGACGACGTTGTTTCTCAGCGTCGGTAGCGTGTTGAGAACTAATAGTGGTATTTGCCGGACAAAAGATTTGACTTTGAATAGATTGAGAGATAATGTAAAAGGCGGAGAAAATGAAACTGGCCTGAAAACATCTCCTGCGCCTTAAATTACGCAACCCAGCTTACATCATGCCACGTCCCTCGTCCTCATCACAGGCGTGGATAATGTAATTCGGGTTGCCTGACAGACGGTATAAGAAACATTTTCCAGGCCAGTTTCATTTAGCCCAATGCGGTATATCTTACACATACCACAAGAAAGGTCGGCAGTGTATCACACAATGAAATGAAACTACTAGTGTCAACACCATGTGTAGTGCGACACGTCTTCTCCTTAATGGGCCGGCCGCCGTGGCCGAGCGGTTCTAGGCGCTTCAGTCCGGAACCGCGCGACAGCTATAGTCGCAGGTTCGAATCCTGTCTCGGGCATGGATGTGTGTGATGTCCTTAGGTTACTTAGGTTTAAGTAGTTCTAAGTTCTAGGGGACTGATGACCTCAGAAGTTAAGTCCCATAGTGCTCAGAGCCATTTGAACCATATCCGTAACGGGCAGCACAGTCATAAAATTATTAAAAATTAAATCCAATGTGAATATTCTAAGGGAGCTTATCAACAAGAAACATTTGTCCCCAGATTTATTCATGTGTGGTTCCACAGTCTCGACGTAACTTCTGAATGATGAAACCATTTCTAAAACCGCGGTAGGCTGTCAATAATATTATGCAAAATGCCTTATTGCACCATGTATGTATATTGCCTATGATCCTTTTCAAATGTATTGCGTCGGTGATGTGTGTGTCCTATTTAAAACCTGTTTCTTGCTACATGGGAACAGACACATGTTCCAAAACACACACACGTTGAAAGTGAGCCTACACCGTCTTGCGCCTCACAAACTGCTTCCACGTAAACATTCTGCAGTATGGTCATGTAAATAAGATACTCTTAACAATTCGCTTCCTAGTCCTTGATAAATCGACACCGTGTCGGATAATTCATTCCTTATGCTTTTTTCGTTGTTTGTCTTAGAGAAAGATAATATCACATCATTTACTTGCAGAAGAATGAATTAATTTCTCCAGGCAGTACTATTTTAATGAATTCTACCTTGTATTCCACATTAACTTTCCGAATGACGTGGTTGTTTGAAGACCTCGCCTCAGTTTGCACGCCACTGGCCATAAAAATGAATAAGTATTATTGCTTTATTGCATACAGAAGCGGCGCTTTAAATCAATTGCCACTCTTTCTCCCAGAGATGGTCTTACTCATTCTGATCTTATTGAAAGGAATAGTTTGGCTGTGTACTATAAGATAACATGGAGAACATTTTGACTCAAGTTGTGGTTATCTGTGCGACTGTCGTAGCCGCGTCTACAGTGACAGTCTTCAATGCAGAGAAAAAATTTGCCTGGTTACCACTGAGTTTCTTGATACTGTATCATGAAGCCATTCACGCTGTTCTGGGGACGGAACACGAATCTCGACTTCTGAGCTCGTTAAAAGTACCACCGGTTCCTGATTGGTACCCATTCCCAGAACACAGCTCAAGTAGTGTATACCATCAACAGATGAGGTAAAGGTAGTACTTCATCAGTAAGAGCCGAGTAACAGATAAGACCTCAGTCACATATAGCCGACAGACAACTTGGAAACGTTCAAATAACTTACGTATTTGCTGCCGAGTGACGTCGTCGAACACCGCCGAGTTTTCGACAGGAGCACACCCTGTCATTCTCAAGGCACAAATGTAAGGAAGAAGAAATGTGCAAGGAAATTCAATGCCTCGGTTCACAGAGGAGAAACAAGGAAGATACCACACACAGAACAAGTGTCAACAAAAAAAATGGTTCAAATGGCTCTGAGCACTATGGGACTTCTGAGGTCATCAATCCCCTAGAACTTAGAACTACTTAAACCTAACTAATCTAAGGACATCACACACATCCATGCCCGAGGCAGGATTCGAACCTGCGACCGTAGCAGCAGCGCGGTTCCGCACTGAAGCACCTAGAACCGCTCGGCCACTGCCGCCGGTCAAGTGTCAACACAAATAAAAATAACCAACATCAGAAATATCGATAGTTACAATTAATCAACAGGTGAGGTAGCACTAATTCTGTCCCTTTGTTTTTTGATGAGAGACAGAGCCGGATTTCAAGCAGCATTTAAACAAAATCCACCATCTCTGTTAATAAGGTTGCTTGATAGTTCGATTTCAACAGCTTCCTTAATAACACTATCCCAATAGCTGGACGTGCAAGCCAGAATCTTCGTGTTGTTGTATTCCATAGGATGACCGGTGTCAAGGCAATGTTCTGCAATAGCGGATTTGCTCGGCTGTTGTAAGCGTGTGTGACGCTTATGTTCAATACACCGGTCTTCCACAGTCCTGATTGTCTGACCAATATATGACATGCCACAACTGCAAGGAATACGATAGACCCCAGCCTTACGCAAACCAAGATCATCTTTTACGGACGCCAACAGGGCCTTAATCTTAGAAGGTGGTCGATAAACACATTTCACATCATATTTCCGCAAAATACGGCCAATCCTGTTGGAAATGCTTCCTGCTTAAGACAAAAAGGCCATAGGCTTAGGTGCCACTTCGTTGCTGTTGTCACTCACCCGTTGCACAGGAGGCTGATGGCGCAACGCATGTTTGATCTGCCTCTCATTATAACCATTCTGGAGAAAAGTGACTTCGAGATGTGATAGCTCAGCTGCCAAACTTTCAGGGTCTGAGATAACGTGGGCCCTGTGAACCAAGGAGCGAAGTACTCCTTCACGCTGAGCTGGATGGTGTCAACTATCAGCTCGCAGATATAAGTCAGTGTGGGTAGGAAGGGAAGGCAGCCATTCTTTTCCACCTCCATAGTGAACGGAATATTCGGGTGGATTGAATTCAGGTGTTCCAAAAACCGGTTTAAATTCTCACTACCATGAGGCCAAACAACAAAAGTATCGTCTAAATATCTGAAAAAACACGCAGGTTTCAAGTTCGCTGACTTCAATGCACGTTCCTCAAAGTCCTCCATGAACAAATTGGCCACATTAGGTGATAACGGGCTTCCCATTGCAACTCCATCAGTCTGTTCGCAGTACTGACCATTGAATAAAAAGTAAGTGGAAGTCAGCACATGTCGAAACAAATTTGTTAACTCGACACCAAACTTACCCTCCATTAGCTGCAACGAATCAGATAGAGGAAGGTGAGTGAAAAGGGAAACCATACCGTAACTGACCAAAATATCAGAGTCATTCAAACGCAGTCCCTGCAATTGACGTACGATATCTGCAGAGTTCTTAATTTGGTGTTCACACCTACCTACTAGTGGGCTCACCAAACTAGCAAGATGTTTAGCTACACGGTATGTCGGAGCACCAATGTTAGAAACAATAGGCCTCAACGGGACATCCTCTTTATGGACCTTATGGAGGCCAAATAATCTAGGCGGTACAGCACAGTAAGAATTGAGACTCTTGATAGTCTCCTGTGACAAAGAGCTTTTCTTCAGGAGGTTATTTGTCTTTCTCTCAACACTCTTAGTAGGGTCAGCACCGATTTTGTGACACGCCGAATCAGAAAGTAGACACTGCATCTTTTGAATGTAATCGTGCTTGTTCAACAAAACGGTGGCGTTTCCCTTGTCCTCGAGTGAAATAACAATTCAGGATCCAATCTAAGTGAACGTAAAGCAGCCGCCACAGATACTGTAATGTTACACTTGTGTGGACGGGCCTCAGTCAACACACGACAAACTTTCCTGCTAACCTCTTCCGCAGCCTCGGAAGGTAGTTTATAAACAGCCTGTTCGATAGAACTAATAAAATCAACGACTGGCAAATTCTTAGGCGTCGGTGCGAAGTTCAAACCTTACCCCAGCACAGACAAAGCTGCGTCGTCAAACGTTTTCTCCGTGAGATTGATCACAGAACGTCGAAAATTAAAATTAGAATTAGACACTGAGCCAAGGAAACGTTCACACTTACCCAATGACGAGCAGTTACAGATTGAAATTCCCAATCAGACTGCGAGCAAGGGGCACCGTCCACCCAATTCCAAGAAAATTCAGAAACATTAGACGCCATCATCATTAAATAAAGCTGAAACAATTCCTTAGAAACAAATTCTAATTGACGGCGAGTATAGTGGATCCTTTCACGAACAAGAGCTAAACCAGCACATTGCTTGATGCGATTGACGGCAGGAGAATTAATATGATGTACAACCTTAACAAACGCTGGAACCACACTATGGTTTCGACACTTCCATAAAAACGATAATGCACATTCCAACCTTACTCTACTGCTGCGGAGTTTATCCAACCTCCGCAAGCAACAATACATTTCCTTCCCGTAGAGATAAACAATGTGAGACCTTCACTTTTCCCGGTGAATTGAATGTTCAAAATTTACGGGTTTGCTGCCGGGTGACGTCGTCGAACAACGCCGATATTTCGACAGGAGCACACCCTGTCATTCTCAAGGCACAAATGCAAGGAAGAAGAAATGTGCAAAGAAATTTAACACCTCGGTTCACAGAGGAGAAACAAGGGATATACCACACACAGAACAAGTGTCAACTAAATCAAAGATAACCAACATCAGAAATATCGATAGTTACTATTAATCAACTGGTGAGCTTCCTTAATAACACTGTCCCAAAAGCTGGACGTGCAAGCCAGAATCTCCGTGTTGTTCTATTCCATAGGATGACCGCTGTCAAGGAAGGCAGCATTTCCAACAGGATTGACCGTATTTTGCGGAAATATGATGTGAAATGTGTTTTTCGACCACCTTCTAAGATTAAGGCCCTGTTAGCGTCCGTAAAAGATGATCTTGGTTTGCGTAAGGCTGGGGGCTATCGTATTCCTTGCAGTTGTGGCATGTCATATACTGGTCAGACAATCAGGACTG